>NC_092340.1:12187500-12857500 GCF_046630445.1 Rutidosis leptorrhynchoides | reverse complement strand
TCGCAATGAAATCAATTAATATGGAACGTTTTTAATCAATAAGAACGGGACATTTCAGTTGGTATCTGAGCGTTGGTCTTAGAGAACCAGAATTTTGCATTAGTGTGTCTTATCGAGTTTGTTAGGATGCATTAGTGAGTCTGGACTTCGACCGTGTTTACTTGAAAAATGATTGCTTAACAAATTTTGTTGGAAACTATATATTTTTAACATGTGAATATTATGTGATATATTAATCTCTTAACGCGTTTGATATTATGTGATAGATGTCTACCTCTAGAACGAGTCCCATTGACTCACCTAATAATAATGAAGAATCAAATGTAAATTGGAATGATTCGTGGACTAATTCACAAGTTCCCGAAGAGGAACCGGAAGAAGAGTCGGAACCGGAAGAAGAATCGGAACCGGAAGAAGAAATAGAACTAGTGGGGGAAATAATAAAACGGTTAAGTATAAGAAAATCCTCAACCAACCGACCAAAGTTAATTATGGTCAATGGTGTTTCTGACAAGGAAGCAAAGTATTGGGAGGATTACCAATTCTCCGATGAATCGGATCCCGACAAGGATTCCGATGATGTTATAGAAATTACCCCAACACAATTTAATAAGGCAAAAGAGAACAATAAAGGAAAGGGCATAAAAATAGAGAAATTTGATTCCAAACCCGATGAACTTTATATGTATCGTCAACACCCGAAGCCCTTAAGTTGTAACAATGACCCGGGAACCTCTAAACCACCAGGTTTTTCTAAACCGTTGTGGAAAACGACAGCTCGTATTAGGGGAACATCATATATCCCTAGAAACTTGGCAAAACAAACCAAAACCAAAGAAGAAGAAACGAGCGAGTCGGAATAAGATAGTTGTATTCGTGTGGTGTAATATATGTAATATAGTGTGCTTATGCTTTATGATATATGTAAAAATTGCTTGTATTAATAAGTATTTTTTTTTTTTATGAATCTAACTCTTGTCTATTTTACAGTATAAAAACACAAAATAGATAGACAACCCAATATTTTAAGAGACCTACCCGGAGACATGATTGATGAAATCTTGTCTAGAGTCGGTCAGAATTCTTCGGCACAACTATATATGGCGAAATCAGTTTGTAAGACATTCGAAGAACGTTCCAAGAATGTCTTGGTTTATAAGAGACTTTCGTTTGAAAGATGGGGGATATCACATTGGGAAATCCATAAGTTACGATGTGTTTACTTTGACGCATATATTGCGGGGAACCCAAATGCTATTTTACGTAACGGGTTAAGAAATTATTTTGACTCAATGTATCCGAATATAGGACTTCATGATTTAGAAAAAGTGGCTAACATGCAACATAAAGAAGCATGCTATGCTTACGGGTTAGTAATGTTCGCTTCTCACCAAAGTGAGAAAAAGAACATCGGGCTACAACTATTAAACAAAACGTTCCCACAAGTGACGGAGTCTGTAATTGGGGTAAGAAATGAGGTTTTTAGGTTATTACGAGACTGTTGGTCATTACGTAACCCTCGTCCCTTTGACGACGTTACAACACGCTGTCTTATCAACGGCCATAACGGTTATGTTCCACAAGACCAAGGATGGGAAGTAGTCCTAGTAAAACCAGAATGCATGACTTGTTTCTGGACGTATGAATTACGTGTCTTTATTGCCTTTACTGAATGACTTGTGTACTAGCTAGAATTATATTTACAACTATCTTGTATCAAAGTTATTGTGTGCTATATTTCATGCTTTATGTAAAATAAGCGGTATTGTAAGTTTGTAAAATATTGTATAAAAGTTTGAACGCGAAATATTATTATAATCAGTTTTTCATATAGAATTGTAGTAGTTGAATTGTATATTAGCTACTAAGTATGAACTTAACGGGTAGGTACTACCCGAATTTAAACTTATAAAACGCTAATATGAAGAAAAAGCTTTTATAAATGAGTTCATATTATGCTACGAAATACTATTAACTACTCTTAATATTCTGTATGATTAACTTGTTCCATTTGACTATTTTGAAGGAAATGGCACCGACTACTCGACACACCGTGAATATGAATGAAGAAGAATTCCGTACTTTTCTAGCTTCAAACATAGCCGCAGTACAGGCTGCGCTACATACCAACAATAACCTTGGATCTAGCAGTACAGAAAATCGTGTAGGATGCACCTACAAAGAATTCACTGCCTGCAAACCTTTGGAATTTGATGGAACCGAAGGAACGATCGGATTGAAACGGTGGACCGAGAAGGTCGAATCGGTGTTTGCCATAAGTAAGTGTACTGAAGAGGACAAAGTGAAGTACGCTACGCATACCTTCACAGGTTCTGCGTTAACATGGTGGAATACCTATCTAGAGCAAGTGGGACAAGATGATGCGTACGCACTACCGTGGTCAGCATTCAAGCACTTGATGAACGAGAAGTACCGTCCCAGAATCGAGGTCAATAAGCTCAAGACAGAACTTAGAGGGTTACGAACCCAAGGATTTGATATTACCACGTACGAAAGACGATTCACAGAATTGTGCCTATTGTGTCCGGGAGCGTTCGAAGATGAGAAAGAGAAGATCGACGCGTTTGTGAAAGGATTATCGGAAAGAATTCAAGAAGATATAAGTTCACACGAGCCCGCCTCCATACAACAGGCATGTAGAATGGCTCACAAACTAGTGAACCAGATTGAGAAAAGAATTAAAGAACAGACGGCTGAAGAGGCCAATGTGAAGCAAGTCAAAAGAAAGTGGGAGGAAAACGGTGATAAGAATCACCAATACAACAACAACAGCAATTACAATAATAATCGCAACAATTATCCCAACAATCGCAACATCAATCGCAACTACAACAAATGGCCCAACAACAACAACAACAACAACAACAACAACAACAACAACAACAACAACAACAACAACAACAACAACAACAACAACAACAACTACAACAATCATCCCAACAACAATAACAACCGCAAAAACAACAACAATCAGAAGCAGCTATGCCAAAGGTGTGAAAAGTATCACTCGGGGTTCTACACCAAATTTTGCAACAAGTGTAAAAGAAATGGTCATAGCGCGGCGAAGTGTGAGGTCTACGGACCAGGGGTTAACAGAACGAAAGGAACAAATGGTGTCGGAACGCGTAATGGTGGAGCAAGTAGTGTCGGAGCAAGTTATGCCAATGTAGTTTGTTATAAATGTGGAAAACCAGGCCACATTATTAGAAATTGCCTGAACCAGGAGAACACGAATGGACAAGGCCGCGGAAGAGTTTTCAATATTAATGCGGCAGAGGCACAGGAAGACCCGGAGCTTGTTATGGGAACATTTCTTATTGACAATAAATCTGCTTACGTTTTATTTAATTCGGGTGCGGATAGAAGCTATATGAGTAGAGATTTTTGTGCTAAATTAAGTTGTCCATTGACGCCGTTGGATAGTAAATTTTTACTCGAATTAGCAAACGGTAAATTAATTTCAGCAGATAATATATGCCGGAATCTAGAAATTAAACTGGGTAGCGAAATATTTAAGATTGATTTGATACCAGTAGAGTTAGGGAGTTTTGATGTAATAGTTGGCATGGACTGGCTGAAGAAGGTGAAAGCAGCGATCGTATATTATAAAAATGCAATTCGCATTGTACGAGAAGAAGGAGAACCCTTAATGGTGTACGGAGAAAGGGGCAACATGAAGCTACATCTTATTAGTAATTTGAAGGCACAAAAATTAATAAGAAAAGGTTGCTATGCTGTTCTAGCATACGTCGAGAAAGTACAAACTGAAGAAAAGAGCATAAATGATGTTCCCGTCGCAAAAGAATTTCCCGATGTATTTCTGAATGAATTACCGGGACTACCACCACATCGATCTGTTGAATTTCAAATAGATCTTGTACCAGGAGCTATACCAATAGCTCGTGCTCCTTATAGACTCGCACCCAGCGAGATGAAAGAACTGCAAAGCCAACTGCAAGAACTATTAGAACGTGGTTTCATTCGACCAAGCACATCACCATGTGGAGCTCCTGTTTTGTTTGTCAAGAAGAAGGATGGTACATTTAGGTTGTGTATTGAATACAGAGAGTTGAAAAAACTTACCATCAAAAACCGTTATCCACTGCCGAGAATTGAGGACTTATTTGATCAACTACAAAGCTCGTCGATTTATTCGAAGATCGATTTACGTTCTGGATATCATCAAATGCGAGTAAAGGAGGATGATATTCCAAAAACTGCTTTTAGGACGCGTTATGGTCATTAAGAGTTTATGGTTATGCCGTTTGGATTGACTAATGCACCAGCTGTGTTCATGGACCTTATGATCCGAGTGTGTGGGCCATATCTTGACAAGTTTGTCATTGTTTTCATCGATGACATACTTATTTACTCAAAGAATGATCAAGAGCACAAAGAACATTTGAGAAAAGTGCTAGAAGTATTGAGGAAAGAAAAACTGTACGCTAAGTTTTCAAAGTGTGCATTTTGGTTGGAAGAAGTTCAATTTCTCGGTCACATAGTGAACAAAGAAGGTATCCAGGTGGACCCGGCAAAGATCGAAACCGTTGAAAAGTGGGAAACCCTAAAAACTCCGAAGCATATACGTCAATTTTTAGGATTGGCTGGTTACTACAGAAGATTCATCCAAGATTTCTCCAAAATAGCAAAACCCTTGACTGCATTAATGCATAAAGGGAAGAAATTTGAATGGAAGGATGAACAAGAGAAGGCGTTTCAATTATTGAAGAAAAAGCTAACTACGGCACCTATATTGTCATTGTCTGAAGGGAATGATGATTTTGTGATTTATTGTGACGCATCAAAGCAAGGTCTCGGTTGTGTATTAATGCAACGGACGAAGGTGATTGCTGATGCGTCTAGACAATTGAAGATTCACGAGCAAAATTATACGATGCATGATTTGGAATTAGGCGTGGTTTTTTTGCATTAAAGACTTGGAGGCACTACTTATATGGGGTCAAAAGTATTATATATACCGACCACAAAAGTCTTCAACACATATTTAATCAGAAACAACTGAATATGAGGCAGTGTAGGTGGATTGAATTGTTGAATGATTACGACTTTGAGATTCGTTACCACCCGGGGAAGGCAAATGTGGTAGCTGACGCCTTGAGCAGAAAGGATAGAGAACCCATTCGAGTAAAATCTATGAATATAATGATTCACACTAACCTTACTACTCAAATAAAGGAGGCGCAACAAGGAGTTTTAAAAGAGGGAAATTTAAAGGATGAAATACCCAAAGGATCGGAGAAGCATCTTAATATTCGGGAAGACAGAACTCGGTATAGGGCTGAAAGAATTTGGGTACCAAAATTTGGAGATATGAGAGAAATGGTACTTAGAGAAGCTCATAAAACCAGATACTCAATACATCCTGGAACGGGGAAGATGTACAAGGATCTTAAGAAACATTTTTGGTGGCCAGGTATGAAAGCCGATATTGCTAAATATGTAGAAGAATGTTTGACGTGTTCTAAGGTCAAAGCTGAACATCAGAAACCATCAGGTCTACTACAACAACCTGAAATCCCGGAATGGAAATGGGAAAACATTACCATGGATTTCATTACTAAATTGCCAAGGACTGCAAGTGGATATGATACTATTTGGGTAATAGTTGATCGTCTCACCAAGTCAGCACACTTCCTGCCAATAAGAGAAGATGACAAGATGGAGAAGTTAGCACGACTGTATTTGAAGGAAGTCGTCTCCAGACATGGAATACCAATCTCTATTATCTCTGATAGGGATGGCAGATTTATTTCAAGATTCTGGCAGACATTACAGCAAGCATTGGGAACTCGTCTAGACATGAGTACTGCATATCATCCACAAACTGACGGGCAGAGCGAAAGGACGATACAAACGCTTAAAGACATGCTACGAGCTTGTGTTATTGATTTCGGAAACAGTTGGGATCAACATCTACCGTTAGCAGAATTTTCCTACAACAACAGCTACCATTCAAGCATTGAGATGGCGCCGTTTGAAGCACTTTATGGTAGAAAGTGCAGGTCTCCGATTTGTTAGAGTGAAGTGGGGGATAGACAGATTACGGGTCCGGAGATAATACAAGAAACTACCGAGAAAATCATCCAAATTCAACAAAGATTGAAAACTGCCCAGAGTCAACAAAAGAGCTACGCGGACAGTAAAAGAAAAGATATAGAGTTTGAAATTGGAGAAATGGTCATGCTTAAGGTTTCACCTTGGAAAGGTGTTGTTCGATTTGGTAAACAGGGGAAACTAAATCCAAGGTACATTGGACCATTCAAGATTATAGATCGTGTCGGACCAGTAGCTTACCAACTGGAGCTATCTCAACAACTCGCGACTGTACATAACACTTTCCACGTCTCAAATTTGAAGAAATGTTTTGCTAAAGAAGATCTCACTATTCCGTTGGACGAAATCCAAATCAATGAAAAACTTCAATTCATTAAAGAACCCATCGAAATAATGGATCGTGAGGTTAAGAGACTTAAACAAAACAAGATACCGATTGTTAAGGTTCGATGGAATGCTCGTAGAGGACCCGAGTTCACCTGGGAGCGTGAAGATCAGATGAAGAAGGAATACCCGCATTTATTTCCAGAAGATACGTCAACACCTCCAACTGCTTAAAATTTCGGGACGAAATTTATTTAACGGGTAGGTACTGTAGTGACCCGAACTTTTCCATGTTTATATATATATTAAATGAAATTGTTATTTACATGATTAAGTGTTTCCAACATGTTAAGCAATCAAACTCGTTAAGACTTGATTAACTGAAATAGGTTTCATATAAATAATTGACCACCCAAGTTGACCGGTGATTCACGAACGTTAAAACTTGTAAAAACTATATGATGACATGTATATGGTTATATATATAGTTAATATGATATTATGATAAGTAAACATATCATTAAGTATATTAACAATGAACTACATATGTAAAAACAATACTACTAACTTAATGATTTTGAAACGAGACATATATGTAACGATTATCGTTGTAACGACATTTAATGTATATATATCATATTAAGAGATATTCGTACATCATAATATCATGATAATATAATAATTTAAAATCTCTTTTGATATTATAAATATTGGGTTAACAACATTTAACAAGATCGTTAACCTAAAGGTTTCAAAACAACACTTACATGTAACGACTAACGATGACTTAACGACTCAGTTAAAATGTATATACATGTAGTGTTTTAATATGTATTCATACAATTTTGAAAGACTTCAAGACACTTATCAAAATACTTCTACTTAACAAAAATACTTACAATTACATCCTCGTTCAGTTTCATCAACAATTCTACTCGTATGCACCCGTATTCGTACTCGTACAATACACAGCTTTTAGATGTATGTACTATTGGTATATACACTCCAATGATCAGCTCTTAGCAGCCCATGTGAGTCATCTAACACATGTGGGAACCATTATTTGGCAACTAGCATAAAATATCTCATAAAATTACAAAAATATGAGTAATCATTCATGACTTATTTACATGAAAACAAAATTACATATCCTTTATATCTAATCCATACACCAACGACCAAAAACACCTACAAACACTTTCATTCTTCAATTTTCTTCATCTAATTAATCTCTCTCAAGTTCTATCTTCAAGTTCTAAGTGTTCTTCATAAATTCCAAAAGTTCTAGTTTCATAAAATCAAGAATACTTCCAAGATTGCAAGTTTACTTCCAAGTTTTCTAAATCCATTCCAAGTAATCATCCAAGATCAAGAAACATTTGTTACTTACATTAGGTTATCTTTCTAATACAAGGTAATAATCATATTCAAACTTTAATTCAATTTCTATAACTATAACAATCTTATTTCGAGTGGAAATCTTACTTGAAATTGTTTTCGTGTCATGATTCTGCTTCAAGAACTTTCAAGCCATCCAAGGATCCTTTGAAGCTAGATCTATTTTTATCATTTCCAGTAGGTTTATCCAAGGAACTTGAGGTAGTAATGATGTTCATAACATCATTCTATTCATACATATAAAGCTATCTTATTCGAAGGTTTACACTTGTAATCACTAGAACATAGTTTAGTTAATTCTAAACTTGTTTGCAAATAAAAGTTAATCCTTCTAAATTGACTTTTAAAATCAACTAAACACATGTTCTATATCTATATGATATGCTAACTTAATGATTTAAAACCTGGAAACACGAAAAACACCGTAAAACCGGATTTACGCCGTCGTAGTAACACCGCGGGCTGTTTTGGGTTAGTTAATTAAAAACTATGATAAACTTTGATTTAGAAGTTGTTATTCTGGGAAAATGATTTTTATTATGAACATGAAACTATATCCAAAAATTATGGTTAAACTCAAAGTGGAAGTATGTTTTCTAAAATGGTCATCTAGACGTCGTTCTTTCGACTGAAATGACTACCTTTACAAAAATGACTTGTAACTTATTTTTCTAACTATAAACCTATACTTTTTCTGTTTAGATTCATAAAATAGAGTTCAATATGAAACCATAGCAATTTGATTCACTCAAAACGGATTTAAAATGAAGAAGTTATGGGTAAAACAAGATTGGATAATTTTTCTCATTTTAGCTACGTGAAAATTGGTAACAAATCTATTCCAACCATAACTTAATCAACTTGTATTGTATATTATGTAATCTTGAGATACCATAGACACGTATACAATGTTTCAACCTATCATGTCGATACATCTATATATATTTCGGAACAACCATAGACACTCTATATGTGAATGTTGGAGTTAGCTATACAGGGTTGAGGTTGATTCCAAAATATATATAGTTTGAGTTGTGATCAATACTGAGATACGTATACACTGGGTTGTAGATTGATTCAAGATAATATTTATCAATTTATTTCTGTACATCTAACTGTGGACAACTAGTTGTAGGTTACTAACGAGGACAGCTGACTTAATAAACTTAAAACATCAAAATATATTAAAAGTGTTGTAAATATATTTTGAACATACTTTGATATATATGTATATATTGTTATAGGTTCGTGAATCAACCAGTGACCAAGTCTTACTTCCCGACGAAGTAAAAATCTGTGAAAGTGAGTTATAGTCCCACTTTTAAAATCTAATATTTTTGGGATGAGAATACATGTAGGTTTTATAAATGATTTACAAAATAGACACAAGTACGTGAAACTACATTCTATGGTTGAATTATCGAAATCGAATATGCCCCTTTTTATTAAATCTGGTAATCTAAGAATTAGGGAACAGACACCCTAATTGACGCGAATCCTAAAGATAGATCTATTGGGCCTAACAAACCCCATCCAAAGTACCGGATGCTTTAGTACTTTGAAATTTATATCATATCCGAAGGGTGTCCCGGAATGATGGGGATATTCTTATATATGCATCTTGTTAATGTCGGTTACCAGGTGTTCACCATATGAATGATTTTTATCTCTATGTATGGGATGTGTATTGAAATATGAAATCTTGTGGTCTATTGTTACGATTTGATATATATAGGTTAAACCTATAACTCACCAACATTTTTGTTGACGTTTAAAGCATGTTTATTCTCAGGTGAATACTAAGAGCTTCCGCTGTTGCATACTAAAATAAGGACAAGATTTGGAGTCCATGTTTGTATGATATTGTGTAAAAACTGCATTCAAGAAACTGATTTCGATGTAACATATTTGTATTGTAAACCATTATGTAATGGTCGTGTGTAAACAGGATATTTTAGATTATCATTATTTGATAATCTACGAAAGCTTTTTAAACCTTTATTTATGAAATAAAGGTTATAGTTTGTTTTAAAAATGAATGCAGTCTTTGAAAAATGTCTCATATAGAGGTCAAAACCTCGCAACGAAATCAATTAATATGGAACGTTTTTAATCAATAAGAATGGGACATTTCATTATACTTACGGGTTAGTGATGTTCGCTTCTTACCAAAGTGAGAAAAAGAATATCGGGTTACAACTTTTAAATAAAACCTTTCCACAAGTGACGGGGCTGTTGGACATTACGAAACCCTCGTCCTTTTGACGATATTACAACATGCTGCCTAGCCAATGGTCATAACGGTTATTTTCCACAAGACCAAGGATGGGAAGTCATCTTAGTAAAACCAGAATGCATGACTTGTTTCTGGACTTATGAATTACGTGTCTTTATTTCCTTTGCTGAACAACTTGCGTATTAACTAGATTTATCTTCAAAATTGTCATGTATCAAAGTGTAATATATTTCATGTTATATGTAATATAGCGAAGTTGTAAGTTTGAAGAATATTTGTATGTGATATATTATTATAATCAGTTTTTCATATGGAATTGTAGTAGTTGAATTGTATATTAGCTACTAAGTATGAACTTAACGGGTAGGTAGTACCCGAATTTAAACTTATAAAACGCTAATATGAAGAAAAAGCTTTTATAAATAAGTTCATATTATGCTACGAAATACTATTGACTACTCTTAATATTTTGTATGATTAACTCGATTCAGTTGGCTATTTTGAAGGAAATGGCACCGACTACTCGACAAACCATGAATATGAGCGAAGAGGAATTTCGTACTTTTCTTGCTGCAAACATAGCTGCAGTACAAGCTGCGCTACATACCAACAATAACTCTGAATCTAGCAATGCAGCTAACGGCGCAAGAAATCGTGTAGGATGCACCTACAAAGAATTCACTGCCTGCAAACCTTTGGAATTTGATGGAACCGAAGGACCAATTAGATTGAAACGGTGGACCGAGAAAGTCAAATCGGTGTTTGCCATAAGTAAGTGTACTGAAGAGGACAAAGTTAAGTACGCTACGCATACCTTCACAGGTACTGCGTTAACGTAGTGGAACACCTATCTTGAACAAGTAGGACAAAATGCTGCTTACGCACTACAGTGATCGGCATTCAAGCAATTGATGAACGAGCAGTACCGTCCTAGAAACGAAGTCAATAAACTCAAGGCAGAACTTAGAGAGTTACGAACATAAGGGTTCGACGTTACCACATATGAACGACGATTCACAGAGTTGTGCCTATTGTGTCCGGGAGCATTCGAAGATGAAGAAGAGAAGATCGATGCGTTTGTAAAAGGGTTACCAGTAAGGATTCAAGAAGATGTGAGTTCACACGAGCCCGCTTCTATACAGAAGGCAAGTCGAATGGCTCATAAACTCATAAATCAGATTGAGGGAAGAATTAAAGAGCAGGCGGCCGAAGAAGCCAACACGAAACAACTCAAGAGGAAGTGAGAGGAAAACGGTGACAAGAGTCACCAGTACAACAACAACAACAATTACAACAACAATCGCAACAACTATCCCAACAACAGCAACAATAACCGCAATCCTAACAATAACTACAACAAACATCCCAACAACAACAACAACAACAACTACAACAACCGTTTCAATAACAATAACAATCCCAACAACAACCTCAATAACAACGGCAACAAAAATCAAAAACAGCCATGTCATAGGTGTGAAGAAAATCATCAGGGGTTTTGCACGACATTTTGCAACAGGTGTAAAAGAAATGGTCATAGCGCGACAAAGTGTGAGGTCTATGGATCAAATTTTAACAGAACTAAAGGAACAAATAATGTCGGAACAAATAATGCCGAAACGAATAGTGTCGGAGCAAGTAATACCAACGCTGTTTGTTATAAATGTGGAAAACCGGGCCACATTATTAAAAATTGCCCGAATCAGGGGAATACTAATGGGCAGGGCCGTGGAAGAGTTTTCAATATTAATGCGGCAGAAGCACAGGAAGACCCGGAGCTTGTTACGGGTACGTTTCTTATTGACGATAAATTTACTTTTATTTTATTTGATTCGGGTGCGGATAAAAGCTATATGAGTAGAGAATTTTGTGGTAAATTAAGTTGCCCATTGACGCCTTTGGATAGTAAATTTTTACTCGAATTAGCAAGCGGTAAATTAATTTCAGCAGATAATATATGTCGGGAGAGAGAAATTAAACTGGGGGATGAAACGTTTAAAATTGATTTAATACCAGTCGAGTTAGGGAGTTTTGATGTATAATTGGCATGGACTGGTTGAAAACGGTGAGAGCAGAGATCGTTTGTTACAAAAATGCGATTCGCATTATGCGTGAAAAAGGAAAACCTTTAATGGTGTACGGAGAAAAGAGCAACGCGAAGTTAAATCTTATTAGTAGTTTGAAGGCGCAAAAACTAATAAGAAAAGGTTGTTACGTCATTCTAGCACACATCGAGGAAGTTAAACCTGAAGAAAAGAACATCAATGATGTTCCCGTCGCAAAAGAATTTCCCGATGTATTTCCGAAAGAATTACCGGGACTACCTCCGCACCGATCTGTTGAATTTCAGATAGATCTTGTACCAGGTCCTGCACCAATAGCTCGTGCTCCATACAAACTTGCACCCAGTGAGATAAAGGAACTCCAAAGCCAATTACAATAACTTTTAGAGCGTGGTTTTATTCGACCAAGCACATCACCGTGGGGAGCTCCTGTTTTGTTTGTCAAGAAGAAGGATGGTACATTTAGGTTGTGTATTGACTATCGAGAGTTGAACAAACTTACCATTAAGAACCGCTACCCACTACCGAGAATCGACGACTTATTTGATCAACTATAAGGCTCGTCGGTTTATTCGAATATCGATTTACGTTCCGGGTATCATCAAATGCGGGTGAAGGAGGATGATATTCCGAAGACTGCTTTTAGGACGCGTTACGGTCATTATGAGTTTATGGTTATGCTGTTTGGTTTAACTAACGCACCAGCTGTGTTCATGGACCTCATGAACTGAGTGTGTGGGCCATACCTTGACAAGTTTGTCATTGTTTTCATCGATGACATACTTATTTACTCAAAGAATGACCAAGAGCACGAAGAACATTTGAGAAAAGTGCTAGAGTTGTTAAGAAAGGAAAAACTGTACGCTAAGTTTTCAAAGTGTGCATTTTGGTTAGAAGAAGTTCAATTCCTCGGTCACATAGTAAACAAAGAAGGTATTCAGGTGGATCCAGCAAAGATTGAAACCGTTGAAAAGTGGAAAACCCCAAAAACTTCGAAACACATACGCTAGTTTTTAGGACTAGCTGGTTACTACAGAAGGTTCATCCAAGACTTTTCCAGAATAGCAAACCCTTAACTGCATTAACGCATAAAGGGAGAAAATTTGAATGGAAGGATGAACAAGAAAAAGCGTTTCAATTGTTGAAGAAAAAGTTAACTACGGCACCTATATTGTCATTACCTGAAGGGAATGATGATTTTGTGATATATTGTGACGCCTCAAAGCAAGGTCTCGGTTGTGTATTAATGCAACGAACGAAAGTAATTGCTTATGCGTCTAGACAATTGAAGATTCACGAACAGAATTATACGACGCATGATTTGGAATTAGGCGCGGTTGTTTTTGCATTAAAGACTTGGAGGCACTACTTATATGGGGTCAAAAGTATTATATATACCGACCACAAAAGTCTTCAACACATATTTAATCAGAAACAACTGAACATGAGGCAGCGCAGGTGGATTGAATTGTTGAATGATTACGACTTTGAGATTCGTTACCACCCAGGGAAGGCAAATGTGGTAGCCGACGCCTTGAGCAGAAAGGACAGAGAACCCATTCATGTAAAATATATGAATATAATGATTCACACTAACCTTACTACTCAAATAAAGGAGGCGCAACAAGGAGTTTTAAAAGAGGGAAACTTAAAGGATGAAATACCCAAAGGATCGGAGAAACATCTTAATATTCGGGAAGACGGAACCCGGTATAGGGCTGAAAGAATTTGGGTACCAAAATTTGGAAATATGAGAGAAATGGTACTTAGAGAAGCTCATAAAACCAGATACTCAATACATCCTGGAACGGGTAAGATGTACAAGGATCTCAAGAAACATTTTTGGTGGCCAGGTATGAAAGCCCACGTTGCAATAATTCAAGAATTACCTGAAGAATTACCTGGAAATAAGTTCAGGTATTTCTTCTTCATCTGACATCTACCGTTAGCAGAATTTTCCTACAACAACAGCTACCATTCAAGCATTGAGATGGCGCCGTTTGAAGCACTTTATGGTAGAAAGTGCAGGTGAAATGTCCCGTTCTTATTGATTAAAAACGTTCCATATTAATTGATTTCGTTGCGAGGTTTTGACCTCTATATGAGACGTTTTTCAAAGACTGCATTCATTTTTAAACAAACCATAACCTTTATTTTATCAATAAAGGTTTAAAAAAACTTTACGTAGATTATCAAATAATGATAATCTAAAATATCCTGTTTACACACGACCATTACATAATGGTTTACAATACAAATATGTTACAACAAAATAAGTTTCTTGAATGCAGTTTTTACACAATATCATACAAGCATGGACTCCAAATCTTGTCCTTATTTAAGTATGCGACAGCGGAAGCTCTTAATAATCACCTGAGAATAAACATGCTTAAAACGTCAACAAAAATGTTGGTGAGTTATAGGTTTAACCTATATATATCAAATCGTAACAATAGACCACAAGATTTCATATTTCAATACACATCCCATACATAGAGATAAAAATCATTCATATGGTGAACACCTGGTAACCGACAATAACAAGATGCATAAATAAGAATATCCCCATCATTCCGGGACACCCTTCGGATATGATATAAATTTCGAAGTACTAAAGCATCCGGTACTTTGGATGGGGTTTGTTAGGCCCAATAGATCTATCTTTAGGATTCGCGTCAATTAGGGTGTCTGTTCCCTAATTCTTAGATTACCAGACTTAATAAAAAGGGGCATATTCGATTTCGATAATTCAACCATAGAATGTAGTTTCACGTACTTGTGTCTATTTTGTAAATCATTTATAAAACCTGCATGTATTCTCATCCCAAAAATATTAGATTTTAAAAGTGGGACTATAACTCACTTTCACAGATTTTTACTTCGTCGGGAAGTAAGACTTGGCCACTGGTTGATTCACGAACCTATAACAATATATACATATATATCAAAGTATGTTCAAAATATATTTACAACACTTTTAATATATTTTGATGTTTTAAGTTTATTAAGTCAGCTGTCCTCGTTAGTAACCTACAACTAGTTGTCCACAGTTAGATGTACAGAAATAAATCGATAAATATTATCTTGAATCAATCCACGACCCAGTGTATACGTATCTCAGTATTGATCACAACTCAAACTATATATATTTTGGAATCAACCTCAACCCTGTATAGCTAACTCCAACATTCACATATAGAGTGTCTATGGTTGTTCCGAAATATATATAGATGTGTCGACATGATAGGTCGAAACATTGTATACGTGTCTATGGTATCTCAAGATTACATAATATATAATACAAGTTGATTAAGTTATGGTTGGAATAGATTTGTTACCAATTTTCACGTAGCTAAAATGAGAAAAATTATCCAATCTTGTTTTACCCATAACTTCTTCATTTTAAATCCGTTTTGAGTGAATCAAATTGCTATGGTTTCATATTGAACTCTATTTTATGAATCTAAACAAAAAAAGTATAGGTTTCTAGTCGGAAAAATAAGTTACAAGTCGTTTTTGTAAAGGTAGTCATTTCAGTCGAAAGAACGACGTCTAGATGACCATTTTAGAAAACATACTTCCACTTTGAGTTTAACCATAATTTTTGGATATAGTTTCATGTTCATAATAAAAATCATTTTCTCAGAATAACAACTTTTAAATCAAAGTTTATCATAGTTTTTAATTAACTAACCCAAAACAGCCCGCGGTGTTACTACGACGGCGTAAATCCGGTTTTACGGTGTTTTTCGTGTTTCCAGGTTTTAAATCATTAAGTTAGCATATCATATAGATATAGAACATGTGTTTAGTTGATTTTAAAAGTCAAGTTAGAAGGATTAACTTTTGTTTGCGAACAAGTTTAGAATTAACTAAACTATGTTCTAGTGATTACAAGTTTAAACCTTCGAATAAGATAGCTTTATATGTATGAATCGAATGATGTTATGAACATCATTACTACCTTAAGTTCCTTGGATGAACCTACTGGAAAAGAGAAAAATGGATCTAGCTTCAATGGATCCTTGGATGGCTCAAAGTTCTTGAAGCAAAATCATGACACGAAAACAAGTTCAAGTAAGATCATCACTTGAAATAAGATTGTTATAGTTATAGAAATTGAACCAAAGTTTGAATATGATTATTACCTTGTATTAGAATGATAACCTACTGTAAGAAACAAAGATTTCTTGAGGTTGGATGATCACCTTACAAGATTGGAAGTGAGCTAGCAAACTTGAAAGTATTCTTGATTTTATGAAACTAGAACTTTTGGAATTTATGAAGAACACTTAGAACTTGAAGATAGAACTTGAGAGAGTTCAATTAGATGAAGAAAATTGAAGAATGAAAGTGTTTGTAGGTGTTTTTGGTCGTTGGTGTATGGATTAGATATAAAGGATATGTAATTTTGTTTTCATGTAAATAAGTCATGAATGATTACTCATATTTTTGTAATCTTATGAGATATTTCATGCTAGTTGCCAAATGATGGTTCCCACATGTGTTAGGTGACTCACATGGGCTGCTAAGAGCTGATCATTGGAGTGTATATACCAATAGTACATACATCTAAAAGCTGTGTATTGTACGAGTACGAATACGGGTGCATACGAGTAGAATTGTTGATGAAACTGAACGAGAATGTAATTGTAAGCATTTTTGTTAAGTAGAAGTATTTTGATAAGTGTATTGAAGTCTTTCAAAAGTGTATAAATACATATTAAAACACTACATGTATATACATTTTAACTGAGTCGTTAAGTCATCGTTAGTCGTTACATGTAAGTGTTGTTTTGAAACCTTTAGGTTAACGATCTTGTTAAATGTTGTTAACCCAATGTTTATAATATCAAAAGAGATTTTAAATTATTATATTATCATGATATTATGATGTACGAATATCTCTTAATATGATATATATACATTAAATGTCGTTACAACGATAAACGTTACATATATGTCTCGTTTCAAAATCATTAAGTTAGTAGTCTTGTTTTTACATATGTAGTTCATTGTTAATATAATTAATGATATGTTTACTTATCATAATATCATGTTAACTATATATATAACCATATATATGTCATCATATAGTTTTTTTACAAGTTTTAACGTTCGTGAATCACCGGTCAACTTGGGTGGTCAATTGTCTATATGAAACCTATTTCAATTAATCAAGTCTTAACAAGTTTGATTGCTTAACATGTTGGAAACATTTAATCATGTAAACATCAATCTCAATTAATATATATAAACATGGAAAAGTTCGGGTCACTACAGTACCTACCCGTTAAATAAATTTCGTCCCGAAATTTTAAGCTGTTGAAGGTGTTGACGAATCTTCTGGAAATAGATGCGGGTATTTCTTCTTCATCTGATCTTCACGCTCCCAGGTGAACTCGGGTCCTCTACGAGCATTCCATCGAACCTTAACAATTGGTATCTTGTTTTGCTTAAGTCTTTTAACCTCACGATCCATTATTTCGACGGGTTCTTCGATGAATTGGAGTTTTTCGTTGATTTGGATTTCATCTAACGGAATAGTGAGATCTTCTTTAGCAAAACATTTCTTCAAATTCGAGACGTGGAAAGTGTTATGTACAGCCGCGAGTTGTTGAGGTAACTCAAGTCGGTAAGCTACTGGTCCGACACGATCAATAATCTTGAATGGTCCAATATACCTTGGATTTAATTTCCCTCGTTTACCAAATCGAACAACGCCTTTCCAAGGTGAAACTTTAAGCATGACCATCTCTCCAATTTCAAATTCTATATCTTTTCTTTTAATGTCAGCGTAGCTCTTTTGTCGACTTTGGGCGATTTTCAACCGTTGTTGAATTTGGATGATCTTCTCGGTAGTTTCTTGTATAATCTCCGGACCCGTAATCTGTCTATCCCCCACCTCACTCCAACAAATCGGAGACCTGCACTTTCTACCATAAAGTGCTTCGAACGGCGCCATCTCAATGCTTGAATGGTAGCTGTTGTTGTAGGAAAATTCTGCTAACGGTAGATGTCGATCCCAACTATTTCCGAAATCAATAACACATGCTCGTAGCATGTCTTCAAGCGTTTGTATCGTCCTTTCGCTCTGCCCATCAGTTTGTGGATGATAGGCAGTACTCATGTCTAGACGAGTTCCTAATGCTTGCTGTAATGTCTGCCAGAATCTTGAAATAAATCTGCCATCCCTATCAGAGATAATAGAGATTGGTATTCCATGTCTGGAGACGACTTCCTTCAAATACAGTCGTGCTAACTTCTCCATCTTGTCATCTTCTCTTATTGGTAGGAAGTGTGCTGATTTGGTGAGACGATCAACTATTACCCAAATAGTATCAAAACCACTTGCAGTCCTTGGCAATTTAGTGATGAAATCCATGGTAATGTTTTCCCATTTCCATTCCGGGATTTCGGGTTGTTGAAGTAGACCTGATGGTTTCTGATGCTCAGCTTTGACCTTAGAACACGTCAAACATTCTCCTACGTATTTAGCAACATCGGCTTTCATACCCGGCCACCAAAAATGTTTCTTGAGATCCTTGTACATCTTCCCCGTTCCAGGATGTATTGAGTATCTGGTTTTATGAGCTTCTCTAAGTACCATTTCTCTCATGTCTCCAAATTTTGGTACCCAAATCCTTTCAGCCCTATACCGGGTTCCGTCTTCCCGAATATTAAGATGCTTCTCCGATCCTTTGGGTATTTCATCCTTTAAATTTCCCTCTTTTAAAACTCCTTGTTGCGCCTCCTTTATTTGAGTAGTAATGTTATTATGAATCATTATATTCATAGATTTTACTCGAATGGGTTCTCTATCCTTCCTGCTCAAGGCATCGGCTACCACATTTGCCTTCCCCGGGTGGTGACGAATATCAAAATCGTAATCATTCAATAATTCAATCCACCTACGCTGCCTCATATTCAGTTGTTTCTGATTAAATATGTGTTGAAGACTTTTGTGGTCGGTATATATAATACTTTTGACCCCATATAAGTAGTGCCTCCAAGTCTTTAATGCAAAAACAACCGCGCCTAATTCCAAATCATGCGTCGTATAATTTTGTTCGTGAATCTTCAATTGTCTAGACGCATAAGCAATCACCTTCGTTCGTTGCATTAATACACAACCGAGACCTTGCTTTGATGCGTCACAATAAATCACAAAATCATCATTCCCTTCAGGCAATGACAATATAGGTGCCGTAGTTAGCTTTTTCTTCAATAACTGAAACGCTTTCTCTTGTTCATCATTCCATTCAAATTTCTTCCCTTTATGCGTTAATGCAGTCAAGGGTTTTGCTATTCTGGAAAAGTCTTGGATGAACCTTCTGTAGTAACCAGCTAGTCCTAAAAACTGGCGTATGTGTTTCGGAGTTTTCGGGGTTTCCCACTTTTCAACAGTTTCTATCTTTGCCGGATCCACCTTAATACCTTCTTTGTTCACTATGTGACCGAGGAATTGAACTTCTTCCAACCAAAATGCACACTTTGAAAACTTAGCGTACAATTCTTCCTTCCTCAATACTTCTAACACCTTTCTCAAATGTTCACCGTGTTCTTGGTCATTCTTTGAGTAAATAAGTATGTCATCAATGAAAACAATGACAAACTTGTCAAGGTATGGTCCACACACTCGGTTCATAAGGTCCATGAACACAGCTGGTGCATTAGTTAAACCAAACGGCATGACCATAAACTCGTAATGACCGTAACGTGTTCTGAAAGCAGTCTTTGGAATATCATCTTCTTTCACCCGCATTTGATGATACCCGGAACGTAAGTCAATCTTTGAATAAACAGACGAGCCTTGTAGTTGATCAAATAAGTCGTCGATTCTCGGTAGTGGGTAGCGGTTCTTGATGGTAAGTTTGTTCAACTCTCGGTAGTCGATACACAACCTGAATGTACCATCTTTCTTCTTGACAAACAAAACAGGAGCTCCCCACGGTGATGTGCTTGGTCGAATGAAACCACGCTCTAAAAGTTCTTGTAATTGGCTTTGCAGTTCTTTCATCTCGCTGGGTGCGAGTCTGTAAGGAGCACGAGCTATTGGTGCAGCTCCTGGTACAAGATCTATTTGAAATTCAACGGATCGATGTGGGGGTAATCCCGGTAATTCTTTCGGAAATACATCGGGAAATTCTTTTGCAATGGGAACATCATTGATGCTCTTTTCTTCAGTTTGTACTTTCTCGACGTGTGCTAGAACAGCATAGCAACCTTTTCTTATTAGTTTTTGTGCCTTCAAATTACTAATAAGATGTAGCTTCGTGTTGCCCTTTTCTCCGTACACCATTAAGGGTTTTCCTTTTTCTCGTATAATGCGAATTGCATTTTTGTAACAAACGATCTCCGCTTTCACTTCTTTCAACCAGTCCATACCGATTATCACATCAAAACTCCCTAACTCTACTGGTATCAAATCAATCTTAAATGTTTCGCTAACCAGTTTAATTTCTCGATTCCGACATATATTATCTGCTGAAATTAATTTACCATTTGCTAATTCGAGTAAAAATTTACTATCCAAAGGCGTCAATGGACAACTTAATTTAGCACAAAAATCTCTACTCATATAGCTTCTATCCGCACCCGAATCAAATAAAACGTAAGCAGATTTATTGTCAATAAGAAACGTACCCGTAACAAGCTCCGGGTCTTCCTGTGCCTCTACCGCATTAATATTGAAAACTCTTCCACGGCCTTGTCCATTCGTGTTCTCCTGGTTCGGGCAATTTCTAATAATGTGGCCTGGTTTTCCACATTTATAACAAACTACATTGGCATAACTTGCTCCGACACTACTTGCTCCGCCATTACTCGTTCCGACACCATTTGTTCCTTTCGTTCTATTAACCCCTGGTCCGTAGACCTCACACTTCGCCGCGCTATGACCATTTCTTTTACACTTGTTGCAAAATTTGGTGCAGAACCCCGAGTGATTCTTTTCACACCTTTGGCATAGTTGCTTCTGATTGTTGTTGTTGTTGCGGTTATTATTGTTGTTGGGATGATTGTTGTAGTTGCTGTTGTTGTTGTTGTTGTTGTTGTTGGGCCGTTTGTTGTAGTTGCGATTGATGTTGCGATTGTTGGGATAATTGTTGCGATTATTGTTGTAATTGCTGTTGTTGTTGTATTGGTGATTCTTATCACCATTTTCCTCCCACTTTCTTTTGACTTGCTTCACATTGGCCTCTTCAGCAGTCTGTTCTTTAATTCTTTCTTCAATCTGGTTCACTAGTTTGTGAGCCATTCTACATGCCTGTTGTATGGAGGCGGGCTCGTGTGAACTTATATCTTCTTGGATTCTTTCCGGTAATCCTTTCACAAACGCGTCGATCTTCTCTTCCTCATCTTCGAATGCTCCCGGACACAATAGGCACAATTCTGTGAATCGTCTTTCGTACGTGGTAATATCAAATCCTTGGGTTCGTAACCCTCTAAGTTCTGTCTTGAGCTTATTGACCTCGGTTCTGGGACGGTACTTCTCGTTCATCAAGTGCTTGAATGCTGACCACGGTAGTGCGTACGCATCATCTTGTCCCACTTGCTCTAGATAGGTATTCCACCATGTTAACGCAGAACCTGTGAAGGTATGCGTAGCGTACTTCACTTTGTCCTCTTCAGTACACTTACTTATGGCAAACACCGATTCAACCTTCTCGGTCCACCGTTTCAATCCGATCGGTCCTTCGGTTCCATCAAATTCCAAAGGTTTGCAGGCAGTGAATTCTTTGTAGGTGCATCCTACACGATTTCCTGTACTGCTAGATCCAAGGTTATTGTTGGTATGTAGCGCAGCCTGTACTGCGGCTATGTTTGAAGCTAGAAAAGTACGGAATTCCTCTTCATTCATATTCACGGTGTGTCGAGTAGTCGGTGCCATTTCCTTCAAAATAGTTAAATGGAACAAGTTAATCATACAGAATATTAAGAGTAGTTAATAGTATTTTGTAGCATAATATGAACTCATTTATAAAAGCTTTTTCTTCATATTAGCGTTTTATAAGTTTAAATTCGGGTAGTACCTACCCGTTAAGTTCATACTTAGTAGCTAATATACAATTCAACTACTACAATTCTATATGAAAAACTGATTGTAATAATATTTCGCGTTCAAACTTTTATACAATATTTTACAAACTTACAATACCGCTTATTTTACATAAAGCATGAAATATAGCACACAATAACTTTGATACAAGATAGTTGTGAAGACAATTCTAGCTAGTACACAAGTCGTTCAGCAAAGGCAATAAAGACACGTAATTCATACGTCCAGAAACAAGTCATGCATTCTGGTTTTACTAGGACTACTTCCCATCCTTGGTCTTGTGCAACATAACCGTTATGGCCGTTGATAAGACAGCGTGTTGTAACGTCATCAAAGGGACGAGGGTTACGTAATGTCCAACAGTCCCGTAATAATCTAAAAACCTCATTTCTTACCCCAATTACCGACTCCGTCACTTGTGGAAACGTTTTGTTTAATAGTTGTAGCCCGATGTTCTTGTTCTCACTTTGGTGAGAAGCGAACATTACTAATCCGTAAGCATAACATGCTTCTTTATGTTGCATGTTAGCCGCTTTTTCTAAATCACGAAGTCCAATATTCGGATATATTGAGTCAAAATAATTTCTTAACCCGTTGCGTAAAATAGCATTTGGGTTCCCCGCAATATATGCGTCAAAGTAAACACATCGTAACTTATGGGTTTCCCAATGTGATATCCCCCATCTTTCAAACGAAAGTCTCTTATAAACCAAGACATTCTTGGAACGTTCTTCGAATGTCTTACAAACTGATCTCGCCTTAAATAGTTGTGCCGAAGAATTCTGGCCGACTCTAGACAAGATTTCATCAATCATGTCTCCGGGTAGGTCTCTTAAAATATTGGGTTGTCTATCCATTTTGTGTTTTTAAACTGTAAAATAGACAAGAGTTAGATTCATAAAAAAAATACTTATTAATACAAGCAATTTTTACATATATCATAAAGCATAAGAACACTATATTCCATATATTACACCACACGAATACAACTATCTTATTCCGACTCGCTCGTTTCTTCTTCTTCGGTTTTGGTTCGTTTTGCCAAGTTTCTAGGGATATATGATGTTCCCCTAATACGAGCCGTCGTTGTCCACATTGGTTTAGAAAAACCTGGTGGTTTAGAGGTTCCCGGGTCATTGTTACAACTTAAGGACTTCGGGGGTTGACGATACATATAAAGTTCATCGGGGTTGGAATTAGATTTCTCTATTTTTATGCCCTTTCCCTTATTATTTTCTTTTGTCTTTTTAAATTCAGTTGGGGTAATTTCTATAACATCATCGGAATTCTCGTCGAAATCCGATTCATCGGAGAATTGGTAATCCTCCCAATATTTTGCTTCCTTGGCGGAAACACCATTGACCATAATTAACTTTGGTCGGTTGGTTGAGGATTTTCTTTTACTTAACCGTTTTATTATTTCCCCCACCGGTTCTATTTCTTCATCCGGTTCCGATTCTTCTTCCGGTTCCGATTCTTCTTCCGGTTCCGACTCTTCTTCCGGTTCCTCTTCGGGAACTTGTGAATCAGTCCACAAATCATTCCAATTTACATTTGACTCTTCATTATTATTAGGTGAGTCAATGGGACTTGTTCTAGAGGTAGACATCTATCACATAATATCAAACACGTTAAGAGATTAATATATCACATAATATTCATATGTTAAAAATATATAGTTTCCAACAAAAATGTTAAGCAATCATTTTTAAAGAAAACACGGTCGAAGTCCAGACTCACTAATGCATCCTAACAAACTCGATAAGACACACTAATGCAAATTTTCTGGTTCTCTAAGACCAACGCTCGGATACCAACTGAAATGTCCCGTTCTTATTGATTAAAAACGTTCCATATTAATTGATTTCGTTGCGAGGTTTTGACCTCTATATGAGACGTTTTTCAAAGACTGCATTCATTTTTAAACAAACCATAACCTTTATTTTATCAATAAAGGTTTAAAAAAACTTTACGTAGATTATCAAATAATGATAATCTAAAATATCCTGTTTACACACGACCATTACATAATGGTTTACAATACAAATATGTTACAACAAAATAAGTTTCTTGAATGCAGTTTTTACACAATATCATACAAGCATGGACTCCAAATCTTGTCCTTATTTAAGTATGCGACAGCGGAAGCTCTTAATAATCACCTGAGAATAAACATGCTTAAAACGTCAACAAAAATGTTGGTGAGTTATAGGTTTAACCTATATATATCAAATCGTAACAATAGACCACAAGATTTCATATTTCAATACACATCCCATACATAGAGATAAAAATCATTCATATGGTGAACACCTGGTAACCGACAATAACAAGATGCATAAATAAGAATATCCCCATCATTCCGGGACACCCTTCGGATATGATATAAATTTCGAAGTACTAAAGCATCCGGTACTTTGGATGGGGTTTGTTAGGCCCAATAGATCTATCTTTAGGATTCGCGTCAATTAGGGTGTCTGTTCCCTAATTCTTAGATTACCAGACTTAATAAAAAGGGGCATATTCGATTTCGATAATTCAACCATAGAATGTAGTTTCACGTACTTGTGTCTATTTTGTAAATCATTTATAAAACCTGCATGTATTCTCATCCCAAAAATATTAGATTTTAAAAGTGGGACTATAACTCACTTTCACAGATTTTTACTTCGTCGGGAAGTAAGACTTGGCCACTGGTTGATTCACGAACCTATAACAATATATACATATATATCAAAGTATGTTCAAAATATATTTACAACACTTTTAATATATTTTGATGTTTTAAGTTTATTAAGTCAGCTGTCCTCGTTAGTAACCTACAACTAGTTGTCCACAGTTAGATGTACAGAAATAAATCGATAAATATTATCTTGAATCAATCCACGACCCAGTGTATACGTATCTCAGTATTGATCACAACTCAAACTATATATATTTTGGAATCAACCTCAACCCTGTATAGCTAACTCCAACATTCACATATAGAGTGTCTATGGTTGTTCCGAAATATATATAGATGTGTCGACATGATAGGTCGAAACATTGTATACGTGTCTATGGTATCTCAAGATTACATAATATATAATACAAGTTGATTAAGTTATGGTTGGAATAGATTTGTTACCAATTTTCACGTAGCTAAAATGAGAAAAATTATCCAATCTTGTTTTACCCATAACTTCTTCATTTTAAATCCGTTTTGAGTGAATCAAATTGCTATGGTTTCATATTGAACTCTATTTTATGAATCTAAACAAAAAAAGTATAGGTTTCTAGTCGGAAAAATAAGTTACAAGTCGTTTTTGTAAAGGTAGTCATTTCAGTCGAAAGAACGACGTCTAGATGACCATTTTAGAAAACATACTTCCACTTTGAGTTTAACCATAATTTTTGGATATAGTTTCATGTTCATAATAAAAATCATTTTCTCAGAATAACAACTTTTAAATCAAAGTTTATCATAGTTTTTAATTAACTAACCCAAAACAGCCCGCGGTGTTACTACGACGGCGTAAATCCGGTTTTACGGTGTTTTTCGTGTTTCCAGGTTTTAAATCATTAAGTTAGCATATCATATAGATATAGAACATGTGTTTAGTTGATTTTAAAAGTCAAGTTAGAAGGATTAACTTTTGTTTGCGAACAAGTTTAGAATTAACTAAACTATGTTCTAGTGATTACAAGTTTAAACCTTCGAATAAGATAGCTTTATATGTATGAATCGAATGATGTTATGAACATCATTACTACCTTAAGTTCCTTGGATGAACCTACTGGAAAAGAGAAAAATGGATCTAGCTTCAATGGATCCTTGGATGGCTCAAAGTTCTTGAAGCAAAATCATGACACGAAAACAAGTTCAAGTAAGATCATCACTTGAAATAAGATTGTTATAGTTATAGAAATTGAACCAAAGTTTGAATATGATTATTACCTTGTATTAGAATGATAACCTACTGTAAGAAACAAAGATTTCTTGAGGTTGGATGATCACCTTACAAGATTGGAAGTGAGCTAGCAAACTTGAAAGTATTCTTGATTTTATGAAACTAGAACTTTTGGAATTTATGAAGAACACTTAGAACTTGAAGATAGAACTTGAGAGAGTTCAATTAGATGAAGAAAATTGAAGAATGAAAGTGTTTGTAGGTGTTTTTGGTCGTTGGTGTATGGATTAGATATAAAGGATATGTAATTTTGTTTTCATGTAAATAAGTCATGAATGATTACTCATATTTTTGTAATCTTATGAGATATTTCATGCTAGTTGCCAAATGATGGTTCCCACATGTGTTAGGTGACTCACATGGGCTGCTAAGAGCTGATCATTGGAGTGTATATACCAATAGTACATACATCTAAAAGCTGTGTATTGTACGAGTACGAATACGGGTGCATACGAGTAGAATTGTTGATGAAACTGAACGAGAATGTAATTGTAAGCATTTTTGTTAAGTAGAAGTATTTTGATAAGTGTATTGAAGTCTTTCAAAAGTGTATAAATACATATTAAAACACTACATGTATATACATTTTAACTGAGTCGTTAAGTCATCGTTAGTCGTTACATGTAAGTGTTGTTTTGAAACCTTTAGGTTAACGATCTTGTTAAATGTTGTTAACCCAATGTTTATAATATCAAAAGAGATTTTAAATTATTATATTATCATGATATTATGATGTACGAATATCTCTTAATATGATATATATACATTAAATGTCGTTACAACGATAAACGTTACATATATGTCTCGTTTCAAAATCATTAAGTTAGTAGTCTTGTTTTTACATATGTAGTTCATTGTTAATATAATTAATGATATGTTTACTTATCATAATATCATGTTAACTATATATATAACCATATATATGTCATCATATAGTTTTTTTACAAGTTTTAACGTTCGTGAATCACCGGTCAACTTGGGTGGTCAATTGTCTATATGAAACCTATTTCAATTAATCAAGTCTTAACAAGTTTGATTGCTTAACATGTTGGAAACATTTAATCATGTAAACATCAATCTCAATTAATATATATAAACATGGAAAAGTTCGGGTCACTACAGCAGGTCTCCGATTTGTTGGAGTGAAGTGAGGAATAGACAGATTACGGGTCCGGAGATAATACAAGAAACTACCGAGAAGATTATCCAAATTCAACAACGGTTGAAAACCGCCCAAAGTCGACAAAAGAGCTACGCCGACATTAAAAGAAAAGATATAGAATTTGAAATTAGAGAGATAGTCATGCTTAAGGTTGCACCTTGGAAAGGCGTTGTTCGATTTGGTAAATGAGGGAAATTAAATCCAAGGTATATTGGACCATTCAAGATTATTGATCGTTTCAGACCAGTAGCTTACCGACTTGAGTTACCTCAACAACTCGCGGCTGTACATAACACTTTCCACGTCTCGAATTTGAAGAAATGTTTTGCTAAAGAAGATCTCACTATTCCGTTAGACGAAATTCAAATCAACGAAAAACTTCAATTCATCGAGGAACCCGTCGAAATAATGGATCGTGAGGTTAAAAGACTTAAGCAAAACAAGATACCAATTATTAAGGTTCGATGGAATGCTCGTAGAGGACCCGAGTTCACCTGGGAACGAGAAGATCAGATGAAGAAGAAATACCTGAACTTATTTCCAGAAGATACTACAACACCTCCAACTGCTTAAAATTTTGGGACTAAATTTATTTAACGGGTAGGTACTGTAGTGACCCGAACTTTTCCATGTTTATATATTTTAAATGAAATTGATTTTTACATGATTAAATTTTTTCAACATGTTAAGCAATCAAACTTTTTAAGACTAGATTATTTGAAATGAGTTTCATGTAGACAATTGACCACCCAAGTTGACCGTCGATTCACGAACGTTAAAACTTGTAAAAAAAACATGACGATATATATATATGGATATACATATAGTTAACATGAGATTATGATAAGTGAGTATCTCCATAAGTATATTAACAATGAGTTATATACATAAAAACAAGACTACTAACTTAAAGATTTCGAAACGAGACATATATGTAACGATTATCGATGTAACGACATTTAAATGTATATATATCATATTAAGATATATTAATATATCATAATATCATGATAAGATAATAATTTAACATCTCATTAGATATAATAAACAATGAGTTAACAACATTAAATGAGATTGTTAACTTAAAGGTTTCAAAACAACACTTACATGTAACGACTAACGATGACTTAACGACTCAGTTAAAATGTATATACATGTAGTGTATTTAGATGTATTAATATACTTTTGGAAGACTTCAAGACATATATCAAAACACTAATACTTAACTAAAATGGGTACAGTTACATTCCCATTCTTTTTTCATCAATAATTCTAGTCGTATTCATACCCGTATTATACACAGCTTCTAGACGTACTTACTATGGGTATATACCAATAGAAACTAGCATGGGATTCCACTCTTGATTATGTCATGTATGACTAATCAATTTTAACTTCTACCATGAACTAGTCAACTAACTAGAACTCCTTTTAACCCCACTCACCACTCACCACTTACCACTCATCATTCACTCCATTTCACTTCCAATTCTTTTTCTAATTCTCTCTCAACACACACACACACACACACACACACACACACACACACACTTATGAACGAATTTTTCCAGTAGCTAATCATCATCTTCATCAAAAATTACTTCAAGAATCAAGCTATAATCATCTTAGGAAGAACACTTCAAGAACACTTCGAAAATCCTTTCAAGTTTACTAGTTTACATCCAAGCTTTCTAATCCATTCCAAGTAATCATCTAAGATCAAGAAACCTTTGTTATTTACAGTAGGTTATCTTTCTTATTCAAGGTAATAATTATATTCAAACTTTGATTCAATTTCTATAACTATAAACTATCTTAATTCGAGTAAAAATCTTACTTGAACTTGTTTTTGTGTCATGATCCTACTTCAAGAACTTTCAAGCCATCCAAGATCCTTTGAAGCTAGATCATTTCTTGTCACTTCTAGTGGGTTTACCTGCTAAACTTAAGGTAGTAATGATGTTCATAATATCATTCGATTCATACATATAAAACTATGTTATTCGAAGATTTAAACTTGTAATCACTAGAACGTAGTTTAGTTAATTCTAAACTTGTTCGCAAATAAAGTTAATCCTTCTAAATTGACTTTTAAAATCAACTAAACACATGTTCTATATCTATATGATATGCTAACTTAATGATTTAAAACCTGGAAACACGAAAAACACCGTAAAACCGGACATACGCCGTCGTAGTAACACCGCGGGCTGTTTTGGGTTTGATAATTAAAAACTATGATAAACTTTGATTTAAAAGTTGTTCTTCTGGGAAAATGATTTTTCTTATGAACATGAAACTATATCCAAAAATCATGGTTAAACTCAAAGTGAAAGTATGTTTTTCAAAATGGTCATCAAGGCGTCGTTCTTTCGACTGAAATGACTACCTCTTACAAAAATGACTTGTAACTTATATTTCCGACTATAAACCTATAATTTTTCTGTATAGATTCATAAAATAGAGTTCAATATGAAACCATAGCAATTTGATTCACTCAAAACGGATTTAAAACGAAGAAGTTATGGGTAAAACAAGATTGGATATTTTTTTGATTGTTGTAGCCACGGGAAATATTGTAACAATTCTATACAAATCATAACTTAACAAACTTATATTGTATTATTCATGTATTCTAATATATATTATGTAATCTTGGAATACCATAGACACGTATACAATGTTTTGACATATCATATCGACCCATCTAAATAATATATTTTGGAACAACCATAGACACTCTATATGCAGTAATGTTGGAGTTAGCTATACATGGTTGAGGTTGATTCCAAAATAATATATATAGTTTGAGTTTTGATCTAGCCTGAGGTTTGTATACACTGGGTCATGGATTGATCCAAGATAATTTATATTTATTTCTGTGCATCTAACTATGGACAACTAGTTGTAGGTTATTAACAAGGACAGCTGACTTAATAAGCTTAAAACATTATAACATATTAAAAAATGTTGTAAATATATTTTGAGCATACTTTGATATATATTTACATATTTGTATAGGTTCGTGAATCGACCAGTGGCCAAGTCTTACTTCCCGACGAAGTAAAAATCTGTGAAAGTGAGTTATAGTCTCACTTTTAAAATCTAATATTTTGGGATGAGAATACATGCAGTTTTATAAATGTTTTACGAAATAGACACAAGTAAATGAAACTACATTATATGGTTGAATGATCGAAGCCGAATATGCCCCTTTTGCTTGGTAACCTAAGAATTAGTAAACTGATCTACTAATTGACGAGAATCCTAAAGATAGATCTATTGGGCCTAACGAACCCCATCCAAAGTACCGGATGCTTTAGTACTTCGAATTCGTTTATATCATGTCCGAAGGATTTTCCGGAATGATAGGGGATATTCTTATATGCATCTTGTTAATGTCGGTTATCAGGTGTTCACCATATGAATGATTTTTATCTCTATATATGGGATGTATATTGAAATATGAAATCTTGTGGTCTATTATTGCGGTTTGATAAATATATAGGTTAAACCTATAACTCACCAACATTTTTGTTGACGTTTTAAGCATGTTTATTCTCAGGTGATTATTAAGAGCTTCCGCTGTTGCATACTAAAATAAGGACAAGATTTGGAGTCCTTGCTTGTATGATATTGTGTAAAAACTGCATTCAAGAAACTTATTTTTGATGTAATATATTCTTATTGTAAACCATTATGTAATGGTCGTGTGTAAACAGTACATTTTAGATTATCATTATTTGATAATCTACGTAATGCTTTTTAAACCTTTATCGATAAAATAAAGGTTATGCTTGTTTTAAAAAATGAAATCAGTCTTTGAAAAACGTCTCATATAGAGGTCAAAACTTCGCGACGAAATCAATTAATATGGAACGTTTATAATCAATATGAACGGGACATTTCATTTAGGGTTTAGGGTTAGGGTTTAAGGTTTAGGGTTTAGGGTTGGTTTAGGGTTTCGAGTTTAGTGTTTAGGTTTTAGGGTTTCGGGTTTTGCGTTTAGGGCTTAGGTATTAATTTGGTTTCGGAGATTACATGCATTTAAGGATTACGTTAAAATTCTCATTATAGTTGTCAATATGGGCAGCTTTTATAATAAGTCAAGTGGGTAATATATTACATTAAGATTCTTATTATATGTGTCAATATGGGTGGTTTTTTTATTTATATTTTAAACATTCAAAATGTTATATTATTTATTTGTGTTATCATTGAAAGTAATTTATTACAATATGTAGGGTTTTGGGTTTAGATTTAGGGTTTATAGTTAAGGGTTTATATATTAGGGCTTATGGTGTAGGGTTAGGGTTTAGAGTTTTTAGGGCTTAGGTTAGGGTTCAGGGATTAGGGTTTAGGGTTTAGATTTGGGGTTTAGCGTTTAGGGTTTAGGTTAGGGTTTAGATTTAGCGTTTAGGGTTTAGGTTAGGGTTTAGGGTTTAGATTTTTGGGTTTAGAGTTTAGGTTTTGGGTTTAAATTTAGGGTTTAGATTTTAGATTTTAGGGTGTAGGGTTTTGGGTTTAGATAGGGTTTAGGTTTTGGGTTTAGGGTTTATATTTTAGGGCTTAGGGTTTAGGGTTAGGGTTTAGAGTTTAGGGTGTAAGGTTTAGATTTTATGGTTTAGATTTTAGGGTTTAGGTTAGGATTACTAATATTACCATATGTGATGTAATTATTACATTGGTTTTACTAATTAAATCTGTAATCTGTATATTATGATGATTTTTACTATAATTATTTATGAGTTGAGTTCGTTTGACTTGGTTACATTCTTTGATGTGATTCATTGATGTACGCTCAGCATTGTGTATGTGTATCTGCAGGATCAGGGACGTCATCCGAAGAAGCCAACAAGTCTCAATTACAATTTAAGGTGAAAAAGAGTCTGAAAATTAAATCAAAGAAAGCAATCAAGCGAATTACCCCTAGGACATGTATATATTCGTATAAGAGAGCGGGGAAACATGTCAACTCATCACAAGTTGCATAAAGTGTATTTTGTAATGCCTTATCATGAAATTCGTAAATTACCATTGGAATGATAAAAAAAAAATTATTAGTCTTATTTTTCATATGAATTAGTTATAAACATGTTAAAGATAGAGTGTTTTAAATCATCCTAATATAATATATTTACTTGACCCGCCCATTTTGTCATCTCTGTTAGCATTCTTCTAATATTTATTGTTTTGTGAAATAGCCAGTAATTTAGTTTGGAGATCTCTATTATAAGTTATACATGGAAATAGATTTAGCTAGGGAACTGATCAAGGGGCAATATTGGATTGCACTTCAAGAGTTTAATCGGCTACAAATAGAATTAGAAGACGGTATAGTGTTTCAAGGGTGGAGATAAAGGAATATCGAATTCTCACCACTTATAAGTACTCCATATTTAATTGCAACTGCTACTCGAGTACCCTTTCTAGCAAAACAGGAGAAAAGCAAAGGACACCGGCATGGTATGCACATCTTATATATATATATATATATATATATATATATATATATATATATATATATATATATATATATACACACACACACACACACCTCATTAATGTCAGTACAGTATTCAGATGCAAACAAATTATGTTTGGCCATCAGATCAACAAGTATGTGAGGAAACTATTTTAAGAAAAGAAAATAAGTGTTTATTGAGAATGCTTATTAATTTGTGTTTATAAGATTTTATTCACTTGAATATGCTATTCTTATAACTCAGCCAAATTCCCGTTACTAATGTCAGAGTTAGTTATCTCTATTGTTCTAATGCCTTTGATTATACTACCAGAAAAATCATAAAAAAAAAAAGTTGGAAAAAAACATTGTTGATGATCTTTTAAGTCATTAAGTTACTCATAGTTTTGTTTTTAAACATTTCCACAGTAAGAAGAGAAAGTGTATACAGCGGAGTGAATATCAGGGCACATTTTCATTCCAATTCCTATTGAAAGACGAGTCCTCCACTTATAGGTATTAATTATGTTATATAGTGTCTATTATTACATTATTTTTTGGCCTTTTGTGATTTTAGCCATTTACATGCAATTTCTCTGCAACATGAAGAAGTAAATATATCAACAACAGTAGCTGATTATTAATGTATCCAACATTAGAAACAAAAGGCAAATGACAAAAGGCAGAAGATGTTATAATACATATATTTACCATCTACAAGCAATTTTATAAAAGTATTGGTTGTGTTTACACTAACTACAACTTTAATGTCAAGTAATTTGTGTTGTTAACCTATTATCAATTGTTAACAAAATACCGGTGCAACGCACGACCCATTAATATTATTGTGTAAATTTCGTAGTAGTACAGTATGTTGATAAAAGTATATGTTGTTGGTAAAAGTATTTGTTGCCACTTAATGTATGCAAGTACCTGGTATGCAAGCCACCACATGACACCAAAAAAGATATGTCTGAAGTGTATCATATACTTTTTCATGTCTATTGCATATCATATACTCCAAAAACAAAGAAAAGATGCGAGTACATGAAACCTTATGTTTTACTTTATGACAACAATTTTCTTAACCAATCCGGCAAATTCGCGGGTCTTTTCTTGACGAAATGGATGTTAGCTTTTTTTACAGTGTTAGACTTTCAATTTTATTTTACATGTATTGTTTTTAGGTTCAAAATACCAACATTGATTATAAGTCAGACACACTAATATTGCAACTGAATCAATTTACTATAAACCTAACAACTACTTTACAAGATATAGTGATTCATACAAGTCAATGGTGATTCATCCCTAAAAAATCTCCGCGAATTCGTGGGTCTATATAATGGGTCAATCTTTGTGACGCTCATGCTAATGAAATAGTTATATATGTGATTTAGTATTTCCATCCGTGATAAAAAAAATCGTTTAATTTAGCTTCGTATGTACTGTTACTCATAACATTTCTTATTACAACCCTTTGATGGTTATATATGTGCAATGTATTATGAGGTCTATTTATGTTATTGAATATCTCACAACCCTTTGTGGTTTATCTAATATTGTTTGCTTTTAAATCAATCTAACAAATACTCTATCAAATTCTATCATTTCATAAAACCCGTAAAATCGCGGGTCTTTAACTAGTTTTATATTATAGTTGAATTTTTACTCCTTATAAAGAAATAACTGAATTACTCGTAACAAACTTTTAGGCTCTATTGAGTCGACAACAATCGTCGATTTATTGGCGACTTGACTGACTCTTAGAGCCTAAATTAAATTCCAGGCAGGATTTAAAACCCATGGAAACTTGATTCTACCATTTTCATGGCGTCTACTTATTTTTATTTTATTATTTTTTATTTTTTTTAAAAAAACTTTTTCCTACTTAAAGACCGGAGGTCCTCTCGGAAGCAATCTCTTTATCCGTCGAATAGAGAGAGGGATGACTTTCTCTACTTTTGAGAGTGTTTCACTCTGGGTGGAGAAATGACTTGTCTTTATTTTCGGATAGGGGAAGGATTGTCTACATCTCACCTCCCCCATACACCACTCATGTGGTATTGGGTTTTGTTGTTGTTGTTGTTGTACTCGTAACCAAGGTTGAAAAAGAGGCGAGACGGGGCCGAAACGGTAGCGACCTCAAAACGTCGCAACGGAAAAAACGGTGCCGAGACGGGGTCGAAACGGATGCTGACTAATGTTGACTTTATATATATAAATATATATTTATACATATTTTAGAGCTAAAAAACCTTCGTTGACAAGTTTGTACCTATAATTGCTACCGGCGTTAATATAATACAAAATGGAATACTAAACTAAGTCAATTTTGATCGATTTGACCGACTTATGACCGATTTTAACAGAATTTCTGACTTTTGACCGGCGTTGACCCAAGTTTTCCTGCATTTGACCTGACTTTTGACCGTTGACCGGCTTATAAGAAAACGGGACGGGGCCGAAACGGTTTAGTCACCAAAACGCCGCAACGGGCGTCGCAACGGACGCAACGGACGCCGTTTACAACAGTGCTCGTAACAAACTGATATGGTCTTGCTACTTTGTACAAAAATATTGTAATAATGCAACATAAAATGCTCACTAGTGAGGAACAGTGGCCTACCATCTACTAGGTACATGGAGTAAATTCGTAAAAGACGGATATCCACTAAATTCACAATCTATTAAAATATACCAAAAATTTCAGATTCTTATGAAGCCCATTCAATAACACTACAAAATTTAATTAAAAAAACACATGAGAAAAGAACCAAAAACATAAATGGACAAAGAAAACAGTCGGTATTCAGTAACAACCATGCAACTTTCCATATCATTTGGCACATAAAGTTAAAACGTAATTGGGGTTGTGAATCAGTGATCTTCGTATGCTTGGATTTAATTAACTCTCACTTATAAAAAAAGTCTATGTAGGACCCAGTTTAATCTTATTTTATTTTCTAGAAAATGCTTGGACACCACGAGCTAAGAAATTAATTACGTCACTGTTCCATGATTTAGGTACTCAAAAAATAGTTGCTGTTCCTTCACTTTTTTCTGGTACTAGATCCAACTTGTCCAACTTAACCATCGCTAAAAGACAGACTGTCGACCTCTATCCATAAATTCATATAATTGAATAGGTGAAAACCAACAAAATTTTAAGAAAAATGGCCATACCGATACCTTGTGGTGCTTTTCATACTTTAACATACTAGACAGTGTTTATGAATCTTGAAATTATAGACTCATGAATGCTGATCAAGAGGGGTTTATAAATGCGATGTGATATGTTCATATGTAGCTTTTCATACTTTAACATACTAGATAGTGTTTGTTTTGTTTTTTTTTTTTGTTTTTTTTTTTACGGCGAAGAATATGAATATATTAATAACATGATAACTTAATCAAAGTAATGAATGTTATCAGAAAGTACAAGATTACAAGTCAATAACTAAACTTGGAAACATACAAAAGACAAGCTAAATAAGACTATTGGCAAAGTAAAAAAGGATAATGCTCCCAAATGAAGCTTGAAGACAATGAAAGAATTAGAGATTAGTCGCCAAAGGGGCCCAAAATGAAGACCATTGAAGAAGTCCGACTAAATACTCGAATACCATTTACAAAGGAGAAGCAAATGATCAAAAGGATCTACTTCAACCAAGCACCATACGCAAAACGTGGATTGAGAAGAAGGAAAGATAAGACTTTCTAGCTAAAACATCATTAACTGGGATACCCTTTTTGATTGCGAGCCAAAGAAAATCCATAACCTTGGAAGGGACGATATTTACCCCATATTACTTTGGGTCAAATAGGAGGAGAAATTTATTCGATTGGATCAAAAGTTATACTGCAGCTGCAAACAAACAATGAATTGGGCTTGCGGCTCAACACACCCATTTTTGAATCTAGACAGCAAGCATGATAACTGTTAAACTTTATTTAAATTGAAAGGAGACATTATTTAAATTGAAAGGAGACAGTGGTAAAGTGGAAATCCATCCCAATTGTGGTATACTAAGGCAACTGGGAAATCGAGACTATATTACAGATTGAAGCTTCTGCTCGCAAAAGGAATTATACCCATTCTTTTACCTCCATATAACCAAAAAACCAATGGCTTTGAATCTGGAACAACTTCAGCTTCAACAAAATAGTAATAAAGTGTTCTTTATTTCTTTGCATCTAAACTCGCATACCCTGCAAATTGTTGAAACCCAACTTGTGGTTGTCCAGGAAACATCGTACACTTGTCGGATAAACCCAAAAAAGCTTCATTAAACGCCATTAAAGAACATAATAAGAGCATAATAAAAACAGCCATTGTCATCTCTTGTTTGTTCTATCAACCTAAGACAAAAACAAAGCCTCATTGTTTTGATGATTTGATGGGCGTATCATCGTCGGTCATATTCTCCATAAACACCCCGAAATTGTACATCTCTTCTTTAAAAGTGATTTTTTTTTGCCCCAAAAGGAGTGTTTCCAACAATATTTTGTATAGAAGAATTACCTTGCCCAACAACATGACCAATTTCACTGGTGGTATCAAAAATATCAGATATATTAGGAATTTCATCAATCCATTTACTCCCTTTTTTATGATCACTGTTTTTGTTTGAGATTTTGGGTTTTAGGAAGATTTCTTTGCTAACCTTTGAAGGAGTACATCTATCTTTTATTTCTTTACAGGAAGCTCGACATGCTTCACTAATACAAGTATCATTTGTATTGAACAGGGGACTGGAATTCTCGATGAGTTTGGCAGCAAACGAGGTGTCACTTTTAAGAAAAGTATTTTGTGCAGGGGATATGTTGTTGGGAGGGGGAACAATAGGAGAGGTTTTTGGAGAAATTTTCTCAAGGGTAGGATAGTCTTTTATATTAAGGTTGAAAGGTGAGTTTTGAAAAGTTGTTTGGTCGACTAGATAGTGTTTGTGAATCTTGAAATTATAGACCCATGAATGCGAATCAATACGGGTTTATAAATGGGATGTGATATGTTCATGTGTATACTTTTAATACAATAATACACCCCCATTAGATTAACAAGCGATACAATCTGTTGTACTTGTTTTTGAGACAAGTATCCCCAACCCACAAGTCATCCCAAAAAAAAGTATTCGCCCCATTCCCAATCTTGAGAGTGAACGAATTAGAGAAATTAATCCCTAAATCATCCACACTTTTTCTTGCATCACAAATAGAAGACCATAGACTCGCGTTTGAATTACGGGCAAGCCCGTCACCAAGCACAAGCCCACCATTAGAACCACACCCCCATTAGGTGTGGAAGTGGGTAAAGATAAGTTCGTTGTCTCTCATTTACAATACGCGGATGACACTATTTTCTTTGGTGAATGGAGTAGACGTAATGTTCGTAATCTAATGTACTTATTGGAGTGTTTCGAAAAGGCATCGAGTTTAAAAGTTAATTATCATAAAAGTAATTGATATTGCTCAATTACATCATATATATATATATATCTCGTAATATCGTGTAAAATACTCTCGAATCAAGGATAGTTAAGGCGGTTTCTACAAGTAATACACAAAGGTATGAAAAGTGTATCGGAAAGTGATTTATAAAGAGTTTTGGTGAATTATGACCATTCTATAAGTTGTGATTTCATCATAGTTGATTCCGATACAAGTTATGGTCAAATTAGCTCTCTAAAACGATAAAGCGAGGCTGCAGATATGTTGGACGCCGTCCAAAATGCTTGGGACGCTGTCCAAACGAAAGGGGATTTGAAAAAAACGAGACAGTACAATTCAGCACAACTGGACGCCGTCCAGAAATCTGGACGCCGTCCAGCCCTTCACAACTGGACGCCGTCCAGAAATCTGGACGCCGTCCAGGCCTTTACAACTGGACGCCGTCCAGAAATCTGGACGTCGTCCAGAAGTAGGTTTCAGCCTACTTTTGCTTTTTGACCAACTTTAACTGCTTTAAAACCAAATAATTGAGGGAGATACGAGCAGTTACGAACCAGAGGAGTTCTGAGACGATTTTAGGAGCAAAATTGGAGAATTCCAAGCTCTTTGAAGAGGCTTAACATCCAAGAATCAAGATTCAACACCTTCTCCATTCAAGATTCATTCTCTATTAGGTTGATTTCTTGTTCTTCACAATGAATTCTACGTAGTACTTATCAATTGATTGCTATTTTGTTTGTTACTATGATTGTTGGCTAAACTCTATAATATTTGTCTAGATTAATAACTGAGGTATTGGATGTAATCTTATGGATTGAATGTATTATGTGTGAAAGATTAGAGCTTGAATCAATGAACCATGCTTATTGATGTCAAATCATTTGTATCTAGTTAATTGATATGTTATTGATAAAGAGAACTCTTGTTGATGAATCATATTGATTTACAATCAACTTGTCTTATATTGATTGTTTACTAAACCGGACCAAGGGGGTAAATTAGATCAAAACGATTAGATGATATAGGGATGAATTGTGTAGAGCGAACGCAAAAGACAATTAGTATTCAAGTCTTTAATCTAGCTAATCAACTAGTCACAAACGAAAAGGTCTAGGTGATAGGGAACCCTTCACTTAGTAATTCTAGTTTAAGTACTTGCTAAAGAGAACTCTTGGCAAGTCGATTTGGGTGATTAGCATATATATCATAGTTATTTGGTTACAAACACGAGAACTATAGAGAAAAGGGAACCCTTGATCTTGTAATCGAGTTTGCGTATTTACTAAAGAGAACTCTTGGTAAATCTATTAGGTAACTTGCACACATATTCATTCAATCGGGTCTTAACAATATAACTTACATCCAATACCGAGGGTAAAATATCTAGATGAACATTTCGTATCTTTGATCTTAATCAAACTATCCTATTTGCTTTCTTTGCACTTGTTTTCATTATATAAACTTAAAAGACCAAAAATATTGTTTTTACTTTTAATCTTCTCTGATTTGGCTAAATCGTTAAATAGCCACAAAAACATAATATCTTGTACCTTTAAGTTTCATTTACTTAGTAATCATAATATAGTTTCTAATTCTAGTTTGACTAATACAACTGTTCTTGGAACGATACACGGAACTAAACCATTATTTATACTACTACACGATCGGGTACACTGCCCGTTAGTGTGTAACAATCTTTAATCGGTATTTTTTCATACTATTTCATATAACAATTCATATACCACATTTTACACATCAAGTTTTTGGCGCCGCTGCCGGGGACAGTTTTGTGTCAAAATAGAATTGTTAACTTATTTGTGATTAAGTAGTTTCTTAATTATTTTAAATTATTAATAGTCTTTGATTTTTAGACTTATAGAATCGGTGCGTTTAATAAGTTTTGTTAGTTGTGTGATTGACAGATTTTAGGTTGCATATGCCACATACCCGAAGTTCAGATTCTCCATTACTTACACCACTTACAGAACCTGATAGAAAGCTTGGTAGGATCCCAAAAGAAGTACTTGAACTTTTTGAATCTTCATCAAAGCAAGAAACCTTTGATTCAGAATCAAGTACAACCAAGCCAAGATACTCTGAATTTGGTGAAACCGTTCAACCTCCAAATTTTGAAATGGAAGGAGAGGCAAGGCAGGTGGTACCAAGACAATCAATGGCGGTTAAGATGAAAGCAACTCGAACCGGACAAGGTAGTGCCATTACTCCGCCAACAGGTGAGAAAAAATTTGAAATAAAAGGACCTATTCTTCAAACGATTAACAACAGGTGTCAATTTGGTGGTGGTCCGAATGAAGATGCAAACGAACATATTCATCTTTTTCAAGAGATATGTCTTCTTTTCAAACTTAAACCAGACACTGACCAGGCCATATTTTTAAGACTTTTCCCATGGACACTCCACGGGGAAGCACGAAGTTGGTTAGATTCATTGGTTGAGGCTACGATAGAAACTTGGGATGGTATGATGGAAAAAAATTTTAAGAAATATTTTCCAGCTTCTAAGTCCGCGAGACTCCAACAAGAAATTACCCAATTCTGTCAAAAGCCGATGGAAACCTTATATGAAGTATGGAATCGGTTTTCCAAAATGCTGAGAGGTTGTCCAAACCATGGTCTGGATACCTTCCAACAAGTTCAAATTTTTTACAAGGGTTGTGATGTTGCAACCCGAATTTCCATTGATCAAGCAGCCTGAGGTTCACTCATGGACAAAACCGAGCAAGAGGCTTATGAGATAATCGAGAAGCAAGCTGATTATTCTCATGAGTGGCATCAAGAACGACCAATTACTCGTAATGCTTAAGTCCATAGCGCCGGTGCTTATGATGACCTTAGTTCCCTAAGTGTGAAAATAGACGGTGTTGCTCGAAACATGGACAAAATCACCAAGGAAATTCATAGTATGAAGGTGGGTTGTGAATACTGTGGTGGTCTCCATTTAGGAAAAGATTGTGATGCCGGTTTAACAATGGCTCAAAAAGAAGAAGTGGCTTTCATAAGCCAAAGAAATAATAATCAATTTCAAGGAAGAGCCCAATTTAACCGAAACTTCAATAACCCCTACAACCCTCAAGGTCAAAATTCCAATTACCAACAAGGGTCAAGTATTGGGTTCCAACAACAAACTCCGAGTTTTTATCAAAAACCCCAACAAGAAGAGAAAAAGTCAAATATGGAGAGTTTGTTGGAGAAGTTAATTGCATCCCAGACCCAGCTTGTCACCAATATAAGCCAAACAAACGAGAAGAACGAACACCAATTTAAAAACCAACAAGCTGCAATTCAGAATCTGAAAAAGCAAATGAGTGGTTTAGCTAGTTTACTTAGCGAAAGAAAACCAGGGAGTTTACCAGGGGATACTAATAAGAACCCCCGAAATGAACACGCCAATGTTATCACCACACGGAGTGGTCTAGCATACGAAGCTCCAAAAATGCCTGAAGATTCTGATTTCAGTGTTCCGTTGAACAAAAATGACGAACCGGTTAAGGAGCCAGAACAAGTGGTTGAGAAGGAAGAACGGGAGAAACCCGTAGTGAAGCCATATCAACCACCGCTCCCATACCTAAGAAAGCAACAACAAGAAAGGCTCGAATCCGAAAGGTTAAAATTTCTAGATATATTTAAACAAATTAACATAAATATGCCTTTCATTGATGTTATTTTAGGTATGCCCAAGTATGCTAAGTTCTTAAAAGACTTACTTACTAACCGCAAGACGATGGAAAGCGTTTCATCAGTCACTTTAAATGCTAGATGTTCAGCGCTGGTGTCCAACACACTTCCTGAAAAGCTTCAGGATCCAGGTTGTTTTACTATTCCATGTCTAATGGGTGACCTCGACTGTATGAGGGCATTGGCCGATTTGGGGGCTAGTATCAATTTAATGCCCTATTCAATTTACCTTAAATTAGCCCCTGGGGAACTCAAGACCACACGAATGGCTATTCAACTAGCTGATCGCTCTATAAAATTCCCTCGAGGAATAATAGAGAATTTGTTAGTTAAGACCGGGAATCTGATTTTTCAGGCAGACTTTGTGGTTTTAGACATGGAAGTTGATGAAAGAATACCAATTATTTTGGGTCGACCATTTTTGAATACTGCTAGATATGTCATTGATGTTTATGACCAGCAGTTGACCCTTAGAATTGGTGAAGCTAGTGCGACTTTTACAATTGACAAGTCATTAAAATATCCTGAATCTTCAGATGATACTTGTTATTTTATGCAAAGCATAGACTCGCATTATGAGTTCTTGCAGGAATTTCCCGAATCGGATGAAACAGGTGTATACGATTTGGCGAGTGGAGATAAAGAATTTTTCGTTGAAGAAATGGATGTGATGGCCACTTTGATGGCAAATGGGTATGAACCAACTGAGGAGGAGATAAAATAACTGAACAAGGATAGCGAGTACCAGAGTAAATCCTCAATTGAGGAACCTCCAATTTTGGAGCTTAAGCCACTCCCTGATCATCTTGAGTACGCTTTCCTTCAGGAAGATTCGAAGCTTCCGGTAATTATTTCCTCACATCTTTCTAAACATGAAAAAGAACGTCTTGTTTCCTTGCTACAGGCCCACAAACCGGCCATTGAATGGAAAATCCATGATATAAAAGGAATTAGTCCTTCTTATTGCACGCACAAGATCTTGATGGAAGAAAATTCCAAACCAGTGGTGCAACGTCAACGGAGACTAAATCCTCATATGCAAGATGTTGTCAAAAAGGAAATCATTAAATTGCTAGATGCAGGATTAATCTACCCAATTTCAGATAGTCCGTGGATAAGCCCGGTCCATTGTGTTCCTAAAAAGGGTGGTATAACTGTTATCACCAATGATAAAGATGAGCTTATCACAACACAAACTGTCACGGGGTGGCGAGTTTGTATAGATTATCGTAAGCTAAACGATACCACGAGAAAAGACCATTTTCCGCTACCATTCATTGATCAAATGTTAGAGAGAATAGCAGGAAATAGCTTTTATTGTTTCCTCGATGGTTTTTTGGGGTACTTTCAAATTCCCATCTCCCCCGAAGATCAAGAAAAGACTACCTTCACGTGTCCCTATGGCACCTTTTCATACCGCCGAATGCCCTTTGGTATATGTAATGCTCCCGCAACATTCCAAAGGTGCATGATGGCCATTTTCCACGATATGATTGAAGAATGCATGGAAGTGTTCATGGATGACTTTTTAGTCTTTGGTGACACGTTCGATTCCTGCCTTTTAAATTTGGAGAAAATGCTAATTAGGTGTAAGAAATCAAACTTAGTGCTAAATTGGGAAAAATACCACTTTATAGTTAAAGAAGGCATAGTATTGGGGCACAAAATCTCAAGTGTTGGTATTCAGGTGGATCCACCAAAGGTTGACGTCATTGCCAACCTTCCACCTCCTTCAAATGTGAAGGGTGTGAAAAGTTTTCTTGGGCATGCCGAGTTTTACCGGCGATTTATTAAAGATTTTTCAAAAATTCCAACGCCATTGAATAAACTTCTCGAAAAAGATGCACCCTTTGTTTTCACAAGTGAATGCACTAAGGCATTCAATGTATTAAAACAAAAACTTATCAATGCACCAATAATCATAACTCCGAATTGGTCACTACCATTCGAGCTAATGTGCGATGCATCGGATTTTGCAGTTGGTTCAGTTTTGGGCCAACGGGTTGAGAAACGTTTTCAACCCATTTATTATGCAAGTAAGACTTTACAAGGAGCTCAATTGAACTACACAACCACGGAAAAAGAGCTCCTTGCTATCGTCTTTTCTTTTGACAAATTCTGATCATATCTTGTCCTATCGAAGACAATTGTCTTCACTGATCATTCGGCATTGAAATACCTTTTCTCTAAGATGGATGCAAAACCTCGATTGCTAAGACGGGTCTTGCTTTTGCAAGAATTTAATATCGAGATTAAGGACAAGAAAGGTTCCAAAAATCTCGCGGCTGACCATCTATCTAGACTTGAAAATCCCAATCTTGAAGTACTCCATGAATTGAGTATTAAAGATGATTTTCCCGGTGAATACCTCATGAGATTAGAGAAGGTGGAAGACCCGTGGTATGTTGACTTCACCAATTACATTGTTGGGGGTTACCTAGAAACCGGTTGGTCACATTAGAAAAGAAAGAAATTCTTTAGTGACCTAAAATATTATTTTTGGGAAGACCCTTATCTATTTAGGCGATGTGCGGATGGAGTTATTTGCAGGTGTGTTTCGGGGAAGGAATGCACCGAAATTCTGCTTGATTGTCACCTTGGTCCAACAGGTGGGCACTTTGGTCCCCAAATCAAGGGGAGGAAAGTTTACGAGGCCGGTTTCTATTGGCCAACAATATTCAAAGATGCCTACACTGTTTGTAAGGCTTGTGACGCGTGCCAACGGGCCGGTCAAATCACTAAACGGGATGAAATGTGTAGTGACCCAGGAATTTCCGATAAAATTTAAACTTTAATCTTTATATGTTTCCGGCATAATAAGCAAAGTCTGTAATGTTGAGTCTAGAAAATTTTGAAACAACGTTCATATATTCAAATTACCCTTTGACTACTTCCGACGATTCATGAACAACTAATTGTAAATAGGTATGTATATAATTAAATATATATATATATATATATATATGATTTAAAATATAATTTATGATGTAACTGTTAGAAATTAATTATGTAAAAATAATAAATATTATTTAAAACATATTTATATACAAATAAGTATATTAAAAATAAATATTAAATAATTGTAATACTCATTAATGTTCCGATTGAGATTAAGCAAGTAAAATTCAAACTAATATCAGTTTAAAATAAACGGTGATACGAAAATGAGTTCTATAAATTTTAAGCTTATTAAAAATGTATTTAGGAACTATTTGTTAAGTTTGAACACTTTTTATATTTTACCCAGAATTGAGAGGGACAGTTGATGTAATTTTTATTTAACAATTTAAGGATTGAATTTTATACTATAGTGACCAAAATAAATAAAGATAATTAATTTAACAATTTGGAATTTTTTCTGAAAACTTCTATCCGCCACTGATTAACAACGGACCACAATTTAATATGCGAAGGAAAACTGTCGCCAGAGCTTGTATTTGATTTACACGTTTTAATTATAATTATCTTTAAATTAATATTATCCTAAAGTTTTCTGTTGTTGATTGATGAAATTTTGGTTCCTTTCACAATCACACTCTTGACTTAATGAAAGCCGACATTAAACAAAGAGTACCACTTGCAACTTTTAATTGTTATTGATGCATGCATACTTTATTTTACTTTTGTGTTACTACATTATTATTATTAATTATTATTAATATTATATGATTAAATTATATATAATTATTTATAATAAATGAGTACATAAAGTTATAAATCACAATCAGTTAGCTGTGTTCATGTGATCTAGTGTCTCAAACTAAAGTTAAAAATGGGAAAAGGAAGCTCAACTTCTTCTACTACATGATCGACCAATCTATTTCCTCTATCCTTCTTTGTTCTCCTTCCGTTCTAAACATAAACAGACCAACCATAATTGAATCACGCCACCGGCTACCAAATAACCACGCACCACCTTAAATCCATATGAACCACCACCTTTCACCATACAAAACCCACTTCACCATTGACCCATATCACCACCACCTCTACAACCGGTCACCACAACCAAATCCACTTTGCATCACCAACATACACCTTATACAACCATCGTTGCCACTGCTATGTTTTTTTTCTGTTTCTTTTTCTTACAAGTCGTGAAACCCATCACCATCGCTTATATTACTGCTATTGTTTGAGTGAAACCACTATAAACTCACTTTTGTTTTCTGTTTACGGCTGCTGAAAAACACCTTCAAATATTTCAAACGACTACCTGCAATGATACGTTTATCTTTCTGTTTCTAATGATCGAACAATCACACAACAACCTCATATAGTAACGGCAACTTCTGCCTGCTGCTACAGTCTGTTATCATTCTGTTTATGTCTGAAACTCACAACCACAACCACCACACTCTACTACTGCTATATTACTTTTGTGTCTACCACTGATATACGACCATGACAACCACCATCTTCACCCTAAACTGTGACCATCACCACCGTAATAACCGTTATCATAACCATCTAAAAATAGCTGCCATGTTTTCCTGAATATTTACAGCTACCTCTACTCTTTGTTGCTGTTCGTGTTCGTATGCAGCCAGGAACCACCGAAAATCCATCAACCAACATTAAAAGTAATCGTTAGTTTATGCTTCTGCATTGTAATCAAAACCCACATTTTTGCTACAGTAGTAAACGAAGAATATCATGCTATAGTGCACCAGTTTGCTGTTTCCTATTGCCTTGATAGGAACCCACCACAAAAAGGAATGTTAATCTATTCTGTTTTAAATTCCCCATGTCACAAATCATTTAATAGTTTATATATTGGGCCGTAATTATTTTCTGTTGGGCCAACAGATTACTTCTTGGGCTTTTAATCCAACAAGAAACACTTGGGCCTAGACTGCCATGTTCTAATCGCTACTGGGACCGAAATCTAATATATGTTCTCTGATAGACCGAAAAGGTGATAATACAATAGATTAAGGTTATGATTTCAATGTTTATGTTATGATCACAAAGATAATATGGAATGACGATGATGATGGTTTATGATAGATGATGATTTTATGATGTTAACGATATTAGATGTTAAGATTTTTATGATATTTTTGGTCATGACATATATAAAATGATAATGATAATCAATAACGTATGATGATGGTGATCATGATCATGATGCATGATTAAGATGATGATTTAGTTTAAGATTGTGATGTTGTTATGGATGATGATGAGAGAAAATGATCATGATAATGATTAGAGTATGATAGAGGATGATGAAAAAGGTTTACGTTAATTAGGTTATAATGATGGTGGAAATAATGAGATGACTATGATTATTGGGTACGCGTGTGTTGGGTTTAATCGATAGGTCGCAGGTTCTAGCCAAGGCTCGGGCATATATTTTTTTTTTTTGAAAAAAGGAAGAAGAAGGATAAAGAAGTAAATGTTAAAAACAATTTAAATTGGGTGTTATTTCAGAATTGAAATACATAGCGTAATGGTTAAAAATGTTATCGGATTAGCGGGACGTCGCGGGTTCAAACCCTGACTTGGGCATTTTTTTTAGGGCTACTCCTTTGAGGTAGTTATTACTAATACTCTTATTATTATTATTTTATTATTATTATTATTATTGTTATTATTATTGATTGTTATTAAGTAATTATGATTATTACTAATATTAGAAATAAGTTTTTTAGTATAACTAATATTATTATCATTATTATTATTACTATTAAAATATATAGTATTGTTATGATTAATATGACTATTAAAATTTCTATTAAAATCATCAGTTTTATTAAAAGTACCATTATTGTTTAAAATATTATTTTTATGAAAACTACCATTTTATCTTATCATTATTATGTTTTCTATTAAGATTATTATTACTAATATTACTTTTATTTTTAGTATTATTATCAAAACTATTAATACCATTATCATTACTAAATCTAATTACTTTTAATGATATTATTATTATCATAAAAAGATACAAATTTTTATTTATTATTTTTGATATTATTTTACCAAATAAATAACTATATAAGAATATTTTTAAAACTTATCACATAACAACATTAATATTTTCATAATAAATACTAATTATTTATCTAATATATATAAAATAAAGTATAGTTAATTTAATTATTAATGAAACATACAAGTTACTGAAATAACAATTAATAATAATATCTAAACTTGTTCGATTACAAGAATATGCTTTAATAAGATATATGAATAATATAGGTTCGTGAATCCGAGACCAACCCTACATTTGTTCAATAACGTCATATGTATTTTTACTACAAAATACAGTATGGTGAGTTTCATTTGCTCCCTTTTACTCTTTATATTTTTGGGTTGAGAATACATGCGCAATTTTTATAAATGTTTTTATGAAATAGACACAAGTAATCAAAACTACATTATATGGTTGAATGATCGAAATCGAATATGCCCCTTTTTATTAAGTCTGGTAATCTAAGAATTAGGGAACAGACACCCTAATTGACGCGAATCCTAAAGATAGATCTATCGGGCCCAACAAGCCCCATCCAAAGTACCGGATGCTTTAGTACTTCGAAATTTATATCATGTCCGAAGGAGGATCCCGGAATGATGGGGATATTCTTATATGCATATTGTTAATGTCGGTTACCAGGTGTTCAATCCATATGAATGATATTTTTGTCTCTATGCATGGGACGTATGTTTACGAGAAATGGAGATATGAAATCTTGTGGTCTATTAAAAATTATGAAATGATTATTTATGATAAACTAATGAACTCACCAACCTTTTGGTTGACACTTGAAAGCATGTTTATTCTCAGGTTTGAAAGAAACGTTCCGCTGTGCATTTGCTCATTTTAAAGACAGTATTTGGAGTCGATCATCGCAATGGAACCAGTTGTTGGTGACTTCGTCCAGATGGTTTAGGACGGGTCCTTTCAGTTGGTATCAGAGCGGTGGTCTTAGTGAACCGGGTCTGCATTAGTGTGTCTAACTGATACGTCGTTAGGATGCATTAGTGAGTCTGGACTTTGACCGTGTCTGCATGTCAAAAGTTTTGCTTATCATTTCGTGTCAAAAATTTCCTGCTTATCATTCTTAGAGAATCACCTGCTTATCATCCTTAGTCTAGACACATCTTATTGCATTAATTGCATGATTAGTGTATAGACAAAAATTTATATCTTAGCATATCTGCTGATTCATATCTTAGCGTACCTATTATTGTTACCGATGCCTGACAGTTTCTGTAGATTCCTCCGTAACTTATGGGATTTTAGTATTATATATGCATATGTAAATTATGTATTGTAGGGTACTAATCTACATCCTATAATCTATTTCTTATCGAAAATCCTTCATCTGATCGTACGAGACAAATCCCTCAACCAGTTCGAGTCCCTCAGATTCCGATAGCTATTCCGATAGTTATTCCGACAGCTATTCCGATATGGATTTCCACTCGAACTCCAAAAGCAGCATAACCAGAATGAATCAACTAATTCATATGATGAGTTCGTAGTCTATTAAATCAATAGAGACACGCAGAAGGTAATCCCTACCACCAACTGAATTCACCTCTTGACAATGAACCTGAAGCGTTTACCGGCGAACCTGTTCGAGACACCATTTTCAGTCTCATTTCCAAGGTAACTCGACAAGATTATATTCTATCCACAATTCTGAACCTCATTCATCCGCTCGTTCCGACCGACAATCATCCTGGAGTAATAAGTCAACGAACTTCGCGCTCGAATAATCAATTCGGAGAATATGGTGCAAAATGTACCAGCTTCAGCAACATCACCGGCACTAACAGTACCATCAATAATAGCACCAGTACCATCAACAATCCATGCTTCAATATCATCATCTGTACTTTGAGTATGATCTTCGTTCTACGTATCGTTCTACCTCATTTATCTTCGTTCGATATGGCGAATATGTAATCTCTAAAGTTTTAAAGATTATTTATTCTAGTTCCAACCGAAAAGCAAATGAGTTTAATATCATATTAACTCATTAAATCCATGAATACATCTGAAGAAAATATATATGTATATATGTTTTCATAAATATTGTAATTAAAAATTCTCTTGTACAAACTATTAATGGTGAAAATATTTTAACGGGTAGGTAATACCCGAGAAATATTTAAATTTCACATTAATAAGTTACATTGTACGTTCTTCGAATCTGTTTCAACAATCATATACTATCCTACTTAAATCCACCGATATACGAATCCGTTCACCATAGAGTAACCATATTCATCCAATTTCATATTTGGATTTTGATTTATCAGAATCCAACAAGTGGCATAATAAAGAAAACATTTGACAAAATAAAATTTGTTAGAAACAAACAAATTAACTATGAGAAATTTTGTTAAGAATCCACGCTAACTGTTCCTAGCTAATTGTTCCTAGCTAACTGATTACATTTTATTTATCGCAATTTAATTATCGCAATTTATATTCTCGCAATTTTATTTATCGTCATTTAATTTCTGTTATTTACTTTACGCACTTTATTTATCGTCATTAAATTTCTGTTATTTATTTTTACGCACTTTAAATATCGGGACACGTATACAAGGTTTTGACATATCATATCGACACATCTAAATGTATTATTTGGAATCACCATAGACACTCTATATGCAGTAATGATCGAGTTCTCTATACAGAGTTAAGGTTGATTCTCAAATAATATATATACTTTGAGTTGTGATCGAGTCTGAGACATGTACACGGGTCACGATATGAATTAATTAATTCGAATATTATATATTAAACTATGTATGAATTATTGGACTGTTAACTGTGGACTATCGATTGTGGACTAATAACATTGGACAATTAACATGAATTAAAATATTGTTTATAACATATGAAACTAAATAATTCTTCAAGTTTGCCACTTGATTTCACCTTAAACCTCGTTTGTATCTTGACGATTCCAATCTACGTTCAAACCTTTCATGAATTCTTGAAAACACCTTAATCGAGAGGATGAACCAACCGCACTTCATCTACGGAAGAAGAGATTGATGCATATAGTTATGCACCTGAAAAGATTTGGAACTTGAGTAAACGTTTAAACACGTATCCGTGCTAGCTCATTGGCGTTATTATTACCCAAAAAAATAACTTTGCAATTCCTTTCCAAATTAGCCAATTTTATCACAGCTCCAGCAAGTCAACTTCGACTTTTCACTCGGATTAGCTTATTATAACCCTGTTATATAAGTTGTCTTTTGTCATCGATACCGGAAAACCGTTTATATCTCACCATATTAGTAGTAAATTTACCAACAACTCCATTGATCTTCGACTTTCGAAAAATCACTATATTTAGTGAAACCCTATCATTTTCTCATTTACATCCTATAACTAGAATTACTATACCAACTACCGGGAATTAACAAATCAGTATTTTGAAATCTTGCAGCATATCTACATCAACAGTTATATGTATACATATAATCCTTATTTCTTAGAATTATGATCTTCCACTCTGAAATTTTGAAAAGCACCCAGTCTTCAAATCAATACTCCAAATTCTGAAAAAGCTGAATACAGCAGCAAAAACTGTACACGACCTTAACTGTCGAAAGTATGATTATAAAGAATGGAGTATTGGAAACACTCAATAGAAAATTTAGTACCGAAAAGCGGATTATGCGAAACTATGAAGGAAACCGTGGACAAATTACAAAGAATAAGTTTGACTTTAAAGAATCCAAATGATTCAATGCCTGCTGAAGTCTTTAGCGAATATCTTTCTCCTTACTCTAAACTCTTGCGGACAATAGTTTCCATCATCATCTGATCTTAGATATTCAAAGATATTATCGTATCTTTCATTATAAATATCCTCAATATTTCTGAATATATTTTCATAACTAATCTTATCTGAAATCATTTATCTCTTTGAGCTATCAGTGTTACATCATATGAGAAACTATTAGTTTCTATATTCTATAAACTTTCGAGCTTAAAATATGAATGTTATTGCAGTAATGTTGGGAATTGATGCATGAGTTAGTATAATATAATGACACTTGATCAACGTGATTATATTACAGTAAGTCATGCTGAGTTTCTAATGAGACGTGATGATTCACAGATCATAACGTCATCACGTGCCATGTTACATAACTCTTTCATTCTGCGTAACTTCTGAACATATCAAAAATATATATTCTTGATAGTTCTATACTCAGTGATTCTGATAATTTGACAAATCAAATCGTGCTAATACCTTCTTTCTTATTTAGAACATGATGTTTATCCGAAATTCCATACTTACGAATTCTGGACCATTACTCGCTTTACTAGAGGTCGGGAGGATAATAAAAAGGCAAAAAGATCCAAAATATAAGAGAAAATATAAAGCCCAATGACAACACCGAAATTACAAACCGTGGATATCAGTACGTATAGCAATATAAAGACACGGGAGGATTATAAATACAATAATCCCTAGAGCATAATAGAAATAAATAGATTCTTCAGGTAGGAGTTGGAAAAGAAGAACAATCATTGCGATAGTTAGAATAAGAACAAGGATCAGAACAGGGTTAAGCATTTTCATAAATCTTTTGAATTTGGGAATTGAGTATAGAAGTGGTGAAAATAAATGGAACGGAAAAGGTAAATTTATAAAGAAAATATCAGACGTAGTAATTGGGGCAGATCACCGTATTTAATTAAAGAGATCTTAATTTCCATAAATCCTGAAGAATCAGATCTTATAGATCTTCAAGATTTTCTTTAAATCCCGTGAATTCCGGAATTCAACCAAGGCAATGTCAAAAGTTAAGACGCGCCTTATTTTCTAAATTCAAACCTGACTACGTCAAAAGTTAAAAACAAATCCTTGTTTCTCATTTCATTCTTTTGTGAATAGCTTCACTCGTGCTCTTCGAATAATCAAATTGTTTTATCCATATTACTCAATGATGATAAAACTCTATTTATCAACTCATATTCGTCATGAAAACATTTTGATAGTTAGCCATGACGACCTCACTCAAATTTCGGGACGAAATTTCTTTAACGGGTAGAAACTGTAGTGACCCGGGAATTTCCGATAAAATTTAAACTTTAATCTTTATATGTTTCCGGCATAATAAGCAAAGTCTGTAATGTTGAGTCTAGAAAATTTTGAAACAACGTTCATATATTCAAATTACCCTTTGACTACTTCCGACGATTCATGAACAACTAATTGTAAATAGGTATGTATATAATTATATATATATATATATATATATATATATATATATATATATATATATATATATATATATATATATATATATATATATATATATATATATATATATATATATATATATATATATATATATATATATATATATATATATATGATTTAAAATATAATTTATGATGTAACTGTTAGAAATTAATTATGTAAAAATAATAAATATTATTTAAAACATATTTATATACAAATAAGTATATTAAAAATAAATATTAAATAATTGTAATACTCATTAATGTTTCGATTGAGATTAAGCAAGTAAAATTCAAAATAATATCATTTTAAAATAAACGGTGATACGAAAATGAGTTCTATAAATTTTAGGCTTATTAAAAATGTATTTAGGAACTATTTGTTAAGTTTGAACACTTTTTATATTTTACCCAGAATTGAGAGGGACAGTTGATGTAATTTTTATTTAACAATTTAAGGATTGAATTTTATACTATAGTGACCAAAATAAATAAAGATAATTAATTTAACAATTTGGAATTTTTTCTGAAAACTTTTATCCGCCACTGATTAACAACGGACCACAATTTAATATGCGAAGGAAAACTGTCGCCAGAGCTTGTATTTGATTTACACGTTTTAATTATAATTATCTTTAAATTAATATTATCCTAAAGTTTTCTGTTGTTGATTGATGAAATTTTGGTTCCTTTCACAATCACACTCTTGACTTAATGAAAGTCGACATTAAACAAAGAGTACCACTTGCAACTTTTAATTGTTATTGATGCATGCATACTTTATTTTACTTTTGTGTTACTACATTATTATTATTAATTATTATTAATATTATATGATTAAATTATATATAATTATTTATAATAAATGAGTACATAAAGTTATAAATGACAATCAGTTAGCTGTGTTCATGTGATCTAGTGTCTCAAACTAAAGTTAAAAATGGGAAAAGGAAGCTCAACTTCTTCTACTACATGATCGACCAATCTATTTCCTCTATCCTTCTTTGTTCTCCTTCCGTTCTAAACATAAACAGACCAACCATAATTGAATCACGCCACCGGCTACCAAATAACCACGCACCACCTTAAACCCATATGAACCACCACCTTTCACCATACAAAACCCACTTCACCATTGACCCATATCACCACCACCTCTACAACCGGTCACCACAACCAAATCCACTTTGCATCACCAACATACACCTTATACAACCATCGTTGCCACTGCTATGTTTTTTTTTTTCTGTTTCTTTTTCTTACAAGTCGTGAAACCCATCACCATCACTTATATTACTGCTATTGTTTGAGCGAAACCACTATAAACTCACTTTTGTTTTCTGTTTACGGCTGCTGCAAAACACCTTCAAATATTTCAAACGACTACCTGCAATGATACGTTTATCTTTCTGTTTCTAATGATCGAACAATCACACAACAACCCCATATAGTAACGGCAACTTCTGCCTGCTGCTACAGTCTGTTATCATTCTGTTTATGTCCGAAACTCACAACCACAACCACCACACTCTACTACTGCTATATTACTTTTGTGTCTACCACTGATATACGACCATGACAACCACCATCTTCACCCTAAACTGTGACCATCACCACCGTAACAACCGTTATCATAACCATCTAAAAATAGCTGCCATGTTTTCCTGAATATTTACAGCTACCTCTACTCTTTGTTGCTGTTCGTGTTCGTATGCAGCCAGGAACCACCGAAAATCCATCAACCAACATTAAAAGTAATCGTTAGTTTATGCTTCTGCATTGTAATCAAAACCCACATTTTTGCTACAGTACTAAACGAAGAATATCATGCTATAGTGCACCAGTTTGCTGTTTCCTATTGCCTTGATAGGAACCCACCACAAAAAGGAATGTTAATCTATTCTGTTTAAATATCCCCATGTCACGAATCATTTAATAGTTTATATATTGGGCCGTAATTATTTTCTGTTGGGCCAACAGATTACTTCTTGGGCTTTTAATCCAACAAGAAACACTTGGGCCTAGACTGCCATGTTCTAATCGCTACTGGGACCGAAATCTAATATATGTTCTCTGATAGACCGAAAAGGTGATAATACAATAGATCAAGGTTATGATTTCGATGTTTATGTTATGATCACAAAGATAATATGGAATGACGATGATGATGGTTTATGATAGATGATGATTTTATGATGTTAACGATATTAGATGTTAAGATTTTTATGATATTTTTGGTCATGACATATATAAAATGATAATGATAATCAATAACGTATGATGATGGTGATCATGATCATGATGCATGATTAAGATGATGATTTAGTTTAAGATTGTGATGTTGTTATGGATGATGATGATAGAAAATGATCATGATAATGATTAGAGTATGATAGAGGATGATGAAAAAGGTTTACGTTAATTAGGTTATAATGATGGTGGAAATAATGAGATGACTATGATTATTGGGTACGCGTGTGTTGGGTTTAATCGATAGGTCGCAGGTTCTAGCCAAGGCTCGGGCATATATTTTTTTTTTTTGAAAAAAGGAAGAAGAAGGATAAAGAAGTAAATGTTAAAAACAATTTAAATTGGGTGTTATTTCAGAATTGAAACACATAGCGTAATGGTTAAGGATGTTATCGGATTAGCGGGACGTCGCGGGTTCAAACCCTGACTTGGGCATTTTTTTTAGGGCTACTCCTTTGAGGTAGTTATTACTAATACTCTTATTATTATTATTTCATTATTATTATTATTATTGTTATTATTATTGATTGTTATTAAGTAAATATGATTATTACTAATATTAGAAATAAGATTTTTAGTATAACTAATATTATTATCATTATTATTATTACTATTAAAATATATAGTATTGTTATGATTAATATGACTATTAAAATTTCTATTAAAATCATCAGTTTTATTAAAAGTACCATTATTGTTTAAAATATTATTTTTATGAAAACTACCATTTTATCTTATCATTATTATGTTTTCTATTAAGATTATTATTACTAATATTACTTTTATTTTTAGTATTATTATCAAAACTATTAATACCAGTATCATTACTAAATCTAATTACTTTTAATGATATTATTATTATCATAAAAAGATACAAATTTTTATTTATTATTTTTGATATTATTTTACCAAATAAATAACTATATAAGAATATTTTTAAAACTTATCACATAACAACATTTATATTTTCATAATAAATACTAATTATTTATCTAATGTATATAAAATATAGTATAGTTAATTTAATTATTAATGAAACATACAAGTTACTGAAATAACAATTAATAATAATATCTAAACTTGTTCGATTACAAGAATATGCTTTAATAAGATATATGAATAATATAGGTTCGTGAATCCGAGACCAACCCTACATTTGTTCAATGACGTCATATGTATTTTTACTACAAAATATAGTATGGTGAGTTTCATTTGCTCCCTTTTACTCTTTATATTTTTGGGTTGAGAATACATGCGCAATTTTTATAAATGTTTTTACGAAATAGACACAGGTAATCAAAACTACATTATATGGTTGAATGATCGAAATCGAATATTCCCCTTTTTATTAAGTCTGGTAATCTAAGAATTAGGGAACAGACACCTTAATTGACGCGAATCCTAAAGATAGATCTATCGGGCCCAACAAGCCCCATCCAAAGTACCGAATGCTTTAGTACTTCGAAATTTATATCATGTCCGAAGGAGGATCCCGGAATGATGGGGATATTCTTATATGCATATTGTTAATGTCGGTTACCAGGTGTTCAATCCATATGAATGATATTGTTGTCTCTATGCATGGGACGTATGTTTACGAGAAATGGAGATATGAAATCTTGTGGTCTATTAAAAATTATGAAATGATTATTTATGATAAACTAATGAACTCACCAACCTTTTGGTTGACACTTGAAAGCGTGTTTATTCTCTGGTATGAAAGAAACGTTCCGCTGTGCATTTGCTCATTTTAAAGACAGTATTTGGAGTCGATCATCGCAATGGAACCAGTTGTTGGTGACTTCGTCCAGATGGTTTAGGACGGGTCCTTTCAGTTGGTATCAGAGCGGTGGTCTTAGTGAACCGGGTCTGCATTAGTGTGTCTAACTGATAAGTCGTTAGGATGAATTAGTGAGTCTGGACTTTGACCGTGGGGACGAGTTGGGTGAACGAATCGTTAAAGAAAGTTCACGCGTGTAAATAGTGTGAATCGAGTGTTTTATGATTGGTTTGATTGTTTTTAATGTACAAAATGATCTATGATGATGATATGAGCTTTTGTGTGTCGAAAATGAGAATTTTTATGAGTTTTATGAAGATTTTGAGCCACCAGACCAGTGGGACGCCGTCCAAAAAGCCTTAGACGCCGTCCAATTTCAAAGGATTTTCTCAAAAAAAAAGTCAGTAAGTTTTAGTGTAACTGGACGCCGTCCAGAATTTTGGACGCTGTTCAGCTTTTCTTTATTGGACGCCGTCCAGATTTCTGGACGTCGTCCAGATCTTCAATACTGGACGCCGTCCAGAATGTTGGACGCCGTCCAGATGTCTGACCTAGAAAAAAACGCGTTTTATAACATTCTAACCCAGTTTTCAACCACAAAACACACTTCTCTCTTATTCCTTATCCCACAAACGAACCAACTCTCAAAAACCCTAATTTCTTCCTTCAAATTCGCGATTTCTTCCTTCAATTCCAAGCTTGAATCATGTTTTCTAGGGTATTGCTAATCCCTTTTCATACTTTTCTTTCTCAATTACTTGATTTGTATGTCTATATGCATAATTTAGTGAAAGATAAGTGTGGGGTGTTTGATTTGCATGATTCTTGTTTAGATTAACATGCCTTAGTAGTTAATTCAAGATATTGAGTTTGTTTGTGATGTTTATGAAGCTTGTGAAGTGTTTAATTGTTATTGATGATGTAGATGTTAATTTGGCCGGGTCATAAATTGAATGTTCTTGAATTTTTAGCATGCTTTGAATTGTAATGATCTTATGAAAGATGTATGCTTGATTTTCATTTGTTTAAGCCTATTGAAGTGGATTGATGGTATGGAATGCTATAATGTAGTGGCGTTATAATGGTCATTTTGAACTAAATTGTGATAACTAGTGCTATGATTGTAATGAATATCATTAGAATGCAAGTTTAAATGTCATGGCCTATGAACGCAACATGCTTGAGTCCTAAGTTGATGCCTAATTGTAAATTTTGTGAACCACATTTTTGTGAGAGTGTATTTGCTAGTTTATGTTGACTTTGGTTGACTGTGATCAATTATTCTGAACATACGCTTTTGCTTATATGAATCACAATGCTTATGAACTTTGAATGAAATGACTAATTCCCCTTGCTACTCGATTATATTTTTGGCTAACATTAACACAACGGTTTCTATGTTCTTTGGTTTGGTGTTATTATGTTTTGCAGGGACAGTCTAGCAGGGGTGGACAACCGAAAAGGGGCAGAACATCAAGAAACGTTCCACCACCACAACCGGTTCAACAACATTCATCATCATCATCCGACGAAGAAGAGGACGCTCAAAATAATCCAATAGTTTGGTTAGAACATCTTCGGAACAATGATGATTACGGGGAAACTTTTGCTCGAATTACCCGTAGGCCAATTAATGCTACGTGGTATCTCGACTGGGATCCTTTTATTGAGGCGGGTATGCACTCCCATGTCACTCGTTTGTTAGCTATACCATATAGTAACATATTAAACTACGCATGGGAACAAATTTTCAGTCTACACGATCAAGTGTTTTCCGCGCTATGTAAAGAATTTTACTCAACTTTCGATTCAATAATGTTCGTGATCCACTCTCGGATGTTTTCTTTAGATTCCGACCAGGGGGTGATGAAAGAAGTTTGAGTAGTTTTGGGTTATGTAGAGTTTTGGGTATTTTTCACGAGCTTACTGACGCACAATTAAGACAATATTTGATAAGCTCAGAGTATCATGGGAGAGTGGGTTTTAATGAACAATCCTTTTGGAGAAGGATTAGAGGGCCAAATTCATCTAGCCCGTTCAAATCAAGCAGACACAAGTATACTGAAATAGCAACCCCTGACGATAAGCTACTCCATCGACTTATCGCATGTACCTTTAATGCGAGAGTCGAAGGACATGAAAAGGTAAAATCTCTTGATCTATGGATAATGGATCAAATAAAATGGGGTTGTCACACCGATATATCGGGGTTAATTGGGAACTATTTGCTGGGTATCGCTACGGATGCACGAAGAGACAAACCGCTTCTAGGGGGCCACTACATTACGCGGATTGCTCGCCACTTTAATATTGATCTTAATCGCCTGATAGAATGTGACCATGCAATGAAACCCCTGAAAAAGGTTTCTTATGTTAACGCCGAGATTTTGATGTACGATGCAAATAGGCGTTTGGTACCTTTTGTGGCAGGTGGCGCGAGTGGTAGTGGAGCGAATGTTCAACAGGAACAACAAGAGGAAGAGGAAGCAGAAATGGAAGCCCAGACAAATGTTCAAGGTCAAGGTCCTTGGTATCCGTCGCAATCTGGTCGGGATGATTTGGTCAATAGTATGAACAACATGAGGGTGAGTCAGCAAGGAATGGAGCAATGCCAGATTGCTGAAGTACATAATCAGGGATGGAACAGTTATGGTATTGATTGGAATAACCATAACATCGAGTTATATTATTCCAACCCCGATCAGTACTATGGGACAACACGTCTGACACCCCAATACTACACTGATCCTGAAAACCCACCTCCGCCTTACCCAATTTATAATACTAACGATGCGATGCAGGATGCCAGGAACCGATTTGAGCAGGAATACCCGCAGGGACGCCAAAGCAGAGATGGCTCAGAAAATTACTTTTGACCTTATGATAACTGAAGGCCTGCGAGCCTATGATCCTTTTGTTACATTTTCAAACAATTTTTTTTATTTGTTATGGTGTGTATTAAAACAATATTGGTTTGTATTTTTAAACTAATTGTGTGGTTTAAAAATGGATGTGATTGTAAAAACACCGTTATTTTTATTATTATTTGTGTGGTTTGTTAATTTGTGCAGCGGGGTTGAATTTAAAGACTGGCATTAAGTTCAGCAACATTTGATATTATGATGTATGTATGTTGATAATCGATAAATGGACGATGCTCTTATGCTGGCAGTAAGTTCAGCGGCATTCGTCTACATGTTCCACGATTTACAGGTTAAAAATTTAAAAATTTCTACAATCACCCTATCACTTTGCCCTCTAAATTTAATCCTTTTTCTGATTTCATGCAATGAGGGCCTTGCATGATCTTAAGTGTGGGGTGGGAGATAGAAATTTATCGGGAATTCGTTTTACAAAAATTAAGGCGTTTATGATCAAAATTTTAAAATTTTCAGGTAGCCTTAGAAACGAAAATTGCCCAAAAACCATTTTACATACATTGTGTTCTAAAACTAGAAAAGAAATGTTGAGTTATGTTTTAAATTATTAATAGTCTTTGAAGTTGTACTATCATTTAATTATTTGAATGAAAATCCTACTAGTTTAGTAAAGCTAACTTGTAGGTCACTTGTACCAAAACGAGTGTAAACCGTGAGAGAGCGGTGATTGCATAGCGTGGTCGGAAACCGGACCTCGCGCCAGATCGAAAACTAAAATAGGATGATCCTCATTGTTTCTCCTAACAAGGACAATGTTGCGTCCGACCACTTTATTATTACCCATAGGATGTATCCATTCCATCCTCCAGGAAGTAAAGTCTTCCGAACGACACACTTGCTGATTTGTTTCAGAAGTTGTAGTCCAGACCAGTTGTAGGGTGACGAAAAATCTTGAAAAGTCATTGCTAAAATCGACTGGAAATCTACCAGGCCTCAACGTCAAACAGGGAAACTGGTAGTCAAAGCTTATCTCAATGAGGGAGATTTGCTGGCCAAATGGGAAGCGCACCATGATACACAAAATGTCAGTGATTGATCAGATTCCCAGTGGATAACCTCCGGAAAGGTAAGATATCAGCTTTTAAGCCTGATGAAACTCAAACTTTATGGCTGATTTAACGGATTAGATGATTACCTCATGATTATCGATGATATCTGGACGTAATGTGTATCCTCCTAAACGCATTATTTTCTTACCAACATTTAGCGATGTTAGGTACTGTGGGAGGGATTGGCTTGACCAATAGCGGGAAACCCGCACTCATTTTCCAAAATTCAGAAAATCCGACAAGAATCGGAAAACGTGCCTAGTGTAAAAACTAGCATTATATTTTCAAAAACATAAAACGTTTTTCATAAGGTCCTGATTTCCGTAGGATCAAATTTTTCGGATACTTGGCTCTAAACTCCCAAAAATGTGTGCGTGTGTTCTCATTGTGTATATAGCGTGAGTGTGATTACAATAAAGGTGTGTTATACTTAAAGCGTGTGTTTCATATAGCGTGAGTTTGTGTGACGATCGCTCCAAATCCATATGGTCGAACACGTCATTCATTGATTCCATTGCGAGGTATTTGACCTCTATATGATACGTTTTGTAAACATTGCATTCTTTTGAAAAGGCATACCATAAATGAATATTTAATTCCAAGGTTTTCGACATCTGATGATTTCTACATATAGACAATCACTGTAAATAATAGTTTACAATAATACTTCCGTTGACAATGCAGTCAAAATAGATACATGATGATGGTTTTGTGAATGCAACGTTTTCTTGAATAAAGCATGCAAGACTCCATGCACATAGCTTGTATAACATGTAAGCAAACAGCGAAAGACTTCTAAGGAACCTGAGAATAAACATGCTAACAAGTGTCAACACAAGGTTGGTGAGTTCATAGTTTTAGTGTTTCGCATAATCTGTATATAAAAGTGGATCACAAGATTTCAGTTGTTTCATCCAGAAACGTTTATCAATAGATTATATAAAAGTGGATCACAAGATTTCAGTTGTTTCATCCAGAAACGTTTATCAAAATATTCTACGAAATTGAGCACCCTGGTAACTAAACTTAACGTATATATAATTTATACCCTTTGTATAATCATCTTAATAATACACGCAAACCAACGTGTACGCTTCTCAAATAGCATACGTCCATTAAAAGGCTAGTGTTCTAGCTCGGACGGGGATATCAAGCCCTATGGATCCATATACAATTATTCGCGCCCACCAGTTCTTATAACCGGCAGTTACTAGTTACCAAAGCTAAGGGATTTTCGGTTCAAACTCAGTATAGAATTTAGTATGTACTTGTGTCCATTGTTTAAAATAAAGTGCATGTATTCTCAGCCCAAAAATATATATTGCAAAAGCATTTAAAAAGGGAGCAAATGAAACTCACACATATAAATATTGTATATCGGTTAATAAAGCATTTGCATGTATTCTCAGCCCAAAAATGTAGAGAGTAAAAGGGATCTTATGAAACTCACCTTAGCAGCACATAAAGTTGTTCATCGTAATGTGACCGAAACTCGGAATATCAAATAATCGTAGATCTCAACCTAGAGAACATATATTGGTCAATAAATGTCTATCAAGCTAGGTCAGGTCATAGTGTATCACAATCCTAATGCTCGAGATTGACATACAAAAGTTATCCAAAGTCTTTTCAAAAAGTCAATTTTGACAATAGTTCAACAAAACTAGACATACATTATATAAGGAGTTATTTACTCGGTTGGTAATATTCAAAAATCCATTTTATCAATCTTGTAAACAAGTTGTTTAAATCTTAATTGTAGATTCAAAAGCAATTTCAATTAACGTCAATCGTAATTCAGTTGATCATATCTTTTAATTCGTTCATCGAAACTATTCGATATCTAAATGAAAAGTCATTGATTTTTCGCCAGCTTTCCAAAAACATGCATATCATATACCTTTTACCAGTAATATATGTATTTAATTCGTGATTCATCATAAACTGTTTAACGACAAAATTTAGCATACACGCATGTATAAATATATATACTCGAGCACTAGATATGGATACACAGTTAATATATAAAAGATAAAATATGAGTGCTTACGTATCAATATTGAGATTCAATATTGTAGGAAAGTACGTAGACGCAACGGAGATGATAAACACTAGGTTTGATTTACAAATATACCCCCGAACATTACCCATAACCTCCTTGGCAATAACCCATAATTTCCTTAGCTCTATCCCGCTTGAAAACCATTTTGAAAGTGACACGCTCATAACCTCGTCGTAGTATTTTATGTATATTACTAATTAATAATTAATAATACTAATAATTAATAAGATTAATAATAATATTAATCTTAATAATAATAATAATAATAATAATAATAATAATAATAATAATAATTAAATAAAATAAATACGGAGTAATATATGATATGTGTGTGTAAATGAAACAGAACTCGATCAATTTATAGAATCTTTTCTGAAAAAGTACCCCATGCGATCGCATGGGATTTGTGCTTCAAGGCCATGCGATCGCATGGCACCCTGGGACAGCTCACAAATTTTTAACTTCTTGTTTGTCGACATAATTTTATATTATATATATAATATATTTAATTTATATAATTAATTATATATTATATTAAATTCACATGCATAGTTGACTTGTAATTTTTGTTCTGATAAGTTGTACGTCATCACTCGACTTATGTCCCGGTTCCGGTTTTTCAAATGTCCTTTCGTACGCTGAGAAAACTTGCATTTTACGTTTTGTGTCACGTACCTTTGTCAAAATATAGCCTTAAATTATCCCTAAACTATACCACTCAAAGTATATCTTAAACTTTCGAGTATTTTGGTCATTTACCTCTATAAATCATCGTCTCGCTATTTGTTAATATATATATAATAACAATTCGTTTTTATGACCAAGTTAATATTATATTTTATCGTATTGTTAAATATATATTTTCAATATTAATAAACACGTTTTAAAATACATATCGTAAGTTATTCATATATATAATTCCAACAGTTAATATTCCTTATTATTGTATGTGTCCAAATTACGTTATTTAAACAAACACTTTACCATTTATTCCGAATACCGTTAAGAATGAATGATTTCCCAAATCAACGTGGACCTCACAACAGAGACCCGTAATAATATCATAATCCTTAAGGGACTCATTAAATATCTTTTAATTCAATCATTTGGCATAATCTTTGAATTCCGTAGTTGAATATATCAATCAGATAATCAAACCAATAAGTTTAATGCACAGTATCATTTACTTAATATTTTGTTATATTTTCAAGTTATAGTATATGTACCTATTTACATATAATTGTTCGCGAATCGTTGAGAACAATCGAAGGGTAATTGAATAATTCAATATCTTGAGATTCAACTTCATAGACTTTGCTTATCGTATCGAAAACGTTAAAGTTTAAGTTTAAATTTGGTCAGAAATTTCCGGGTCATCACAGTACCTCCCCATTAAAGAAATTTCGTCCCGAAATTTGAGTGAGGTCGTCATGGCTAACAATAAAAATGTTTTCATGACGAATATGAGTTGATAAATAGAATTTTTATTACCGTTGAATAATATGGATAAAACAATCCAATTACTCGAAGCATATGAGAGAAGTTATCGTAAAATAGTGAATTGAAGGAATAGAGATTCACCTTAACTGTTGACGTAGTAACGATTGATTTCTGGAATTTAAGGAATAGAAAATCTTCATTATCTAAATAAGATTTGATTCTTCGGAATTTGCGAAAATTAGGATTTTCTTAGATTAAATGCGTAATCTGCCTCGATTGCTATGTCTGATATTTTGCTATAAATTAAACACTTCTGTTTCATTATTTTCACCACACCTACATCTTCTTCTTCATTTCATACTTCCAAAAGATTGTGAAATGCTTCATCCAGTTCTGATTCTTGATATACTCCTAACTTTCATATCTGTCATTCTTCTTTTTCATCTACCACCAGAGGAAGTTATTTTCTTCTACCATTACCTTGGGGTTATAGTGTTTTTCATTCTCCCGTGTTTTTATATTGCTATACGCATTGATATACACGGTTTGTAATTTCGGGGTTGTTATAGGGCTTTATATTTTCCATTATATTTCGGAGCTTCATGCTTTCGTTTTCTCTTCCCGACTTTAAGTCAAGCGAATAATGGTTCAGAATTCATAGGTATGGATTTTGAAATGAACATAGTTAATGTTCTAAGAAGAGAATTGTAATGGCACGATCTTGATTTGTCAAATTACCAGAATATCCGAAAAAGACCGAATCATCAAGAAATATATTTTCTTGATATATTTAGAGATTATATAGAATGAAAGAGTTATGTAACATGGTTCATGATGAGGGTGTGATCTGTGAACCTTTATCAAGTTCCATTAGAAACTCAGCATGACTTACTGTAATATAATCACGTTGATCAAGTGTCATTATATTATACTAACTCATGCTTCAGCTTCCAACACCACTTCAAAAATATTCATATTTTAAACTAGAAGGTTTCATAATTTAGAAACTAAAATAGTTTCTTTTATGATGTTACACAGATATCGCATGGAGAAAATTGATTTCCAATAAGAATGATTATGGAATTATCTCCAGAAATATGGAGGATATTTATAATGAAAGATACGATGATATCTTAGAATTTCTAATTTCAGAGGATGATGAAAAATATTGTCTGCAAGGGTTTAGATTCGGAAGCAAGGTATTAGTTAATGGCTTCAGCAGATACTTAATCATTTGGATTCTTTGAATGCAGATTTATTCTTTGTGATTTGTCCACAGCCTCCTTCATACTTTGCTCAATCCATTTTTCAGTACCAAACTTTCTCTTTTTCTGTGCTTTTCCAACACACTACTCTTTATCATCAAACTTTTGACTGTTAAGGTCGTTTACAGTTTTTGCTGCTTCATCAACATTTTTTCAATTTCGGAGGACTAGTTTCGTAGTTTGGGATGTTTTTCAGAAACTTCACATTCAGAGTATGTAAGTCTAGAAGATAGACATTATATGTATATATATAACTGTTGGCGTAGAATTGTTGCAAAATTCAAAATACTGATTGCTAATTCCCGGTAGTTGGTATGGCAATTATTTTTACAAGATGTGGATGAGTACATGATAGGGTTTCAATGAATAATTATAATGGTTTTTCGAAGAGACTTAAGCCAATGACTAATGAAGTTGCTGGTAAGTTTACTGCTAATGTGGTGGGACATGAAAGGTTCCCTAGTAACAAGAATGTATATGTCAAGGTTACAATAAGGCTTAATCTGAAAAGTTGAAGTTGACTGGTTGGAAGTGTGATGAAAATTGATATCTTGAAAAGAATTGCAAGATTATTTTCGATATTAACAACATTAAAGGATCATGCACAGTTTTGAAGTCAAAGTATAACTTTGAAAGATGTAGAGATCTAAGAATGATGTCACCGATTCAGAGTTATGACTTGGATTCTGATCCGTCAATATCAGAATATGTAATTGAATTTGTATGAAAACGATCGTATATCATTGTGAGTATTGTTAATAATTTTTTTTTAAATCAAAGTTGAAGAATGTACAGTGTAACATATTAATTGTGAACTTATATATTTCCTGAGTATTACCTACCCGTTAAAGATTTCACAATTAATACTTTGTACAAAAGAATTTTTATTACAGTCTTTATGAAAATATATGTATGTATATTTTCTTCAGATGTAATACAGATTTAATGAGTTAATATCATATTAAGCTAATTTAATTTTTGGCTTCAATTAGAAATGAATAATCTCTAAAACATTAGAGATTACATAATCTTCGTGGAGTATTTTACTAACGAAATCAATACTTCATTATTTATTCTTATTGATATTCCTTGGTGAAGGATATTGATGCTCGTGGAATTTTTGTGAACCTTACAAGGCACAGATGATGTTTTCTGGAAAGTTTCGAGTATGTTGAAAATGAAAATGTAAAATCAATTATGTAATTGAATAATACACTTGATTTATTATGAAATAGAATTCATTGAGTTGAAACGGAGATTGTAGTTAATGAATGTTAAGTTGTTAACGAAAGATGTACATTATAACATATTAGTAATATGAATTATCCGAGTAATATTTACCCCTTAAAATTCATACGTAATAGCTTAGTACGAAAAGATTTATGATAGTTTTAAAATTTATATATATAAGATATACATATAAATTCTTTAGAGGAATTGATTTATTACTTCATAACTCATTGATACAATATATTCGTTGTTGACTCGTAATGATGTCCACGGTGCTTTCTTGAACTGACGGAGCTTGTAATGTTAGAGGTGATGTTGACAGCACTGACTGTGCTGGTGAGGCTAAGGGTACTATTGATGCTGTTGGTAAAACAAGTCTAGCTTGTACCTTACGCACCATTCTTGTCAAGGTTTCTATTCTTCCTTCTATCATCTCTATTCATCTGATTTATGGTTAGAACTGGGATAAATAATCTCTAAGATTTTAGAGATTACCTAATCACCGTAGAATATTTCTCCGATGAAGTTATGAATCAATACTTCATCGTTTATTGTTGTTGGTACTCCTTGGTACCTATGGTGCGTATGATGTTGATATCCGAGGGATAGATTGTGATGTTGAGGCGTGTGTTGTGGATGTGATTGTTGGTGGTGGTAATGGTACTGTTGGTGTTGATGATGGTGGTACTAGTTATGCTGCTGGTGCTGCTGGTGGTGTTCGTAATCCTTACACCATATTCTCCAAAGCCACTACCCGAGCACGAAGCTGGTTGACTTCTTCTATTATACCGGGATGATCGGTGGTTCGGACAATCGGATAAATAAGATTTAGAATATGGGATAGTATATAATCATGATGAGATACTCTGGAGATGAGAGAGAAAATGGTATTACGAACAGGTTCGCCGGTAAGTGCTTCAGGTTCTTCGCCAAGAGGGGAATGTGGTGGATGGAAGGAATCACCTTCTTCTTGTCTCCAATGACTAAGTAGGCTACGAACCCATCCCCAATTCATCCAGAATAGGTGATGGCTGATTGGTTGATCCATTCCGGTTACACTGTCTTCGGAGTTCAGGTGAATATCCATATCGGAATAGCTGTCGGAGTTTAAGGAATTTGAACTAGATACAGGATCCATTTTGTGTAATCAGGGAAATGATTTTTGATGTGAAATAGATTATAGGACTTAGGTTTGGTATTCTTCAATAAATAATTTACATATATATAATACCAAAATCCCATAAATTACGGAGAAATTTTCGAAAGATGCCAGGAAAAGTTTAAAGTAACAGATACGCTAAGATATGAATTTTGTCGATACACTATCTATGCAGTAAATGCAGTAAGACATGTCTAGACTTAAGATGATATACAGGTAATTTCTGATAAGAAATGATAAGCAAAACTTTTGACATGCAGACACAGTCGAAGTCCAGACTTACTAATGCATCTTAACAACTATCAGTTAGACACACTCATGCAAGACCTGGTTCACTAGAACCAACGCTCTGATACCAACTGTGACGATCGCTCCAAATCCATATGGTCGAACACGTCATTCATTGATTCCATTGCGAGGTATTTGACCTCTATATGATACGTTTTGTAAACATTGCATTCTTTTGAAAAGGCATACCATAAATGAATATTTAATTCCAAGGTTTTCGACATCTGATGATTTCTACATATAGAAAATCACCGTAAATAATAGTTTACAATAATACTTCCGTTGACAATGCATTCAAAATAGATACATGATGATGGTTTTGTGAATGCAACGTTTTCTTGAATAAAGCATGCAAGACTCCATGCACATAGCTTGTATAACATGTAAGCAAACAGCGGAAGACTTCTAGGGAACCTGAGAATAAACATGCTAACAAGTGTCAACACAAGGTTGGTGAGTTCATAGTTTTAGTGTTTCGCATAATCTGTATATAAAAGTGGATCACAAGATTTCAGTTGTTTCATCCAGAAACGTTTATCAATAGATTATATAAAAGTGGATCACAAGATTTCAGTTGTTTCATCCAGAAACGTTTATCAAAATATTCTACGAAATTGAGCACCCTGGTAACTAAACTTAACGTATATATAATTTATACCCTTTGTATAATCATCTTAATAATACACGCAAACCAACGTGTACGCTTCTCAAATAGCATACGTCCGTTAAAAGGCTAGTGATCTAGCTCGGACGGGGATATCAAGCCCTATGGATCCATATACAATTATTCGCGCCCACCAGTTCTTATAACCGGCAGTTACTAGTTACCAAAGCTAAGGGATTTTCGGTTCAAACTCAGTATAGAATTTAGTATGTACTTGTGTCCATTGTTTAAAATAAAGTGCATGTATTCTCAGCCCAAAAAAATATATATTGCAAAAGCATTTAAAAAGGGAGCAAATGAAACTCACACATATAAATATTGTATATCGGTTAATAAAGCATTTGCATGTATTCCCAGCCCAAAAATGTAGAGAGTAAAAGGGATCTTATGAAACTCACCTTAGCAGCACATAAAGTTGTTCATCGTAATGTGACCGAAACTCGGAATATCAAATAATCGTAGATCTCAACCTAGAGAACATATATTGGTCAATAAATGTCTATCAAGCTAGGTCAGGTCATAGTGTATCACAATCCTAATGCTCGAGATTGACATACAAAAGTTATTCAAAGTCTTTTCAAAAAGTCAATTTTGACAATAGTTCAACAAAACGAGACATACATTATATAAGGAGTTATTTACTCGGTTGGTAATATTCAAAAATCCATTTTATCAATCTTGTAAACAAGTTGTTTAAATCTTAATTGTAGATTCAAAAGCAATTTCAATTAACGTCAATCGTAATTCAGTTGATCATATCTTTTAATTCGTTCATCGAAACTATTCGATATCTAAATGAAAAGTCATTGATTTTTCGCCAGCTTTCCAAAAACATGCATATCATATACCTTTTACCAGTAATATATGTATTTAATTCGTGATTCATCATAAACTGTTTAACGACAAAATTTAGCATACACGCATGTATAAATATATATACTCGAGCACTAGATATGGATACACAGTTAATATATAAAAGATAAAATATGAGTGCTTACGTATCAATATTGAGATTCAATATTGTAGGAAAGTACGTAGACGCAACGGAGATGATAAACACTAGGTTTGATTTACAAATATACCCCCGAACATTACCCATAACCTCCTTGGCAATAACCCATAATTTCCTTAGCTCTATCCCGCTTGAAAACCATTTTGAAAGTGACACGCTCATAACCTCGTCGTAGTATTTTATGTATATTACTAATTAATAATTAATAATACTAATAATTAATAAGATTAATAATAATATTAATCTTAATAATAATAATAATAATAATAATAATAATAATAATAATAATTAAATAAAATAAATACGGAGTAATATATGATATGTGTGTGTAAATGAAACAGAACTCGATCAATTTATAGAATCTTTTCTGAAAAAGTACCCCATGCGATCGCATGGGATTTGTGCTTCAAGGCCATGCGATCGCATGGCACCCTGGGACAGCTCACAAATTTTTAACTTCTTGTTTGTCGACATAATTTTATATTATATATATAATATATTTAATTTATATAATTAATTATATATTATATTAAATTCACATGCATAGTTGACTTGTAATTTTTGTTCTGATAAGTCGTACGTCATCACTCGACTTATGTCCCGGTTCCGGTTTTTCAAATGTCCTTTCGTACGCTGAGAAAACTTGCATTTTACGTTTCGTGTCACGTACCTTTGTCAAAATATAGCCTTAAATTATCCCTAAACTATACCACTCAAAGTATATCTTAAACTTTCGAGTATTTTGGTCCTTTACCTCTATAAATCATCGTCTCGCTATTTGTTAATATATATATAATAACAATTCGTTTTTATGACCAAGTTAATATTATATTTTATCGTATTGTTAAATATATATTTTCAATATTAATAAACATGTTTTAAAATACATATCGTAAGTTATTCATATATATAATTCCAACAGTTAATATTCCTTATTATTGTATGTGTCCAAATTACGTTATTTAAGCAAACACTTTACCATTTATTCCGAATACCGTTAAGAATGAATGATTTCCCAAATCAACGTGGACCTCACAACAGAGACCCGTAATAATATCATAATCCTTAAGGAACTCATTAAATATCTTTTAATTCAATCATTTGGCATAATCTTTTAATTCCGTAGTTGAATATATCAATCAGATAATCAAACCAATAAGTTTAATGCACAGTATCATTTACTTAATATTTTGTTATATTTTCAAGTTATAGTATATGTACCTATTTACATATAATTGTTCGCGAATCGTTGAGAACAATCGAAGGGTAATTGAATAATTCAATATCTTGAGATTCAACTTCATAGACTTTGCTTATCGTATCGAAAACGTTAAAGTTTAAGTTTAAATTTGGTCAGAAATTTTTGGGTCATCACAGTTTGCGTTTCAAATAACGTGTGTGTTTCATGTGTTTCGCGTGACTTATGTGATGTGTGTACTCTATATTGTGTAAGTGTGTTTGATAGTTTTCTACTTTGTAAGAATGAATTGCTTGAGGACAAGCAAGGTTTAAGTGTGGGGTGTTTTGATATTGCTCAATTACATCATATATATATCATGCAATATCGTGTAAAATACTCTCGAATCAAGGATAGTTAAGGCGGTTTCTACAAGTAATACACAAAATTATGAAAAGTGTATCGGAAAGTGGTTTATAAAGAGTTTTGGTGAATTATGACCATTCTATAAGTTGTGATTTCATCATAGTTGATTCTGATACAAGTTATGGTCAAATTAGCGCTCTAAAACGATAAAACGAGGCTGCAGATATGTTGGACGCCGTCCAAAATGCTTGGGACGCCGTCCAAATGAAGGGGGATTTGAAAAAAATGAGACAGTACAATTCAGCACAACTGGACGCCATCCAGAAATCTGGACGCCGTCCAGCCCTTCACAACTGGACGCCGTCCAGAAATCTGGACGCCGTTCAGGCCTTTACAACTGGACGCCGTCTAGAAGTAGGTTTCAGCCTACTTTTGCTTTTTGACCAACTTTAACTGCTTTAAAACCAAATAATTGAGGGAGATACGAGCAGTCACGAACCAGAGGAGTTCTGAGATGATTTTAGGAGCAAAATTGGAGAATTCCAAGCTCTTTAAAGAGGCTTAACATCCAAGAATTAAGATTCAACACTTTCTCCATTCAAGATTCATTCTCTATTAGGTTGATTTCTTGTTCTTCACAATGAATTCTACTTATCAATTGATTGCTATTTTGTTTGTTACTATGATTGTTGGCTAAGCTCTATAATGTTTGTCTAGATTAATAACTGAGGTATTGGATGTAATCTTATGGATTGAATGTATTATGTGTGATAGATTAGAGCTTGAATCAAAGAACCATGCTTATTGATGTCAAATCATTTGTATCTAGTTAATTGATATGTTATTGATAAAGAGAACTCTTGTTGATGAATCATATTGATTTACAATCAACTTGTCTTATATTGATTGTTTACTAAACCGGACCAAGGGGGTAAATTAGATCAAAACGATTAAATGATATAGGGATGAATTGTGTAGAGCAAACGCAAAAGACTATTAGTATTCAAGTCTTTGATCTAGCTAATCAACTAGTCACAAACGAAAAGGTCTAGGTGATAGGGAACCCTTCACTTAGTAATTCTAGTTTAAGTACTTGCTAAAGAGAACTCTTGGCAAGTCAATTTGGGTGATTAACATATATATCATAGTTATTTGGTTACAAACACGAGAACTATAGAGAAAAGGGAACCCTTGATCTTGTAATCGAGTTTGCGTATTTACTAAAGAGAACTCTTGGTAAATCTATTAGGTAACTTGCACACATATTCATTCAATCGGGTCTTAACAATATAACTTACATCCAATACCGAGGGTAAAATAACTAGATGAACATTTCGTATCTTTGATCTTAATCAAACTATCCTATTTGCTTTCTTTGCACTTATTTTCATTATATAAACTTAAAAGACCAAAAATATTGTTTTTACTTTTAATCTTCTCTGATTTGGCTAAATCGTTAAATAGCCACAAAAACATAATATCTTGTACCTTTAAGTTTCATTTACTTAGTAATCATAATATAGTTTCTAATTCTAGTTTGACTAATACAACTGTCCTTGGAACGATACACGGAACTAAACCATTATTTATACTACTACACGATCGGGTACACTGCCCGTTAGTGTGTAACAATCTTTAATCGGTATTTTTTCATACTATTTCATATAACAATTCATATACCACGTTTTGCACATCAGTAATCTTTACGGTGTGGGTATTAATAATAAAATTATCGAGGAGCTTGCGACTTGGTGTTCGTGTCAAGTGGGCAAGCTTCCATTCATGTACTTGGGACTTCCCGTGGGTAGTAAGATGAAGAAAGTGAATGATTGGTCCCCAGTTATCGAGAAATTCAACAATCAGTTAGCGGAATGGAGATCTAAAACGGTGTCTTTTTGTGGTCGTTTAACTCTTGTAAAATCCGTTCTCTCTAGTTTTCCTCTTTACTATTTCTCGCTTTTTCGGGCCCCTCCTTGTGTGCTAAAAATTTTAGAGAGTGTTGTGACAACCCGAAAATTTTCGACCAAATTTAAACTTAAACTTGATCTTTATATGTTTCCGACACGATAAACAAGGTCTGTAATGTTGAAATCTCAAAAACTTTGAACTGTGTTCATGTAATCAATTACCCTTTGACTGTGCTCGACGATTCACGAATATTTATGTGTATATAGATATATATAATATAGTTATATTAATTGAAAACGTTAACAAAGTATTAGATGTATAATACTTTACATAAACGTATTTGTTTCAATATATGTTTAATATATTTATCAACGGAATTAAAAGATAATATTAAATGAATGAATTATCAGATACATTGTGATATGATTATGAGTCTATGTTATGAGGTCCACTGTGATTTAAGAAATCTATTCTTTTTGACAATATTCGGAAAATGGTAAAGTAATTTATAAGTAAGAACAAATGTGTCAATTAACGGGAACTAGACAAGGGTTAGTGGAAATTCCTGATTAATTTCCAATTCACGTTTTATAATATTTTCCTCGTGACCTTGATAAGATAACTATGTTAACTTTCATTTTATTTAATGTGAAACTAAGAACGTGGAGTGTAAATAACTTAGCTGTTGGATATTGACAAGTTAAGTAACTCGACATTTTTCATTAAGATGATTTCATACGTTTATTTAACCTTTGGACTTTATCCCATGCTTCACCAACAGACTGTAATTTAAAAACTTGAAAACTATTATGAATATATATAATTCTATTTTTCTAAAACGTTTTATGATATAATGATTTCCATTATTTTAACCTTTTAACAAAATGATTCTTAAAAATATTTAGTTTTGGAAAACAAAATTATCATATTTATTTGATTTAGTTCCAAACGTACAAAAACGTTTTCAGTTTAAAAAGAACTTTATTATTAAAACGTATATAACTTTTATAAATATCTAGAACCACTTTTGACAACTCATTTCTTAACCAGTATGATAAAGATAACGATATTTATATATTATTTTATTAAATATATATAACGATTTAAATTAATATTATATATATTTATACGCGTATTATATGTACATAGTTTTATACTTTTACTATACTTTAACTTTATCTTTTACTTTACTTTTACTTTACTTTACCTTTAATAATTCATACTTTAATAATTCACTTTAATAATTCATACTTTAATAATTCACTTTAATAATTCAAAATTCTATTATAAATAGAATTCAATAGGTTTCATTATTTCATAGAAACTTAAAAATATATTTTTCTAAACTCTCTCAATCGATTTATATATATATATTTATTCAGTATTATTTCAAGATATTATTAGTATACATAAAATACTACGACGGAGTTATGTTCAGACGATTTCAAAATAAGCTTTCAAACGGGATAGAGCTAAGGAAATTATGGGTTATAGCTATGGAGGTTATGGGTATTGTTCGAGGGTATTGCTCGTGAGGTCAACCTAACGTTTATCATTTTTCGTTGCGTCTACGTACTTTCCTGCAATATTGAATCACAATATTGATACGTGAGCATTCATATTTTAACTTTTATATATTATTAGTGTATCCCTGACTAGTGCTCGAGTAGATAGGATTATACATGCTTGTACGTTTATTATTGTCGTTAGATAGGTTATGTTGAATCCTGATTTAGATACATATGCTACTGAGATAAGGTATATGATATGCATGTCGTTGGAAAGCTGGCGAAAAATTAATAACTTTTCATTTAGAACTCGTGTGATTTTGATGAACGGATTAAAAGATATATTCAACTGAATTATTATTACTTTTAGTATATTTATTGTTAAAATGATTATTATTACTATCGCCGTTATAATTACTATCTAATTATTATTATTATTATCATTATCGTTATTAATAAAATGTATTATCATTAAAAATTGTTATTTTTATTATTAATACTATCGTTAAAGTTATAATTAGTATTATTATCATTATTATTATTATTATCATTAATAGTTATTAGTATTATCATTATCATAATATTTATTATTATTAGTATTATTATATTATAACTAAAACTAATATTAATAACATCTAATTATTATGATTACTATTATTATCATTATTATGAACGCGATATAAAAGACGACTAAAAGCTATTAACAAATTAATTAGGAAATAATGAGTATAAGTATCATGATGAAATTAAAATATTGAAAGACATTGATTTAGATAAAAATATCGTTTTCATTATTTTTACTATTAAAAGTATTATTAATATTAAACTATCATCTTACTAAGATCGTCATTTTTAATAGAAATATCATTGTTATTATAAGATATCATTATTATTATCATTTAGTATTATTATTAATTATCATTTTATATAGAATTATTATCTTTATAAAATATTATTATTATTACTGTTAATATTAAAAAGTATCGTTACTATTATCATGAATAGAATTATCATTTATCATACTTAATATCATTTTTAGTAAATATAAATATTGTTATTTTTATTAGTAGAATAATGATAATTATTATTATTATTACAAAATAATGCAACTTTTACTCATTATTATTACTATAAATATTATTTTATCAAATAAATATATAATACAGAGACATTTTTACCACACGTAATATAATTACATTAATATTACATATCACTATATTTTTATGATATTAAATGAACTTTATAAATTTTATTATTTAAGATATATAAAAGTATATTTTTATTATATATAAATTGTAATATAAATTTTTATTATTAATAAATGACTTATATTATTTTCTCTAATAAAATCTGATAAATATATTTAAATATATAAAACGATTATTTAAATTTCATATTGAACATGTATGGACCTTGTAAGTCATTTTGGGTCAAATCGACTTTTGTTGACTTTTACATATCGATCTCGAGCAATAGGATTGTGATACACTACGACTTGACCTAAATTGTTAGACAGTTTTGACCAACATATATATATATATATATATATATATATATATATATATATATATATATATATATATATTAATATAGGTTCGTTAATCCAAGGCTAACTTTGCACTTGTTCAATGACGCCATATGTATTTTTACTACGGAATACAGTATTGTGAGTTTCATTACTCCCCTTTTAAATGCTTTTGCAATATATATTTTTGGGACTGAGAATACATGCACTTTTATAAATGTTTGACGAAATAGACACAAGTAATCGAAACTACATTCTATGGTTGAATTGTTATACCGGATATCGCCCTTGTTGAACTTGGTAGCCTAAGAATTGGTGTTTATTATAATTGCCATCAATTGACGCAAATCCTAAAGATAGATCTATGGGCATTGACAAGCCCCAGTCAGAGAATTTGAACTGCTTTAGTACTTCGATGTTTATATGTTTGGGGATATTCTAGATGCATTTTGTTAATGTCGGTTACCAGGTGTTCAATCCATATGAATGAATTTTAAACACTTACGAGTGTATGATTATTGATTAAATGAAATCTTGTGGTCTATTAAAATTATGGAAATGATTGATTATGATAAACTAATGAACTCACTAACCTTTTGGTTGACACTTGAAAGCATGTTTATTCTCAGGTATGAAAGAAATCTTCCGCTGTGCATTTGCTCATTTTAGAGATATTACTTGGAGTCATTCATGGCATATTTCAAAAGACGTTGCATTCGAGTCGTTGAGTTCATCAAGATTATTACTAGGTCAATTATAGTTGGATATATTATGAAATGGGATGCATGCCGTTAACTTTCGATGTAATGAAAGTTTGTCTTTTAAAAAAAAACGAATGCAAGGTTTGTAAAATGTATCATATAGAGGTCAAGTACCTCGCGATGTAACCAAATGTAATGTATTCGTCCAGATGGATTAGGACGGGTCGTTTCAAGTGTGAGACGTCATTTCTTTTGGGGCGGGTCGGGTTCTAATTCAAAAATGTCTTGGGTTAAATGGGATACAATCCTTCTTCCTCACGAATAAGGAGTAAATATTATGTCTCTTAAATCAAAAAACCTTGCTCTTCTTTGTAAGTGGTGGTGGAGGTTTTAAACCGAAACCAACACTTTGTGGATCACCGTGATTCGTAGTATTTATGATTCTAATGGTGGGCTTGTACTTGGTGACGGGCTTGCCCGTAATTCAAACGCGAGTCTATGGTCTTCTATTTGTGATGTAGGAAAAAGTGTGGATGATTTAGGGATTAATTTCTCTAATTCGTTCACTCGCAAGATTGGGAATGGGGCGAATACTCTTTTTTAGGATAACTTGTGGGTTGGGGATACTTGTCTCAAAAACAAGTACAACAGATTGTATCGCTTGGAGAGTAACAAAAATGCATCGGTTCGAGATAGGCTTACAGGTTCGGATGAAGGTGCAGCGGGCTGTTGGGCCTAGTCCAGGGAATTAATGGGCCGGACTGCAGCTCAATTCAGTGAATTACAAAGTCTGATTCAGCAATGTTTTCTGGATCGAGATAAAGATGACGGCTGGGAGTGGACCTTCGACACACAAAATGGATTCACAGTTAAGAAATTGTCACAGATAATTGACGGTGTAATATTGGGAAGGGAGAATAACAACGTTGAATCTTTACATAACTGCCTAGTTCCAAAAAAATTGAAGTCTTTATATGGCGAGCTAGGAGGGGGTGGATTCCGGTTCGGGTTGAATTAGATAAAAGAGGTATTGATTTACATAGCTTGAGGTGTCCGGTTTGTGATGGAGATATCGAGATGGTTGAACACATCCTCTTCACTTGTAATTTTGCTAAAGAGGTTTGGCTCAAAGTTCTCAAATGGTGGGGTTACGGTTCGAGTATTTTCGGGTATGAAGACATCTTCTTGGGCACATTCGGGTCTTCGGCTTTTGATAATAAACGGAATATTTGGCAAGCCGTTTGTTGGATTGTTTGCTACTTGGTTTAGAAGAATAGGAATTCTAAATTTTTCAAGAAAGAGGCTTCGACGATTCCCTCGTTGTTAATGGAAATTCAAACTCTATCCTTCGATTGGATCTCGAGAAGGCACAAAAAACATAAGATGGATTGGCACTCTTGGTTTAATAATCCTTAGTTATTTATATTGCAACCTTTGCAATTTCGTGTCTTGTTTGTATTGTTTATATTGTTTAGTTCTTCGTGATTGGTTGTAAGCATACGCACTACCATTGTATCCTTTCGTGATTAATATAATTCTACTTGCTTTAAAAAAAAAAAAAAAAAAAAAAAAAAAAAAAAAAAAAGATTAACATGTATTACTTCGTATTATGGACCATCCCAATGGCGAATGTATGTATAGGACAATGGTATCATGTCACATCACTAATTATGTAATGAAAGACATTTACAAAGTTTTACTAATTTGTATTATATCACTAAAACTAAATTGTATTATACACTATTAAATATTAATATACTAGATTATGAGCCCGTACGATGCACGGTTGCTCAAAAAACAGTTATATATCGACCTGCTGTTTTCGATAACTACATATTGATAACAAAACAATATTGATCACAACTTGAAGCATATTTAGACTAAGATAGATCATTTAGAAACAAACACTAAGAAAAATAAAACTAATTTACATAGTTATAGTAAAAGTGAGATAAGTTTTTGTTTGACAAACTCTTCGGTATACACGTTCAATTTTTAATCTATATATTCAGTATTTGTATTTATTTTTTTTATTCAATTTATTTTATTAAACCTCTTTTCAGTTAATGTTTTTTTATTTATTTAGTTGTTAATTACAGATTAATTGTAATTAGAGAATTTGAGGATTTAACATGTGTAAAATTCACTTGTCCCCATTCTCTATAATTACTCTCATGTTGACAACTATACTTTACACACTCCTATATATATATATATATATATATATATATATATATATATATATATATATATATATATATATATATATATATATATATATATATATATATATATATATATATATATATATATATTATAGAACCTCATATATTTTTTTGTATTTTGCATTTATAATATTACCATTAAAATTTATCATGTTTTATAGCATGTGACTCACCGGTTTAACCAACTATATTACATTAATTAACGTTAATCTCCTTTGATACACATATATTGTGATATGTGATATGTGATTGTAGATACAATGAAGGGTAAGAACGTGGGATGCAATTGTCGTTTTAAGAAAATATATGGTGTTAGTACTGTAAACGGTTGATATTTTCAGTTACCTATAAAGGTCAAACACTTTCATTTAGATATATACGGTCAAACGTATTATTTTTTGATTCTTTTAACCTTTTCTACCATCGATATGCTCTTAACTACTTTTAAACCTAAATCTACTCATAAATATCACAACACCAATTACTAGAGTGTTAGCCCATATTTGTTAGCTCAATAGCTCATGCATTTATGTGTTGGGTTTAGTCCTTTAGCAATTGGTTAGGGTATTAGTCTATATATATGGATGATGTTTATGTATGATGTAGGCATTGAAATAATAACTCACTTCACAATTCAACACATAAACATCATTCATATAGACTAATACCCTAACCAATTGCTAAAGAGCTAAGCCCAACACATAAATACATGGGCTAATAAATATGAGCTAACATAGATTTTTTAATAGAGGCGTATAGTAGTTAAAAACTTAAAAAATCTGGAGGTCTGAGCCACGTGATAAGAAACTCTTCTTGCCTTTGGGTTAACTTTTATTGGGCTTACTTATACGAAGTATTTATTTACTCATTTAGTATCAAGGCCTTGTCCGTTATTTGGTTATGTATTGCAAATTTGCAATGCCAGTTTAATTGGACCACCTTAATGTGAATCTGAATGTGAATGTGAATGTTAATGTTAATGTGAATATGAATTCAATTTATAATAAGGCCCAAAGTTAGCAGAAATCCTAAACCTACCAACAGCCCAACACTAATTCCTCCGAAGTGCCGATATCAAAATTAAAAAATCACTAGATGATTTTTATGTGTAAAGTACAACTAATAAGATCATAATCAAGCAATTTTTAAACATATCTTTCCACTAATATTTTTTAGAAAGCCTGACAAAATATATATATATAAATATATAATAAAAAAAATGTAATAATTATTATTTCACATAATAACATCATGTGTTTCTGGAAAGGTACTTTCTACCTGTAATGTTTTTGTTTGTTTCCGTCTTTCATTATAAAATTAGGAATTATGAAGGTTTTGATTTATTTTGCAATATGATATAGTAGGCGTATTACATATGTAACAAGATTTGCTAACACCATAGTTCTAGGATTATGGTTAACATATTATGATTAACATATTTGTCTTACACTTCCTCAGTAGTAGAGCTGTAAACGAGCCGAGTCAAACTTGAACTCGGCTTGTGTAAATTTTAAAAAGTTTGAGCTCGGATCGGTAAAATTTTTAAAAGCTCGAGTTCGATTCGTTTAGGCTCGTTAATGATATGATTATAGAATCTGTTGTTAATATAACATAACAATCATACATTATTTTTTATATAGAATATTTTAATCGCGTATAATTTACTATTAATATATTAAATACTATACATATAAATTATTGTTATTATTGTGTAATTGTATGTAAAATATAATACTATTATAAAAATATAAAATTATTGTATATAAATGTAAAAGTTGGTTTTGACTTGCGAACATGTTCGATCTCGATATTGAAAGCTTGAGCTCGAGCTCGTTTATTAAACGATCTATGGAATGTGTTCAAGCTCGGACTCGAATTCGAGCTCGTTTAGGCTCGGCTCAAATCGAGCTTTTAAATAAATCAAGTTTAATTTAAGATATATTAGTGAGTTATATATTTTACCCTTCATTTAATAATTATTCTATTTCTAATTAAGTTAACTTTCATATAATATAAAGTAACCAACGAAATAAAGAAACTACATGTCAATATTTCTTAAAAGTCAAGCAATTTCATTAATTATAAAAGATAGCAAATACGACGATTTCATAGAAAAACGACAACCTACACAACAAACTCCACACACCACAACACCACGAAATACGAACCCAAAAGTTAGCCATAGTTTCCAACCTAATCCTAATAAACTACCATAAAAGACATAACAACTGGAGAATTGTGGAAAAGTCTAAACGTAAAATCCACAACATGAAATCCCGAACTACCCAATGCGAGCCAAAATCAAAACCTACATCATTAAAAGTGCAAACCGGTGGATGAATACCCAGGGCCGGATTCATGTGGGGACCGGGGGCGCCCGCCCCAGTGGATTTTCGATTTTAAGTGCAAAAATTTTGGATTTTTCGACTTTGCCCCGATGGATTTTTTTTTTCTTGCCCCAATACTTATATATTTTGCGCCAAAACCTTCAAATTTTGCTCCAAAACTTTAAATTTTGCCCCAAAAACTTTAAATTTTACCCCAAAACCTCTATAATTTGCCTAAAAAATTCCATTTTTTGCCCCAAAACCGCCATGTTTGCCCAAAAAAATAGCTACGATTAATTTTTTTTTTACCCCCGGTGAAAAAAAATCCTACATCCGCCACTGTGAATATCTATCATCTTATTTCAGTGATTTTCGGTATCATATTCGCAAGTGTAGCCTTTTTCATATCACTTAAGTTCGTCACAGTGTTTATACATTTCAAATATTTTTTTACTCTGACTGTATTTTAAAAAATGATGCTAATCTAACGATATATTTATCTTTTTCTTATTTCAAAAACGAGTCAATTTCCAAATTAGCATCTTTTAAGTCATTATCCTTAACATTAAGAAAACTAGATTTCTTAAATTTGAAAGGCTTTCATAGCCTCGGGCTCAGTTATAGGCTCGCCAATTTTGTCACAAATATCCACTCCCTTATCGTAGAGAAGTACATTGGTCCATCATCATGGCCCAAGTCACGAAACCCTTCTTTCTTCTTATAACGCTCGAATATTTAATTCATAAGAAGCACACGTGGATTCTATTTCCCAAAGTTATAATCTTTTCAGTAATCGATGCAAAATGATAATATTCATATGAAGCTTTTAGCATTCTTAGATTCGAAGATTCGATTAACGACAATACCACATTTAATGACGATATTAATTGCAAGAGCAATTTCTTCACGTATTACCCTACAAATATCCGCATCTTGAATGAGACACCTTTGTAACTATAAGACACACCGAAACCATTAAGGGAGTCGAAGGATTCACAAACACAATCCCATTTCTTCCTGTTGGTAAACAAACAACAAAAGTTCTCGTTTAGTTTTCACTACTTGTACACGACAGAGGTGGATCTAGAATAAGCCTAGTGGTTGCACGGGACACTACTGAAATACTGGATGTGGTGGAAAAAATTTTGGTTTTTAAACTAGTGACACTACTTGACGTTCTAACTAGTGACTACCAATCTTAGATCCGCCATGGATAGACCTCACTTTATGTATGAGGGAAATCCTTTATTCTTGATCAAGATAAAGTCATAGTCTCACAACATTAGATTTGTCAACCATTACTCTCAATTCATATCTTACCAAACTTCTCTTTTTGTTTATTTTTCAGTTTAAAGATGATTATTTTTGCCCTTAAAAGCTTTCTTAAACTTAATAACTATATAATGCTCAATCCTTGAATTGAGGAATCAAAACTCGAATGAATTTCCATTAATGTTGATCTCATTTATTGAAAAAATACTAGTGAGCAAAGCCCGTGCGTTGCACGGCTTGTCTCGAATTTTAATATTTTGAAAATCATATTTCGTATAGTTAGTGTTAGGGCAAGAGTTGGCTGAATACATATTGTTCGCTCAATACATATTGACCATGAAGTGTAAGTTGATGTTGGTCTCATTCTGCATGTGTTTAAGTAGGCTTTTATGCATACGTTCATGGAAAGAACTATACATTTGGATCTCGTGTTATATATGTTAGGTCGATCAGTAAGACATTCTCTAACAACCACAAAGAATTTATGAACTAAACACTTAAGTAAAAATGTTTATTGTCCGAGTCTTTTAAACTACATGCACACACCTTATCTATTTACTATTATTTAATCTATAGTAAAATCGAACAACATAAACAATAAAAATAGTAAAACTAAAATTAAAACATTAAGCACGCATAACTATAAATTATGCATCATAAACTACCATAATATATGTTGTTAATATATAATATAACAAATATAGAACTTGCTTAAAAGATCTGAACACCACGAATGTAAAAAATATCAAGTAATCATACATTTGAAAGTAGCGAGAGTTCATTTGAGTAAGTAAAAATCAGTATGAGTATGAAATTAATAAAAGGTTGAATAAATTTCTAAAATTGAAACATCTACTAAACACACCTGTTAAATATTCAAGGTAATTATTGAAGGGCTTAGATAGCATATATAGAACATTCCAAACGACAATTGAGATAAATCGTGATGCTCTCTACCAAATCTATATTCTCCATATACATATATACCAACTGAAGTCTTAAGTATTAACAACCAAATACAACTAACAGTACAATTCCATTCCAATATATAAATTTGAGGATATAAAAATGTATCATTATAATGCACTAACAATATCATACCATATACCTATAAAAGATAACATAAAAAGAAACATTAACCCAAAGTACAAAGTGAACGCATGTAGTTATGATTTCATGACATTAATTGTGCTACGAACTTTAGAATGTATATATAGCTAGATTTTGAGTTCATACGTGTGACGACCCGGAAATTTCCGACCAAATTTAAACTCAATTTTAATATGGTTTCGACACGATAATCAAAGTCTATTTAATTGAATCATAATGGCTGTGAACTATATTCATGAAATCATTTGACTTTGACCACTCCCGACGATTCACGAACAGCTGTTTGTAAACAACTAAATATATATAAATATATACATAATTATAAATGTAAGTATTGGAAATTATAAAATGTTATTAACTCATTAAAAATTAAATATGAGAAATATTATACAAATAAGTTGATCTATGTATAGATATAAATAATTTCTATAATAATTATTATCATATGTATATATATATATATATATATATATATATATATATATATATATATATATATATATATATATATATATATATATATATAAAAGTTATAAATATTATATGTCACACTTTATTTTAATAAGAGAATATAACATATCAAGTAAATATATACGTATAATACTTATATATATAAGACAATTACATTTAAAATACAAACACATATTATATAATGTATTATAGTAAAACGAATAAATAATATTCAACATATGTTATATGTGGTACAGTTATAAAATATATTATTAATAGGTTAAATATAATCACACATTAAAAATATGATTGTTATTTTAATATTACTATTAGTACTTCCATTATTATTATGTTAATATTTGTGTCATTAATATTATTATTATTTCTAATACAATATATATATATATATATATATATATATATATATATATATATATATATATATATATATATATATATATATATAGTGAAACTTTGTATGAATAAGTTGATATATATAAACTGATATATCATTATTATTATTAATATTATCGTTATTACTAATAATATTAGTATAATTAGTATTATTGTTATTATCAATATTATTGCTATACATTTATGGTAATTGTTATCATTATCATTAGTAATATCATTATTACTATTATACTATTATAAATTTGTATTATTATTATATATAATATTAAGAGTATTATTATTATAGTTATATTTATTATTAATATTAATTATAATTTATAATAATAAATATATAAATATAAGAAATATGCATATATAGAGATAGATATATACAGCTATAATATATATATATATATATATATATATATATATATATATATATATAGTAATAACCAGATATATATATACTAGGAACCAATATCATTTTTATTTAGATTATTATTATTAATATAATTATAATTATTAATTATTAAAATCATATATATAAAAATCGTGAAAATGGATGTGGAAGCAGAATCAGTTGAATGTTCCTATCATTCTGTAGTTGATTGTGGATCCTGTCTCCAAATTGATTCCAGTCGATTGTAACAAGCGAATACAACCAAATTCAGTTGGAAGTCACGATCGACCTTTTTATTTATTATTTTTTTTTTCTTATTAGTTAATCTTGCTGTCAAAGGATTTTGCTATAAAACTTGAATTACATCCGTTACCAAACAACCTTACATTATCAACTACAAATTTCAAATACCTTTTACAACTTTCAATTTGCCAAATTAAACAGAAATTGAAGAACTGGGTCGTATACCCCTGTTATTGATTCATTTTATCAATAACTCAAAAATGAAATGATTTTTAAATTCTATTAATGACAAGTTGTTAGGAATGATACATTTAAACTTTCTGCAAAGTTTAAATTCCCAAATCCTAATAACTAATCTGAATTTTGGAGTCAAAATTTCACAACAAAAAGTCAAACGAGTGTTTAAGGATCGAATTGAAGGTTTATAAGTTGTTTCAGTTTTAATTGATGATTCATAAAGATTCCAAGAGCAATTTAAAATCATTTTCATGTTATATTCGAGGTCTAAAACATCTTCAGTTTCGAAAATCAAAATGGAGTTCCAGTACGTGTTCCTCAAGTCTGTATAAATTATTTTTATTATTTTAATTCCCATTTCTGTTAAATTAAATGGTCAAAACAATACGTACCTATTTAAATGTTCAGTATAATCTAAAATAGAAAACTTGTTGATATGATTTGGTTTGATCGTGGTCGATTTGATTTAGAAGAAGAAGAAAGAATAGAAAAAGAAAAGAAACGGGTTATAATCAAATAAAAGGGATTTAAAACAGAAATCGGGCAACAACCCAGCTAGTTCAGTGTAGTGACGGTCTAGCGGGAGGTCAAGGGTTCGAGTCCCGTCGTGAACATTTCTTTTTACGCAAAGTTTCAAGGGTATACACTCTTAACTTTATTTCTATTATTATTATTATTACTAGTAATTATTATGATTATTATTATTAATGTTATGATTATTATGATTATAAGTATTATTGTTATTAGGATTATTATTATTATTATTATTATTATTATTATTATTATTATTATTATTATTATTATTATTATTATTATTATTAACAAGTATTATTATTAAATGTAATTATTATCATTATTCTAATTATTATCATTAACTTAGTACTAAATAGGATGAGTATTACAACTATTATTATTATGTTTATGATTAAAATTATTATTATTATATATTCATTAATATTGTTATTATTATTATTATTGTTATCTATATCAATATCAATAAAGGTACCATTGTTAGAATTTTAGAATTTTCAGTGTTATTAATATAAGTATTATTATTACTAAGAAAATGATGCAAAAATATTATTACTTCACTAATATTTGAATTTGTATCATTTTTATAATTATTAGTATTATTATCATTAACATGAGTATCATTATTAACAATATCGTTATTATTATTATTATTATTATTAGTATTATCATTATTAATAAAATTATTATTAGTAGTAAATCATTTTTATCAAAATTATCATTTTTAACAAATAAATATTTTGTACCAAAAATTATACTTCCTATATATATTATAATTATATTTCATATAATAATATATCAAACATAATAATATTTTTATATAAATACTTACATATAACTAAATGTATAGGTAAAAACTAATTTTAAATATATATATATACAAAATATACAAATATAACATTAGATATATTATATATAAATAAAGTATATATTTTAAATAGATTTTAGTATAAATTCTATATAATTACACGTATCTAAAAACCTATACAATTAATGAATGAAATTATGAGATTTCTATTAAATGTTTTAATAGATATACAATTGATATAGGTTCATGAATCCGAGGCCAACCCTACACTTGTTCAATGATGTCATATGTATTTTTACTACGAAATACAGTATTGTGAGTTTCATTTGCTCCCTTTTTAAATGCTTTTGCAATATATATTTTTGGGACTGAGAATACATGCGTTGCTTTTATAAATGTTTTATGAAATAGACACAAGTAATCGAAACTACATTCTATGGTTGGATTATCGAATCGAATATCACCCCTTTTAGCTTGGTAGCCTAAGAATTAAGGAACAGACATCCTAATTGACGCGAATCCTAAAGGTAGATCTACGGGCCCTGACTCCCCCCATACTAGAAAATGGTATGCTTTAGTTCTTCGAGTTTATATTATACAGATGAATTTCTGTTTTGGGGATATTCTATATGCATGATGTTAATGTCGGTTACCAGATGTTCAATCCATATGAATGATTTTTTAAACACTTCCGAGTGTATGATTATTGAAATATGAAATCTTGTGGTCTATTATACTATCTGAAATGATTATTTATGATAAACTAATGAACTCACCAACCTTTTGGTTGACACTTGAAAGCATGTTTATTCTCAGGTATGAAAGAAATCTTCCGCTATGTATTTGCTCAATTTAGAGATATTACTTGGAGTCATTCATGACATATTTCAAAAGACGTTGCATTCAAGTCGTTGAGTTCATCAAGATTATTACTAAGTCAATTATAGTTGGATATATTATGAAATGGTATGCATGCCGTCAACTGTCGATGAAATGAAAGTTTGTCTTTTAAAAATGAATGCAATGTTTGTAAAATGTATCATATAGAGGTCAAGTACCTCGCGATGTAACCAAATGTAATGTATTCGTCCTGATGGATTTGGATGGGTCATGAAAGTTGGTATCAGAGCGGTGGTCTTAGTGAACCAGGTCTGCATTAGTGTGTCTAACTGATAAGTCGTTAGGATGCATTAGTGAGTCTAGACTTCGACCGTGTCTGCATGTCAAAAGTTTTGCTTATCATTTCGTGCCGAAAATTACCTGCTTATCATTCTTAGTCTAGACACATCTTACTCCCTTTATTGAATAGATAGTGTATAGATAAAAATTCATATCTTAGCGTATCTGTTACTGTAGACTTGCCTGACATATCCCGTAATCCCCTCCGTAATCTACGGGATCTTCTGTACTAAATATAGATATTCTATATAATTAGAAGACCATCCGATAGCCAGAAATCATTTCTTATCGAAAAATTCTTTACTCAATCGTACGAAATGGAACTCGCCACTAGTTCAAGTTCCTCGGATTCCGATATGGAGTCCCACTTAAGCTCCAGAAGCAGCGTCACTAGAATGAATCAACCAATCAGCCATCCCCAATTCATCTGATGGTTCGTAGTCGACTTAATCAATGGAGACGCGAAAAATTCGATCCCTTCCACCAACCGAATTCACCTCTTGACGATGAACCTGAAGCACTTACCGGCGAACCTATCCGGAACACCATTTTCAGCCTCATTTCCAGGGTATCTCGACACGATTATATTCTATCCACAATTCTAAACCTTATTTATACACTCGTTCCGACCGACAATCATCCCGGAATAATAGAAGAAGTCAACGAGCTTCGCGCTCGAATAATCAATTTGGAAAAACGTGGTGCAAAACCTACCAGCTTCAGCAACAGCACCGACAACACCAGTACCACCAACAACAACATCCACAACACAAGCCTCAACACTACATACCTCAACATCTTATTCTGTACCTCGAGTATAATCATCATTCTACATGACGTTCTACATCAGTTGTCTTCGTTCAACATGGCGATTATGTAATCTTTAATGTTTTAAAGATTATATATTCTTGTTCTAATGGTAAACCAAATGAGATTAATATCATATTAACTCATTAAATCTATATTACATCTGAAGAAAATATATATATGTAAGTATATTTTCATAAAGATTGTAATTAAAAATTCTTTTGTACAGACTGTTAATGGTGAAAATATTTTAACGGGTAGGTAATACCTGAGGAAATATTTAGCTTTCATATTAACATGTTATACTGTACATTCTTCCAATCTGATTCAACAGTCCTTTACTATCCTACTTACATCCGCAGATATACTTATCCGTTTACCGTAGAATAACCATTTTCATTCAATTTCATATTTGGATTTTGACCTATCAGAATTCAACAAGTGGCATAATGAAGAAAACATTTGGACAAGATAAAATTTGTTAGAAACAAACAAATTAACTATAAGAAATTTTGTTAAGAATTCACGCTAACAAAATCCTAGCTAACTGTTCCTAGCTAACTGGTTACATTTTATTTATCGCAATTTATTTATCGCCATTTATATTCTCGCAATTTTATTTATTGCCATTTAATTTCTGTTATTTATTTTACGCACTTTAAATATCGAGACACGTATACAAGATTTTGACATATCATATCGACGCATCTATATATATTATTTGGAATAACCATAGACACTCTATATGCAGTAATGACCGAGTTAGCTATACAGGGTTGAGGTTGATTCTACAATAATATATATACTTTGAGTTGTGATCGAGTCTGAGACATGTACACGGGTCACGATACGTATTAATTAATTCGAATATTATATATTAAACTATATATGAATTATTGGACTGTTAACTGTGGACTATCGATTGTGGACTAATAACATTGGACAATTAAAATGAATTAAAATATTGATTATAACATATGAAACTAAACAATTCTTCAAGTTTGCCACTTGATTTCATCTTAAACTTCATTTGTATCTTGACGAATACAATCTGCGTTCAAACCTTTTATGATTCTTGAAAACACCTCAATCGAGAGGATAAACCAACCGCACTTCATCTACGAAAGAAAAGATGGATGCATATAGTTATGCACCTGAAAAATCTTGGAACCTGAGTAAACGTTTAACACGTATATGTGATTGCTCCTTTGACATTGTTATTACCGAAAATAACATTGCAATTCTTTTTCGAATTAGCCAATTTTGTCACGGCTTCAGCAAGTCAACTTCGATATATAAGTTTGCCTTTCGTCATCGTTATCGAAGAACCGTTTATATCCCACCACATTAACAGTAAACTTACCAACAACTGTGTTGATCTTTGATTTTCAGAAAAATCATTATATTCGTTGCAACCTTATCATTTACTCATTCGCATCTTGTAACGAGAATTGTCATACCAATTATCGAAAATCAGCAATCAGTACTCTGAAAACTCATAGCATGACTACATCAACAATTATATGTATACCTAAAACATTTATCTCTTAGAATTATGATCTTGAATTCTGAAACTCTGAAAATCAACCAGTCTACGAATCAATACTCTGAATTTTGAGAAAACTGAATGAAGCAGCTAAACTGTAGACAACCGTAAATGACTTTAACAGTCAAAAGTTTGATAATAAAGAATGGAATGTTAGAAACGCTCGATAGAAAATTTGGTACTGAAAAAAAAACGGATTGAGCTAACTATGAAGGAGACCAAGGATAAATACAAGGACCAAATTCTATATTCAAAGAATCCAGGTAATTCTGGATCCGATGAAATATTTAGAGAATATCCTGCTCCGAAGTCATGTTAAAATCTTGCGGAAAAATTTTCTTCATCAACCTTCGAACTTAGAAATTCCAAAATATTATCATAAATATCCTCGATATTTCTGAAGATATGTTCATAAATATTCTCGTCCAAAATTATATATCTCTTCATGCTATCTGTACTACATCATATTGGAAATTGTTTTAGTTTCCAATATTCTGTAAAAATATAAGTATAAAATATGAATGATTTCTGGAGTAGTGTTGGGAACTGAAGCATGAGTTAGTATAATATAATGACACTTGATCAACGTGATTATATTGCAGTAAGTCATGCTAAGTTTCTAATGGGATGTGATGATTTAAAGATCATAACGTCATCACGTGCCATGTTACATAACTCTTTCATTCTGCTTAACCTCTGAACATATCAAGAAAATAGATTCTTGATAGTTCTATTCTCAGTGATTCTGGTAATTTGACAAATCAAATCGTGCTATTACGTTCTTTCTTGTTTAGAACATTAAGTTCATTCGAAACTACATACTTACGAATTCTAGACCATTACTCGCTTTATTAGAGATCGAGAAGAGAATAAAAAGGCAATAGTAGAAGTAAACAGTAGAAGTAAACAGATTAAGAATATAAAGCCTAATAACCACATGGAGGTTACAAACTGTGGATATTAATACGAATAGAAATATAAAGACACGGTATAATTAAGAATAGTATCACCCAAGGTAATAGTAGAAGTAAACAGATTTTTCTGGTGGAAGATTGAAAAGAAGGATAACAGAAATGATAATTAGGAAAATATCAAGGATTAGAACTGGATTAAGCATTTTCACAATCTTTTGGATGTATGAACTAAGAAAGAAAGTATGGGGATGGTGAGAATAATGGAACGGAAGAGTTTAATTTATAATGGAAATATCAGGCAGAGTAATCGAGGCAGATCACGGTATTTAATTATTGAGATCTTAATTCCCTTATTCGCCGAAGAATCAAATCTTTAGATTCGAAGATTATCTATAAATCCTTGAAATTTTGGAAATCAATCCTATCTACGTCAAAAGATATGACGAAACTTTATTTACTCATTTTATTCTTTTGTGATAGCTTCACTCGTACGCTTCGAGTAATCGAATCGTTTCATTCATATTACTCAATGATGATAAAGCTCTATTTATCAACTCATTTTCGGCATGAAAACATTTTTATTGTTAGCCATGACTACCTCGATCAAATTTCGGGACGAAATTTCTTTAACGGGTAGGTACTGTGACGACCCGGAAATTTCTGACCAAATTTAAACTCAATCTTAATATGGTTTCGACACGATAAGCAAATTCTATTTAATTGAATCATAATGGTTGTGAACTATATTCATGAAATCATTTGACTTTGACCACTCCCGACTATTCACGAACAAATGTTTGTAAACAACTAAATATATATAAATATATACATAATTATAAATGTAAGTATTGGAAATTATAAAATGTTATTAACTCATTAAAAATTAAATATGAGAAATATTATTGTATAGATATAAATAATTTCTATAATAATTATTATCATATGTATATTGAAATATATATATATATATAAGTTATAGATATTATATGTCACAATTTATTTTAATAAGAGAATATAACATATCAAGTAAATATATACGTATAATACTTATATATATAAGACAATTACATTTAAAATACAAACACATATTATATAATGTATTATTGTAAAACGAATAAATAATATTCAACATATGTTATATGTGGTACAGTTATAAAATATACTATTAATAGGTTAAATATAATCACACATTAAAAATATGATTGTTATTTTAATATTACTATTAGTACTTCCATTATTATTATGTTAATATTTGTATCATTAATATTATTATTATTTCTAATACAATATATATATATATATATATATATATATATATATATAGTGAAACTTTGTATGAATAAGTTGATATATATAAACTGATATATCATTATTATTATTATTATTAATATTATCGTTATTACTAATAATATTAGTATAATTAGTATTATTGTTATTAACAATATTATTGCTATACATTTATGGTAATTGTTATCATTATCATTAGTAATATTATTATTACTATTATATTATTATAAATTTGTATTATTATTATATATAATATTAAGAGTATTATTATTATAGTTATATTTATTAATAGTATTAATTATAATTTATAACAATAAATATATAAATATAAGAAATATGCATATATAGAGATAGATATATACAGCTATATATATATATATATATATATATATATATATATATATATATATATATATATATATATATATATATATATATAGTAATAACCAGATATATATAAACTCGGAACCAGTATCATTTTTATTTAGATTATTATTATTAATATAATTATAATTATTAATTATTAAAATCATTTATATAAAAATCGTTAAAATGGATGTGGAAGCAGAATCAGTTGAATGTTCCTATCATTCTGTAGTTGATTGCGGATCCTGTCTCCAAATTGATTCCAGTCGATTGTAACAAGCGAAAACAACCAAATTCAGTTGGAAGTCACGATCGACCTTTTTATTTATTTTTTTTTCTTATTAGTTAATCTTGCTGTCAAAGGATTTTACTATAAAACTTGAATTACACCCGTTACCAAACAACCTTACATTATCAACTACAAATTTCAAATACCTTTTACAACTTTCAATTTGCCAAATTAAACAGAAATTGAATAACTGGGTCGTATACCCCTGTTATTGATTCATTTTATCAATAACTCAAAAATGAAATGATTTTTAAATTCTATTAATGACAAGTTGTTAGGAATGATACATTTAAACTTTCTGCAAAGTTTAAATTCCCAAATCCTAATAACTAATCTGAATTTTGGAGTCAAAATTTCACAACAAAAGTCAAACGAGTGTTTAAGGATCGAATTGAAGGTTTATAAGTTGTTTCAGTTTTAATTGATGATTCATAAAGATTCCAAGAGCAATTTAAAATAATTTTCATGTTATATTCGAGGTCTAAAACATCTTCAGTTTCGAAAATCAAACTGGAGTTCCAGTACGTGTTCCTCAAGTCTGTATAAAATTTTTTTTATTTTAATTCCCGTTTCTGTTAAATTAAATGGTCACAACAATACGTACCTGTTTAAATGTTCAATATAATCTAAAATAGAAAACTTGTTGATATGATTTGGTTTGATCGTGGTCGATTTGATTTAGAAGAAGAAGAAAGAATAGAAAAAGAAAAGAAACGGGTTATAATCAAATAAAAGGGATTTAAAACAGAAATCGGGCAACTGCCCAGCTGGTTCAGTGTAGTGACGGTTTAGCGGGAGATCAAGGGTTCGAGTCCCGTCGTGAACATTTCTTTTTACGCAAAGTTTCAAGGGTATACACTCTTAACTTTATTTCTATTATTATTATTATTATTATTACTAGTAATTATTATGATTATTATTATTAATGTTATGATTATTATGATTATAAGTATTATTGTTATTAGGATTATTATTATTATTATTATTATTATTATTATTATTATTATTATTATTATTATTATTATTATTATTATTATTATTATTATTATTATTATTAACAAGTATTATTATTAAATGTAATTATTATCATTATTCTAATTATTATCATTAACTTAGTACTAAATAGGATGAGTATTACGACTATTATTATTATGTTTATGATTAAAATTATTATTATTATATATTCATTAATATTGTTATTATTATTATTGTTATCTATATCAATATCAATAAAGGTACCATTGTTAGAATTTTAGAATTTTCAGTGTTATTAATATAAGTATTATTATTACTAAGAAAATGATGCAAAAATATTATTACTTCACTAATATTTGAATTTGTGTTATTTTTATAATTATTAGTATTATTATCATTAACATGAGTATCATTATTAATAATATCGTTATTATTATTATTATTATTATTATTAGTATTTTCGCGGTGTTTAAGACACCACTCATGGTTTTGATTGACATGTGGAATCGACGCGGTGTTCAAGATGCCACATTGTCATGAGGGTGAGTTAGTCGCGGTGTTTAAGACATCACCTGGGGAATTAGTGATTACGCGGTGATTAAGTATCACTAATAGATATTTGTTTGGTGTGGAAGGTATGACGACCCTCATTTTTCCTTCTATATTTTTCTTCCTTATAATTTAATGCCCGAATAAAAGATTTAAGTATAATGAATAAACTTTATGTATTAATGAAAGGTCGTTATATACATACGAAATTAACGAACGTTAAACGAATAATAAATTTTATTCAACAACGTACATTTATAAGTTTATATTATATAACGGAACTTAAACATATCAATTAAATTATATAACGTATACTTATTATAAATAAGTTTATAATATATAATTTTGTACCAAAGTAACATAAGTTTATTAGTTAAACTTATAAACTAGTTATACTTGACATAGTTATATATAAATATATATATAACTAAATAGTATATACATGTATATAAAATAAAAAGTGTATATAAACGTAATAACACTTATAAAAATAAAACAATACGACGATAACTTTTATAAAATAAAATTTTAGTTATTGATATACTTTATAAAATATATATATATATATATATATATATATATATATATATATATATATATATATGAATATATATAAAAACCGTAAATGTGTATATATGTATATATATAACTTGTATAAAAGTTTAACAAAACTACAAATCAATTAAGAAAAGTTTTTACAATTTTAACATTTTATGATTTGATAAAAAGTTTTATAAACTTATGAGTTAAAAAAAAAAATCACTGTAGCGGCCGAGAGGTATTATATAAAAAAAAAATTTTATTTCTTTTACTTTTATAAAACTAATCACATGTATTATTAGATCTAGATCCACTTTAGCCCATACCCTAACTAAATTATTAAGTGAAATGATTATTAGAGCTGGTGTTATTACTTTTGATTTTTAATTACAATTAATAAATCAATAATTTTATTTATATTTTTCTTTTATACTTTTAAATACAAATTTTTTCACTATAAATAGCACTCAAATCTCCATTACAAACTTACACCCAAAAACTTACTCTCACTTGAAGATCATACTCTCAAACCTCTGCAAAAATTATTTTTGTAAGTCTCCTTTATTTTTTTTTATAGTTTTTATGCAGTTTTTGTATTTATTTTTTGTATTCCGATCGATAATTAGGAATTAATTACCAAACCATTATAATTAAATAAATTAAATACATGATAATTAGTATCAAGTATCCTAATGACTATAAAAATTATTTTTATGAATTATACATTCGAATTTATATTTATTAAAAATCAAAAACGAATTAAATATATATTCGGTATATATAGATATATAATAAATAAATAGTAAACGATTATATATATATGTTTTTACAATTTTCGCTTATCACATATGTTATACAAGTAATTATAAAAATTAATTTTTGATTTAATTGTCATTTTAAATAATTAATTTGTATTTTCTTTAGTTTTGCTACAGTAGCCGAAAACAGTGTTTTTAAAATAAAAAGAGAACTAAATGGTATAATATTTTTATGACTACAATAATTAATAGAAACTACTTTGGAACTATTAAGAAAGTTATAAAAATTATTTTTTGAATTAATGAATATATATTTCTAGTTAATTTCGAATTTAAACTAATAACAATACAAAAGTTGAATTAAATAGTTAAACTATTAATATAATTATACAAATAATTTTTCTAAGCTTAATATACTAATATAAGCTCACGAAATTTATTGGTTGAATTAATTTAGTTGATTTAATAATTATTACTTTATAAACTTTGATTTATTGCAAACCGAAAAAGAAATTAGCAATAAATACTTTTACACCATAACAAAAATTTATAAAATTTTCCTAAGTTTATTTTGATTAGTAGAACCTAAGAAAAATATAAGATGTGGTGTTAAACTTGTTTACCTATTTATTTGCATTTTAACTATTAAAACAATTATAAAAAGTAATATTTAATACACAAAACTTAATATTAATGTATAGAAAATTTTTATTATGTTTTATACAAGTTACTTACTGTTATGAAATCAATAAAACACTTGTTAGCATCATTAGATAATTATTGGTGCTTATATTGATCTAAAACATAATTTAAACTATATATATATATATATATATATATATATATATATATATATATATATATATGTATCCTTACATATATATAATATATATATATATATATATATATATATATATATATATATATATTAAACACTTATAAGTAAAGTAATTAAAGTATTGTATTCCTATACGCACCAAAAAAACATACTGGAACGGTATATTAGATGGGTATAGATCTTGATCTTTCTCGAGTGGATGGACGCTCGAAAGTCTAGGCGGAGAGTTTGGATACCGAGTTAAAGGATCCTGTGGCTCAGAAACCTATGACCTGAAAAGGCCATTTTAAATTGAAAGTGTTAGATTGGAAGCTTGTCTAGTATGAAAAGCCTTTCCAAAACGATAAACCTTCTTTAAACTTACTATAAAAGAAAATACTTACACTTATCATAATACGGGCAAAACATCTAAACTATTCTCAACTTATTCTTAGGTTGACTTCTCTGTGCTTCGATCATCCATACTTTCTCTTTAAGGAATACTTTCACTCACCGAATTACTAAGGTGACTTTCATAGCCCCACTCTTATTGCTATAGCACTTTTTTTATACTTACTGGGGTGAGACACATGCTGCTTTTATACTTTAAACAACTTAGACACAAGTACGAACCTAAACTGTACTATGACTAGCTTATGCTACTAAGACCCCACAGTGATATTTTTTAATTGCTTTCAGGATAAGGCATTCTTAATTATTGGGGGTGGGCCTATCGGGAGTAACGTCCCCGATACATTTGACCGCGATGTCTTTGTATTACTTAATAATGATTTAAACATGGTGATAAGGTACTGTCAACTTATCATCGGGGCAACAAAACAAACGTTTAGTCTAAAATATCACGAATCAGTACTACTTTTGGATCTGCGTGATCTACTTTTACAACAAATCTTGTGGTCTAAGAACAAACGGTCAATCATATTTGTTAAACCTATGAATTTCACTCAACCTTTTTGGTTGACACTTTTAGCATGTTTGTCTCAGGTTCTGAATGATCAGGACCTCTATATCTACTGCTTATGTGATTACTTACTTGGCTAGGATCAAGACTTATCGCATATTTACTTTTCTGCATTTGAACAATTTATAATTCTTGTAACGACATTATTAATCCTTCCGCTGCAAAAATTTGGTTTTATTCATATAGTATTTGTTCTCATTTTATAATATGTTGGTATGTATTATGATATTGAATCACATTTCGCCCAGGCCCTAACTGGGGGTGTGATAGATTGGTATCAGAGCATAACCAGGCTGTTATAGAGAACCAGGATTGCATTTTATGTGTGCCTTACTTGTTAGCTAGGGTACCTTAGCGATCTAGGAAACTATAACCTTTCCTGCCTTAGACTTTAAATTACTTAGGATTACCTTAGAATGTTAAAGCAAAGAGTTCAACCCTACCTCTCATTCTTTACAATCCTAGCTTAAAAATCTAATCAAAATCTCTATCTTAATGTTAGGATGTCAAGCTATCATCAAATAAACAAAATGACTCTTTTCAAACCAGCTGAGAAAGATACTGAAGGATCTTCTACCGAAAAATCAGTTCGAAGCCCACTTTATAGTCCTCCTTCACCACCAATGAACTATAGCCCGAACACTCGTTACAACTCGCGTGGGTCTCCCGAATGTTATCCAACCCCGAGAAATGAAAGCAAAGGAAAACATCATGCCAATACTGCTGACTCTCATCAACCGATGAATACTCCCAAACGGAATGCTCTTCAAGACCTCCCTAACTACGATAGTGACTTCTCAGGTTATGAGCCTGAAGAAGAGCCTATTAAAGAATCATCTGAAAACTCATCTCGAAAGAGAAAACAACCCGAACCCGCCGCCACTAGAGAAGCCGATCCATTATTTTGTAATAACATGGAACACGTAAGGGTGAAGTCTGATATCCTCAACCTTCAGCGAAGTTGTGATAAGAATAAAGAGTATAGTAGGCGCCAAGTTGCTCGGATAGAAATGCGTCTAAACAACCTAGAAAAAGAAAACACAATCTTGAAAGAAATCATCAAAGAGTCCTTCGACTCTCAAACTGAAAAACTAGAAAAACTTGTGAAAAATAACATGGACAAAGTAATGGAGACAGTAATGAAAGTGAAGACTGAGGAAGAACGGAATACCCGTTGGGGAAAGCAATCTCTTGCCTACCTCTAAGAACTAGTTGAGTCTAAGATGAAAATAGAGAAAAACCGAATCAATCATCAACTGGCTATCAAGGATTTCAACAACAACTTTGTCAACAGCCGCATCACTAACCTCTACGATAATTTTGAATACCTCTACGAGAAACAAAAGGAGAAAAATGAAAAGATAGAGAAATTTATGAAGGAAGCTGAGAACGAGAAAAAGAAGAACTAAAACCTACCTTTTGTTTTCCTATTTTCCATTTACCCATCTATGTAAAGGCTTATGCCTAAACTTTTTCCATTCCAAACTCGTGTAATAAAGGCTTATATAATGCCTCGTTTCCAATAATGTTAAGTGTTTATTTAAGCATATTGTCTTATTCACCTATGTGTGTTGTGCAAACGTTATAAATCATGATTGTAAACTTATAACATCTTGATTCTTCAACTAATAATGTATTTATGTATTGAAGATCAATGGCTCACTCAACTCGTGGTAACAACAACAACAACAACAACAAAAATCTTATACCAAATGTCACTCTTTCTACTGAGCAATTTCAATTGCTGCTAGCGGCCGCCCAAGGCAATAACAATAACAACAACAATCATAATGTTCCTTCTAAAACTTGCTCCTATAAAGATTTTAAGAACTGTAACCCACCCACTTTTAGTGGAAAAGAAGAAGCCGTAGAACTGGTCCGATGGTTTGAAAAGCTAGAATCAATCTTCCGTATCTGTAACTGCAGAGATAATGATCGAGTGAAGTTTTCCACAAGTTCACTCACTGGCAATGCTATGACATGGTGGACTGCTCATGCCAAATCTGTGGGAATAGATAATGCTAATACTACCCCATGGGATGAACTCAAAGGCATGATGATCACTAAGTTTTTCCCAAGAAGTCAAGTCCAAAAGCTCGAGGCTGAGTACTGGGAACTCAGAGTTAAAGAAACCGATATCGAAAGCTATACCAATCGTTTTTGGAGCTTTCTACCTTATGTCCCAAAATGTTCCCAACTGAAGCTCGCAGGATAGAGCGGTATATCGAGGGTCTACCCGAGGATGTTCAAGGGAATGTGATTTCTGCCGAGAAGGTTACTGTAGATGCTGTGATCCACATGGCACAGAGTTTAATGATGGCTAAACGTAGGAGAGTTTCGGTTAATAAACAAGTCGAAGTTAAAAACGGTGATAATAAGAGGAAATTTGAACCATCTCAGGGTTCAGCTCAAAATGTTAATAAGAAACAGGCGAATGGTACGAGACCCGGTTATCAGGGTACTAGTCCGTTTTGTTCTAAATGTGAAAGGCATCATCCGAGAAAGTGCACTGCTGTGTGTACAATATGTAAGAAGATAGGCCATGCTGCAAAGACTTGTAGAACCCTACCTCAGAATAGAGCCATTGTTCCGGCTAGAGCTCCTCCAACATGCTATACTTGTGGTGAAAAGGGGCATATTAGCCCGAATTGTCCAAAGAAGAAAGATACTCCAGCTACTGGAGCAAATGCTACTGCCAAAGGTCGTGCTTTTGTGATTACTGCTGCAGAAGCCAGTGATGAGGATGAGGTCATTACCGGTACGTACCTCGTCAATAATTGTTATGCCACTATTTTATTTGATACGGGAGCCGATAAGAGTTATGTCTCAAATGAGTTTTGCACCCTTTTTACTGAAAAGCCCCAAACCCTACAAACCAGACGATTAGTAGAAGTGGCTAATGGGAAGTTAATGAAAGTTGATAAAATATATAAAAACTGCAACCTAATCTAGCCGATAAGGAATTCAAGATAGACCTTTTGCCGGTCGAGCTAGGTAGTTTCGATGTAGTGGTTGGAATGGATTGGTTAGGTCCATTGAGAGCAGCCATCATGTGTTTCGATAAGACCGTTCAAATTCCGTTAGGAAGTGGAGAAACTCTTATTATCCAAGGCAAACGGAGTTGTTCCAATCTTAATATCATCTCATGTCTTAAAGCCCGTAAGTACCTTGTGAAAGGTTACTCCGCCATACTAGCTCACGTTAAAATGATCGAATTCGAAGAAACGCGTATTGAAAATGTCCCGGTTGTTAAAGATTTTTCCGATGTGTTTCCAGAAGATCTCCCTGGTCTTCCACCGCCTCGTCAAGTTGAGTTTCAAATCGATTTATCTCCAGGTGCTGCACCCATTGCTAAAGCACCGTATCGTTTAGCACCTTCCGAAATGAAGGAACTTTCTAACCAACTCCAAGAACTTTTGGATCTAGGTTTTATTCGTCCAAGTTCGTCCCCGTGGGGAGCTCCTATCTTATTTGTCAAAAAGAAGGATGGTACGTTGAGAATGTGTATTGATTACCGAGAACTCAACAAGCTTACCATAAAGAACCGTTACCTGTTACCTCGCATTGATGATCTATTCGACCAACTTTAAGGGTCAAGCATTTATTCTAAGATTGATTTAAGATCCGGTTATCACCAGCTCAGAGTCAAGGAGTCCGACATTCCTAAGACTGCATTCCGCACCCGATACGGACATTACGAATTTTGTGTTATGCCTTTCGGTTTAACCAATGCTCCAGCCGTATTTATGGATCTTATGAACCGTGTTTGCAAGCCTTACCTTGATAAATTCTTTATTGTTTTCATCGACGACATCTTGATCTATTCTAAAAGCGAGAAAGAACATGAGCAACATTTACGATTGATTCTTGAACTCTTAAGAAAAGAAAAACTCTACGCAAAATTTTCTAAGTGTGAGTTTTGGCTTAGAACCATACAATTCCTTGGACATGTTGTAGATAGTAATGGAATACATGTCGATCCCACTAAAATCACCACTGTTCAGAATTGGGAAGTGCCAAAGACTGCGAAGCATATTCGCCAATTTTTGGGACTTGCCGGTTACTACCGAAGATTTATTAAAGATTTTTCTCTTCTTGCAAAGCCCCTCACCAAGTTAACTCACAAAGGGAAGAAATTCGAGTGGTCCGAAGAACAAGAGTCTGCATTTAAGATTCTGAAAGAGAAGTTGACCACTGCTCCGATCTTATCTTTACCTGAAGGTTCCGACGATTTTGTTGTCTACTGCGATGCCTCGAAACAAGGGTTCGGTTGTGTTCTAATGCAACGCAAGAAGGTTATCGCTTATGCCTCCCGACAATTAAAGAAACATGAAGTTAATTACACCACACACGATTTGGAGTTAGGTGCTGTGGTATTCGCTCTGAAGATGTGGCGACATTATCTATACGGTACTAAGTTTACAATATTTACCGACCATAAGAGTCTTCAGCATGTCTTTAATCAGAAACAGCTAAACATGAGACAGAGACGATGGCTCGAATTGTTAAATGATTATGATTGTGAACTAAAGTATCATCCGGGAAAGGCAAATGTAGTTGCCGATGCTCTAAGTCGAAAGGACGAAGTTAGGCGTGTTCGTACCTTGAATCTTAAGATCAAATCGAATCTCATCTCTTGAATCTGCGAAGTTCAAGTTGAAGCTATCAAACCTACACTTATCGAAGGAGAAGGACCTATAAATTTCGAAAACCAACTGCAAGTTAAGTCCAATGATACAAGATACTTTGGTAATCGAATTTGGGTTCCTCGTTATGGTAATCTCCGTGAACTAGTCTTGGATGAAGCACATAAGACTAGGTATTCTATTCATCCCGGTTCTAGTAAAATGTATCAGGATGTGAAAGAGTTCTACTGGTGGCCCAACATGAAAGGCGACATTGCTACTTATGTGAGTAAGTGTCTTACTTGTTCGAAAGTCAAAGCCGAGCACCAAAAGCCTTCTGGTCTTCTAACTCAACCCGATATTCCACAGTGGAAGTGGGATGGTATAGCTATGGACTTTATCACAAAATTGCCTAAGACTTCAAATGGCAATGATACGATTTGGGTCATAGTTGATCGTCTCACTAAGTCTGCACATTTCATACCAATCAAAGAGACTGACAGAATGGAAAAGTTAGCTCGACTCTATGTTAAAGAGATTGTTACTCGTCATGGTGTCCCTACTTCTATTATCTCGGATCGCGATAGTCGATTTACTTCCAATTTCTGGAAATCCTTGCAAGCGTCTCTTGGAACTCGACTCGACATGAGTACAGCTTATCATCCGCAAACGGATGATCAAAGTGAACGAACTATCCAAACTTTGGAGGATATGCTACGAGCATGGGTTATCGATTTCGGTAAAGGGTGGGATAAACACCTACCTTTAGTCGAGTTTTCTTACAACAACAGCTATCACTCTAGTATTAAAGCTGCACCATTCGAAGCTTTATACGTTCGCAAATGTAGATCTCCGTTGTGTTGGGATGAACTCGAGGACAGACAATTAACTGGTCCTGAACTTATTCATGAAACTTCCGAAAAGATCGTGCAAATCAAGAAGCGTTTAGAAACCGCTCGTAGTCGACAAAAGAGTTATGCCGACCCTCACCGAAAACCGTTAGAATTCCAAGTTGGAGATAACGTTATGTTAAAAGTATCTCCTTGGAAAGGTGTTATCCGCTTCGGTAAACGAAGTAAACTCAGTCCGCGTTATGTTGGACCTTTCAAAGTTATTCAAAGAATTGGTCCCGTTGCGTATCGATTAGAACTTCCAGCTGAACTAAGTCAAGTACATGATGTGTTTCATGTCTCAAATCTGAAAAAGTGTCTCGCCGAAGATACTCTTGTTATTCCTTTGGATGATATCCGCATTGATGAGCAAATGCACTTTGTCGAAGAACCTATAGAGATTATGAAAGAAGAGGTCAAAGAGACTCGTAAGAGCAACATACCTATCGTTAAAGTCCGTTGGAATTCGCGTAGAGGCCCCGAATATACCTGGGAACGCAAAGACCAAATGATACGGAAATACCCCCATCTCTTCCCAACTGTTGATGAAGCAGACGGGAACTCCACTTAAAACTTCGGGACGAAGTTTTCATTAACGGGGAGGTACTATGACGACCCTCATTTTTCCGTCTATATTTTTCTTCCTTATAATTTAATGCCCGAATAAAAGATTTAAGTATAATGAATAAACTTTATGTATTAATGAAAGGTCGTTATATACATACGAAATTAACGAACGTTAAACGAATAATAAATTTTATTCAACAACGTACATTTATAAGTTTATATTATATAACGGAACTTAAACATATCAATTAAATTATATAACGTATACTTATTATAAATAAGTTTATAATATATAATTTTGTACCAAAGTAACATAAGTTTATTAGTTAAACTTATAAACTAGTTATACTTGACATAGTTATATATAAATATATATAACTAAATAGTATATACATGTATATAAAATAAAAAGTGTATATAAACGTAATAACACTTATAAAAATAAAACTATACGACGATAACTTTTATAAAATAAAATTTTAGTTATTGATATACTTTATAAAATATATATATATATATATATGAATATATATAAAAACCGTAAATGTGTATATATGTATATATATAACTTGTATAAAAGTTTAACAAAACTAAATCAATTAAGAAAAGTTTTTACAATTTTAACATTTTATGATTTGATAAAAAGTTTTATAAACTTATGAGTTAAAAAAAAAAATCACTGTAGCGGCCGAGAGGTATTATATATAAAAAATTTTTTTATTTCTTTTACTTTTATAAAACTAATCACATGTATTATTAGATCTAGATCCACTTTAGCCCATACCCTAACTAAATTATTAAGTGAAATGATTATTAGAGCTGGTGTTATTACTTTTGATTTTTAATTACAATTAATAAATCAATAATTTTATTTATATTTTTCTTTTATACTTTTAAATACAAATTTTTTCACTATAAATAGCACTCAAATCTCCATTACAAACTTACACCCAAAAACTTACTCTCACTTGAAGATCATACTCTCAAACCTCTGCAAAAATTATTTTTGTAAGTCTCCTTTATTTTTTTTTTTATAGTTTTTATGCAGTTTTTGTATTTATTTTTTGTATTCCGATCGATAATTAGGAATTAATTACCAAACCATTATAATTAAATAAATTAAATACATGATAATTAGTATCAAGTATCCTAATGACTATAAAAATTATTTTTATGAATTATACATTCGAATTTATATTTATTAAAAATCAAAAACGAATTAAATATATATTCGGTATATATAGATATATAATAAATAAATAGTAAACGATTATATATATATGTTTTTACAATTTTCGCTTATCAAATATGTTATACAAGTAATTATAAAAATTAATTTTTGATTTAATTGTCATTTTAAATAATTAATTTGTATTTTCTTTAGTTTTGCTACAGTAGCCGAAAACAGTGTTTTTAAAATAAAAAGAGAACTAAATGGTATAATATTTTTATGACTACAATAATTAATAGAAACTACTTTGGAACTATTAAGAAAGTTATAAAAATTATTTTTTGAATTAATGAATATATATTTCTAGTTAATTTCGAATTTAAACTAATAACAATACAAAAGTTGAATTAAATAGTTAAACTATTAATATAATTATACAAATAATTTTTCTAAGCTTAATATACTAATATAAGCTCACGAAAATTATTGGTTGAATTAATTTAGTTGATTTAATAATTATTACTTTATAAACTTTGATTTATTGCAAACCGAAAAAAAAATTAGCAATAAATACTTTTACACCATAACAAAAATTTATAAAATTTTCCTAAGTTTATTTTGATTAGTAGAACCTAAGAAAAATATAAGATGTGGTGTTAAACTTGTTTACCTATTTATTTGCATTTTAACTATTAAAACAATTATAAAAAGTAATATTTAATACACAAAACTTAATATTAATGTATAGAAAATTTTTATTATGTTTTAAACAAGTTACTTACTGTTATGAAATCAATAAAACACTTGTTAGCATCATTAGATAATTATTGGTGCTTATATTGATCTAAAACATAATTTAAACTATATATATATGTATCCTTACATATATATAATATATATATACTAAACACTTATAAGTAAAGTAATTAAAGTGTTGTATTCCTATACACACCAAAAAAACGTATTGGAACGGTATATTAGATGGGTATAGATCTTGATCTTTCTCGAGTGGATGGACGCTCGAAAGTCTAGGCGTAGAGTTTGGATTACCGAGTTAAAGGATCCTGTGGCTCAGAAACCTATGACCTGAAAAGGCCATTTTAAATTGAAAGTGTTAGATTGGAAGCTTGTCTAGTATGAAAAGCCTTTCCAAAACGATAAACCTTCTTTAAACTTACTATAAAAGAAAATACTTACACTTATCATAATACGGGCAAAACATCTAAACTATTCTCAACTTATTCTTAGGTTGACTTCTCTGTGCTTCGATCATCCATACTTTCTCTTTAAGGAATACTTTCACTCACCGAATTACTAAGGTGACTTTCATAGCCCCACTCTTATTGCTATAGCACTTTTTTATACTTACTGGGGTGAGACACATGCTGCTTTTATACTTTAAACAACTTAGACACAAGTACGAACCTAAACTGTACTATGACTAGCTTATGCTACTAAGACCCCACAGTGATATTTTTTAATTGCTTTCAGGATAAGGCATTCTTAATTATTGGGGGTAGGCCTATCGGGAGTAACGTCCCCGATACATTTGACCGCGATGTCTTTGTATTACTTAATAATGATTTAAACATGGTGATAAGGTACTGTCAACTTATCATCGGGGCAACAAAACAAACGTTTAGTCTAAAATATCACGAATCAGTACTACTTTTGGATCTGCGTGATCTACTTTTACAACAAATCTTGTGGTCTAAGAACAAACGGTCAATCATATTTGTTAAACATATGAATTTCACTCAACCTTTTTGGTTGACACTTTTAGCATGTTTGTCTCAGGTACTGAATGATCAGGACCTCTATATCTACTGCTTATGTGATGACTTACTTGGCTAGGATCAAGACTTATCGCATATTTACTTTTCTGCATTTGAACAATTTATAATTCTTGTAACGACATTATTAATCCTCCCGCTGCAAAAATTTGGTTTTATTCATATAGTATTTGTTCTCATTTTATAATATGTTGGTATGTATTATGATATTGAATCACATTTCGCCCAGGCCCTAACTGGGGGTGTGATAAAAGGTTAGTGGTATCCGTTAGGATTCTCTATAGTGTAGCAGAGCGCGATGTTACACTACTCGTTGTATGAGGCCAAAAGTGAGTGTGATTGGTGTTATTAATAAAATTATTATTACTAGTAAATCATTTTTATCAAAACTATCATTTTTAACAAATAAATATTTTGTACCAAAAATTATACTTCCTATATATATTATAATTATATTTCATATAATAATATATCAAACATACTAATATTTTTATATAAATACTTATATATAACTAAATGTATAGGTAAAAACTAATTTTAAATATATATACAAAATATACAAATATAACATATGATATATTATATATAAATAAAGTATATATTTTAAATAGATTTTAGTATAAATTCTATACAATTACACGTATCTAAAAACCTATACAATTAATGAATGAAATTATGAGATTTCTATTAAATGTTTTAATAGATATACAATTGATATAGGTTCGTGAATCCGAGGCCAACCCTACACTTATTCAATGATGTCATATGTATTTTTACTACGAAATACAGTATTGTGAGTTTCATTTGCTCCCTTTTTAAATGCTTTTGCAATATATATTTTTGGGACTGAAAATACATGCGTTGCTTTTATAAATGTTTTACGAAATAGACACAAGTAATCAAAACTACATTCTATGGTTGAATTATCGAATCGAATATCACCCCTTTTAGCTTAGTAGCCTAAGAATTAGGGAACAGACACTGATGTACAAAGTGTGAAGAATAAAGAAGTGATTCTAGTATTTTTATTTCAAGACTATATTGCTTGAGGACAAGCAACGCTCAAGTGTGAGAATATTTGATAATACTAAAAACGAACATATATTTCATAGCATTATCCCTCAAGAAAGACAAGATTTTAGCTGCAATTGTTCTATTTACAAGTGATATTCGTTTAAATAATAAAAGGTGAAGACAAAAGACAGATTCGACGAATTGAAGACTCAAACGACCAAAAAGCTAAAAAGTACAAAGTACAATCAAAGTGGTTCAAATTATTGATGAGAAACGTCTCAAAATTACAAGAGTACAAGACGCAAAACGCAAAATACAAGATATTAAATTGTACGCAAAGACGTTCGAAAATCCGGAACCGGGACCAGAGTCAACTCTCAACGCTCGACGCAACGGACTAAAAATTACAAGTCAACTATGCACATGAATATAATATAATATAATATATAAATAATTCTTAAAATTATATATATATATTATATTATGTATATAAACCGTCGGCAAACAAGAAAACAAATTTGTGTGAGCTGGAAAAGCAGGCCATGCGATCGCATGGCCTGGAATGCAATTTCCATGCGATCGCATGGCCCCAAATTTTGGGTCAGGTCCTATAAATTTCGCAGTTTTGGTCGAACTTAAACACATCTTTTTCTCTTATCATCTCTCAAACGTGTGTGTATATATATATATATATATATATATATATATATATATAATTTTAATAATAAGGGTATGTTAGCGAATGTTGTAAGGGTGTAAGTCGAAATTCTGTCCGTGTAACGCTACGCTATTATTAATCATTGTAAGTTATGTCCAACCTTTTTAAATTAATGTCCCGTAGCTAAGTTATTATTATGCTTATTTAAGTCGAAGTAATCATGATGTTGGGCTATTTATTAAAGACGGGGTAATTGGGCTTTGTACCATAATTGGGGTTTGGACAAAAGAACGACACTTGTGGAAATTAGACTATGTGCTATTAATGGCCTTTATATTTGTTTAATTAAATAATAGTTTGTTAATTTAATATAAAGAGTTACAATTGAACGTACCTATAAATAACCATATACACTCGATCGGACACGATGGGAGGGATATTTATAAGTACTAATAATCGTTCATTTAACCGGACAAGAGAATGGATTAATAGTCAATGGACTTATTAAAACAAGGGTGAATTATGTACAAGGACACTTGGCGTAATTGTTAACAAAGTATTAAAATCTTCGGTTACACGCAGTCGATATCCTGGTGTAATTATTAAACAAAGTATTAAGACCTTGTTACAGTTTAAGTCCCCAATTAGTTGGAATATTTGACTTCGGATATAAGGATAATTTGATGAGGACACTCGCACTTTATATTTATGACTGATGGACTGTTATGGACAAAAACCAGACGGACATATTGAATAATCCAGGACAAAGGACAATTAACCCATGGTTATAAAACTAAAATCAACACGTCAAACATCATGATTACGGAAGTTTAAATAAGCATAATTCTTTTATTTCATATTTAATTGCACTTTTAATTATCGCACTTTAATTTATTGTCATTTTAATTATCGTACTTTTTTTTAATTATCGCAATTTTATTTATCGTCATTTTATTTATCGCACTTTTATTTATCGTAATTTCATTATCGTCATTTACTTTACGCTTAAAATTAAGTCTTTTATATTTTTAATATTTTACATTAGGTTTTAACTGCGACTAAAGTTTTAAAATCGACAAACCGGTCATTAAACGGTAAAAATCCCCTTTTATAATAATAATACTACTTATATATATTTATATATTTACAAATATAGTTTTAAAAATATAGCGTTAAACTTGGCTAAGATCCCTGTGGAACGAACCGGACTTACTAAAAACTACACTACTATACGATTAGGTACACTGCCTATAAGTGTTGTAGCAAGGTTTAGGTATATCCACTCTATAAATAAATAAATAACTTGTGTAAAATTGTATCGTATTTAATAGTATTTTGTAGTAAAAATATAACTATTTTGTACCCCTTCGCTTTAACATCAAGCATTTTTGGTGCCGCTGCCGAGGACTGCTTAAACGCCGGAAGCGAAACGCTATATATATAAAAAATTTATTAAGTCTTAGATCGTTTTTATAAAAATATACGTTTTAAAAATTAAAAATACAAACATAAAATATATATATATATATATATATATATATATATATATATATATATATATATATATATATATATATATATATATATATATATATATATATATATATATAAGAGTTTGTTTAAAATATATAAAATTATAAAGTTTTTATTTTTAAAAATTAAGTTTTTATTTAATTTTTATATATATTTTGTATAAATATAAAACAGAAAACAGAAAAAAAAAGTAATCGGTCCAAGGTACTGTAGCAGCCCAACTTCTGGCCTGGATCCACAGTCCATGCGACCGCTTGGCTATATAACACAGATTTCATGCGATCGCATGATGCGAAAAGACAGGTCTGAAACATAAGCTGGACGAAATTAGGGTTTTAATTAATAATAATTATTAATATAAACCTAATTGGGGTTTTAATTATATATTAATTAGTTTTATGTTTTCAATTAATTTGTATTATTTAGTTTAATTAGTTTTTAATATATAAAAATTAATACTTTTATAATATAAAAATAATATTTTTATAAAAATTGTACTTTTGACAACTTTAAGTTTATTTTTATATTTTGTATCTTTTTATTTGTTTTAGCGTAATATTTGTATTTTTCGTTCGTATTTAGTTTTAAGTCATAGTTTTTACCGTAGTTATTTTTATTTCTAGATTTTTAGGCTTTGCCGTAAAATCCCTTAAGTGCTTTTTCTTTAGACTGAGATTTAGGTGCTTTAAAATTTTGCGACGCCGCTTTTTAAGATTTTAGTACTTTTTAAGTTATTACCGTTTTAGATATAGAATTCCTTTTAAGCTTTAATACTTTTAGACGCAACTTTTAATTCTTAGTTTTTAGACTTTTAAGTTTCGACGCGCTACGTTCTTTTTATTATTTTTTCGACCATTTATTTTTTTTCGACGTTTTTCGACGCACACTTTTTCTTTCTTATTTTTCGCCGCTCTAGTTTTTAGAATATATAATTTTCTATTTCTTCTCTAAAATTTCTTTAAATTTCAACGAAAAATTATTTTAAGTAGTTAAATTGATAGACATCCAAAATTTTCTGGTTCGTAGTAATAGTTGGATTTGTTAGTGGCGAGTTGTGGGCTTTCGATTTAAAGGGTCCTGGCTACCTGCTGCATCTATTGGCTATTTGAAACGTGGGCAAAATCAAAAAAGTCTATTAATTTGATAACTTATATAATTTTTATCTTTTATAACTAATAGGATATTCAGTGAATACACCGAGCAAAACGTTCACCACCTTTCATACGTTCACCATCTGTAACTCGATCAAGACATCTAGCCAATATTGTCGCCGTTGATTTTTCTTTAGAATCGTCACCAAGTCGACCAAGTACTCCAATTCAAATTTCCGATAATCCATTTTTTGAACCCGACCTCACAATTGAGAATTCGGAGGATATTCAGGGACAATTCAGAGATCCTGAACCATTAATCTTTCCTCCGGAACCACCAATAATTCAAACAGAGATTGTCGAGGAACAAACCATTAAATCAGAATCCTCTAGTGATTCAGATTCAACAAATTCAATCATGGAGAATCTGGAACCTCTAAGTATGGAAGACCGAATGAGAGCTAAACGCACTGGCCAAGGTCACGCAATTACTCAACCTGACATTAATGCGCCAGATTATGAAATCAAAGGACAAATTCTACACATGGTAACTAATCAATGCCAATTTAGTGGTGCGCCGAAGGAAGATCCAAACGAACATCTTCGTACCTTTAATAGGATCTGTACTCTATTTAAAATCCGAGAAGTGGAGGATGAACAGATCTATCTCATGTTATTTCCCTGGACTTTAAAGGGAGAAGCCAAAGATTGGTTAGAATCGTTACCTGAAGGGGCGATTGACACATGGGATGCCTTAGTTGAAAAATTTCTTAAACAATTCTTTCCGGCATCTAAAGCCGTGAGACTTCAAGGAGAAATTGTTACGTTCACACAAAAGCTAAATGAAACTCTATATGAGGCATGGACAAGATTTTGGAAGTTGTTAAGAGGATGTCCACAACATGGTTTAGACACTTATCAAATAGTACAAATTTCTACCAAGGATGCGACATCACTACACAAAAATACACCGATATAGCAGCTGGTGGTTCCATTATGAAAAAAACCACAACCGAAGCTCACAAAATCATTGATAACATAGCCTCCCACTCACATGAGTGGCACCAAGAAAAAGATATCTTTCGTTCATCTAAAGCGGCTAGAGCCGATTCTAGCCATGACTTTGATTTCGTTTCCGCAAAAATAGATGCTTTCGAGAGACGAATGGAAAAGATGACTAAAGATATTCATGCAATACGAATCAGTTGTGAGCAATGCAGTGGACCACACTTAACTAAAGATTGTCACATTGAACAAACGATGGAACAACGAGAAAATGTTTCCTACATGAACCAAAGGCCGGGAAATAATTATCAGAATAATTATCAACCGCCAAGGCCAAACTTCAATCGAAATCAAAACATTCTTTACAATCCAAATAGACCCAACAATAACTCGTACAACCAACAAGGTCCGAATAACCAACCAACTCAAAACAACACTTTCAATCAACAAAGACCTGGCTTGTATAAACTACCACAACAAACCGAAGAGAAAAAGCCAAATCTGGAAGAAATGATGGCAAAGCTAATGGAATCTCAAACACAATTTATTACATCTCAAACCCAAACAAATGAGAGGTTTGATCAGTCATTAAGAACTCAACAAGCTTCCATTTTGAATCTAGAAAAACACTAAGTACTCTTGCTATCATAATGAGTGAGAGGGAACAAGAAAAGCTACCAAGTAATACTGAAGTAAATCCTCGGAATGAGAATGTAAATATGGTGTCAACGAATTCTGAAAAACCAACACCAGAAGATGGGAAGGTTTTAGATATGAGTAACAATGAAGAAGTTACAACACCACCACCACCACCCGAGTATGTAAATCCAGTGGTGGCACCCTACAGACCACCCATCCCGTTTCCAAGAAAAAGAGTTGAGTATGAGCAAGTAATAGGTAATAAAGTTTGTGATACCTCTGGAAAGAAGAAGAAGAAGAATAAGAAAATGCAAGAAACAAAAGCCGTAAAAATAAACCCGGTGAAGACAGTTCCACCAAAAGTTCCACCCAAAGTGGGTGATCCGGGTGAATTTATTGTTCCTTATCTACTTAGTGATTGTGTCATGTATGATGCACTAGCAGATTTAGGTGCAAGTGTGAGTGTTATGCCTCTTTCATTATATAAGAGACTAGGAGTAGGTGAGTTAAGTCCAACAGAGATGAGTGTCCGACTCTTTGATCAAACCATTAGGCACCCAGTTAGAATTGCTGACAACCTACCCGTTCAAGTGGGTAATTTAACCTTTCTAGTCGAATTCATTGTCATTGACATAGAAGAGACCTCAAACATTCCTCTAATTTTAGGTCGACCATTCTTAGCGTCCACCGGGGCGTTATTTGATGTAAGATAGGGTAGAATGACACTTAGTAATGATGAAAAATCGATCACCTTTGTGAGTTGAAAGTCTAAATCTCCACCAACCAAAACCGTTGAACCAACAAAAATGATTGGTAAGAACCATATTGTTTTACCAACTCCAATGGTAGTGCTTAACAATAATAAAACGCCTAAGTGTGGGGAAGATGAAGTAACACCTAATGATGACCTGATAACAAAGAACTTCGTTGTTGATACAAAATTAAATAACCCCGTTATTAATAGTTCAATGAAAAAACTTATTAAACGGATTCGCGATGCTAGAACCAAGGGGAACTTTAAGTTATGTAACCGGTTAGTATCCAATCTATCGTCTAAATAAAAGGCGAAACTAGTTGAATTTGTGGATATTACACAGGAATCCGACCAATGGCTTAAAGTAAAAGTCACAGATATGCAAGTTGATTATGGTCCAAGAGAAATTGACGATGAAGTTAATCACAATTTTGACACCACAGCTACCTAAGTGTGGGGAGATTCAAATGTTTTAAAAATAAAATGCTGTCTAGAGTTAGTTGTTCTGTTCTCGTGTAGTTCCGAGAATGGAATCCGATTGGTCTTTTTCACTAGCAGACACTAAAGAACTAGTTTTCTCCCCCCATTCTGAATTTTTATTTTGTAGATTTTGTATTAAATTAATACGCATTTATTTAATTTAAGTTTTGTGTGAATTTAAAAACAAAATTTACTTTATTTCATTAAGTTTAAAAAATGATTTCTAAAATTCATCGTAAGTTGAAGACTAGGTCATGGAACCGAAATTACTTTACCCGAGGGCGGGACGACAAATTTTGTTATCATTATTTTTAATATTATTGATCTAAACTATACCAAAAAAATTAAAAAATCCAAAAATCTTTGCTTTTAAAACAATCACTTTAACGACAAATTTTAAATTTTGTCGAGGGACGGACTAGGTAAACATACCGAAACTACCTAAAGTAAAAGAAAAAAAAATTAAAAAAATTATTCATTTAAATTGTTTTATAAAGAATATATATATATATATATATATATATATATATATATATATATATATATATATATATATATATATATATATATATATATATGTTTGTATTTTATGTTATGTACAAAACAAGGTAAAACAGCGCACTTGTAAAGATTAAGTTCAGCAAAAGCTACTAATTTTGACGATAAGACGCAAAACATATGTGAAATTACAACAAAAGGAATGAACGATGAGGCGCGCCATCTATCATTCGACAACCTTAATAATTACAAACTGGGTATTTTTAATCACTTTTCTACACTAATCACCCTCATGAATTTATGATTATAGTCTGATTTCATGCAAATGAAGGCATTGCATGATCTCAAGTGTGGGGAAGGGTTATAAATTCTCTCGGGTTTACACTTAATTTAATTGCCAAATTTTGTGAAAAATTGAAATTTTTTTCAACTAAATGAATTCAAAATCATGTTTATACATATTTATGAACGATAAAACTAGGTGTTAATGCCGAAATTATTATTACCTCGGAGAGAACATAAATGGAGAAACTACCCAAAACGTTAGAATTCATTTAAAATGGAATAGAGGAGAATAAAAAGGCAAAGAAAAAAAATAAATAAAAGCTAAGTGTGGAAAGAATTTACCAAGTTATTTAAAACACATATCACATATGTTTGTACAAGATTATTGCAGGTGCTTTTGTTTTGGACAAAATTAACTGTTTTACCTGGTAAATTGTAATATAAATGGAAGAAAAGATGGATCTATATGATGAATCAATTCCATCATTAAAAGGAAGTAAAGTCTTCCGAAAAAGACACGCGCTTCTTGATTTAGGTCAGGAATTTGTCGTCCAAACCAGCTGTAGGTTGACGAAAAATCTAGAAAAGTCATCTCTAAAATCAGAAGGAAATCCACGGACCTCAACATCAAACAGGGTCGCCAAGTGTTCAGACTTATTCTAACCATGAGAGGATCTGTCTCGTAAAATGGGGAGGGCGCCGTGCAAATTAGCTTGATAAGACTAATGAATCAGATCCCCAGAAAGGATAATCTCCTTAAAAGATCAAAAATCAGCTTTTAAGACTGATATTACTCAATCCTTGAGATTGACTTTTAAAGATTGAGAATTACAAACTCATGGAATTCGATGATATCTAAACTCGAGCTTGAACGAGAAAATATTTTGATCAAAATTACAAACCGATTTGTTTTCTGAAAACCCTATTTTTAATGCGTTCATTACCATTGAACGTAATATCCTAGGAATTCACCTGGAATTCATTAGGTCACCTGAACCAAATCGGGTGTCAACCGTAAGAACGGTGGTTGCATAGCATGGTCAAAGACAGGACCTTGTGCCAGACCGAAAAACTATAGGATGAGCTTTACTATTGCTCCTACAAAGGATAAAAATTGCATCCGACATGATATAGACCATAATAAAAAGCATGTCACGGGACACTGCCTTAACAGTTGCTTGTTCAACGCTTTCCTTTACAACCGGACGATAGTTTACCGAAAGGTAATATACGGAGCAAGTATACTGGACGTGTTGCTTTCCCAATACAAGGTTAGCAAGTGGTGACCCAAAACCGCAAATTTTGGGCTAAAATTTTAAAATTTGAAACCCACACAAACCCACAAAAACATTTTGCAAACACCGGTGAAGGATTATTCCAGAAAACTTATCTAGGGTAAAAGCTAGATTTAATTTTCAAAAGATCAAATGTTTTCATAAAGATCCAATTTCCTAAAGGATCTAAATTTTTATAGTCATGTGGGACTGTAAACCACATCGTTACTACCATTGTTCATACCGTCATATAGAAATCACTGATGTACAAAGTGTGAATAATAAAGAAGTGATTCTAGTATTTTTATTTCAAGACTATATTGCTTGAGGACAAGCAACGCTCAAGTGTGGGAATATTTGATAATGCTAAAAACGAACATATATTTCATAGCATTATCCCTCAAGAAAGACAAGCTTTTAGTTGCAATTGTTCTATTTACAAGTGATATTCGTTTAAATAATAAAAGGTGAAGACAAAAGACAGATTCGACAAATTGAAGACGCAAACGACCAAAAAGCTAAAAAGTACAAAGTACAATTAAAGTGGTTTAAATTATTGATGAGAAACGTCTCAAAATTACAAGAGTACAAGACGCAAAACGCAAAATACAAGATATTACATTGTACGCAAGGACGTTTAAAAATCCGGAACTGGGACCAGAGTCAACTCTCAACGCAACGGACTAAAAATTACAAGTCAACTATGCACATGAATATAATATAATATATAAATAATTCTTAAAATTATATATATATTATATTATATATATAAACCGTCGGCAAATAAGAAAACAAATTTGTGTGAGCTGGAAAAGCAGGCCATGCGATCGCATGGCCTGGAAGTGCAATTTCCATGCGATCGCATGGCCCCAAATTTTGGGTCAGGTCCTATAAATTTCGCAGTTTTGGTCGAACTTAAACACATCTTTTTCTCTTCTCATCTCTCAAACGTATATATATATATATATATGTATATATATATATATATATATATATATATAATAATTTTAATTTTAATAATAAGGGTATGTTAGCGAATATTGTAAGGGTGTAAGTTGAAATTCTGTCCGTGTAAAACTACGCTATTATTAATCATTGTAAGTTATGTTCAACCTTTTTAAATTAATGTCCCGTAGCTAAGTTATTATTATGCTTATTTAAGCCGAAGTAATCATGATGTTGGGCTAAATATTACAGACGGGGTAATTGGGCTTTGTACCATAATTGGGGTTTGGACAAAAGAATGACACTTGTGAAAATTAGACTATGGGCTATTAATGGGCTTTATATTTGTTTAATTAAATGATAGTTTGTTAATTTAATATAAAGATTTACAATTGGACGTACCTATAAATAACCATATACACTCGATCGGACACGATGGGTGGAATATTTATAAGTACTAATAATCGTTCATTTAACCGGACACGAGAATGGATTAATAGTCAATGGACTTATTAAAACAAGGGTGAATTATGTACAAGGACACTTGGCGTAATTGTTAACAAAGTATTAAAATCTTCGGTTACACATAGTCGATATCCTGGTGTAATTATTAAACAAAGTATTAAGACCTTGTTACAGTTTAAGTCCCCAATTAGTTGGAATATTTGACTTCGTATATAAGGATAATTTGACGAGGACACTCGCACTTTATATTTATGACTGATGGACTGTTATGGACAAAAACCAGACGGACATATTGAATAATTCAGGACAAAGGACAATTAACTCATGGTAATAAAACTAAAATCAACACGTCAAACATCATGATTACGGAAGTTTAAATAAGCATAATTCTTTTATTTCATATTTAATTGCACTTTTAATTATCGCACTTTAATTTATTGTCATTTTAATTATCGTACTTTTTTTAATTATCGCAATTTTATTTATCGTCATTTTATTTATCGCACTTTTATTTATCGCAATTTCATTATCGTCATTTACTTTACGCTTAAAATTAAGTCTTTTATATTTTTAATATTTTACATTAGGTTTTAACTGCGACTAAAGTTTTAAAATCGACAAATCGGTCATTAAACGGTAAAAACCCCCTTTTATAATAATAATACTACTTATATATATTTATATATTTACAAATATAGTTTTAAAAATATAGCGTTAAACTTGGCTAAGATCCCTATGGAACGAACCGGACTTACTAAAAACTACACTACTGTACGATTAGGTACACTGCCTGTAAGTGTTGTAGCAAGGTTTAGGTATATCCACTCTATAAATAAATAAATAACTTGTGTAAAATTGTATCGTATTTAATAGTATTTTGTAGTAAAAATATAACTATTTTGTACCCCTTCGCTTTAACATCACAAAGGCATGTTGATATAAGCATAACCGGTAAGCGAGGGGAAACGATCATTGTGAAGGACCAAGGAAAAAATTAGTATCTAAGAATTGAAATTCTTAGACAAGTAACTGTATAACCTTAAAACACCTAAAATTATTACACCATCATTATGTAGGACGAATGCTTGTACCATAATCTGTAAGATCCAGTTTTTCCAAGTTATGTTAGACACCATCCAACAGGGTGGGACACCGTCCCATTATGAAGGGCTGGACGCCGTTCAGAATTCTGGACGCCGTCCAGATGGCCTGACGAGCCAGCTTTTGTGTTTTTGATATTTAGAAGGTGTAACTTGGTAATTTCACATTGTGAACGACTTTAAGGCCCTAGATCAGTTTGTGGAGCCTCATTTACTCCATTTACAACCACCAAACCTCTTCCACTTAAATTCTAGAGAGAGAGAGAGAGTGATTCAAGTGTGAGAAAGCTCAAATCGAAGTAGAAGGAGCTTGTTTTGGGTTAGAGCTCGAGCATTAAAGTTGTTCATCTCCCCACTAGCTACATTTTGATTGTAGTGGTAAGTCTTAACCTTGATTTCCTTACTATTAATTATTTAAGGGTTAGGGTTTGGGTTAGTGTTGTGTATAAAACCCATTTGTTAGTGATTTGGGGGGTTTTGGGTAAGTTTGGGTCATGAAGACTCAAAGATGACTAACCTAGGGTTTTGAAAAGTTAAAGTGTGTAAATGGGTCTAAAAGGCTTAGTAAATCACTAGCACATTTGTGGTTAATGTTAGTGGGTGTCATTTGGGTTGTGGGTGACCCAGATAGGTGTGTTGGCCTTGAAATGGGTCAAATGGGTCTTGGGTGACCTAGGTTGATTAATGAGTATGAAAACACACTAAACTTGTGATTATGAAGTGTATTAAGACCATAATGGGCTAGCGTTAGGGTTTTGGTAAAGTTGACCCGTTATTAGGGTTATGTGTGCAAATGGGTCGAAATTGCACCTTGGGTCAAAAGACCCTAGAATGTTGAATGAGTTGGTTGACCAACTTGAGTCGTGATTGATTGTGTGCTAAATGTAATAGGTACGTTACATTGAAGTTGCAAGCTCGGTTATCTTTCACAAAAGGCTCTAAAGTGAGTGGAATAATTATATGCGTAGGTATATAATGTATTTATTTGTTATAGCGTGAGATGTGAAGTGTCGATGTGCTAAGACACCACATTTCACGTGACGAGTGAAGTGTCGATGTGCTAAGACACCACTCAAAGTAACATGACGGGTGAAGTGTCGATATGTTAAGACACCACCCGGGGTGAAGTGTCGATGTGTTAAGACGCCACCCGGAGTGAAGTATCGATGTGCTAAGATGCCACTCCAAGAGATTAACGGGTGAAGTGCCGATGTGTTAAGGCGCCACTTGAGGTGAAGTATCGACGTGTTAAGATGCCACCTCAAGTAAAATGAAGAGTGAAGTGTCGAAGTGTTAAGACACCACTCGGGGTGAAGTGTTGACGTGTTAAGACGCCACCCGGGGTGAAGTATCGACGTGTTAAGATGCCACCCGTGGGGTTAGTGTACGACGTGTTAAGTGCACTAATGGTTGTTATGAACTTCGACGGTCTTTTAAATACCATTCCCTCGTTCGATTGGTTAACCATGGTTATTGTGTTGTAGTGTAGCATACTATATTATTCGGGTTATATGTATATATGCCTTTGTTGTTGCTAGCTTGCGGTATTGGAGGTTACTAGCTTTATATTTGAGATTATAAGCTAAATGTGTTGCTAGCATGTATGCGGTATATGAGTAAGTGATTGCAAGTAGGTATATTATATATGTATGTGTATAATTATTGCATTCACTAAGTGTTTTGCTTACCCTCTCGTTGTTTATCTTTTTATAGGCTCCGGCGTTGACAAGGGTAAGGGCATTCGATTGGATTAGAGATCCCGCTTGTTGTTTAGGGGACGCTTTTGGGTTTTGATAGATTTTGGAGTTTGACCAAGACTTGGGTAGTTTAACCCCCAAACACCATGCTCATAGTGTCGTTTAGAAATTAAACTAATGTTGTCGAAACTCATGATTTGTACAAAACTCGTAAAACGGCTGTTGTGGGCCCCATTTTGTAAAACTCGTTTCAATGTTGGAAATCTATTAGTTTTACTTATATTGATATGTTGAGATAATTTGTTTCGTTGGAAAGTGTCGGGAAGCGGGGGTAAAGAAAACTGATCAGTCCCCGTTAGTGCATTTGGACGCCATCCAAAAAGGCTGGACGCCGTCCAGGCCTTCAGTATTGGACACCGTTCAGGAATCTGGACGCCGTCCAGGAATCTGGACGCCGTCCAGATGTACAGATCCAGAATTTTTTTTTTTTGGGTCGTGTTTTTGGTATAACGAAGTCGGGTCGTTACATAATCAGCTGAAGAACCACTTTCAATTGTTTCATCTCTTGAAAAATAAATTAAGAAACATCACTCATAATGGTGGCGATCCAATGTTGGTTTTTCTAATGCTTGATTACTATAAAGAAATCACTTCTCCAACCGAACACCATACAATCTGATCTACCAGTGGCTTCCACTTGAATCGCTTCGAATACATAATGTTTCCAAATTTCGTTAAGTACAGGTTGAAGAACACTTTGAACCATAGTTTCTTGGATTGCTAGGAAATGGACTTGAAAGAGATTGACCAAATGTGACGACCCGAAAATTTTTGACCAAATTTAAACTTAATCTTTATATGATTTCGACACGATAAGCAAAGTCTGTAATGTTGAGTCTCAAAAAAAATAATTTTGAACTGTTTCAAATATTCAATTGACTTTCGACCATTCCCGACGATTCACGAACCATTACTTGTAAATAGATATATATATATATATATATATATATATATATATATATATATATATATATATATATATATATATATATACATACTTACATATATAAATAATAATTTGAAATATATTATATCAGAATTAACTATGTAAAATAAAACAATATATAATAATCATTATTTAAAACATATATATATATATATATATATATATATATATATATATATATATATAGGGTATATTGAATATATAATTTTAGTTTCGAATTTATTCAGTAAACGATAGAAGCACTCGTTTATCATTCGATGGTTATTTAAGCAAGCTAAACTCAAACTTATATGATTTTAAAATAAACGGAGATCCGAAATTGAGTTATATAAATTATAGACTTAGTAAACATGTATTTAGGAACTATTTGTTAAATTTTAAAACTTTTTATAATTTACTTGGGGTTGGGAGTAAATAATTAATGTAATTTTTATTTAATAATTAATGAATAAATTTTATACCATAATGACCAAAATAAATAAATATGCTTAATTTAAAAAAAAAAAGATGGAATTTTTCCAAAGACTTTCATCCGCCACTAATTAACAACGGAGTACGAGATATTATTCCTATTAAAACCGTCGGTAACATAACAACAAATATATTTCACGTGATTTTAATTTATGAATACTGTGTTTGTAGTTTCTTTCCTTTTTCTTCACCTTTTCTTTAATATATTTTTTTTTCAACAATTTGTACGATATTTGTTAGCTGTGGGTTTCAATCATCAATCACCAATTCAATTTATATTTGTATATATATAGAGAATGTGCATATAGATAGATTAATCATCACTCCACCTTCCACTTGCTTTATCGATTGATATACACACACACTTTCACTATTTCTAATTGAACTCCTTCCTAACTAACCACATATATTATTATATACATATACATCATGTTAAGATTATACATATACAACCTATCTTGACTTCAAAACTTGCAACCCTTTTCTTGAACTCACCACCTTCCACCGAATTCCCACCACCATCATCAACCACCACAAGTCACCACTGTTCATCATCTTTGGATTTTGCCACAATTAGTCAGCTCATAACTCGCGTAATAATTTTCTTTACTTATATTATATACTTCGTAAATGTTTAATCCAAGAACCCATAACTAGTGCTGCTTACTTCTGTTCCTGTTTACTGTTCAGTACGAAACCACACCACAAACCGCTACTAACAAGTCTAATTCTATTTAGAACCGAAGCCGTCAACCACCCTGTTCAATCACCTACAACCACCACCACTTATCCGGTATAAACCCAAACCGAAACCCCTTTGATTACTATTGCTACCATTTGTGTTTCTGTCTTCTGTTCAACACCTCTCTATCTTTCTTTCTCTTTTATCCTCGTTCGAGAAACACCACTTCCATCTGCCATCACCTTTGGCCCCTATCACAACCATGACACCACGACACCTTCATTTAAAAACATCATTGAAAACCTGCAACTAAATCTTGATCATTTGTAAACCCACCCTATACAACACACACATCGTTGTTAACTGTGTTTACAGTCGAGAACCATCGCATCATCACCCTCGTTCTCTCTCTCCTGGTTCTAATTAGAATAACCACCAAACAAACTATCACTGTTACTGTTTATTCTTGCTGTATTCCTGCTACATTTCGAACACCACAGACCACTTCTATCACTCGATATGGCTGCTGTAAGTTCCTAGTCTTGCTAATTCGCTTCTGTTTCTATTATACTACAATAAAGAGATGATTAAAGACATTAAATACTGAAAATAACTATAAAGGAAGAAAGTGATAAAGACGTTTCCCTCTTGTGGTCGACAATCATCAAACAACTAGTCCCACCCTCCATTAGTGTATATAAAAATATATTGCTGGACGTGAACTTATTAAACCTAATAATCGATACATGGAACTTGGGCCATTTAAAAATAATCTAGCCTACATGGACTATTTTCATGGGCTACAATTCTTTTTACACAAATGGGCCGCTAGGTTATCCTTAATTGGGCCGTGAACTCAATACCGTAAAGTGAGAAAACGAGGATAAAGAGGAATTGATGATGGAAAAATTATGATAAATATATTAACTTTGAGGATAACGATGATGATAAATAATTGATGATGGTATGGTGAGACGTTGATGATTCTGTGATAAAATGATAACCGGATGATGATTGTGATGATTAAACAAAGATGGTGATTAAATAATGATGGTAGTGATAATGATAAAATGATAATGAATATGATAATTAATGAAAACAATAAAGATAATGATACATCAGAAGATGAAACAGAAATAAGGGTTAAATAGATTTAGGAACCAATTAAATCAGAAATAAGGTGATAGAGGAATGGTTAAAGGCGTTAATGAGTTAGTGGGAGGTCGCGGGTTCGAGCCTGGGTTAGGGCAGTTTATTTTTAAGCGTTTTCCATTTAAGGTAGTTATTTTATTTATTATCATTATTATTATTATTATTATTATTATTATTATTATTATTATTATTATTATTATTATTATTATTGTAAGGAGTATTGTTATAATTATTATCACCATTAATATTAATATTAATATTAATATTAAGATTATTATTACTATTATTATTATTATTATTAGTAGTATCATTATGATTAAAATCATTATTTTTATTATTATCATTATTACTAAAAATTATATGTATAATAATATTAATCTTAATACATAAAATAAAAATGTATACACTTGTTGATTATGATTCTGTGTGTTAATATATATAATTGAATATAGGTTCGTGAATCTGAGGTTAACCCTGCATTGTTCAGTTTCGTCATATGTATTTTTACTACAAAATACAATATCGTGAGTTTATTTGCTCCCTTTTTACTCATTACATTTTTTGGCTGAGAATACATGCAAATGCTTTATTAACTGTTTTACAATATTTATATGCGTGAGTTCATTTGATTCCCTTTTACTCTTTATATTTTTGGGACTGAGAATACATGCGCTGTTTTTATAACTGCTTTATTAAATGCTTTTGAAATATATTTTGAACTGAGAATACATGAAATGCTTTTATAAATGTTTGACGAGATAGACACAAGCAAAACATTCCTCGAATGAATTATTATGCAGACAGAAGTTCTGTGGATTATTATTGAATTATGTGGACTTGATAATTGCCACTAATTGTTGTGAATTTTTCCCCTGATTATTATTGCTTGGTAACCTAAGAATTAGGGAACATCACTAATTTTGAGAATTAGTGCACGCCTAATTCACGCGAATCCTAAAGGTAGCTATCGAGTTTAACACCCCCACCCAGAATGTTCACTAGACGGAAGGGCTAGTGGGCATGGTGTTTAGTACTTCGAAGTTTATATGATTATTATACAGACGAAATGTTCTGTTTTGGGGATATTATTATGCGCATTATATGTTAAGGTCGGTTACCAAGCCAAGTTATGAAAGAAATGAAAAGTGAATGTTATGTATCGAGAGAATGATTTTATACACAGGTTATGTGTATGTTATTTTTGTGCACGAGATATGTGTACGGTTACTAAGATTTATGAAAAAGGATGTCGTACACGAGAAATGTGTACTGTATTTAAAAGATATCGCATGTACATTACATGTGAGTATAGGATTCGGGCCCATTTGTACCATACAGCATTTAAATCTTGTGGTCTATCAAAATGATGAATTTTATTGTTTTATGATAAACTTATGAACTCACCAACCTTTTGGTTAACACTTGAAAGCATGTTTATTCTCAGGTATGAAAGAAACCTTCCGATGTGCATTTGCTCATTTTAAAGACATTATTTGGAGTCGATCATCGCAATGGGACCAGATATTGGTGACTTCGTCTAGATGGATTAGGACGGGGTACGACACCAAAGAACCCGTCATACGATCTCTTGACTTATTTTCGAGGCTGGGAGTATTTCACGAGGTGAGCCTCATGGTTTTGGTGTGCTGATGAGTTGCTCATAGTCCTCCATGTTTTTCATTATAAGGTCAAATTTTTGCATTTCCTCCTTGTAAGTGAGTTTTTTTCCCCCGAATTGTATCCCATCTATCTTGCTTTTTTTGAAGTTAGTTTTATTGCCTACCACATGACTGATTTCACTCTCAGTATCAAAAAAACCGGAGATGTTTGGAATCTTGTCGACCCAACTGTTATCGACATTTTTTACCTTCTTCTTACCTTCTTCTTTATTAGTTAGGATAAAAGGTTCCTGATTAGCTTCATTGGGGATACATCGAGCCCTAATTTTTTCACAAGAAGCTTGGCAATCATTTCCCAGACATTGATTGTTATCGTGACCTTTGTTTGTATTTGTAAGTTTTGAAGCAAAAGTTACAGCTTTGTTCAATGAAGAGAGAGGTTTTACAGGTGAACTATTAGAAACATTTTTTGAAGTGGAAGGATTTTTTGGTGATAATTGGTCAAGGGTAGGGTAGTCATTTTCATTCAAGTTAAAAGGTGAATCTTGGTGTATGGGATGAGCCGAAAGTGCATTGTGCCCACTCTCCATCTTGTCTTGTACCTTCTCTTTATATTTGCAAGAAAACAAAGCTTTTTTAATCTCTGCAGCTGCTTTTTCTTTTTGACAAGAGATGGCCTTAGACACTTTCTCCAAAGAATAATGTACCTCCTTTGGAATGATTACTTCTTCAGGTAAGTTGACTTTTGTAGGTGTTTTGAAAAGTGAATTGTCACTGATAACGTTAATATTATCATCTTCCGGTGAGAATTCCGACGACTGTTGAACATCCGGCACCTCTGAATCTTTTTGTGCCGATCTTTTTTGTTCTTTGATGATCTTGATAGCAGCTTGAAGTGCATCATTATATTCCTCAATGATGTCGTCATACACAATCTCTAATGGTTCATTGTGATTGACTTCCTCAATCCATAGATTACATGTTTGAATATTAGCAACATTAGCTTTGACATACTTATCAATCGGACCCGGATCGTAAATTTCAACCATGGCATACATAGTATCAGATTGTTTAAGATTGTATGCGTTCTGTTCTACATGAATAACTCTGCCAAAACTCTTGGCCACTTCGATCGTACAATTAGGAGAGCAACAGTCGTAAGGGATGCCTCTAATCATTACTTTTAAAATTCTAGAGAGCTTGTTTTTCCTTTGAATCATTGGAATGACTTTAAGAAACTCTATATCGTTCATAGTCGGGCCCATCGTCATTCTCTTGTAACTTTCCTCATCACAACACTGAACAATGTAAGCGTAGTTACCCCAAGTAGAAATCACCTTAATAGAAATAAATCTGCTCTTCAACCACTTAAAAAGTTTAAGTGCTTTAATTTGTTTGTTATCGATAATGATAGCAGTTAACGACAATTGGTTGCAAGTATCAAGATTGGGAGACAAATTAATGTTTGGGGTTGTAGTATTAGTAGTATGGGTTTGACGAGTGTACTCGTTGGAATTGGTTTTAATATTCAATTCATTCTTAGCAAACCCAACAAATATTGCCCTGCCATTTAAAATTGATCCGTTCATCTTTGTGACAACATCACTGGCTTGGTTTATATTATCAAATCTGACAAATGCGAAGGATCTATCTTGTTTCCACTATATACCCTGAATTTTACCGAAATTTTGAAATACACTATTAATGATAGTGGGATTGGTATACCTGGACAATCCTCCTAAAAAGATTGTTATTTTTCTGGGAAAGACTGGATGGTTATTAGGTTGAGGGGTGGGTAATTGTTGGTTAATCAGGATAGAATTGGGAAAAGTGGGTTTGAAGTTTTGAAAAAAAAAATTGGGAAGAAAGGTTGTTTTTTTAGGGGAAAAAAAGGTGCCATGGTCTTTTTAGAGCTTTTTATGAAGATGATCTATTGTCCAATAGCAGTAAATGAGGTTGGTGTAAAGAAAGGGTAAGTAATTAAAGGCAAAGGGAAATAGTAAAAGGGTGTCGGAGAAGATTACCTGCCGGAAAATAGGAATTTTCCGGTGAAAGTAAGATGGGCACGTTCCCCGGGACAGAGAGAAAGGAGCTGTTTAAAAATTTGATGAAAAAAATTCATTCATATTCTTAACTATTAACTTTTCACATTCCTTTCATAATTGTTATGGGAGATGATAAATGAGAGATGATAAATCCAACACTCTTTTTACTACTTTCACCATTTTTTCAAGCTACTTCCTAAAGTACCCTTACCAAACAAATGAATATTAATACATTTACATCTACATTGACGATACAACTTTAACTACATCTCTCTCTCTCTCTCCCTCTCTCTCTCTCTCTCTCCCTCCTTTGCCTTTTACACTTCATATTTATTTATCTTCTTTCCCACCTTTATTTTCTTTTTTCTTCTTTACCAAATCAAAGAGTAATATTAAAAAGATGAGAGTAGAGCTAAACTAGTATAACAAACCCAAAACATATTCACTGCCTACTTTAAGACTAACTGAGAGAAAACCTAAATCATATCAAATGCTTTGATACAAAACCCACAGTCAGCAGGTTTTTGAACTATAGTCAACAAAGCCAAAAATGCTTTAATACAAAATCCAGAGTCAACTAACCCAAAACATACTCCGTATTTGATACAAAACCCATAGTCAACAAACCCAAAAATATATTTACTGCCTATTATACTTTTGTTCACATCTTGTTCGTAATTTTCTAGTTATGGTTTTTTTGGGTTTGTAGTTGATTTGTTAGGGATCAATTGATTTAGTGTTTTTAGTTTGGATATAAATATAGTAATTTAGTACTCATATGTTAAAAGTTAATGTATTTCTAGATAACTCTAGAACTAGTTAAGTATTATTAGATATTTGTTAGTAGATATTTTAGGAGTATATACTAGAAGTTAGTTGATAGTTAAGCAAGTTAAAATATCTAAGATAGCTAGTAAGAAAAATCAAGAAGTTGCTAGAACTATAGCAACCGACATATTTGCCTATAAATAGGCATTTGAGGTTCCAAATGAGATGTACACAACAACCATAAGCAAATTTGAGTAATAAAACTTAACTTTCTAAAAACTCTTCTCCATCTAATTTATATCTTCAAAAACACCCCTCATATAAACACTATAATACTTTTAACTAAAACAAATTATCACAATTTAATTAATCTAAAATTACTACAAGTTTAACAAGTGGTATCAAGAGCCGTGTTTGGGCGTTCGTTCAAGTACACCATGACTACCGTTGGTGCATACAATATTCCCGTCCCCATCTTTGATGGTGACAACTATGATTTTTGGAGTATCCAAATGAAGACATATTTTCAAGCACAAAGCTTGTGGGATATTGTCGAAGTCGGGTTTACAACTCCAAAAGACGTCGAAACTCTGTTCGCGGAAGAACATGAAAAATACAACAAAAATGTTGTAAGAAATGCTGCCGCTCTAGGATATATTCAACAAGCCTTGACACCGACTATCTTTCCACGAATCATGGGAGCCACGACAGCCAAGGAGGCGTGGAAGATCCTTCAGGAAGAATTTCAAGGAAATGTCAAGGTGAGATCCGTCAAACTTCTAACTCTCAGAAGAGATTTTGAAAATTTAAATATGAAAGACACTGAGACCGTAAAAGATTACTATTCTAGAATTAAGGAAATAGTAAATCAAATGAGAGCCTATGGAGATTCTATAACTGATAAAAGGATCGTAGAAAAAATACTTATCAGCATGACTGAAAAATATGATCATGTCATTACCGCTATTGAAGAGTCAAAAGACATCGAAACTCTGTCAGTAACGGAATTAATTGGCTCTCTTGAAGCATATGAGGCTAGACTGAGTCGGCGTAGTGAAAACTCACTTGAAAGTGCCTTTCAGTCTAACCTCAAATTACGGTCTCAAAAATATAATAATGGGGGGAAAAGAAATTTTGAAGAAAAATCAAAAGGAGGAGAAAAACCCATAACCGGGTTCGATCAAAGAAGGAACGGCCACCCTCCATGTGGTATTTGCAAAAAGACAAACCACTTAGAGAATGATTGTTTTCACAAAGGGAAGCCACAATGCAATAACTGCAAAAGATTTGGGAATCTTGAAAAAGATTGTCGTTTAAAACAAAATCATCGAGCTAACTTCACGGAAAAAAGTGAAGATATACCGGAGAACAAAAATCAGTTATTCTATGCATGCCATGTCGCAAATAAACAGAGGGACGATACTTGATTGATCAACAGTGGGTGCAGCAACCACATGACAGGAGATGAAAAGTTATTTGATAGTATCAACACGTCCGTAAAGTCCCGCGTCAAACTAGGGAATGGAGCGCTTGTTGACACTAAAGGCAAAGGTACAATTACTGTTCAAACTAATAACGCCACTCGATCTATTAATGATGTTCTTCTAGTACCAAGCTTAGCAAGTAACTTTCTAAGTGTTGGACAAATGATGGAGCACGGCTACTCTTTACTCTTTGAAGAAAATTCATGTGTTATTCGTGACAAAAAAAACAACTACAAATTAATAGCTGAAGTGCCAATGGAGAACCGCAACTTTCCACTTCATTGGCAGTATATCAGAGACACAGCCATGAAAGTTCAAGTTGAAGAATCATGGCTATGGCATCGAAGATTTAGCCACTTTAACTTTCACGCACTAAAAATCCTCCAACAGAAGAATATGATGACAGACTTGCCGAACATAGAAGAGATCATCGACACGTGTGAAAGCTGTATGATGGGCAAGCAACATTGAAAACCTTTCCCTCGTGATAAAGCTTGAAGAGCAAAAGGTATACTAGAGCTGGTGCACACTGACGTTTGTGGACCAATGAGGACCCCGTCTCTTAATCAAAACATGTACTTTATTCTCTTCATCGATGATTATTCTAGAATGGCGTGGGTGTATTTCTTGCGTGAAAAATCGAAAGTATTTACAATATTCAAGAAATTCAAGAATTACGTATAAAAGAGTAGTGGCCATTATATAAAAATACTAAGGAGTGATAGAGGAAAAGAATATACTTCTACACAATTTAATAAATTTTGTGAAGACAAAGGTGTTAGATGCCAACTCACTATTGGTTACGCCCCTGAGCAAAATGGTGTCTCAGAACGCAAAAATAGAACTGTAATGGAAATGGCCAAAACGATGATACATGAAAAAGGCCTTCCAAATAGTTTCTGGGCTGAAGTCGTATACACGGCCGTATATATACTAAATAGATGTCCCACGAAAGTCGTAGAAAACAAGACTCCAATTGAGGCATGGAGCGGAAGGAAACCATCAGCGAAACATCTGCGAGTATTTGGGAGTATTTGCTACATCCACGTTCCTAAGGAGAAACGTCACAAGCTCCAAGAAAAATTATAAAAAGGAATATTCTTGGGCTACAACACACAGTCTAAAGGCTACCGAGTCTATAACCTGAAGACTAATAACATCGTGATCAGCCGAGACGTGGAGTTTGATGAAGACGCTTCTTGGAACTGGGAAAAGGACAAAGTTGAAAAACAAACATATCTGCCACGGATATCTATGGAAACTCCAGCCCAACAACCACTACAAGTTGAGCATTCTGAACAACATGAAAGTACCGGTGAAACAAGCCCTGCTACATGTAACACCATACTTTTTTTTTAATTAACACAGCGGAAGTTATACTTACAAAATGTATGAAGTTACACTACATACATAAATACATTTTTATCAAACAACCGGTGTTACGTTAATATTCGATTTTATATAGACAACATCAGAGTTCTAGACTTGTCGAACACAACTCAACGCGCCCATCTTCTCCCATGTCCACAAAAGCAAAAGACCTATAACCTGCAAGGGGGAAGGTGGAGGGATTAGCACGAAGCTAAGTGAATGGACTAATCTAACAGCTAAAACACATAGGTACAATCACTAGAACATGCAGCAACAAATTAATCAGACAGTTAATCACACAACTACTAGAATGATAAGGCTAAAAAGGAACATATATTTCATAGCAATATCCCTCCTAAATAATAGGTTTTCATATGTAATTGTATTATATTTTCATTGTAATTGTTTAAATAAATAAGTGCGAAGACAAAAGGCGAAAACGAAGATTTGAAGACACAAACGTCCAAAAAGCTCAAATGTACAAGATACAATCCAAGTGGTTCAAATTTATTGATGAGAAACGTCTAAAAATGACAAGAGTACAAGTTACAAAACGCAAAGTACACGATATTAAATTATACGAAAGGACGTTCAAAAATCCGGAACCGGTACCCGAGCCAACTATCAACGCTCGACGCAACGGAACTGAAAGTACAAGTCAACTATGCACAAGAATATAATATAATATTTAAATAATTCATAATAAGAATAATAATAAATAATAAAAAGTTGTTAATTGAGCATAGTTAAGGGGTCATAAGTGAAAATTTCAATTCAATATTTGCCTATAAAAGGCAATTCATTTGATCGATTTATGTACACCTTTTCTTCTTTCTTTCTCTTTACATGTAATATATATATTTATAATTATAATTTTAATTTTAGTTTAAGTTTAATAATAATTGGGTTATTGTAAGGAATGTTTTACGGATTTTAAAGTCGAAACTCTGTCCGTGTAACGCTACACGATTAATAATCACTGTAAGTTATGTTCTTCCTTTTTAAATTAATGTCTCGTAACTAAGTTATTATTATGCTTATTTAAGCCGAAGTAATCGTGATGTTTGACTAAATATTAAGACGGGGTTATTGGATTTTGTACCATAATTAAGGTTTGGACAAAAGACCGACACTTGTAGAAATTGGACTATTGACTATTAATAGATGGGGGGTATTGTCTAATTGAGTGACAACTCATTGGAGTCTGTCGAACCTATCTTCAAATTAATTATCCTAATAATTAATAATGATTATGGTTGTCCTATTTAGTGACGTTCATATGGAATCTATTATAATCATTTAATTAATTATTCGGGTTGGGTAATTGATTATTCAAACTGATCAAGTGGGTAAATTAATATTCATATATAATCAAAACAGGGGTAGATTACATACAGTGATAACTGGTGTAATTGTTGACAGAAGTGATAACTGCGTCACAGTTTAAATCCTTAATTAGTTGGAATATTTGACTTCGGGTATAAGGGTAATTTGACGAGGACACTCGCACTTTATATTTATGACCGATGGACTATTATGGATAAAAACCAGATAGGTATCAAATAAACCATGACAAAGGACAATTAACCCGAGTAACAATTAATTAAAATCAAAACGTTAAACATCATGATTACGGAAGTTTAAATAAGCATAATCCTTTTATTTCATATTCTATCGCAATTTTATTTATTGTTATTTTATTTATCGTCATTTATATATTTTACGCACTTTAATTATTGTCATTTATCTTTACGCTTAAAAATATAAAATCGACAAACCGGTCATTAAACGGTAAAAAACCCCCTTTTATAATAATATTACTACTTATATATATATATATATATATATATATATATATATATATATATATATATATATATATATATATATATATATATATATATATATATATATATATATATATAATATAGTTTTATAAAAATATAGTACGTAATCACTAGCTCCCTGTGGAACGAACTGGACTTACTAAAAACTACACTACTCTACGATTAGGTACACTGCCTATAGTGTTGTAGCAAGGTTTAGGTATATCTCATCCGTAAATTAATAAAACTTGTGTCATATTTTGTAGTATTTTGTATTAAAAATAATACTATTTCGTACCCTCACGCTACATCATCAAGTTTTTGGCGCCGCTGCCGGGGAGCGTTAAAACGCTATATTTTTAATTTATATCTGTAAAAATATAGTTATAAAAAAGTAATTTCGGGGACACTTTTTGTGTTTTCACGGGGTATTTAAGTTTTTTTTTTTAGTTTTTGATTGATTAAAGATATATTAATTTAAATATAATAATATTGAAATAAAATATAATAATATAATAATATTTTAGAATCGATACGTAAAAGTTTTAAAAGTTTTAAAAAAGTCGTATTTATTAAATATTTCAGGGGTATATTATGTAACTTGCAATTAATAATTTCTATCATGTCGCTTTCATGTGAATAGTAAATTAATTAATTTCTTTTCATTTACTATTCATGAATATTAAATGAGTTAAAAAAAAAGTTTTGAAAAAAAATTTTAATAATAAAAAAAAAATTGTGTAAAAAAATCGTTTTTTTTAAAGAAAAAAAATTCGTTTTAAAAAAAAAATTGTAAAAAAAATCGTTTTTTTAAGAAATTTTTTTTTTTAAAAAAAAAAAGTTTTAAAAAAAAAATACAAAAAAAAAATATTAAAAAAATTTTAAAATCCTTAAAAAACGAAATATAAAAAAAAATTAAAAAAAAAGTTTTTTTTTATTACCTTTAGATTTTTAGACTCTAGTTACAATTTTTAGTATTAAGTTTAGTTTTGCCATAGTTATTTTTATTTCTAGAATTTTTGGTTTGCCGTAAAATCCCTTAAGTGCTTATTCCTTAGACTAAGATTTATGTGCTTTAGAATTTTGCGACGCCGTTTTTCGCGCTACTTTCTTATTTTTATTTTTCGACGCCTATTTTTCGACTTTTTATTTTTCAACCTTTTTCGACGCGCAATCTTTTTCTTTCTTATTTCTCGCTATTCTAGTTTTAGGACATAGATTTTTATTCTACTTCTTATCTAAATTTCTTAAAATTACGAAAATTTATTTTAAGTGGTTAAATTGATAGACATCAAAATTTTCTGGTTCGTAGTAATGGGTTGGATTTGTACGTGGACCGGGTTATTGGAGCCAAACAGTACTCAATTATATTGAGACCAAACGAATCCTGCCCCTCTGCTGCATCTTTTGGCTATTCGAAACGTGGGCAAAATCAGAAAAGTCTATTAATTGGATAACTTATATAATTTTTCTTTCCTTTTAAAAACTAATAGGATATTCAGTGAATGCACCGAGTAAAACGTTCACCACCTTTCATACGTTCACCACCTATAACTCGATCAAGACATCTAGCCAATATTGTCGCCGTTGATTTTTCTTTAGAATCATCATCTAGTCGACCAAGAACTCCAACTCAAATTTCCGATAATCCATCTTTTGAACCCGACCTCACAATTGAGAATCCGGAGAATATTCAGGGACAATTCCAAGATCCAGAACCACTAATCATTCCTCCTGAACCACAAACCATTAAATCAGAATCTTCTAGTGATTTGTATTCAACAAATTCAATTATGAAAAATCTTGAAAACCTCTAAGTATGGAAGATCGAATAAGAGCCACACGCACGAGCCAAGGTCACGCCATTATTCAGCCAGATGTTAGAGCATCAGATTTTGAAATCAAAGGACAAATCCTACACATGATCACCAATCAGTGCCAATTTGGTGGTACAACAAAAGAAGATCCAAACGAACATCTTCGAACTTTTAATCGGATTTGTAATCTCTTTAAAATCCGAGAAGTTGAGGATGAAACTATTTATCTTATGTTGTTCCCATGAACTTTAAAGGGAGAAGCCAAAGATTGGTTAGAATCATTACCTGAAGGAACGATTGACACATGGGATGTTTTAGTTGAGAAATTTCTTCAAAGATTCTTTCCGGCATCTAAAGCCGTGAGACTTCAAGGAGAAATTGCCACGTTCGTGCAAAAACCAAATGAAACATTATATGAGGCGTGGACAAGATTCGGAAGGATGTTGAGAGGATGTCCTCAACACGGATTAGATACTTTTCAAATAGTGCAAATCTTCTATAAAGGCGTAAACATTGCTACACGAAAAGATATCGACACAGCAGCTGGTGGTTCTATTATGAAGAAAACCGAAACTGATGCTTACAAAATTATTAATAACACTGCTTCCCACTCACATGAGTGGCACCAAGAAAAAGATATCGTTAGATCATCTAAAGCAGCTAGAGCCGATTCTAGCCATAACTTTGATTCTGTTTCCGCAAAAATAGATGCTTTCGAGAGACGAATGGAAAAGATGACTAAAGACATTCACGCAATACGAATCAGTTGTGAGCAATGCGGTGGACCACACTTAACGAAAGATTGTAATGTTGAACAAACGATGGAACAACGTGAGAATGTTTCCTACATGAACCAAAGGTCGGGAAATAATTATCAACCGCCAAGGCTAAACTTCAATCGAAATCAAAACATTCTTTACAATCCAAATGGAACCAACAATAACTCGTACAACCAACAATGTACGAATAACCAACCAACTCAAAACAACACTTTCAATCAACATAGACCTGGCTTATATAAACCACCACAACAAACCGACGAGAAGAAGTCAAATCTGGAAGAAGTGGTATTTAAGCTAGTTGAATCTCAAACACAATTTATTGAAACTCAAACCCAAACGAATGAGAGGTTTGATCAGTCATTTAGAACTCAACAAGCTTCTATTTTGAATCTAGAAAAACAAGTAGGTACTCTTGTTAGATTGATGAGTGAAAGGGAACAAGAAAAGCTACCGAGTAATAATGAAGTAAATCCTCGGAATGAAAATGTTAACATGATATCAACAAATTATGAAAAACCAATACCAGAAGATGGGAAAGTTTTAGATGTAAGTAACAATGAAGAAGTTACAACACCACCACCACCCGAGTATGTAAAGCCAGTGGTGGCACCATACAAAACACCCATCCCGTTTTCAAGAAAAGGAGTTGAGTATGAACAAGTGATAGGTAATAAAGTTTGTGATACCTCTGGAAAGAAGAAGAAGAAGAAGAATAAGAAAGTGCAAGAAATAAAAACCGTAGAAGTAAACCCGGTGAAGACAGTTCCACCAAAACCTCTACCTAGGATAGGTGATCCAGGTGAATTTATTGTTCCTTGTCTACTTAGTGATTGTGTCATGTATGATGCACTAGCAGATTTAGGTGCGAGTGTGAGTGTTATGCCTCTTTCATTATATAAAAGATTAGGTGTAGGTGAGTTAACTCCAACGGATATGAGTGTTCGACTCCTTGATCAAACCATTAAGCACCCAGTTGGAATTGCTGACAACCTACCCGTTCAAGTAGGTAATTTAACCTTTCTAGTCGAATTCATTGTCATTGACATAGAAGAGGACTCAAACGTTCCTCTAATTTTAGGTCGACCATTCTTAGCGTCCACCGGGGCGTTATTTGATGTAAGAAAGGGTAGAATGACACTTAGTAATGATGAGAAATCGATCACCTTTATGATTCGAAAGTCTAAATATCCACAAACCAAAACCGTTGAACCGACAAAAACGATTGGTAAGAACCATGTTGTTTTACCAACTCCAACGGTAATGCTTAACAATAATAGAACGCCTAAGTGTGGGGAAAATGAAGTAACAGCTAATGATGACTTGATAATAAAGAACCCCATAGTTGATACGAAATTAAATGACCCCGTTATTAACAGTTCAATGAAGAAACTTTTTAAACGGGTTATTGATGCTAAAAGTAAGGGGAACTTTAAGTTATATAACCGGTTAGTATCCAATCTGTCGCCTAAAGAAAAGGCGAAGCTAGTTGAATTTGTAGATATTGCGGAAAAAGCTGGTCACTGGCTTAAAGCAAAAGTCACAGATATGCAAGTTGATTATGGTCCAAGAGAAATTGACGATGAAGTTAATCACAATTTTGACACCACATCTACCTAAGTGTGAGGAGATTCAAATATTCTAAAAAGAAAATGCTGTTTGGAGTTAGTTGTTCTGTTCTCGTGTAGTTCCGAGAATGGAATCCGATTGGTCTTTTCCACTAGCAGACACTAAAGAACTAGTTTTCTCCCCCCATTCTGAATTTTTTTTTTTTTTTTTTGTTTTTTAGGTTTTATATGAAATTAATATGTTTTCTTTTTAAGTTTTGTGTGAATTTAAAAACAAAAATTTACTTTATTTCATTAAGTTGAAAAAAAAATGATTTCTAAAATTCGTCGTGAGTTGAAGACTAGGTCGTTGAGCCGAAATTACTTTACCCGAGGGCGGGGCGAAAAATTTTGTCATCATTATTTTTAATTTTATTGATTTAAAGTATGCAAAAAAAAAAATTTGATTTTATAAATTTTTAAACGTGGGGTAATATACCCAACTTTAAAAATATGTATATATGTTTGTATTTTATCATGTAAATAACAGGGTAAAATAACGTACTTTCAAAGACTAACATTAAGTTCAGCAAAAGCTACTGATTTTGACGACAAGATGCAAAACAACAAATGTGATATAATAAATGAAGGAATGAACGATGAGGCGCGCCATCTATCATTCGACGAGCTTTGTAATTACAAACTGGGTATTTTTAATCACTTTCCTACACTAATCACCCTCATGAATTTATAATTATAGTCTGATTTCATGCAAATGAGGGCATTGTATGATCTCAAGTGTGGGGAAGGGTTATAAATTCTCTCGGGTTTATACTTGGCTTATTTTCTAAATATTATGAAAATTTTAAAATTTTTTAACTAAATGAATTCAAAATCATGTTTATACATATTTATGAACGATAAAACTAGGTGTTAATGCCGAAATTATTGTTACCTCGGAAAGGACATAAATTGAGAAACAACTAAAACGCTTGAATTTATTTATTAAAATATAAAAAGACGCATGAAAAAAGCCAAGTGTAGGGAGAATGTACCAAGTTATTCAATTAAAAACTATCTATCACATGTTTTTGTAAAGTTATTGCAGGTGCTTTTACTTTGGACTAAATTAACTGGTTTACCCAATTTACTGTAAGAAAGATGGATCTACACGATGAATCAATTCCATCATTAAAAGGAAGTAAAGTCATCCGAAAAAGAAACGCGCTTCTTGATTTAGGTCATGAAGTTGTCGTCCAGAACAGCTGTAGGTTGACGAAAAATCTAGAAAAGTCATCTCTAAAATCAGCAGGAAATCCACGGACCTCAGCATCAAACAGGGTCGCCATGTGGTCAGATTTATCCTAACCATGAGAAGGATTTATCTCGCACAATGGGGGAGGGCACCGTGCAAATTAGCTTGATAAGACTAATGAATCAAATCCCCAGAAAGGATAATCTCCTTAAAGATTAAAAATCAGCTTTTAAGACTGATATTACTCAATCCTTGAGATTGACCTTAAAGATTGAGAATTCAAACTCATGGAATTCGATGATATCTAAACTCGAGCTTGAATGAGAAAATATTTTGATCAAAATACAAACCGATTTGTTTTCTGAAAACCTATTTTCAATGCGTTCATTACCATTGAACGTAAAATCCTGAGAATTCATTGGAATTCATTAGGTCACCTGAACCAAATCGGGTACGGTGGTTGCATAGCATGGTCGGAGACAGGACCTTGTGCCAGACCGAAAAATCATAGGATGATCTTTACTATTGCTCCTACAAAGGATAGTACTAGCATCCGACATGTTTTAAGACCATAATCATATGTATGTCATTAGACATTGCCTTAACAGTTTCTTGTTCATCGCTTTCCTTTACAACCGGACGGTAGTTTGCCGAAAGGTAATATACGGGACAAGTAAACTGGACGTGTTGCTTTCCTAATACAAGGTTAGCAAGTGGGTAACACAAAACCACAAGTGTTGAGCTAAAATTTTCAAATCTGAAACCCACACAACCCACAAAAATATTTTGCAAACACCGGTGAAGGGTTATTCCGGAAAACTTGTCTAGGGTAAAAGCTAGATTGAATTTTCAAAAGATCAAATGTTTTCATAAAGATCCAATTTTCTAACGGATCTAAATTTTCATAGTCATGTGGAACTGTAAAACGCCTTTCAAATGTGCACTTTGCTTTGGAAACCGAAAGTAAATCGGCTATTTGATTGCAAGTGTCGTTGACCTAAACCTGAGGCAACTGTGGATGACACACCCACCTTTAACCATGGTTTTATCATTACTATCATTGTTTATACCACCATATCAAAATCACCGATGTACAAAGTGTGATGAATAAAAAAGTGATTCATGTATGTTTTTATTTCAAGTTCGGTATTGCTTGAGGACAAGCAACGCTCAAGTGTGGGGATATTTGATAAGGCTAAAAAGGAACATATATTTCATAGCAATATCCCTCCTAAATAATAGGTTTTCATATGTAATTGTATTATATTTTCATTGTAATTGTTTAAATAAATAAGTGCGAAGACAAAAGGCGAAAACGAAGATTTGAAGACACAAACGTCCAAAAAGCTCAAATGTACAAGATACAATCCAAGTGGTTCAAATTTATTGAGGAGAAACGTCTAAAAATGACAAGAGTACAAGTTACAAAACGCAAAGTACAAGATATTAAATTATACGAAAGGACGTTCGAAAATTCGGAACCGGTACCCGAGCCAACTATCAACGCTCGACGCAACGGAGCTGAAAGTACAAGTCAACTATGCACAAGAATATAATATAATATTTAAATAATTCATAATAAGAATAATAATAAATAATAAAAAGTTGTTAATTGAGCATAGTTAAGGGGTCATAAGTGAAAATTTCAATTCAATATTTGCCTATAAAAGGCAATTCATTTGATCGATTTATGTACACCTTTTCTTCTTTCTTTCTCTTTACATGTAATATATATATTTATAATTATAATTATAATTTTAGTTTAAGTTTAATAATAATTGGGTTATTGTAAGGAATGTTTTACGGGTTTTAAAGTCGAAACTCTGTCCGTGTAACGCTACACGATTAATAATCACTGTAAGTTATGTTCTTCCTTTTTAAATTAATGTCTCGTAACTAAGTTATTATTATGCTTATTTAAGCCGAAGTAATCGTGATGTTTGACTAAATATTAAGACGGGGTTATTGGATTTTGTACCATAATTAAGGTTTGGACAAAAGACCGACACTTGTGGAAATTGGACTATTGACTATTAATAGATGGGGGGTATTGTCTAATTGAGTGACAACTCATTGGAGTCTGTCGAACCTATCTTCAAATTAATTATCCTAATAATTAATAATGATTATGGTTGTCCTATTTAGTGACGTTCATATGGAATCTATTATAATCATTTAATTAATTATTCGGGTTGGGTAATTGATTATTCAAACTGATCAAGTGGGTAAATTAATATTCATATCTAATCAAAACAGGGGTAGATTACATACAGTGATAACTGGTGTAATTGTTGACAGAAGTGATAACTACGTCACAGTTTAAATCCTTAATTAGTTGGAATATTTGACTTCGGGTATAAGGGTAATTTGACGAGGACACTCGCACTTTATATTTATGACCGATGGACTATTATGGATAAAAACCAGATAGGTATCAAATAAACCATGACAAAGGACAATTAACCCGAGTAACAATTAATTAAAATCAAAACGTTAAACATCATGATTACGGAAGTTTAAATAAGCATAATCCTTTTATTTCATATTCTATCGCAATTTTATTTATTGTTATTTTATTTATCGTCATTTATATATTTTACGCACTTTAATTATTGTCATTTATCTTTACGCTTAAAAATATAAAATCGACAAACCGGTCATTAAACGGTAAAAAACCCCCTTTTATAATAATATTACTACTTATATATATATATATATATATATATATATATATATATATATATATATATATATATATATATATATATATATATATATATATATATATATATATATAGTTTTATAAAAATATAGTACGTAATCACTAGCTCCCTGTGGAACGAACCGGACTTACTAAAAACTACACTACTCTACGATTAGGTACACTGCCTATAGTGTTGTAGCAAGGTTTAGGTATATCCCATCCGAAAATTAATAAAACTTGTGTCATATTTTGTAGTATTTTGTATTAAAAATAATACTATTTCGTACCCTCACGCTACATCATCATAGAACATGCAGAAACATAGCAATCTACCATTAACATACAACATAAAAGCAATACAAATACAATATCCAACAATCAATTAAATCCAAAGACCACTAAGACATAAACACATCTTCGGCAACGGTTAATCCAAAGCAACCGTGATAACTACAAGCAATGGTCAATCAGACGCAACCATCCGGGTAATCCAAAGCAACCCATTGAGAGACTCGGCGGCCTGGCCGGGCCAACGACCCCAGTTGATCACTCTAGAGTCTACCGAAAACTCATAACTCTGTATCACTAGTATAAGTCTTCCAGACGCGACGGACGTGTGATTCCGACTTATATTAATCATACAACATCAATGTGCCCAACCTGATTAGAAGCAAGGTTGATCTCTCCCGACCTGATCAGAAGCAAGGTCGGTCCAATAAACGCGCGAGGTCATAGTCCACATCATACAACAACAAAGGTTCTAAGCATATCAACTAGGTCAACGGTCTAGGTCATGTCACTATATGCCTTAACGGCTAGATTAACCCACTCACCGAATACCAGCACGAGAAGAACTCAGAGGTCTTATATTTCTGAGTCTTCACTTCTCCTAATCACCTAGAAAAGATACAAATAAAGTCAGTAATTGTATCCTGATAATATTCTATCAACAAGACAGACACAAAAATGAGATAGAAACAAAACAATCATACATGCTCAGTCAACCGTATGAGTAACACCATCACACGCACATTTGAGAACACTCAACCGTGTGGTTGACAACTCACTCGTACGTTTGGTCCATGACCAAACATCCAACAATGACTCACCTGATCCGTACGGTTCACTACACGAGTGACCAGTGACTAGTACGAGTCACATATCAACCGTACGTATCATCACAATCAAAACATAAGTTTCCATCACTCACTCGCACGGTTCACCACACGGTTGACTACCTCAACCGTACGAGTGAAGGCTCACTCGTGCGAGTGATGAAGAACAGTAGCAACAGCTAATTATATGGGTTTTAGCCCAAAAAACACAACATCAAACATCAATACATACACTAAATCAACACCTACAAACATGTAATCACTGTATGATAAGTCTACATCATAATTTCAACCCATAACGACACTCTAAAGCGTGTAGAACAAGGCATACACCCTAAAACCCCTTTTTTGACCAAAATAAAGCTTTATCCAGATTCTAAAAAGTTTACCATTGGAAAGGATTTTTCATTACGATTCCAATGATACTTGATTCATCAAAAACGGAGTTATGGTTTGAAAGTTATGACCAAAACAAGTTTCCACAAATTTGACCCTGTGCTCACACGTGTGACTGAGGTCTCACTCGTGCGAGTGAGTTCTTACACGTGTGGTTGACCCTCAAAAGTGTGGTCACTCGTACGAGTGACCTGTCAAAAGTGTGGGTGCTTATGAACACCTACAGCTCGCTGTTTTCGCGTTTTTTGACCCCAAAACATGATTTTTGCTCAATCTGATCATGAAACCACTTCAAAAACATCATATAACAACTATAGAACATATATCTAACAACTACTAACACTAACAAACACAATTCATCAAGATTCAAGCATCAAAACTCACTTTTTCTCAAGAACACAAAAACCCAAATTACACAAGATTAAAGCAATGATTCAAGCATGCTAACCTGGTTTGATGATTACAAAGATGATATAAATCAGTTTCAAAAGATCTACAAACCAATTTCAAGCTTGGATCAAGTTAGGGTTTTGATGTAGGTGAAAGATGAAGAGCGAGGTGTTTAGTGAATTTTCTAGAAAATGCAATAAGTGAACTGCACTAGTCATATAAATGGGTTTTAATTCCCACACTGTGCAACACACGGGTATTTATCAGTTATCTGATATCTTTCGTACTTCGTTAGGCGGCCCTAACGGAGTCCAAATTAAACAAATGAACCTGTTCTGTGACCCTTGTCACAAATTGGTCTCAACTAAACAACCAAATAATTATAAAAATATAATTATTAAAATCACTAATTACGCCATACCCAATGGTACAATGGTCATTTTAACTAGGCCCAAAATGCGGGTGTTACAAATCTACCCTCCTTAAAGAGATTTCGTCTTCGGAATCTGGTCAAAGTCAAAAGTCACGGTAACAAAATCTCATCAACTATTCATCAAGCAACACATATTAACAACAATTTAAGCAATCAACTATCCTACTTCTCTTCTTAACTTACTGAAACTTCCACATGATCAACCAAAATGTGCTTACGTTGGCCAGACGTAATACATTATCATAGATCACGTCTCCATTTCAGTTAAGAAAATCCGAGAAACCTAAATCCAAATCATCTCTATCACTACAACCAACGCTACCTCAAAGTACCTATTACTAAACAGATTATATCATCTACATAACATACTAACACGCATTCCTGAAATCAAAAGCAATAACAAGGTTAGTCTGAACATACCAGTATTTAAGTCTTCTGACACAACATCAGTATCTGCTACCATCTGATAAGCTCTAGCTATAGCCGTGGGAGGACCTTTTCTCTTCTGTCCTACTGTTGCGGTAGATCCACCAACAGACGCTGACTACACCCCGGACCCTGCCCCGGAACCACCTCTACGCACTGCCGGACACTGTGCTGACCTATGACCTTCCTTATGACAATTCCAGCATACATTGCTTCCAAAAGAACATTGTTGAACATCATGTCCCACTATACCACACCTTAGACGCCTTTTTATACCTGGAGAACACTGTCCACTGTGGTAAGATCTGCACGAGTTACACCACTCTTTCTGTACGGAACCTGACCCACTCGTACTCGAAACTTCCCTCGTACTGGAACCGATTGAGTTTCTTGATTTCGGACTGGACTGATAACTAGATTAACCTTCCGACCTCTTCCCATAAGGACCACTCCCCACTCCTGTACTCCTTGCGGCTTTAACATCACCTTCTGTCGCTTTAGCCATCTCAAAAGCTTGCGATAAAGAAGAAGCAAATCTAACCATTGACCGATACTCCAGCTTAATAACTTTAATAAAGTGCTGAATTTTATCTTTCTCATGCGGTACCCACTGTTGACAAAACCTTAACTTAGAGGTAAAGTCCAAAATAACATCATCAATCGTCATATCATCAGTCATTCTCATTCCCAAGAACTCGGTTTTCAATTTCTCCAAATCATATTCTGAACAATACTGCTCGCGAACCTTGGCATGAAACTGCTCCCATGACACTTGACTTAGTTGTTCTTTTGATAAATGACCTGTGATGGAGTCCCACCACTCCATAGCTCGTCAATTGAACAATCGACTAGCATATAACACTCTCAACTATGGCTCGCACTGACAAGCATCTAATGCTCTTTCCACTTCCCTGAGCTAATTTAGAGTCTCAGTCGGGTCGGTTTTACCAGTATACTCTGAAGGTTGACAATTAAGAAAGTCCTTATACGAGCACTTCTTCTTTTCAAACATCGGTGGTTGGAAGAATGGTGTCTGAAGCGGGTACATCACTTGATTCGGAAGTAGTGGATTGAACTGAGATGGTATCTGGTACTGAGGTGGCACATACTGTTGTTAAGAAATGTTTCCAAACTGTGGGTAAGCACATGGAGGAAAGCTTTGATTTATTGCCGTGGTGTTAGAATGCGATATCACTTGTTGTTCAAGCTCTTTGATCCTATCTTGAGCATCTTTCAACTGACTCTGAAGCTCTAACACTTCTTCTGATACTTCTTCTTCTGATACATGACCGTCTTCATCAGGAGCTCTAAAGGTTCCGGAGGCATTGGGGGCAGCGTCTTGATTACCTGACATATCTGCACTACCACAACATCTCACACAAACTCTTAGTAGATAACCGGTTAGTGCCTATCAACTAACACATAAAAGCTCATACATTCACTTAACCCATCCCCTTTGTGTTATGTTCGACAAGATCCTCTCAAGGTTTGGAAACATGACATTCAAGTACAATGTCGATGCGGCCAAACCTATGCTCTGATACCAACTTGTAACACCGTACTTTTTTTTAATTAACACAGCGGAAGTTATACTTACAAAATGTATGAAGTTACACTTCATACATAAATACATTTTTATCAAACAACCGGCGTTACGTTAATATTCAATTTTATATAGACAACATCAGAGTTCTAGACTTGTCGAACACAGCTCAACGCGCCCATCTTCTCCCATGTCCACAAAAGCAAAAGACCTATAACCTGCAAGGGGGAAGGTGGAGGGGTTAGCACGAAGCTAAGTGAATGGACTAATCTAACAGCTAAAACACATAGGTACAATCACTAGAACATGCAGCAACAAATTAATCAGACAGTTAATCACACAACTACTAGAACATGCAGAAACATGGCAATCTACCATTAACATACAACATAAAAGCAATACAAATACAATATCCAACAATCAATTAAATCAAAAGACCACTAAGGCATAAACACATCTTCAGCAATGGTCAATCCAAAGCAGCCGTGATAACTGCAAGCAATGGTCAATCAGAAGCAACCATCCGGGTAATCCGAAGCAACCCATTGAGAGACTCGGCGGCATGGTCGGGCCAACGACCCCAGTTGATCACTCTAGAGTCTACCAAAAACTCATAACTCTGTATCACTAGTATAAGTCTTCAACACGCGACGGATGTGTGATTCCGACTTATATTAATCATACAACATCAATGAGCCCAACCTGATCAGAAGCAAGGTTGATCTCTCCCGACCTGATCAGAAGCAAGGTCGGTCCAATAAACGCGCAAGGTCATAGTCCACATCACACAACAACAAAGGTTCTAATCATAGCAACTAGGTCAACGGTCTAGGTCATGTCACTATATGCCTTAACGGCTAGATTAACCCACTCACCGAATACCAGCACGAGAAGAACTCAGAGGTCTTATATTTCTGAGTCTTCACTTCTCCTGATCACCTGGAAAAGATATAAATAAAGTCAGTAATTGTATCCTGATAATATTCTATCAACAAGACAGACACAAAAATGAGATAGAAACAAAATAATCATACATGCTCAGTCAACTATACGAGTAACACCATCACACGCACGTTTGATAATACTCAACCGTGTGGTTGACAACTCACTCGTACGTTTGGTCCATGACCAAACATCCAACAATGACTCACCTGATCTGTACGGTTCACTACACGAGTGACCAGTGACTCGTACGAGTCACATATCAACCGTACGTATCATCACAATCAAAACATAAGTTTCCATCACTCACTCGAACGGTTCACCACACGGTTGACTACCTCAACCGTACGAGTGAAGGCTCACTCGTGCGAGTGATGAAGAACAGTAGCAACAGCTAATTATATGGGTTTCAGCCCAAAAACACAACATCAAACATAAATACATACACTAAATCAATACCTACAAACATGTAATCACTGTATGATAAGTCTACATCATAATTTCAACCTATAATGACACTTTAAAGCGTGTAGAACAAGGCATACACCCTAAAACCACTTTTTATGACCAAAATAAAGTTTGATCCAGATTCTCAAAAGTTTATCATTAGAAAGGATTTTTCATTTCAATTCCAATGATACTTGATTCATCAAAAACGGAGTTATGGTTTGAAAGTTATGACCAAAAAAAGTTTCCACAAATTTGACCATGTGCTCACACGTGTGACTGAGGTCTCACTCGTGCGAGTGAGTCCTCACACGTGTGGTTGACCCTCAAAAGTGTGGTCACTCGTACGAGTGACCTGTCAAAAGTGTGGGTGCTGATGAACACCTACAGCTCGCTGTTTTCGCGTTTTTAAACCCCAAAACATGATTTTTGCTCAATCTGATCATGAAACCACTTCAAAAACATCATATAACAACTATAGAACATATATCTAACAACAATTAACACTAACAAACATAATTCATCAAGATTCAAGTATCAAAACTCACTTTTTCTCAAGAACACAAAAACCCAAATTACACAAGATTCAAGCAATGATTCAAGCATGCTAACCTGGTTTGATGATTACAAAGATGATATAAATCAGTTTCAAAAGCTCCACAAACCAATTTCAAGCTTGGATTAAGTTAGGGTTTTGATGTAGGTGAAAGATGAAGAACGAGGTGTTTGGAGAATTTTCAAAAAAATGCAAGAAGTGAACTGCACTAGTCATATAAATGGGTTTTAATTCCCACACTGTGCAACACACGGGTATTTATCAGTTATCTGATATCTTTCGTACTTCGTTAGGCGGCCCTAACGAAGTCCAAATTAAACAAATGAACCTGTTCTGTGACCCTTGTCAAAAACTGGTCTCAACTAAACAACCAAATAATTATAAACATATAATTATTAAAATTACTAATTACGCCATACCTAAGGGTACAATGGTCATTTCAACTAGGCCCAAAACGCGGATGTTACACTACACCAACTTCTCCATCAACAAGATTACCTTTGGCGCAAGACGATTCAAGTCCAGAGTCAACACCTAGAAGAGTCAAAGCGTTAGCAGAGATATACGAGACTTGCAACTTTACAACTATAGAACCTGAAAGCTATGAAGTTGCAGCCAAAGATGAAAAATGGGTAACTACTATGAACGAAGAAATAAGAATGATCGAGAAAAACAACACATGGGAGTTAGTTGATCCTCCAGAAAATAAAGAAATCATTGGAGTAAAGTGGGTTTACAAAACAAAGCTCAATCCTGATGGTTCTATACAAAAACATAAAGCAAGGCTAGTAGCTAAAGGCTATTCACAATAGCCTGGAGTCGACTACAACGAAACTTTCGCACCCGTAGCACGACTGGATACTATAAGAGCTCTTGTGGCGCTAGCAGCTCAACGAAGATGGAAGATTCACCAACTAGATGTGAAATCAGCCTTTCTAAATGGGTTTCTAGAAGAAGAAATATATGTAGAGTAACCACAAGGGTTCATTCAAAAAGGAAAAGAAGAAAAAGTCCTAAAGCTCAAGAAAGCCTTATATGGACTTAAACAAGCACCACGTGCTTGGTATAGCCGCATTGATAGCTACTTCACAAGTTCAGGATTCAGGAGGAGTCAAAGTGAGCCTACACTCTACATCAAAACCCAAGGTAACTCTGACACTCTCATTATTTCCTTATACGTCGATGATCTTATATATACTGGAAACAATGAGAGAATGATACAAGAATTTAAAGAAGACATGATGAAAACGTTCGAGATGAGCGACCTTGGTTTGATGCGCTATTTTCTTGGCATCGAAATTAGTCAAGAAAATGAAGGCATCTTCATTTGTCAAAAGAAATACACAGAAAATCTCCTTAAAAAATTTAAACTATATTGTTGCAAAACCGTAGCCACGCCACTAGTTGCAAATGAGAAAATGAGAAAAGAAGATGGATCAGAGAAAACGAATGCTTCAAGATTCAGAAGTCTCATTGGAAGTCTACTCTATCTGACAGCAACAAGACCAGACATCATGTACGCAACGAGTCTGCTATCCAGGTACATGAAAAACCCTACACAAATACATTACGGAGCTTCAAAAAGAATATTAAGATATTTGCAAGGTACCATGGACTATGGTATATGGTACAAGCCCACTATAGACTCGAAGCTTCATGGATACACTGATAGTGATTGGGCCGGATCAGTGGATGACATGAGAAGTACTTCTGGATATGCATTCACACTTGGATCTGGTGTATTCTCATGGACATCAAAGAAACAAGAAACAGTAGCACAATCGTCAGCCGAAGCAGAGTACGTCGCAGCCGCTAACTCAGCTAATCAAGCTATATGGCTAAGAAGAATACTTGAAGACATGGGTGAGAAACAAGACGAAGCTACTCAAATATTGTGCGACAACAAGTCTGCAATTGCTATGGCAAAGAATCCAATATTTCATGGCAGAACAAAACACATTGATATCAAATATCACTTCTTACGAGAAGTCTCCGCTAAGAAAGACATTGAACTAAAATACTGCAAGACTGAAGAGCAGATTGCAGATATTTTTACTAAAGCATTGTCGAGACCAAAGTTCGAGTTTCTACGAAACATGCTCGGAGTAACATTGAAATACATTAAGGAGGAGTGTTAAAAGTTAACATATTTCTAGATAACTCTAGAACTAGTTAAGTATTATTAGATATTTGTTAGTAGATATTTTAGGAGTATATACTAGAAGTTAGTAGATAGTTAAGCAAGTTAAAATATCTAAGATAGCTAGTAAGAAAAATCAAGAAGTTGCTAGAACTATAGCAACCGACATATTTGCCTATAAATAGGCATTTGAGGTTCCAAATGAGATGTACACAACAACCATAAGCAAATTTGAGTAATAAAACATAACATTCTAAAAACTCTTCTCCATCTAATTTATATCTTCAAAAACACCCCTCATATAAACACTATAATACTTCTAACTAAAACAAATCATCACAATTTAATTAATCTAAAATTACTACAAGTTTAACATCATAAAAGGAAAGGAAGAAATGAAGAATTAGAATTGCCTTTCAAAAAAAAGAAAAAGAAATAAAGGATTAATATTCTTGATATGGTAAAAAGGAAAATAGCAGAAGGTGAGGTAAAAAAAGGAGAGGGAGAGAGAAAAAAGTGAGTAATGACTAACGAGATATGAAGGTGAGGTTGTATCAGTTTTTTATTTTTTAATATTGATTTATTAGTATATTAGTATTACAGGGGTATTTTAGAAAATAGCTTGAAAAAATGTTGGAAGTAGTAAAAAGAGTGTTAGATTTATCATCTCCCAATTGTTATACTTACTATCACAATTATTACTTAAAACTTTGTATTTTTTCATATACTCAATTAAATAGTTGTTATTTAACTATCCTTGATTATTTTTAAGTCATAATAATATATTATGTGAGGTAAGTTATATTAAATAAATATAATAAATAATTTTTAAAAAATACGATAAGTGAAGTTTTTTTTTTAAATTATTATAGTTGGTTAACCACTATAATATAGAGAAAAATATATGGATAAATCCTACATGAAATATATCATATTTAGGGCTTGTTTACCTTTTTTCATTAAGCTCTATATGGATATAGATGGCAATAGGAATATAAAATGGAAAATGGGTTAAGTTATGAATAAATGAATGCTGTTTCTTTTTATGATTAATGAAAAGTATTAATAACAAAAATGTCTATTTTAACCTTGATACAATACTTGTTTTTAACATAATGAAAACCACAAAAATACATATAGATAATTCAAAGAAATCTCCACATCTATCTAATCCGATAATTAAAAGATGTGCATATACTCCAAAGATATTCTTCAAAAATACATACATTATAATAACAAATACTCAAAAATACAATGAAAAAAACCCAAACTAATATCTGGTTGGAAAACCGTTTGTGCTTCTTATAAAAGTGGTAGTTGGAACGATAACAAACAGATCTTGCTAATTGAGATTGGAACGGCAGCAAACAAATCTTGGGAATCCAAGATCTAATCGGAAAACTCGTCTTGTTAAATACAATTGGAACGACAAAAACACGAGGCATAAGGATTGACGTGAACTTCTTTATTAATGAATTGATTTTTCAAAATTAATCTTCAATATCTTCTTTCGATTTTCGTCCGATGCTATACTAATCAAGATGCGTTTTCATGTCCGAGGATTGAGGTGATACGAGAGAAAAGGTTTCGTAATATTGATTTTCATTTATTTTCAGATATGATAGTTTTGTAGAGGATAAATAGCAAGGGGGCACTTTTGACAAAAATACGTCAGTATGGGGACTACACCTGTTTTGTGGGTGACCGAGACAGCAATTGGGACATCACTTGATTAATATTAAGCTCTAAGTAAACATGCTTGTGTGGTGACTGAATAAGACAATTGGGCCAATAAGTCCAATAAGTTGTTAGTAAATAGGCCCTTAGTTTTTTTTTTCTAATCAAAGTGGGTAAATCACTATAATTTAATACATGTACATGAAGTAAATCACATATGTGGTTAATCATATTTATTTATTTATTTTTCGAACAGCAAATGAAATTTTTACCCAACTAAAATAAAGTTTTTTCAGTATAATAATTAAATATATTACATGTGGTAAATCATATAATAATTTAATACATGAGGTAATTACAATTTGGAGCTTAGTAATTTTTCTTTTACTTTTTTTTATACCATAATTCAATGTACGTATAGAGGTAAATCATAATTATGATTCTTGGAGTCAATTTTTATAGATATAGGAGTTATTCATATTCTTAACTATTAACTTTTCGCATTCCTTTCATAATTGTTATAGTTACTATCACAATCACAATTATTACTTCAAACTTCAAACTTTGTATTTTCTCATATACTCAATTAAATAGTTGTTATTTAACTACCCTTGATTATTTTTAAGTCATAATAATATATTATGTGAGGTAAATTGTATTAAATTAATATAATGAATAATTTTTAAATAATACGATAAGTTAAGTTTTTTTAAAATTATTATAGTCGGTTAACCACTATAATTTAGAGAGTAATGCATGGATAAATCGTACATGATGTATATCACATTTAGTTATTTTTTATTTTTTTTTTCTAATTATAGTGGGTAAATCACTATAATTTTTTAATACATGAGGTAAATCACACATGTGGCTAATCATATTTAATTATAAGTCTATAACTCAACTAAAATAAAGCTTTTTCAGTATAATAATCATAATTAAATATAATACATGTGGTAAATCATATAATAATAATTTAATACATACAGTACTTACATTTTGGAGCTTAGTAATTTTTCTTTTACTTTTTTTACCATAATTTAATGTATAGAGGTAAATCATATTTATGATTCTTGAGTCAATTTTTATAGATATTTAGAAATTGCAATCATACGTATCTAAAATTTAAAATATATAATAAAAAATAAAATTGTATGTATAAGAAAGGAAGAATTAAAATGTATATTTCATTTCATTTAATCAACCTTCCAGTTATTCTAATTCTAATTATAAACAAATTAGCAAATTAGTTAACAAAAATTAGTATATTATATATTACGGAGTATATGACTTTATTGAAACATTGCATTGACGCAATATGTAGTAGTAATAAGTAATTTAGTAAATTATTAGACCATCTTTAACGCAACGTGTTGGAGGGGTTTTTTCATTAACACGCCACCAGTACGTCATTAATGTAGTGACCCGAACTTTTCCATGTTTATATATATTAATTGAGATTGATATTTACATGATTAAATGTTTCCAACATGTTAAGCAATCAAACTTGTTAAGACTTGATTAATTGAAATATGTTTCATATAGACAATTGACCACCCAAGTTGACCGGTGATTCACGAACGTTAAAACTTGTAAAAACTATATGATGACATATATATGGATATATATATATAGTTAACATGATACTATGATAAGTAAACATATCATTAATTATATTAACAATGAACTACATATGTAAAAACAAGACTACTAACTTAATGATTTTTAAACGAGACATATATGTAACGATTATCGTTGTAAAGACATTTAATGTATATATATCATATTAAGAGATATTCATACATGATAATATCATGATAATATAATAATTTAAAATCTCATTTGATATTATAAACATTGGGTTAACAACATTTAACAAGATCGTTAACCTAAAGGTTTCAAAACAACACTTACATGTAACGACTAACGATGACTTAACGACTCAGTTAAAATGTATATACATGTAGTGTTTTAATATGTATTTATACACTTTTGAAAGACTTCAATACACTTATCAAATTACTTCTACTTAACAAAAATGCTTACAATTACATCCTCGTTCAGTTTCATCAACAATTCTACTCGTATGCACCCGTATTCGTACTCGTACAATACACAGCTTTTAGATGTATGTACTATTGGTATATACACTCCAATGATCAGCTCTTAGCAGCCCATGTGAGTCACCTAACACATGTGGGAACCATTATTTGGCAACTAGCATCAAATATCTCATAAAATTACAAAAATATGAGTAATCATTCATGACTTATTTACATGAAAACAAAATTACATATCCTTTATATCTAATCCATACACCAACGACCAAAAACACCTACAAACACTTTCATTCTTCAATTTTCTTCATCTAATTGATCTCTCTCAAGTTCTATCTTCAAGTTCTAAGTGTTCTTCATAAATTCTACAAGTTCTAGTTACATAAAATCAAGAATACTTTCAAGTTTGCTAGCTCACTTCCAATCTTGTAAGGTGATCATCCAACCTCAAGAAATCTTTTTTTCTTACAGTAGGTTATCATTCTAATACAAGGTAATAATCATATTCAAACTTTGGTTCAATTTCTATAACTATAACAATCTTATTTCAAGTGATGATCTTACTTGAACTTGTTTTCGTGTCATGATTCTGCTTCAAGAACTTCGAGCCATCCAAGGATCCGTTGAAGCTAGATCCATTTTTCTTTTTTCTAGTAGGTTTATCCAAGGAACTTAAGGTAGTAATGATGTTCATAACATCATTCGATTCATACATATAAAGCTATCTTATTCGAAGGTTTAAACTTGTAATCACTAGAACATAGTTTAGTTAATTCTAAACTTGTTCGCAAACAAAATTTAATCCTTCTAACTTGACTTTTAAAATCAACTAAACACATGTTCTATATTTATATGATATGCTAACTTAATGATTTAAAACCTGGAAACACGAAAAACACCGTAAAATCGGATTTACGCCGTCGTAGTAACACCGCGGGCTGTTTTGGGTTAGTTAATTAAAAACTATGATAAACTTTGATTTAAAAGTTGTTATTCTGAGAAAATGATTTTTATTATGAACATGAAACTATATCCAAAAATTATGGTTAAACTCAAAGTGGAAGTATGTTTTCTAAAATGGTCATCTAGACGTCGTTCTTTCGACTGAAATGACTACCTTTATAAAAATGACTTGTAACTTATTTTTCCGACTATAAACCTATACTTTTTCTGTTTAGATTCATAAAATAGAGTTCAATATGAAACCATAGCAATTTGATTCACTCAAAACGGATTTAAAATGAAGAAGTTATGGGTAAAACAAGATTGGATAATTTTTCTCATTTTAGCTACGTGAAAATTGGTAACAAATCTATTCCAACCATAACTTAATCAACTTGTATTGTATATTATGTAATCTTGAGATACCATAGACACATATACAATGTTTTAACCTATCATGTCGACACATCTATATATATTTCGGAACAACCATAGACACTCTATATGTGAATGTTGGAGTTAGCTATACAGGGTTGAGGTTGATTCCAAAATATATATAGTTCGAGTTGTGATCAATACTGAGATACGTATACACTGGGTCGTGGATTGATTCAAGATAATATTTATCGATTTATTTCTGTACATCTAACTGTGGACAACTAGTTGTAGGTTACTAACGAGGACAGCTGACTTAATAAACTTAAAACATCAAAATATATTAAAAGTGTTGTAAATATATTTTGAACATACTTTGATATATATGTATATATTGTTATAGGTTCGTGAATCAACCAGTGGCCAAGTCTTACTTCCCGACGAAGTAAAAATCTGTGAAAGTGAGTTATAGTCCCACTTTTAAAATATAATATTTTTGGGATGAGAATACATGCAGGTTTTATAAATGATTTACAAAATAGACACAAGTACGTGAAACTACATTCTATGGTTGAATTATCGAAATCGAATATGCCCCTTTTTATTAAGTCTGGTAATCTAAGAATTAGGGAACAGACACCCTAATTGACGCGAATCCTAAAGATAGATCTATCGGGCCCAACAAGCCCCATCCAAAGTACCGGATGCTTTAGTACTTCGAAATTTATATCATGTCCGAAGGAGGATCCCGGAATGATGGGGATATTCTTATATATGCATCTTGTTAATGTCGGTTACCAGGTGTTCACCATATGAATGATTTTTATCTCTATGTATGGGATGTGTATTGAAATATGAAATCTTGTGGTCTATTATTATGATTTGATATATAGGTTAAACCTATAACTCACCAACATTTTTGTTGACGTTTTAAGCATGTTTATTCTCATGTGATTATTAAGAGCTTCCGCTGTCGCATACTTAAATAAGGACGAGATTTGGAGTCCATGCTTGTATAATATTGTGTAAAAACTGCATTCAAGAAACTTATTTTGTTGTAACATATTTGTATTGTAAACCATTATGTAATGGTCGTGTGTAAACATGATATTTTAGATTATCATTATTTGATAATCTACGTAAAGCTTTTTAAACCTTTATTGATGAAATAAAGGTTATGGTTTGTTTTAAAATGAATGCAGTCTTTGAAAAACGTCTCATATAGAGGTCAAAATCTCGCAACGAAATCAATTAATATGGAACGTTTTTAATCAATAAGAACGGGACATTTCAGTTGGTATCCGAGCGTTGGTCTTAGAGAACCAGAATTTTGCATTAGTGTGTCTTATCGAGTTTGTTAGGATGCATTAGTGAGTCTGGACTTCGACCGTGTTTACTTGAAAAATGATTGCTTAACAAATTTTGTTGGAAACTATATATTTTTAACATGTGAATAATATATCATTATGTGATATATTAATCTCTTAACGCGATTGATATTATGTGATAGATGTCTACCTATAGAACAAGTCCCATTGACTTAATTAATAATAATGAAGAGTCAAATGTAAATTGGAATGATTCGTGGACTGATTCACAAGTTCCCGAAGAGGAACCGGAAGAAGTGTCGGAACCGGAAGAAGAATCGAAACCGAAAGAAGAATCGGAACCGGATGAAGAAATAGAACCGGTGGGGGAAATAATAAAACGGTTAAGTAAAAGAAAATCCTCAACCAACCGACCAAGGTTAATTATGGTCAATGGTGTTTCCGCCAAGGAAGCAAAATATTGGGAGGATTACCAATTCTCCGATGAATCGGATTCCGACTAGAATTCCGATGATGTTATAGAAATTACCCCAACTGAATTTAAAAAGGCAAAAGAAAATAATAAGGGAATGGGCATAAAAATAGAGAAATCTAATTCCAACCCCGATGAACTTTATATGTATCGTCAACCCCCGAAGTCCTTAAGTTGTAACAATGACCCGGGAACCTCTAAACCACCAGGTTTTTCTAAACCAATGTGGAAAATGACGGTTCGTATTAGGGGAACATCATATATCCCTAGAAACTTGGCAAAACGAACCAAAATCGAAGAAGAAGAAACAAGCGAGTCGGAATAAGATAGTTGTATTCGTGTGGTGTAATATATGTAATATAGTGTGCTTATGCTTTATGATATATGTAAAAATTACTTGTATTAATAAGTATTTTTTTTATGAATCTAACTTTTGTCTATTTTACAGTATAAAAACACAAAATGGATAGACAACCCAATATTTTAAGAGACCTACCCGGAGACATGATTGATGAAATCTTGTCTAGAGTCGGTCAGAATTCTTCGGCACAACTATTTAAGGCGAGTGTAGTGACCCGAACTTTTCCATGTTTATATATATTAATTGAGATTGATATTTACATGATTAAATGTTTTCAACATGTTAAGCAATCAAACTTGTTAAGACTTGATTAATTGAAATATGTTTCATATAGACAATTGACCACCCAAGTTGACCGGTGATTCACGAACGTTAAAACTTGTAAAAACTATATGATGACATATATATGGATATATATATAGTTAACATGATACTATGATAAGTAAACATATCATTAAGTATATTAACAATGAACTACATATGTAAAAACAAGACTACTAACTTAATGATTTTTAAACGAGACATATATGTAACGATTATCGTTGTAAAGACATTTAATGTATATATATCATATTAAGAGATATTCATACATGATAATATCATGATAATATAATAATTTAAAATCTCATTTGATATTATAAACATTGGGTTAACAACATTTAACAAGATCGTTAACCTAAAGGTTTCAAAACAACACTTACATGTAACGACTAACGATGACTTAACGACTCAGTTAAAATGTATATACATGTAGTGTTTTAATATGTATTTATACACTTTTGAAAGACTTCAATACACTTATCAAAATACTTCTACTTAACAAAAATGCTTACAATTACATCCTCGTTCAGTTTCATCAACAATTCTACTCGTATGTACCCGTATTCGTACTCGTACAATACACAGCTTTTAGATGTATGTACTATTGGTATATACACTCCAATGATCAGCTCTTAGCAGCCCATGTGAGTCACCTAACACATGTGGGAACCATCATTTGGCAACTAGCATGAAATATCTCATAAAATTACAAAAATATGAGTAATCATTCATGACTTATTTACATGAAAACAAAATTACATATCCTTTATATCTAATCCATACACCAACGACCAAAAACACCTACAAACACTTTCATTATTCAATTTTCTTCATCTAATTGATCTCTCTCAAGTTCTATCTTCAAGTTCTAAGTGTTCTTCATAAATTCCAAAAGTTCTAGTTTCATAAAATCAAGAATACTTTCAAGTTTGCTAGCTCACTTCCAATCTTGTAAGGTGATCATCCAACCTCAAGAAATCTTTGTTTCTTACAGTAGGTTATCATTCTAATACAAGGTAATAATCATATTCAAACTTTGGTTCAATTTCTATAACTATAACAATCTTATTTCAAGTGATGATCTTACTTGAACTTGTTTTCGTGTCATGATTCTGCTTCAAGAACTTCGAGCCATCCAAGGATCCATTGAAGCTAGATCCATTTTTCTCTTTTCTAGTAGGTTTATCCAAGGAACTTAAGGTAGTAATGATGTTCATAACATCATTCGATTCATACATATAAAGCTATCTTATTCGAAGGTTTAAACTTGTAATCACTAGAACATAGTTTAGTTAATTCTAAACTTGTTCGCAAACAAAAGTTAATCCTTCTAACTTGACTTTTAAAATCAACTAAACACATGTTCTATATCTATATGATATGCTAACTTAATGATTTAAAACCTGGAAACACGAAAAACACCGTAAAACCGGATTTACGCCGTCGTAGTAACACCGCGGGCTGTTTTGGGTTAGTTAATTAAAAACTATGATAAACTTTGATTTAAAAGTTGTTATTAAGAGAAAATGATTTTTATTATGAACATGAAACTATATCCAAAAATTATGGTTAAACTCAAAGTGGAAGTATGTTTTCTAAAATGGTCATCTAGACGTCGTTCTTTCGACTGAAATGACTACCTTTACAAAAACGACTTGTAACTTATTTTTCTGACTATAAACCTATACTTTTTCTGTTTAGATTCATAAAATAGAGTTCAATATGAAACCATAGTAATTTGATTCACTCAAAACGGATTTAAAATGAAGAAGTTATGGGTAAAACAAGATTGGATAATTTTTCTCATTTTAGCTACGTAAAAATTGGTAACAAATCTATTCCAACCATAACTTAATCAACTTGTATTGTATATTATGTAATCTTGAGATACCATAGACACGTATACAATGTTTCGACCTATCATGTCGACACATCTATATATATTTCGGAACAACCATAGACACTCTATATGTGAATGTTGGAGTTAGCTATACAGGGTTGAGGTTGATTCCAAAATATATATAGTTTGAGTTGTGATCAATACTGAGATACGTATACACTGGGTCGTGGATTGATTCAAGATAATATTTATCAATTTATTTCTGTACATCTAACTGTGGACAACTAGTTGTAGGTTACTAACGAGGACAGCTGACTTAATAAACTTAAAACATCAAAATATATTAAAAGTGTTGTAAATATATTTTGAACGTACTTTGATATATATGTATATATTGTTATAGGTTCGTGAATCAACCAGTGGCCAAGTCTTACTTCCCGACGAAGTAAAAATCTGTGAAAGTGAGTTATAGTCCCAGTTTTAAAATATAATATTTTTGGGATGAGAATACATGCAGGTTTTATAAATGATTTACAAAATAGACACAAGTACGTGAAACTACATTCTATGGTTGAATTATCGAAATCGAATATGCCCCTTTTTATTAAGTCTGGTAATCTAAGAATTAGGGAACAGACACCCTAATTAACGCGAATCCTAAAGATAGATCTATCGGGCCCAACAAGCCCCATCCAAAGTACCGGATGCTTTAGTACTTCGAAATTTATATCATGTCCGAAGGAGGATCCCGGAATGATGGGGATATTCTTATATATGCATCTTGTTAATGTCGGTTACCAGGTGTTCACCATATGAATGATTTTTATCTCTATGTATGGGATGTGTATTGAAATATGAAATCTTGTGGTCTATTATTATGATTTGATATATAGGTTAAACCTATAACTCACCAACATTTTTGTTGACGTTTTAAGCATGTTTATTCTCATGTGATTATTAAGAGCTTCCGCTGTCGCATACTTAAATAAGGACGAGATTTGGAGTCCATGCTTGTATAATATTGTGTAAAAACTGCATTCAAGAAACTTATTTTGTTGTAACATATTTGTATTGTAAACCATTATCTAATGGTCGTGTGTAAACAGGATATTTTAGATTATCATTATTTGATAATCTACGTAAAGCTTTTTAAACCCTTATTTATGAAATAAAGGTTATGGTTTGTTTTAAAAAATGAATGCAGTCTTTGAAAAATGTCTCATATAGAGGTCAAAACCTCGCAACGAAATCAATTAATATGGAACGTTTTTAATCAATAAGAACGGAACATTTCAGTTGGTATCCGAGCGTTGGTCTTAGAGAACCAGAATTTTGCATTAGTGTGTCTTATCGAGTTTGTTAGGATGCATTAGTGAGTCTGGACTTCGACCGTGTTTACTTGAAAAATGATTGCTTAACAAATTTTGTTGGAAACTATATATTTTTAACATGTGAATATTATGTGATATATTAATCTCTTAACGCGTTTGATATTATGTGATAGATGTCTACCTCTAGAACAAGTCCCATTGACTCACCTAATAATAATGAAGAGTCAAATGTAAATTGGAATGATTCGTGGACTGATTCACAAGTTCCCGAAGAGGAAACGGAAGAAGAGTCGGAACCGGAAGAAGAATCGGAACCGGAAGAAGAATCGGAACCGGATGAAGAATCGGAACCGGTGGGGGGAAATAATAAAACGGTTAAGTAAAAGAAAATCCTCAACCAACCGACCAAGGTTAATTATGGTCAATGGTGTTTCCGCCAAGGAAGCAAAATATTGGGAGGATTACCAATTCTCCGATGAATCGGATTCCGACGAGAATTCCGATGATGTTATAGAAATTACCCCAACTGAATTTAAAAAGGCAAAAGAAAATAATAAGGGAAAGGGCATAAAAATAGAGAAATCTAATTCCAACCCCGATGAACTTTATATGTATCGTCAACCCCCGAAGTCCTTAAGTTGTAACAATGACCCGGGAACCTCTAAACCACCAGGTTTTTCTAAACCAATGTGGATCACGACGGCTCGTATTAGGGGAACATCATATATCCCTAGAAACTTGGCAAAACGAACCAAAACCGAAGAAGAAGAAACAAGCGAGTCGGAATAAGATAGTTGTATTCGTGTGGTGTAATATATGTAATATAGTGTGCTTATGCTTTATGATATATGTAAAAATTGCTTGTATTAATAAGTATTTTTTTTATGAATCTAACTCTTGTCTATTTTACAGTATAAAAACACAAAATGGATAGACAACCCAATATTTTAAGAGACCTACCCGGAGACATGATTGATGAAATCTTGTCTAGAGTCGGTCAGAATTCTTCGGCACAACTATTTAAGGCGAGATCAGTTTGTAAGACATTCGAAGAACGTTCCAAGAATGCCTTGGTTTATAAAAGGCTTTCGTTCGGAAGATGGGGGATATCACATTGGGAAATCCATAAGTTACGATGTGTTTACTTTGACGCATATATTGCGGGGAACCCAAATGCTATTTTACGCAATGGGTTAAGAAATTATTTTGACTCAATATATCCGAATATTGGACTTCGTGATTTAGAAAAAGCGGCTAACATGCAACATAAAGAAGCATGTTATGCTTACGGATTAGTAATGTTCGCTTCTCACCAAAGTGAGAACAAGAACATCGGGCTACAACTATTAAACAAAACGTTCCCACAAGTGACGGAGTCGGTAATTGGGGTAAGAAATGAGGTTTTTAGATTGTTACGGGACTGTTGGACATTACGTAACCCTCGTCCCTTTGACGACGTTACAACACGCTGTCTTATCAACGGCCATAACGGTTATGTTCCACAAGACCAAGGATGGGAAGTAGTCCTAGTAAAACCAGAATGCATGACTTGTTTCTGGACGTATGAATTACGTGTATTTATTGCCTTTGCTGAACGACATGTGTACTAGCTAGAATTATCTTCACAACCATCTTGTATCAAATTTATTGTGTGCTATATTTCATGCTATATGTAAAATAAGCGGTATTGTAAGTTTGTAAAATGTTGTGTAAAAGTTTGAACGCGAAATATTATTATAATCAGTTTTTCATATAGAATTATAGTAGTTGAATTGTATATTAGCTACTAAGTATGAACTTAACGGGTAGGTACTACCCGAATTTAAACTTATAAAACGCTAATATGAAGAAAAAGCTTTTATAAATGAGTTCATATTATACTACGAAATACTATTAACTACTCTTAATATTCTGTATGATTAACTTGTTCCATTTAACTATTTTGAAGGAAATGGCACCGACTACTCGACACACCGTGAATATGAATGAAGAGGAATTCCGTACTTTTCTAGCTTCAAACATAGCCGCAGTACAGGCTGCGCTACATACCAACAATAACCTTGGATCTAGCAGTACAGGAAATCGTGTAGGATGCACCTACAAAGAATTCACTGCCTGCAAACCTTTGGAATTTGATGGAACCGAAGGACCGATCGGATTGAAACGGTGGACCGAGAAGGTCGAATCGGTGTTTGCCATAAGTAAGTGTACTGAAGAGGACAAAGTAAAGTACGCTACGCATACCTTCACAGGTTCTGCGTTAACATGGTGGAATACCTATCTAGAGCAAGTGGGACAAGACGATGCGTACGCACTACCGTGGTCAGCATTCAAGCACTTGATGAACGAGAAGTACCGTCCCAGAACCGAGGTCAATAAGCTCAAGACAGAACTTAGAGGGTTACGAACCCAAGGATTTGATATTACCACGTACGAAAGACGATTCACAGAATTGTGCCTATTGTGTCCGGGAGCGTTCGAAGATGAGGAAGAGAAGATCGACGCGTTTGTGAAAGGATTACCGGAAAGAATCCAAGAAGATATAAGTTCACACGAGCCCGCCTCCATACAACAGGCATGTAGAATGGCTCACAAACTAGTGAACCAGATTGAGGAAAGAATTAAAGAACAGACGGCTGAAGAGGCCAATGTGAAGCAAGTCAAAAGAAAGTGGGAGGAAAACGGTGATAAGAATCACCAATACAACAACAACAGCAATTACAATAATAATCGAAATAATTATCCCAACAATCACAACATCAATCGCAACTACAACAAACGGCCCAACAACAACAACAACAACAACAACAACAACAACAACAACAGCAACTACAACAATCATCCCAACAACAATAACAACCGCAACAACAACAACAATCAGAAGCAGCTATGCCAAAGGTGTGAAAAGTATCACTCGGGGTTCTGCACCAAATTTTGCAACAAGTGTAAAAGAAATGGTCATAGCGCGGCGAAGTGTGAGGTCTACGGACCAGGGGTTAACAGAACGAAAGGAACAAATGGTGTCGGAACGAGTAATGGCGGAGCAAGTAGTGTCGGAGCAAGTTATGCCAATGTAGTTTGTTATAAATGTAGAAAACCGGGCCACATTATTAGAAATTGCCCGAACCAGGAGAACACGAATGGAAAAGGCCGTGGAAGAGTTTTCAATATTAATGCGGCAGAGGCACAGGAAGACCCGGAGCTTGTTACGGGTACGTTTCTTATTGACAATAAATCTGCTTATGTTTTATTTGATTCGGGTGCGGATAGAAGCTATATGAGTAGAGAATTTTGTGCTAAATTAAGTTGTCCATTGACGCCTTTGGATAGTAAATTTTTACTCGAATTAGCAAATGGTAAATTAATTTCAGCAGATAATATATGTCGGAATCGAGAAATTAAACTGGTTAGCGAAACATTTAAGATTGACTTGATACCAGTAGAGTTAGGGAGTTTTGATGTGATAATCGGTATGGACTGGTTGAAAGAAGTGAAAGCAGAGATCGTTTGTTACAAAAATGCAATTCGCATTATACGAGAAAAAGGAAAACCCTTAATGGTGTACGGAGAAAAGGGCAACACGAAGCTACATCTTATTAGTAATTTGAAGGCACAAAAACTAATAAGAAAAGGTTGCTATGCTGTTCTAGCACACGTCGAGAAAGTACAAACTGAAGAAAAGAGCATCAATGATGTTCCCGTCGTAAAAGAATTTCCCGATGTGTTTCCGAAAGAATTACCGGGACTACCTCCACATCGATCTGTTGAATTTCAAATAGATCTTGTACCAGGAGCTGCACCAATAGCTCGTGCTCCTTATAGACTCGCACCCAGCGAGATGAAAGAACTGCAAAGCCAACTGCAAGAACTATTAGAACGTGGTTTCATTCGACCAAGCACATCACCGTGGGGAGCTCCTGTTTTGTTTGTCAAGAAGAAAGATGGTACATTCAGGTTGTGTATCGACTACCGAGAGTTGAACAAACTTACCATCAAGAACCGCTACCCACTACCGAGAATCGACGACTTATTTGATCAACTACAAGGCTCGTCTGTTTATTCAAAGATTGACTTACGTTCCGGGTATCATCAAATGCGGGTGAAAGAAGATGATATTCCAAAGACTGCTTTCAGAACACGTTACGGTCATTACGAGTTTATGGTCATGCCGTTTGGTTTAACTAATGCACCAGCTGTGTTCATGGACCTTATGAACCGAGTGTGTGGGCCATATCTTGACAAGTTTGTCATTGTTTTCATCGATGACATACTTATTTACTCAAAGAATGATCAAGAGCACGAAGAACATTTGAGAAAAGTGCTAGAAGTATTGAGGAAAGAAAAACTGTACGCTAAGTTTTCAAAGTGTGCATTTTGGTTGGAAGAAGTTCAATTCCTCGGTCACATAGTGAACAAAGAAGGTATCCAGGTGGACCCGGCAAAGATCGAAACCGTTGAAAAGTGGGAAACCCCAAAAACTCCGAAGCATATACGTCAATTTTTAGGATTGGCTGGTTACTACAGAAGATTCATCCAAGATTTCTCCAAAATAGCAAAACCCTTGACTGCATTAACGCATAAAGGGAAGAAATTTGAATGGAAGGATGAACAAGAGAAGGCGTTTCAATTATTGAAGAAAAAGCTAACTACGGCACCTATATTGTCATTGCCTGAAGGAAATGATGATTTTGTGATTTATTGTGACGCATCAAAGCAAGGTCTCGGTTGTGTATTAATGCAACGAACGAAGGTGATTGCTTATGCGTCTAGACAATTGAAGATTCACGAGCAAAATTATACGACGCATGATTTGGAATTAGGCGCGGTTGTTTTTGCATTAAAGACTTGGAGGCACTACTTATATGGGGTCAAAAGTATTATATATACCGACCACAAAAGTCTTCAACACATATTTAATCAGAAACAACTGAATAAGAGGCAGCGTAGGTGGATTGAATTGTTGAATGATTACGACTTTGAGATTCGTTACCACCCGGGAAAGGCAAATGTGGTAGCCGACGCCTTGAGCAGAAAGGACAGAGAACTCATTCGAGTAAAATCTATGAATATAATGATTCACACTAACCTTACTACTCAAATAAAGGAGGCGCAACAAGGAGTCTTAAAAGAGGGAAATTTAAAGGATGAAATACCCAAAGGATCGGAGAAGCATCTTAATATTCGAGAAGACGGAACCCGGTATAGGGCTGAAAGAATTTGGGTACCAAAATTTGGAGATATGAGAGAAATGGTACTTAGAGAAGCTCATAAAACCAGATACTCAATACATCCTGGAACGGGGAAGATGTACAAGGATCTTAAGAAACATTTTTGGTGGCCAGGTATGAAAGCCGATATTGCTAAATATGTAGGAGAATGTTTGACGTGTTCTAAGGTCAAAGCTGAACATCAGAAACCATCAGGTCTACTACAACAACCTGAAATCCCGGAATGGAAATGGGAAAACATTACCATGGATTTCATCACTAAATTGCCAAGGACTGCAAGTGGTTTTGATACTATTTGGGTAATAGTTGATCGTCTCACCAAATCAGCACACTTCCTGCCAATAAGAGAAGATGACAAGATGGAGAAGTTAGCACGACTGTATTTGAAGGAAGTCGTCTCCAGACATGGAATACCAATCTCTATTATCTCTGATAGGGATGGCAGATTTATTTCAAGATTCTGGCAGACATTACAGCAAGCATTAGGAACTCGTCTAGACATGAGTACTGCCTATCATCCACAAACTGATGGGCAGAGTGAAAGGACGATACAAACGCTTGAAGACATTCTACGAGCATGTGTTATTGATTTCGAAAACAGTTGGGATCGACATCTACAGTTAGCAGAATTTTCCTACAACAACAGCTACCATTCAAGCATTGAGATGGCGCCGTTTGAAGCACTTTATGGTAGAAAGTGCAGGTCTCCGATTTGTTGGAGTGAAGTGGGGGATAGACAGATTCCTGGTCCGGAGATTATACAAGAAACTACCGAGAAGATCATCCAAATTCAACAACGGTTGAAAACCGCCCAAAGTCGACAAAAGAGCTACGCTGACATTAAAAGAAAAGATATAGAATTTGAAATTGGAGAGATGGTCATGCTTAAAGTTGCACCTTGGAAAGGCGTTGTTCGATTTGGTAAACGAGGGAAATTAAATCCAAGGTATATTGGACCATTCAAGATTATTGATCGTGTCGGACCAGTAGCTTACCGACTAGAGTTACCTCAACAACTCGCGGCTGTACATAACACTTTCCACGTCTCGAATTTGAAGAAATGTTTTGCTAAAGAATATCTCACTATTCCGTTAGATGAAATCCAAATCAACGAAAAACTTCAATTCATCGAAGAACCCGTCGAAATAATGGATCGTGAGGTTAAAAGACTTAAGCAAAACAAGATACCCATTGTTAAGGTTCGATGGAATGCTCGTAGAGGACCCGAGTTCACCTGGGAGCGTGAAGATCAGATGAAGAAGAAATACCCGCATCTATTTCCAGAAGATTCGTCAACACCTTCAACAGCTTAAAATTTCGGGACGAAATTTATTTAACGGGTAGGTACTGTAGTGACCCGAACTTTTCCATGTTTATATATATTAATTGAGATTGATATTTACATGATTAAATGTTTCCAACATGTTAAGCAATCAAACTTGTTAAGACTTGATTAATTGAAATATGTTTCATATAGACAATTGACCACCCAAGTTGACCGGTGATTCACGAACGTTAAAACTTGTAAAAACTATATGATGACATATATATGGATATATATATAGTTAACATGATACTATGATAAGTAAACATATCATTAAGTATATTAACAATGAACTACATATGTAAAAACAAGACTACTAACTTAATGATTTTTAAACGAGACATATATGTAACGATTATCGTTGTAAAGACATTTAATGTATATATATCATATTAAGAGATATTCATACATGATAATATCATGATAATATAATAATTTAAAATCTCATTTGATATTATAAACATTGGGTTAACAACATTTAACAAGATCGTTAACCTAAAGGTTTCAAAACAACACTTACATGTAACGACTAACGATGACTTAACGACTCAGTTAAAATGTATATACATGTAGTGTTTTAATATGTATTTATACACTTTTGAAAGACTTCAATACACTTATCAAAATACTTCTACTTAACAAAAATGCTTACAATTACATCCTCGTTCAGTTTCATCAACAATTCTACTCGTATGCACCCGTATTCGTACTCGTACAATACACAGCTTTTAGATGTATGTACTATTGGTATATACACTCCAATGATCAGCTCTTAGCAGCCCATGTGAGTCACCTAACACATGTGGGAACCATCATTTGGAAACTAGCATGAAATATCTCATAAAATTACAAAAATATGAGTAATCATTCATGACTTATTTACATGAAAACAAAATTACATATCCTTTATATCTAATCCATACACCAACGACCAAAAACACCTACAAACACTTTCATTCTTCAATTTTCTTCATCTAATTGATCTCTCTCAAGTTCTATCTTCAAGTTCTAAGTGTTCTTCATAAATTCCAAAAGTTCTAGTTTCATAAAATCAAGAATACTTTCAAGTTTGCTAGCTCACTTCCAATCTTGTAAGGTGATCATCCAACCTCAAGAAATCTTTGTTTTTTACAGTAGGTTATCATTCTAATACAAGGTAATAATCATATTCAAACTTTGATTCAATTTCTATAACTATAACAATCTTATTTCAAGTGATGATCTTACTTGAACTTGTTTTCGTGTCATGATTCTGCTTCAAGAACTTCGAGCCATCCAAGGATCCATTGAAGCTAGATCCATTTTTCTCTTTTCCAGTAGGTTTATCCAAGGAACTTAAGGTAGTAATGATGTTCATAACATCATTCGATTCATACATATAAAGCTATCTTATTCGAAGGTTTAAACTTGTAATCACTAGAACATAGTTTAGTTAATTCTAAACTTGTTCGCAAACAAAAGTTAATCCTTCTAACTTGACTTTTAAAATCAACTAAACACATGTTCTATATCTATATGATATGCTAACTTAATGATTTTAAACCTGGAAACACGAAAAACACCGTAAAACCGGATTTACGCCGTCGTAGTAACACCGCGGGCTGTTTTGGGTTAGTTAATTAAAAACTATGATAAACTTTGATTTAAAAGTTGTTATTCTGAGAAAATGATTTTTATTATGAACATGAAACTATATCCAAAAATTATGGTTAAACTCAAAGTGGAAGTATGTTTTCTAAAATGATCATCTAGACGTCGTTCTTTCGACTGAAATGACTACCTTTACAAAAACGACTTGTAACTTATTTTTCCGACTATAAACCTATACGTTTTCTGTTTAGATTCATAAAATAGAGTTCAATATGAAACCATAGCAATTTGATTCACTCAAAACGGATTTAAAATGAAGAAGTTATGGGTAAAACAAGATTGGATAATTTTTTTCATTTTAGCTACGTGAAAATTGGTAACAAATCTATTCCAACCATAACTTAATCAACTTGTATTGTATATTATATAATCTTGAGATACCATAGACACGTATACAATGTTTCGACTTATCATGTCGACACATCTATATATATTTCGGAACAACCATAGACACTCTATATGTGAATGTTGGAGTTAGCTATACAGGGTTGAGGTTGATTCCAAAATATATATAGTTTGAGTTGTGATCAATACTGAGATACGTTTACACTGGGTCGTGGATTGATTCAAGATAATATTTATCGATTTATTTCTGTACATCTAACTGTGGACAACTAGTTGTAGGTTACTAACGAGGACAGCTGACTTAATAAACTTAAAACATCAAAATATATTAAAAGTGTTATAAATATATTTTGAACATACTTTGATATATATGTATATATTGTTATAGGTTCGTGAATCAACCAGTGGCCAAGTCTTACTTCCCGACGAAGTAAAAATCTGTGAAAGTGAGTTATAGTCCCACTTTTAAAATCTAATATTTTTGGGATGAGAATACATGCAGGTTTTATAAATGATTTACAAAATAGACACAAGTACGTGAAACTACATTCTATGGTTGAATTATCGAAATCGAATATGCCCCTTTTTATTAAGTCTGGTAATCTAAAGAATTAGGGAACAGACACCCTAATTGACGCGAATCCTAAAGATAGATCTATTGGGCCTAACAAACCCCATCCAAAGTACCGGATGCTTTAGTACTTCGAAATTTATATCATATCCGAAGGGTGTCCCGGAATGATGGGGATATTCTTATATATGCATCTTGTTAATGTCGGTTACCAGGTGTTCACCATATGAATGATTTTTATCTCTATGTATGGGATGTGTATTGAAATATGAAATCTTGTGGTCTATTGTTACGATTTGATATATATAGGTTAAACCTATAACTCACCAACATTTTTGTTGACGTTTAAAGCATGTTTATTCTCAGGTGAATATTAAGAGCTTCCGCTGTTGCGTACTAAAATAAGGACAAGATTTAGAGTCCATGTTTGTATGATATTGTGTAAAAACTGCATTCAAGAAACTGATTTCGATGTAAGATATTTGTATTGTAAACCATTATGTAATGGTCGTGTGTAAACAGGATATTTTAGATTATCATTATTTGATAATCTACGTAAAGCTTTTTAAACCCTTATTTATGAAATAAAGGTTATGGTTTGTTTTAAAAATGAATGCAGTCTTTGAAAAACGTCTCATATAGAGGTCAAAACCTCGCAACGAAATCAATTAATATGGAACGTTTTTAATCAATAAGAACGGGACATTTCAGCGAGATCAGTTTGTAAGACATTCAAAGAACGTTCCAAGAATGCCTTGGTTTATAAAAGGCTTTCGTTCGAAAGATGGGGGATATCACATTGGGAAATCCATAAGTTACGATGTGTTTACTTTGACGCATATATTGCAGGGAACCCAAATGCTATTTTACGCAATGGGTTAAGAAATTATTTTGACTCAATATATCCGAATATTGGACTTCGTGATTTAGAAAAAGCGGCTAACATGCAACATAAAGAAGCATGTTATGCTTACGGATTAGTAATGTTCGCTTCTCACCAAAGTGAGAACAAGAACATCGGGCTACAACTATTAAACAAAACGTTCCCACAAGTGACGGAGTCGGTAATTGGGGTAAGAAATGAGGTTTTTAGATTGTTACGGGACTGTTGGACATTACGTAACCCTCGTCCCTTTGACGACGTTACAACACGCTATCTTATCAACGGCCATAACGGTTATGTTCCACAAGACCAAGGATGGGAAGTAATCCTAGTAAAACCAGAATGCATGACTTGTTTCTGGACGTATGAATTACGTGTCTTTATTGCCTTTGCTGAATGACTTGTGTACTAGCTAGAATTATCTTCACAACCATCTTGTATCAAATTTATTGTGTGCTATATTTCATGCTATATGTAAAATAAGCGGTATTGTAAGTTTGTAAAATATTGTGTAAAAGTTTGAACGCGAAATATTATTATAATCAGTTTTTCAGATAGAATTGTAGTAGTTGAATTGTATATTAGCTACTAAGTATGAACTTAACGGGTAGGTACTACCCGAATTTAAACTTATAAAACGCTAATATGAAGAAAAAGCTTTTATAAATGAGTTCATATTATGCTACGAAATACTATTAACTACTCTTAATATTCTGTATGATTAACTTGTTCCATTTGACTATTTTGAAGGAAATGGCACCGACTACTCGACACACCGTGAATATGAATGAAGAGGAATTTCGTACTTTTCTAGCTTCAAACATAGCCGCAGTACATGCTGCGCTACATACCAACAATAATCTTGGATCTAGCAGTACAGGAAATCGTGTAGGATGCACCTACAAAGAATTCACTGCCTGCAAACCTTTAGAATTTGATGGAACCGAAGGACCGATCGAATTGAAACGGTGGACCGAGAAGGTCGAATTGGTGTTTGCCATAAGTAAGTGTACTGAAGAGGACAAAGTGAAGTACGCTACGCATACCTTCACAGGTTCTGCGTTAACATGGTGGAATACCTATCTAGAGCAAGTGGGACAAGACGATGCGTACGCACTACCGTGGTCAGCATTCAAGCACTTGATGAACGAGAAGTACCGTCCCAGAACCGAGGTCAATAAGCTCAAGACAGAACTTAGAGGGTTACGAACCCAAGGATTTGATATTACCACGTACGAAAGATGATTCACAGAATTGTGCCTATTGTGTCCGGGAGCATTCGAAGATGAGGAAGAGAAGATCGACGCGTTTGTGAAAGGATTACCGGAAAGAATCCAAGAAGATATAAGTTCACACGAGCCCGCCTCCATACAACAGGCATGTAGAATGGCTCACAAACTCGTGAACCAGATTGAAGAAAGAATTAAAGAACAGACTGCTGAAGAGGCCAATGTGAAGCAAGTCAAAAGAAAGTGGGAGGAAAACGGTGATAAGAATCACCAATACAACAACAACAGCAATTACAACAATAATCGCAACAATTATCCCAACAATCGCAACATCAATCGCAACTACAACAAACGGCCCAACAACAACAACAACAGCAACTACAACAATCATCCCAACAACAATAATAACCGCAGCAACAACAACAACAATCAGAAGCAGCTATGCCAAAGGTGTGAAAAGTATGACTCGGGGTTCTGCACAAAATTTGCAATAAGTGTAAAAGAAATGGTCATAGCGCGGCGAAGTGTGAGGTCTACGGACCAGGGGTTAATAGAACGAAAGGAACAAATGGTGTCGGAACGAGTAATGGCGGAGCAAGTAGTGTCGGAGCAAGTTATGCCAATGTAGTTTGTTATAAATGTGGAAAACTGGGCCACATTATTAGAAATTGCCCGAACCAGGAGAACACGAATGGACAAGGCCGCGGAAGAGTTTTCAATATTAATGCGGCAGAGGCACAGGAAGACTCGGAGCTTGTTACGGGTACATTTCTTATTGACAATAAATCTGCTTACGTTTTATTTGATTCGGGTGCGGATAGAAGCTATATGAGTAGAGATTTTTGTGCTAAATTAAGTTGTCCATTGACGCCTTTGGATAGTAAATTTTTACTCGAATTAGCAAATGGTAAATTAATTTCAGCAGATAATATATGTCGGAATCGAGAAATTAAATTGGTTAGCGAAACATTTAAGATTGATTTGATACCAGTAGAGTTAGGGAGTTTTGATGTGATAATCGGTATGGACTGGTTGAAAGAAGTGAAAGCAGAGATCGTTTGTTACAAAAATGCAATTCGCATTATACGAGAAAAAGGAAAACCCTTAATGGTGTACGGAGAAAAGGGCAACACGAAGCTACATCTTATTAGTAATTTGAAGGCACAAAAACTAATAAGAAAAGGTTGATATGCTGTTCTAGCACACGTCGAGAAAGTACAAACTGAAGAAAAGAGCATCAATGATGTTCCCATTGCAAAAGAATTTCCCGATGTATTTCTGAAAGAATTACCGGGATTACCCCCACATCGATCCGTTGAATTTCAAATAGATCTTGTACCAGGAGCTGCACCAATAGCTCGTGCTCCTTACAGACTCGCACATAGTGAGATGAAAGAACTGCAAAGCCAATTACAAGAACTTTTAGAGCGTGGTTTCATTCGACCAAGCACATCACCGTGGGGAGCTCCTGTTTAGTTTGTCAAGAAGAAAGATGGTACATTCAGGTTGTGTATCGACTACCGAGAGTTGAACAAACTTACCATCAAGAACCGCTACCCACTATCGAGAATCGACGACTTATTTGATCAACTACAAGGCTCGTCTATTTATTCAAAGATTGACTTACGTTCCGGGTATCATCAAATGCGGGTGAAAGAAGATGAAATTCCAAAGACTGCTTTCAGAACACGTTACGGTCATTACGAGTTTATGGTCATGCCGTTTGGTTTAATTAATGCACCAGCTGTGTTCATGGACCTTATGAACCGAGTGTGTGGACCATACCTTGACAAGTTTGTCATTGTTTTCATTGATGACATACTTATTTACTCAAAGAATGACCAAGAACACGGTGAACATTTGAGAAAGGTGTTAGAAGTATTGAGGAAGGAAGAATTGTACGCTAAGTTTTCAAAGTGTGCATTTTGGTTGGAAGAAGTTCAATTCCTCGGTCACATAGTGAACAAAGAAGGTATTAAGGTAGATCCGGCAAAGATAGAAACTATTGAAAAGTGGGAAACCCCAAAAAAACTCCGAAACACATACGCCAGTTTTTAGGACTAGCTGGTTACTACAGAAGGTTCATCCAAGACTTTTCCAGAATAGCAAAACCCTTGACTGCATTAACGCATAAAGGGAAGAAATTTGAATGGAATGATGAACAAGAGAAAGCGTTTCAGTTATTGAAGAAAAAGCTAACTACGGCACCTATATTGTCATTGCCTGAAGGGAATGATGATTTTGTGATTTATTGTGACGCATCAAAGCAAGGTCTCGGTTGTGTATTAATGCAACGAACGAAGGTGATTGCTTATGCGTCTAGACAATTGAAGATTCACGAACAAAATTATATGATGCATGATTTGGAATTAGGCGCGGTTGTTTTTGCATTAAAGACTTGGAGGCACTACTTATATGGGGTCAAAAGTATTATATATACCGACCACAAAAGTCTTCAACACATATTTAATCAGAAACAACTGAATATGAGGCATCGTAGGTGGATTGAATTGTTGAATGATTATGACTTTGAGATTCGTTACTACCCGGGGATGGCAAATGTGGTAGCCGATGCCTTGAGCAGGAAGGACAGAGAACCCATTCGAGTAAAATCTATGAATATAATGATTCATAATAACCTTACTACTCAAATAAAGGAGGCGCAACAAGGAGTTTTAAAAGAGGGAAATTTAAAGGATGAAATACCCAAAGGATCGGAGAAGCATCTTAATATTCGGGAAGACGGAACCCGGTATAGGGCTGAAAGGATTTGGGTACCAAAATTTGGAGATATGAGAGAAATGGTACTTAGAGAAGCTCATAAAACCAGATACTCAATACATCCTGGAACGGGGAAGATGTACAAGGATCTCAAGAAACATTTTTGGTGGCCGGGTATGAAAGCTGATGTTGCTAAATACGTAGGAGAATGTTTGACATGTTCTAAGGTCAAAGCTGAGCATCAGAAACCATCAGGTCTACTACAACAACCTGAAATCCCGGAATGGAAATGGGAAAACATTACCATGGATTTCATTACTAAATTGCCAAGGACTGCAAGTGGTTATGATACTATTTGGGTAATAGTTGATCGTCTCACCAAGTCAGCACACTTCCTGCCAATAAGAGAAGATGACAAGAAGGAGAAGTTAGCACGACTGTATTTGAAGGAAGTCATCTCCAGACATGGAATACCAATCTCTATTATCTCTGATAGGGATGGCAGATTTATTTCAAGATTCTGGCAGACATTACAGCAAGCATTAGGAACTCATCTAGACATGAGTACTACCTATCATCCACAAACTGATGGGCAGAGCAAAAGGACGATACAAACGCTTGAAGACATGCTACGAGCATGTGTTATTGATTTCGGAAACAGTTGGGATCGACATCTACCGTTAGCAGAATTTTTCTACAACAACAGCTACCATTCAAGCATTGAGATGGCGCCGTTTGAAGCACTTTATGGTAGAAAGTTCAGGTCTCTGATTTGTTGGAGTGAAGTGGGGGATAGACAGATTACGGGTCCGGAGGTTATATAAGAAACTACCGAGAAGATCATCCAAATTCAACAACGGTTGAAAACTGCCCAAAGTCGACAAAAGAGCTACGCTGACATTAAAAGAAAAGATATAGAATTTGAAATTGGAGAGATGGTCATGCTTAAAGTTGCACCTTGGAAAGGCGTTGTTCGATTTGGTAAACGAGGGAAATTAAATCCAAGGTATATTGGACCATTCAAGATTATTGATCGTGTCGGACCAGTAGCTTACCGACTTGAGTTACCTCAACAACTCGCGGCTGTACATAACACTTTCCACGTCTCGAATTTGAAGAAATGTTTTGCTAAAGAAGATCTCACTATTCCGATAGATGAAATCCAAATCAACAAAAAACTCCAATTCATCGAAGAACCCGTCGAAATAATGGATCGTGAGGTTAAAAGACTTAAGCAAAACAAGATACCAATTGTTAAGGTTCGATGGAATGCTCGTAGAGGACTCGAGTTCACCTGGGAGCGTGAAGATCAGATGAAGAAGAAATACCCGCATCTATTTCCAGAAGATTCGTCAACACCTTCAACAGCTTAAAATTTCGGGACGAAATTTATTTAACGGGTAGGTACTGTAGTGACCCAAACTTTTCCATGTTTATATATATTAATTGAGATTGATATTTACATGATTAAATGTTTCCAACATGTTAAGCAATCAAACTTGTTAAGACTTGATTAATTGAAATATGTTTCATATAGACAATTGACCACCCAAGTTGACCGGTGATTCACGAACGTTAAAACTTGTAAAAACTATATGATGACATATATATGGATATATATATAGTTAACATGATACTATGATAAGTAAACATATCATTAAGTATATTAACAATGAACTACATATGTAAAAACAAGACTACTAACTTAATGATTTTTAAACGAGACATATATGTAACGATTATCGTTGTAAAGACATTTAATGTATATATATCATATTAAGAGATATTCATACATGATAATATCATGATAATATAATAATTTAAAATCTCATTTGATATTATAAACATTGGGTTAACAACATTTAACAAGATCGTTAACCAAAAGGTTTCAAAACAACACTTACATGTAACGACTAACGATGACTTAACGACTCAGTTAAAATTTATATACATGTAGTGTTTTAATATGTATTTATACACTTTTGAAAGACTTCAATACACTTATCAAAATACTTCTACTTAACAAAAATTCTTACAATTACATCCTCGTTCAGTTTCATCAACAATTCTACTCGTATGCACCCGTATTCGTACTCGTACAATACACAGCTTTTAGATGTATGTACTATTGGTATATACACTCCAATGATCAGCTCTTAGCAGCCCATGTGAGTCACCTAACACATGTGGGAACCATCATTTGGCAACTAGCATGAAATATCTCATAAAATTACAAAAATATGAGTAATCATTCATGACTTATTTACATGAAAACAAAATTACATATCCTTTATATCTAATCCATACACCAACGACTAAAAACACATACAAACACTTTCATTCTTCAATTTTCTTCATCTAATTGATCTCTCTCAAGTTCTATCTCCAAGTTCTAAGTGTTCTTCATAAATTCTACAAGTTCTAGTTACATAAAATCAAGAATACTTTCAAGTTTGCTAGCTCACTTCCAATCTTGTAAGGTGATCATCCAACCTCAAGAAATATTTTTTTCTTACAGTAGGTTATCATTCTAATACAAGGTAATAATCATATTCAAACTTTGGTTCAATTTCTATAACTATAACAATCTTATTTCAAGTGATGATCTTACTTGAACTTGTTTTCGTGTCATGATTCTGCTTCAAGAACTTCGAGCCATCCAAGGATCCGTTGAAGCTAGATCCATTTTTCTTTTTTCCAGTAGGTTTATCCAAGGAACTTAAGGTAGTAATGATGTTCATAACATCATTCGATTCATACATATAAAGCTATCTTATTCGAAGGTTTAAACTTGTAATCACTAGAACATAGTTTGGTTAATTATAAACTTGTTCGCAAACAAAATTTAATCCTTCTAACTTGACTTTTAAAATCAACTAAACACATGTTCTATATTTATATGATATGCTAACTTAATGATTTAAAACCTGGAAACACGAAAAACACCGTAAAACCGGATTTACGCCGTCGTAGTAACACCGCGGGCTGTTTTGGGTTAGTTAATTAAAAACTATGATAAACTTTGATTTAAAAGTTGTTATTCTGAGAAAATGATTTTTATTATGAACATGAAACTATATCCAAAAATTATGGTTAAACTCAAAGTGGAAGTATGTTTTCTAAAATGGTCATCTAGACGTCGTTCTTTCGACTGAAATGACTACCTTTACAAAAACGACTTGTAACTTATTTTTCCGACTATAAACCTATACTTTTTCTGTTTAGATTCATAAAATAGAGTTCAATATGAAACCATAGCAATTTGATTCACTCAAAACGGATTTAAAATGAAGAAGTTATGGGTAAAACAAGATTGGATAATTTTTCTCATTTTAGCTACGTGAAAATTGGTAACAAATCTATTCCAACCATAACTTAATCAACTTGTATTGTATATTATGTAATCTTGAGATACCATAGACACGTATACAATGTTTCGATCTATCATGTCGACACATCTATATATATTTCGGAACAACCATAGACACTCTATATGTGAATGTTGGAGTTAGCTATACAGGCTTGAGGTTGATTCCAAAATATATATAGTTTGAGTTGTGATCAATACTGAGATACGTATACACTGGGTCGTGGATTGATTCAAGATAATATTTATCGATTTATTTCTGTACATCTAACTGTGGACAACTAGTTGTAGGTTACTAACGAGGACAGCTGACTTAATAAACTTAAAACATCAAAATATATTAAAAGTGTTGTAAATATATTTTGAACATACTTTGATATATATGTATATATTGTTATAGGTTCGTGAATCAACCAGTGGTCAAGTCTTACTTCCCGACGAAGTAAAAATCTGTGAAAGTGAGTTATAGTCCCACTTTTAAAATCTAATATTTTTGGGATGAGAATACATGCAGGTTTTATAAATGATTTACAAAATAGACACAAGTACGTGAAACTACATTCTATGGTTGAATTATCGAAATCGAATATGCTCCTTTTTATTAAGTCTGGTAATCTAAGAATTAGGGAACAGACACCCTAATTGACGCGAATCCTAAAGATAGATCTATTGGGCCCAACAAGCCCCATCCAAAGTACCGGATGCTTTAGTACTTCAAAATTTATATCATGTCCGAAGGAGGATCCTGGAATGATGGGGATATTCTTATATATGCATCTTGTTAATGTCGGTTACCAGGTGTTCACCATATGAATGATTTTTATCTCTATGTATGGGATGTGTATTGAAATATGAAATCTTGTAGTCTATTATTATGATTTGATATATAGGTTAAACTTATAACTCACCAACATTTTTGTTGACGTTTTAAGCATGTTTATTCTCAGGTGATTATTAAGAGCTTCCGCTGTCGCATACTTAAATAAGGACGAGATTTGGAGTCCATGCTTGTATAATATTGTGTAAAAACTGCATTCAAGAAACTTATTTTGTTGTAACATATTTGTATTGTAAACCATTATGTAATGGTCGTGTGTAAACAGGATATTTTAGATTATCATTATTTGATAATCTACGTAAAGCTTTTTAAACCTTTATTGATGAAATAAAGGTTATGGTTTGTTTTAAAATGAATGCAGTCTTTGAAAAACGTCTCATATAGAGGTCAAAACCTCGCAACGAAATCAATTAATATGGAACGTTTTTAATCAATAAGAACGGGACATTTCAATTAACGCAGCGTGCTAGTTGGTTCGCAGCTCCTGGAAGCTTGCACAGAGAAGAAAGCTACGTGCTGGAGAGAAGATGGCGACGTGGAGGTGTTTGGTTGGCTAACTGATGAATATTGTGATGACCTGGGGAATTTTCGACTAAATTTAAACTTAATCTTTATATGAATTCGACACGATAAGCAAAGTTTGTAAAGTTGAGTCTCAAGAAATTTTAAACTATTTTTTTACAAATTCATTTGACCTTTGACTATTTCTGACGATTCACGAACAAATGTTTGTAAACAAATAGGTATATAGATATAAATATAGGTATATATAATAAATTAAAATAATAAGATACAATTTGATAATTTAGGTTAAGTATGTAAAATAATATACAAAATAATAAGTGGATATTAAAATGAATCTATATATAAACATATATGAACTCTATATATAATTATTAATATATGTATATTGTAATATATGTTAAAGTGTATAAAATTTAATAATCAATATAAGTTATTATGAAAGGTATATTATATAGTTATATGACTTAATCAATAATATGAAATGCTAATATATTAAATTTAATTAAAAGTAAAACATAGTTGTATTAGTAATATTATTATTACATCATTTTATTATTGGTGTTAATATTAATATTAGTATTATTAATATTATCATTGTTATAATTAAAAGACTATAATTATTAAAAATAAAGATCTTAAATATAAGTGTTAAAAATGATTAAAATTATAATTAGTATTAATAATATTATTATATTAATATTATTACTTTTTATTAACATTAAAAATCATTGTCATAATTATAGCTATTTTATTATTATTATTATTATTATTATTATTATTATTATTATTATTATTATTATTATAAAAACTTATTAACATTAATAATATTATTATCATTTTTTATTATCATTATTAGTCACTATTATTAATATAAATATTATTATTAGGATTATTATCATTTTTGATATTATTAATAATAATATATTACTATATTTAATAAATTTATTAATTTTTATTATATGTTTATAAATTAGTATTATTAAATCTTATATATATATATAAGAAATAGAATATACGCGAGTATATATCACTTTCAGTACTTTAATTTTTTTTCTGTGTTCTTGTGATCCCGTGAATTTCTGTCGAGAATTTACTTCATTACATAACAATTAATCGTCACAAAATCATTCGACTAATCTCTATCATTATCATTTATCATAACCGATCACTTATATCTGAGAAATCAAACTAAAATACTGATATAACTACTGGACATATCTGTAAGTGTATTTTTTTACCCATAACTCGATTCTTAATTAAACTTCAAAATCTATTAAAGCAATTCTGTTAGGAATGATCACGTTTATCTGTCTGTAAGTTATCAAGCTCAAATTCTTTATATTGAATGTTAATTTTTGAGTCAAAGTGTCGGATTTAAAAAGTCAACGAATGTTCTTTGATTGAATTCGGTTTTTTTGTTATGATTCAAGTGAAATTGAGAATGGAGAAAGATTATAGGAAGGTTTTAAAAATTATTTCATGTAGAAGTTTTCGGTTAAAACAGACTTAATATCGAAATCAAGATTTTAGTGTTCTTCATTTTTTTTCAGCGACTGTTGTTGCTGCTATATATATATATATATTTTTTTTTGTTGTTGTGATAAATTCATACTCACTTTTATTTTGATTATTATGTTTCAAATTACAAATAATAATTAATTCTATTATTTTAGTTGTTATAAAATTCTCTGCTCGTTAGCTTATATGAGGAAGAAGATGAAAGCATAATCAAATTAATTAGTGTATGGTCTGTGTTTTAATCAGAAAAAGAGACTCGCTTAGATGGTCTAAGGTAGTGTCGGGCGAGCATGAGGTCCATGGTTCAATCCCTGGCATGGACTTTTTTTTTTTTTGGAACTAATTTTCTTTGAGGTAGTTTATTTTTATTATTATTACTTTTATTATTAATGTTATTATTATTATTATTATTATTATTATTATTATTATTATTATTATTATTATTATTATTATTATTAATTTTATTATTATTATTATTATTATTATTATTATTATTATTATTATTATTATTGTTGTTGTTGTTGTTGTTATTAGTATTATTACTATGATTAATGTTATTGTTGTTGTTATTATTATTATTATTATTATTATTATTATTATTATTATTATTATTATTATTGTTATTATTATTATTATTATTATTATTATTATTATTATTATTATTATAAGTATTATAATTATAATAAATATTATTAGTATCATAATAAGTGATATAACAATTATTATTATTATCGCTACAAGTATTAGTAATGTTATTCTTATTATTAAATTATCATTTTAGGACTACTAATATTATTATAATTGTGATTAGGGTTATTATTATTGTTACTATATACAAGCTATTATTATTTTCAATAATATTAATATTAATATCATTTTTGTAATTAGTAGTATTACTATTATTATTATTGACTTATGTATCACTCTTAACAATATCGTCATTATAATCAGTGTTATCAACATCAAAGAAGGATATTATTATTAGTAAACCATTATTATCGAAAACTATCATTTTTGTTACAAATAAATATTTTGTACTTAAAATATACTTAATACATATATTATAATTATAATAATAGTTTATATACCACATATCAAACATAGAAACATTATATAACATTATTTATATAAATCTTTATATATAACAAATTAAGGATATTTTTATATTATACTAACCACATATATATAGGTATATTAGTATAATTAAATATATAGATAATAAATATTTTGAATATATACACAAACTAAATAAGTATAATATATAATTTAAGTTATAATATATAAACTTGTTCGAATACGATTATACATTTTAATATATATACAATTGATATAGGTTCGTGAATCCGAGGCCAACCCTGCATTGTTCAGTTGTTCAATATAGTCATATGTATTTTTACTACAAAATACATTAAGTGAGTTTCATTTGCTCCCCTTTTAAATGTTTTTGCTATATATATTTTTGGGACTGAGAATACATGCGTTGCTTTTATAATTGTTTTACGAAATAGACACAAGTACTTAAAATTACATTCTATGGTTGGATTATTAAACCGAATATCGCCCTTCAAGTCTTGTAACCTAAGAATTTAGGGAAATGGCCCCTGATTGACATGAATCCTAAAGATAGATCTATGGACCTTGACAAGTCCCATTCGGGGTACGAAGGCTTTAGTACTTCGAGATTATTATACAGACGAGAGGTTCTGTTTTGGGGATATTCTATGCATCAAGTTAACGTCGGTTACCAGGTGTTCAATCCATATGAATGATTTTTATCTCTATGCAGTTTGCGAAATGCCTGATATGAGATGTATATATATGGAAAAATTGAAATCCTTTGGTCTATTAAAATGATGGAAATGATTATTTATGTTAAACTAATGAACTCACCAACCTTTTGGTTGACACTTTAAAGCATGTTTATTCTCAGGTACGAAAGAAATCTTCCGCTGTGCATTTGCTCATATTAGAGATATTACTTGGAGTCATTCATGACATATTTCAAAAGATGTTGCATTAGAGTCGTTGAGTTCATCAAGATTATTATTAAGTCAATTATATTTGGTTATATTATGAAATGGTATGTATGTCTGTCAACTGTCGATGTAATGAAAGTTTGTCTTTTAAAAACGAATGCAATGTTTGTAAAATGTATCATATAGAGGTCAAGTACCTCGCGATGTAATCAACTATTGCGAATCGTTTATAATCGATATGGATTTCATCCAGATGGATTAGGACGGGTTGTTAGAGTTGGTATCAGAGCGGTGGTCTTAGTGAACCAGGTCTTGCATTAGTGTGTCTAACTGATACTCGTTAGGATGCATTAGTAAGTCTGAACTTCGATCGTGTCTGCATGTCAAAAGTTTTGCTTATCATTTTTGTCAGAAATCATCTGTTTATCATCCTTAGGAAATTACCTGCTTATCATTCTTAGTCTAGACACATCTTACTGCAATGATTGCATGAATAGTGTATAAACAAAATTCGTATCTTAGTGTATCTGCTAATTCATATCTTAGCATATCTGTTACTGTAGACTTTGCCTGACAACTTCCGTAGATTCCTCCGTAACTTATGAGATTTTAGTATTATATATGCATATGTAAATTATGTATTGCAGGGTACTAATCTACATCCTATAATCTATTTCTTATCGAAAATCTTTCATCTGATCGTACGAAATGGAACTCGTCACTAGTTCAAGTTCTTTGGAACCCGACAGCTATTCCGACATGGATGTTCACCTAAGCTCCGGAAGCAGCGTCACCAGAATGAATCAACCAATCAGTCATCCTCAATTCATCCGATAGGTTCGTAGTCGACTTAATCAATGGAGACACAAAGAAGGCGATCCTTTCCACCAACAGAATTCATCCCTTGGTGAAGAACCTGAAGCACTTACCGGTGAACCAATTCGAAACACCATTTTCACCCTCACTCCAGAGTATCTCGCTGTGATTATATTATATTTCAAATTCTAAACCTTATTCATCCGTTCATTCCGATTGACAATCATCCCGGTATAATATAAGAAGTCAACGAGCTTCGCGCCCGAGTTGTTGCCTTGGAAAATATGGTGCAAAACTTACCAGCTTCAGCAACATCACCGGTACCAATAGTACCATCAACAACCAAGTCTCAACATCACATGTCTAACATCTCATTCTGTACTTCGAGTATAATCATCGTTCTACATGACGCTCTACATCATTTATCTTCGTTCGACATGGCGATTATGTAATCTCTAATGTTTTAGAGATTATATATTCTTATTCTAACGGTAAACTAAATGAGTTTAATATTATATTAACTCATTAATTCCATGATTACATCTGAAGAAAATATATATGTACATATGTTTTCATAAAGATTGTAATTAAAAATTCTTTTGTACAAACTATTAATGGTGAAAATATTTTAACGGGTAGGTAATACCCGAGGAATATTTAGATTTCACATTAATAAGTTACACTGTACATTCTTTCAAATCTGATTCAACAGTCATTTACTATCCTATTTATATCCACTGATACACGTATCCGTTCGCCACAGAATAACCATATTCATCCAATTTCATATTTGGATTTTGATTTATCAGAATCCAACAAGTGGCATAATGAAGAAAATATTTGACAAAATAAAATTTGTTAGAAACAAACAAATTAACTATGAGAAATTTTGTTAAGAATCCATGCTAACTGTTCCTAGCTAATTGTTCCTAGCTAACTGATTACATTTTATTTATCGCAATTTAATTATCGCAATTTACATTCTTGCAATTTTATTTATCGTCATTTAATTTTTGTTATTTACTTTACGCACTTTATTTATCGTTATTTAATTTCTGTTATTTATTTTACGCACTTTAAATATCGGGACACGTATACAAGGTTTTGACATATCATATCGACGCATTTATATATATTATTTGGAATAACCATAGACACTCTATATGCAGTAATGATCGAGTTCTCTATACATGGTTGAGGTTGATTCTACAATAATATATATAATTTGAGTTGTGATCGAGTCTGAGACGAATACGGGTCACGATACGTATTAATTAATTCGAATATTATATTAAACTATATATGAATTATTGAATTGCTAACTGTGGACTATCAACTGTGGACTACCAACATTAGACAATTAAAATGAATTAAAATATTGACTATAACATATGAAACTAAACATTTCTTCAAGTTTACCACTTGATTTTATCCTAAACTTTATTTGTATCTTGATGATTAAAATCTGCGTTCAAACCTTTCATGATTCTTGAAAACACCTCAATCGGGAGGATGAACCAACCGCACTTCATCTACGAGAGAAAAGATTTATGCATATAGTTATGCACCTGAAAAACTCTCGGAACCCGAGTAAACGTTTAACACGTATTTGTGCTAGCTCCTTTGGCGTTGTTATTACCGAAAATAACTTTACAATCCCTTATTCAAATTAGTCAATTTTGTCACAGCTCCAACAAGTCAACTTCGACTTTTCATTTGGATTAACCTTATTATAACTTTGATATATATACGTGCTCTTTAATTGTTACCGGGGAACCTTTTATATTCCATCATATTACCAGCAGATGTACCAGCAACCTCGTTGCTCCTTGGCTTAAATCTCTCCGATAAATCACTATATTTATCTATTGAAGTCTCATCATGTACTCATCCGCATCTTGTAACAAGAATTGCCATACCAACTACCGGGAATTAGCAAGCAGTATTTTGAAATCTCGCAGCATGTCTACATCAATAGTTATATGTAAACATATAACATTTATCTCTTGGAATTATGATCTTTCATCTGAAATCCTGAAAAGCACTCAGTCTACAAATCAAATACTCTGAATGTTGAAAAAGCTGAATGAAGCAGCAGAAACAAATGACCTTAATCGTCGGAAGTTGATGATAAAGAATTGTAGGTTGGCAAAGCTCAGAAAAAGTTTGAAAATGAAAAACTGATTGAGCAAACTATGAAGGAAGCCGTGGACAAATCACAAAGAATAAGTTTGACTTCAAAGAATCTAAATGATTCAGTACCTGCTGAAGTCATTAACGAATACCTTGCTTTTGACTCCAAACTCTTGCGGACAAATTTTCTTCACCATCCTTCGATATTAGAAATTCCAAGATATCATCGTATCTTTCATTATAAATGTCCTCCATATTTCTGAAGATATTTTCATAACTATTCTTATCTGAAATCATTAATCTCTTCGTGCTATCAGTGTTACATCATATAGAAACTGTTAGTTTCTATATTCTGTAAACTTTCGAGCTTAAAATGTGAATGTTATTGAAATAATGTTGGGAACTGATGCATGAGTTAGTATAATATAATGACACTTGATCAATGTGATTATATTACAGTAGGTCATGCTGAGTTTCTAATGGAACGTGATGATTCACAGATCATAACGTCATCATGTGCCATGTTACATAACTCTTTCATTCTGCTTAACTTCTGAACATATCAAGAAAATATATTCTTGATAGTTCTATTCTCAGTGATTCTGGTAATTTGACAAATCAAATCGTGCTATAACGTTCTTTCTTGTTTAGAACATTAAATTCATTCGAAATTCCATATCTACGAATTCTGGACCATTACCAGAGATGTCCAATAGTAAAAAGAAGAAACGAAGGGACAAAGCTCCAAAAGAAATAGAAAATTAGAGTATAAATCGCAGTAAAATAGGAGAGAGCATTAACTGTGGATGACAATGATTATAGAAAACGGAAGCAGGGATTTCGAAATATAAGAGAAAATATAAATCCCAATAACAACACAGAGATTTCAAACCGTGGATATTAATATGAATAGCAATATAAAAACACGGTATAATTAAGAATAGTATCACTCTAAGGTAATAGTAGAAGTAAACAGATTTTTCTGGTGGAAGATTGAAAAGAAGGATGATAGAAATGATAATTAGGAAAATATCAAGGATTAGAACTGGATTAAGCATTTTCAGAATCTTTTGGATGTATGAAACAAGAAAGAAAATATAGGAAGGGTGAGAATAATGGAACGGAGGAGTTTAATTTATAATGGAAATATCAGACAGAGTAATCGAAACAGATCACCGTATTTAATTAGAGAGATCTTAATTTCCTTATTCGCCGAAGAATCAGATCTTATAGATTTCCAAGATTTTCTTTAAATCCCTTGAATTCCGGAATTCAACCAAGGTAATGTCAAAAATTAAAACAAAACTTCATTTATTCATTTCATTTTTGTTTTGTGATAGCTTCATTCGTGCTCTTCGAATAACCGAATTATTTTATCTGTATTATTCAATAATGATAAAATTCTATTTATCAACTCATATTCGTCATGAAAACATACTTATTGTTAGCCATGACGACCTCACTTAAATTTCGGGACGAAATTTCTTTAACGGGTAGGTACTGTGATGACCCGGGGAATTTCCGACTAAATTTAAACTTAATCTTTATATGAATTCGACACGATAAGCAAAGTTTGTAAAGTTGAGTCTCAAGAAATTTTAAACTATTTTTTTACAAATTCATTTGACCTTTAACTATTTCCGACGATTCACGAACAAATGTTTGTAAACAAATAGGTATATAGATATAAATATAGGTATATATAATAAATTAAAATAATAAGATACAATTTGATAATTTAGATTAAGTATGTAAAATAATATACAAAATAATAAGTGGATATTAAAATGAATCTATATATAAACATATATGAACTCTATATATAATTATTAATATATGTATATTGTAATATATGTTAAAGTGTATAAAATTTAATAATCAATATAATTTATTATGAAAGGTATATTATATAGTTATATGACTTAATCAATAATATGAAATGCTAATATATTAAATTTAATTAAAAGTAAAACATAGTTGTATTAGTAATATTATTATTACATCATTTTATTATTGGTGTTAATATTAATATTAGTATTATTAATATTATCATTGTTATAATTAAAAGACTATAATTATTAAAAATAAAGATCTTAAATATAAGTGTTAAAAATGATTAAAATTATAATTAGTATTAATAATATTATTATATTAATATTATTACTTTTTATTAACATTAAAAATCATTGTCATAATTATAGCTATTATTATTATTATTATTATTATAAAAACTTATTAACATTAATAATATTATTATCATTTTTTATTATCATTATTAGTCACTATTATTAATATAAATATTATTATTAGGATTATTATCATTATTGATATTATTAATAATAATATATTACTATATTTAATAAATTTATTAATTTTTATTATATGTTTATAAATTAGTATTATTAAATCTTATATATATATATATATATATATATATATATATATATATATATATATATATATATATATATATATATATATGTATATAAATATAAATATAAAATAGAATATACGCGAGTATATATCACTTTCAGTACTTTAATTTTTTTTCTGAGTTCTTGTGATCCCGTGAATTTCTGTCGAGAATACCCTTCATTACATAACAATTAATCGTCACAAAATCATTTGACTAATCTCTATCATTATCATTTATCATAACCGATCACTTATATCTGAGAAATCAAACCAAAATACTGATTTAACTACTCGACATATCTGTAAGTGTATTTTTTTACCCATAACTCGATTCTTAATTAAATTTCAAAATCTATTAAAGCAATTATGTTAGGAATGATCACGTTTATCTGTCTGTAAGTTATCAAACTCAAATTCTTTATATTGAATGTTAATTTTCGAGTCAAAGTGTCGGATTTAAAAAGTCAACGAATGTTTTTTGATTGAATTCAGTTTTTTTGTTATGATTCAAGTGAAATTGAGAATGGAGAAAGATTATAGGAAGGTTTTAAAAATTATTTCATGTAGAAGTTTTCGGTTAAAACAAACTTAATATCAAAATCAAGATTTTAGTGTTCTTCATTTTTTTTCAGCGACTGTTGTTGCTGCAATTTTTTTTGTTGTGATAAATTCATACTCACTTTTATTTTGATTATTATGTTTCAAATTACAAATAATAATCAATTCTATTATTTTAGTTGTTATAAAATTCTCTGCTCGTTAGCTTATATGAGGAAGAAGATGAAAGCATAATCGAATTAATTAGTGTATGGTCTGTGTTTTAATCAGAAAAAGAGACTCGCTTAGATGGTCTAAGGTAGTGTCGGGCGAGCATGAGGTCCATGGTTCAATCCCTGGCATGGACTCTTTTTTTTTTGGAACTAATTTTCTTTGAGGTAGTTTATTTTTATTATTATTACTTTTATTATTAATGTTGTTGTTATTATTATTATTATTATTATTATTATTATTATTATTATTATTATTATTATTATTATTATTATTATTATTGTTATTAGTATTATTACTATGATTAATGTTATTATTATTATTATTATTATTATTATTATTATTATTATTATTATTATAAGTATTATAATAAATATTATTAGTATCATAATAAGTGATATAACAATTATTATTATTATCGCTACAAGTATTAGTAATGTTATTCTTATTATTAAATTATCATTTTAGGACTACTAATATTATTATAATTGTGATTAGGGTTATTATTATTGTTACTATAAAAATAATACAAGCTATTATTATTTTCAATAATATTAGTATTAATATCATTTTTGTAATTAGTAGTATTACTATTATTATTATTGACTTATGTATCACTCTTAACAATATCGTCATTATAATCAGTGTTATCAACATCAAAGAAGGATATTATTATTAGTAAACCATTATTATCGAAAACTATCATTTTTGTTACAAATAAATATTTTGTACTTAAAATATACTTAATACATATATTATAATTATAATAATAGTTTATATACCACATATCAAACATAGAAACATTATTTATATAAATCTTTATATATAACAAATTAAGGATATTTTTATATTATACTAACCACATATATATAGGTATATTAGTATAATTAAATATATAGATAATAAATATTTTGAATATATACACAAACTAAATAAGTATAATATATAATTTAAGTTATAATATATAAACTTGTTCGAATACGATTATACATTTTAATATATATATATAATTAATATAGGTTCGTGAATCCGAGGCCAACCCTGCATTGTTCAGTTGTTCAATATAGTCATATGTATTTTTACTACAAAATACATTAAGTGAGTTTCATTTGCTCCCTTTTTAAATGCTTTTGCTATATATATTTTTGGGACTGAGAATACATGCGTTGCTTTTATAATTGTTTTATGAAATAGACACAAGTACTTAAAATTACATTCTATGGTTGGATTATTAAACCGAATATCGCCCTTCAAGTCTGGTAACCTAAGAATTTAGGGAAATGACCCCTGATTGACGCGAATCCTAAAGATAGATCTATGGACCTTGACAAGTCCCATTCGGGATACGAATGCTTTAGTACTTCGAGATTATTATACAGGCGAGAGGTTCTGTTTTGGGGATATTCTATGCATTAAGTTAACGTCGGTTACCAGGTGTTCAATCCATATGAATGATTTTTATCTCTATGCAGTTTGCGAAATGCCTGATATGAGATGTATATTTATGGAAAAATTGAAATCTTGTGCTCTATTAAAATGATGAAAATGATTATTTATGTTAAATTAATGAACTCACCAACCTTTTGGTTGACACTTTAAAGCATGTTTATTCTCATGTACGAAAGAAATCTTTCGCTGTGCATTTGCTCATATTAGAGATATTACTTGGAGTCATTCATGACATATTTCAAAAGATGTTGCATTCGAGTCGTTGAGTTCATCAAGATTATTATTAAGTCAATTATATTTGGTTATATTATGAAATGGTATGCATGTCTGTCAACTGTCGATGTAATGAAAGTTTGTATTTTAAAAACGAATGCAATGTTTGTAAAATGTATCATATAGAGGTCAAGTACCTCGCGATGTAATCAACTATTGTGAATCGTTTATAATCGATATGAATTTTCATCCAGATGGATTAGGACGGGTTGTTAGAAATATATTATATTTAATTTGGTATTTCTGTAAATGTAAATTTAGCGAAACAAAGTATTAAGGTCTGGTGATTTTTAGGTTTTTAGTTTGGGAGAGAACAGAGAAGAAGAATGAGGAAGAAGAGAGCCGTGAGTGTGGGATTAGGTTTTTAGTTTAGGATTTTGGGTTTTAAAGCCCATTTAGTATTAGTCCATTAATTAAATTGGTGAGATCCGTACATAGTAAATAATAACTCAATTTAAATAAATTTAACTAATCACATATCTATTTTAATTTGTGTATGTTAATTATATTAATTTAATTAAACTAATTAAACAAATGAAAAGAAAATGAATTCTAATTGAAAAATGAAAAAAGAAATTAAAAATACTCCACCCATATTCAGCAACACGTCACTCAGCACACCACCCATTATCTAACAGTTTACCAGCACGTCCATCAAACACACCACTCATACCCACCAACACGCCAACACGTCCAAAAAGGGTTAAAGATAGTCTTAGTAATACTAATTGCTAATTTGGTATTTGCTAATTTGGTAATTGATAATTGGTATTGGTAATTTGGTATTTGGTATTTGGTATTTGGTAATACTAAAATGATAACAAATTACCTAATTAAACTTGAAGGAGAAAAATATTGAAATTATCCCAAAGGAAGTTGGTAAGGAAACATAAAAAACAAAAAAGGGCACCGCGAGAACAACAAAAAACCAGAATACAATACAAGAAGATATCAATCACTTGCAAAAAACATATATTCATTCCCCTTTTCTTTTCTTTTCTCATTTTATTTTTCTATTTTTCTTTTTTATTCTGAGCCAGGCTAAAGATCGGATAATTTTTCTTCTTAGATCAATACATACAGGTTATATTCCTTAAATTTCATCATCGTCTTATAATTAGTATCTATCTATATCTATCGATGCAATTAGCTCATCAATCCACGTGTTTTCTGATCATTAAATGTTAATTCATCTTATGTACTTGCACGATTTGTATGCAGCTCCCGTGTTTATGATTTTAGGTTTTTCGTTTTCGTAGTTGTTGATTTTTTTTAATTACGTAATTCTAGGGTTCCAGGTGGATGTTTGACTTTTGGAATTGGATCGAGATTGACGTTTGTACTTGATGTTATGATGTCCTTTCACATTAATTTACATTTGATCAATTAAAACGTGAATTCAATTGAGTTCGTTAGATCAGTTGAATTTGTTGTCACCTTTTTGTTATTTCATTAAATGAGTTGCTATAAGGATTATCAATTGTTGTCTCTTAAGTACTTGCTTGAAGTTGCTTTGACAAAATCTTATATACTGTTTACCTTTTGCATATAATAATTCATTTAAGAGTCTATGATGATAAGTAATAGAAATATTCGATTATGTGTACGGTAGAAAGCATCAGGATCACCAGTTAGAAAATATTGATTTTTAATCGAAGTATGGTTCATTGTTGCTATATGAATTACTGATTATTATATTATTTTGATAAATACAGGTGTACTTATCGAGATCAGATCCCGATTGATACTGTGAAGAGTTCTTTTGGGGGAGTTGTACAAACTAAGATATAGTTTGTGGGCTTCTCCATACTTTTGCTTAGTGACCGCTTTGAGAGATCATGCGTATTTTTATCTCATGAAATCGCGAAACTTTTTTGGTTTTAATCAAATTTTCGTTTTACTCCATGGGCGTGGGCTATTTATCGATTTCGGCAGTCTGTACAGTGTTGAGCTTTATATGCCTCCAATATTGCACAGACATTTCATATTTGAAACTAAAGTCAGATGGTTTAATGGGTGAAAATTTTCTTCACCCTGGGGTTGCCAGCCGTGTACTGGAATTGTTGTTGGGTTCTTATACTACATTTGCATTGGTGATCAATTTTGTCCTCAACATTTTTATACTGATTGTCTTGTTTCTTAAGGTATTCAAGTTATCTCTATGTTTTATATATCTATATACAAATACAAATAGATAATATGTGTATATATTTGCATAATCATAGCCACTGGATTTAGGTAGTTTTTACAGAAGTCATAACTGGCTGCACTTAGTGATCTCACACTGTAGTCGCTAGCGGATATTACTTACGCTTGTTTCATTAATGATATATTTTCTTTCATGCAGACAGCATTTTTTGATGAGTTGCACGCAACTGAACTTCGGAAATTGGTGGAGCGACTAGTTAATTATGTTATCTATAAGGTAGGCAATATGGATAATAACGTGAATTATGATTGACCATTTCTGTTTTTCCGTTCATATCTATATGATGATTTATCTGTTATTATTCTGATCATTATGACTACTTGGCCTCGAACTTGTCTTACCGGACACTTGTTATAGTTAATTCTCATCATGGAACTATATATATTGTAGACCAAAATCTTGAACCAGATTCGTAATTCTAATCTTTTGGATATGCGGGATATAATGGTTATTGTTATAACTATTACTGTTTGGATGTCCTTTTTTTATGTTACGCAATCTTTAACTGCTGATTTACTGTTTGTATTGTTCTCATAGGGAACATTTCTTCCCTTGGTAGTGCCACCGACAAGAGTTCAAGCAGCATTGTGGTCTACTTGGTTGACTGGACTATGCTCTTTAAAGGTAGGTATTATTGCACTGTGTTTCTGGTATTTTCATATGTATATATGTATATATATAAATATGTATATATGTATATATATGTATATATGTATATTAATTTCATTTTATTTAAATTATTTACTTCATTTAAATCTATTCTTTTTTATGTGTGTTGTATTTTTTTCTCCTACTTTTTGGGCCGGAGGTCCTCTTGGAAGCAATCTCTTTATCCGGCGAATACAGAGAGGGAGGACTTTCCTTACTCTTGTGAGTGTTTCACTCGGAGTGGAGAAATGATCTCTCTTTATTCTAGGATAGAGGAAGGATTGTCTACGTTTCACCTCCCCCATACCTCACTCATGTGGGATTGGGTCTGTTGTTGTTGTTGTATATATATGTACATATGTGTGTGTATATATACATATATATACTTATATATTTACATATATATACATAGTGGTAGGATCAAGGGAAGTAACCAATCGGGGGGAAGCAAATTTTTTTTTTTTTTTTTTTTTTCGTTGTTTGAAAAAACTTTGTTCACGAACATTATAGATTGGATGAAAATATGAACATTTAATAAAGACTTTGTGATAAACGTTTTTATTTTGGCGGGAAAACGCTCGAAGAATTAATATACAACAATTATCGTGTTTTTCGAGCGTATGTTGAGGTTTTAGATATTAGGGTTTAGATATGAGGGTTTATAGGGTTTAGATATTAGGGTTTAGAAATTTAGAGTTTAGGGTTTAGATTTAGGATTTAGATTGAGTTTTTAACACGAACGGTTTAGGGTTTTTGGGTTTATGGAATAAACCCAAAACCCTAAACCCTAAACCCTAAACTCTAAACGGGCTAAATTTTACTTCACAAAACATGAAAAAAAAAAACGTTAACATTCTTCACGAACAATATTATCTTGATTGTTATTTTTGTCGATCGTTTTCCCGCCTAAATAATAACATTCATCACGAAGTGTCTTTTCTAGATGTTCATATTTTCGTGTGATCTTAATGCCTGAAAAAAAAAACGAAAAATAAAAAATAAAAAATTTTGCTTCCTCCGCTTCCCCCCGATTGGTTACTTCCCCATTGATCCTGCCCCTATATATATATATATACATACATATACATATATATACATACATATATATATATACATATGCACGCACGCATGCACACACGCACACACACGAATCGTAAGAATTGGAAAATATCGAGCCTTTATTTCCATCTTTACAGATGTTTCAAGCTTTAGCCAGGGATCGTCTTGAACGGTTAAATGCATCTCCTTCTGCAACTCCCTGGACATACTTCCGTGTATATTGTGTTTTGTTGCTGGTTGTCACTGTAGATGCTGTATGGTATGTATCAAAATTTCTAATACATAAAGTTAAATAAAAAATAATAATTTCTTTACTTGCTAATAGTTTTGTGACTTTGCATATTAGATAAAGATTTTAATGCTTATGTATCTCCTAAATTTGATACCAATGTTGCAGGATACGGACGTGTCTACTCATCTACCAAATAATACCATCATCTACGTATTTATTATTATTCTTTGAGCCTCTTAGTATAGCTTTCGAAACACTTCAGGTACGTTGATCTATATCATTTTCTCTTTCTCCATTGTATATATTGAATTTTCGTCATCTTTTATCAGCTATTAAATTTGATGATGTCATTGAAGTTCGTTTATCTACATTATATTGCTTTTAGGCCATTTTAGTTCATGGATTTCAATGGCTTGATATATGGCTTCATCACTCAGCAGGCAATACCACAAATTCCAAAATATCAAAGCTTTTGGATATGTCAACAGCAGGCAAGAAAGAATTCTTCTTTTTTTTTTTTTTTTTTTTTTTTTTTTTTTTTTAATAAATTCTTCTATGTGATCTTTTAAGGTTGTGCTATGTCATTTATGTATAATTTGGTTAATCGGTTATGTGAATTACTAAATTACTCTAGATATGATGTGTATGTGCAGGTTCATTGTGGGAATGGAAGTGTGTTATATTACGGAACCTAGGATTTTTCCTAGATATTATGACTTTGTTGATGGCTCTTGGTCATTATGTGCATATTTGGCGGCTTCATGGCATGACATTCCATCTTATAGATGCAGTGCTTTTTCTAAATATACGTGTATGTTCTTGACCCTCTTTTTAATCTATTTATTTATATACCACCTAGAATTGAAAAATTATGTGTTACTTTTGCTTATTATTTTATGTGACGGGCAGGCGTTGTTAAGTGCTGTTGTGAAGCGCACTAGAGGGTTTATTAAATTAAGGATAGCTTTGGGTACCCTTCATGGGGCTCTCCCTGATGCAACATTTGAAGAAATACAAGCTTATGATGATGAATGTGCCATTTGTCGGGTAATTTTCAAGTTGTTTTTTACTGTTTGTATCTAAAGTTCTATCCTTTACAACTCTGTAATCAACCATTTTCACATGGTGGCGAATTCAGGAACCAATGGCCAAGGCTAAGAAGCTTTCATGTAATCACCTGTTTCATCTCTCATGCCTTAGATCTTGGTATGATTATATAATTTTGTAGTTAAATTAAAAGTTGCTATATTATGTTGCAATTACCTTCATGTTACAAGTAGGTGTACTGATAGTGTTTAAGTTTCATGGTGACATCAGGCTAGACCAAGGATTAAGCGACAATTATTCTTGCCCCACTTGTCGAAAACCCCTCTTCGTTAACACAACCGACGGAAATGTTGTGCCTCATCCCGTAGATGTTTCACGTGATGAACAGCTTGCCCGACAGTTAAGCTCTAGATTTGAACAACAAAGTGTCCCGGGTCATACCCTGCCCACAGGTGTAGTTCCAAATCAAATTCAAACCCCTTTAGAACGTGATGATTGGAGGTACGTCCTTCTGCTAAACTTGTCTTCCAAGTTATCATTGTTATGCGACAAAATTACGCGGATGGTCCTTGTGGTTCACCTGAATTATCACGCGTAGTCTCTGAATTTTTTTTTGCGTTGGCAGTCCTTTGAATTGTAAATTATTGCGTGGATCATCCCTCCGACTAACGATCGTTAAATCTCTTTGTTAAATCCAGTCATATGCCATGCACATGAGGGTATTAACAAAGAATTTAACAATCGTAAGGCGGAGGGACGATCTACACAATAAATTACTACAATTCAAAGGACTACCAATGCAAAAAAAGTTCATGGACTAAGCGTGAAAATTTAGGTGAAACCCAGGGACTATCCGCGTAATTTTGTCTCTTTATGCAAATACTCATGTTTGTAAGGTGGACCCTATTTCATATGCTATACAGGGGGTCAGGGCCAGAATCGGGTTGGTTGGGATTTGACGGGGCGGGTCCATCTACAGGTGTCAGATCCGTGGGTTTGGGAAGAGTTCAAATGATGATGAGGCATCTTGCAGCGGTTGGTGAAACTTATGCTCAAACCGCGCTTGAAGATGCTGCTTGGAACCTTTGGCCGATAAATTCCTCCCAGGCTAGCACATCTACTTCGAACAATCCTTCTACCAACACACTAAGATATCGAGGACACGATTCGGGTCCGGTAATTAGAACCGCTCCACGTGTTTCAGATAATGATGATTTATCACACTTGCTTGCTATGGCTGAAACTGTTCGTGAAGTTCTTCCCCATGTCCCTGATGAATTAATATTACGGGTATTTACTTAGGAATATGTTGATATTGTCCAGTTCATCTTTTTTTATTACAGCAATACGCATTTGGTGAAGTTAATTTGGGTTGTGTTGTGCAGGATTTGCAGCGTACAAATTCAGTTTCCGTTACTGTCAATAATCTTCTTCAAATGTAAACTCGCCAAGTAATAACCAAAAGTTATGTGTGGTGCTGAAAGGAGGTTATCCGCACACAACACCCGCACACTGTAAGATTAATCATCCTAAGGTTATAGTTTGTATATACAAAGTGTCTACAAGAAAATAAACTAGACAAAAAATGTTCAACTATAGCCCTTGAGCTTTAGGGAAAAACAGAACACAAAATTGTATTTTAATGTGTACGATTCCGTGATCATTGTATGTTTGTTGTTGTGCAAGTTGTTTAGAGAGTTTTGCTATGTCTGCAAATAAAAAAGTACAGTATAAGTTTATAATATGAGGCAGAGGCAGTGGCAGAGGCAGAGGCAGTGGGTCATCTTCGATTGTCTTGTTATTAAAGACAATGGAAGTAGGGTCTTACGATATTGTCAAAGCTTAATTAATTATGTAAGTTAAGAGTTAAATTGTTTAATTGAGTGTTGAGTATGTTGATTAATTATGTTTTAACAATTATGTTGATTCACTCGCATTTGATACTCAAGCATAGTAGTACAGCAGTTCAAATGTTTTTAACTTCTCTAATTACTACGGAGTATGCTATAACTGGGAAGAGGAGTCATTGGAAAATGCATGGGTTTGGACCGTTGATAGGACGACTGGGGGTGCACTTAGACCAGCCGTAAGTGACCACCCGTGATTGTAAAGTGAAGGCAAATTTAGTGTTTTTTGAATGAGAGAGAAGTTTTTTTACTGTGACGTGATAGTGTTAGATTTTGAAGTTGTATTATGGTCGGTGTCAATTCTAAGTGTTAAATTTGAGTAAATAGGTTTTGGTGATGTGTTAAATATGATTAGAAGTTTGGTGAAAAAAATGAAATTGAAAAGGTGGAAATGAGGTGTCATAATTTAATTGGGTGTCCAAATTTGATATTGACTGTCGTATATGCAATTGACGCTCCGAAAAAGTCAAATTTGACACCCGTAACAAGTGTTAGGGGGCGTCAAATTTTTCCAACTCATAGGCCTATCGAAATTTGAGTTTGTGTAAGAAACGGTCTTGTCTTATATGCAATTGACGCCCCGAAAATGTCAAATTTGACACCCGTAACAAGTGTTAGGCGTCGAATTTTACTCATAGGCCAATCGAAATTTGATTTTGTGTAAGAAGCAGTCTTGACCACAATATTTGTGAAGAATATGTATTTGATTATTTTGGTCAAATCATTAAGCAAAATAAAAAAGTAATATTCGTCTCAAATTATAAGTATTAAATGCATTATTTAATAGTGATCGAGAGGTAAAGTTATGTGATTTGTGAGAAAAAATTTGAAGGTTAATTATTTATGATTTTGTTATAAAATATCTAGATTGGATGTTAATTTTATTATTATTATATTTCTTGCATAGTAATATTTTATGCTATAAATAGACATGTATGGTAGCCATTTAAGGTGCACCATTTCTCTTGAAATATCAATATCAATATTTCTTCTCTCCTTCTTCTCTCTTTTTCTCTCTTTGTTCTTATAACCATTAAAGGTAGTTATAAGCCTACTGAATTATAACACGTTATTAGCACGAAAAGCTTAGTGTAATTAAAAGATATCTCAAACGATCACGAATCACTAATCAAGGTATGAAATTATTAATAATTTTCAGACTCGAATATATCAAATTTTGGACTACTAACATTTATATTTATGTTATTTAAGTTATATATGATCGGTTATACCACCTGAATTATATTTCTGTAATCTAACTTTTACTAACTTCACTAACATTTATATTTATGTTATTTAAGTTATATATGGTCGGTTATACCACCTGAATTATATTTCTGTAATCTAACTTTTACTAACTTCACTAACATTTATATTTATGTTATTTAAGTTATATATGGTCGGTTATACCACCTGAATTATATTTTCTGTAATCTAACTCTTATTAACTTCACTAACATTTATATTTATGTTAATAAGACCTCATGATTGTACGCAACACGTCATTTGACAACACGGTACTTTATGTACGCAACACGTCATTTGACAACACGGTACCATGGGTCGAGATTAATTCCGATCAATACGAATACGACGGGGTCTTTATATGTTATCTAACATTTATGATTACTTATGCAATTAATCATTATTTATTTCATGCATACTAATGTTTATTCTTAAATTTATAATTTTAAAAGTTAAAATAAAAAAATAGTTTGTATTTTTATTAAAAGTAAATCTTAAAAGTTAAAATAAGAAAAAGTAGTTTGTACTTTTATTAAAAGTAAATCTTAAAAGTTAAAATACAAAAAGTAGTTTGTATTTTTATTAAAAGTAAATCTTAAAAGTTAAAATAAGAAAAAGTAGTTTATATTTTTATTAAAAGTATATCTTAAAAGTTAAAGTAAGAAAAAAAAAGGGGATGGTAAAATGGAATAGTTTTTTGTCAAAAAATGAAGTATTGAAAATGAAGTGGTCTCCTTCTATAACTAAAAAAAATATATATATACTTTTATCAAATGAATTTTTTTGTGGCCGACAATTTCAAACACGAGTCCGTGTTTAGTTTATCAAGAATATCTCTTGCTTTGGTGAAAGGTCACGATCACGATATCAGGTGTTGTGAAAGAATTAAAAAATTGGTCAAGTGGCCTTTTAAAAACTAGAAAAAAAATTTAAACAAAAAGTTTTTTTTATATATTTATAATTTACGGGTAACGTAAAAAAAAGGAAGTTTTTTTAAAAAAAAAAAAAAACAAAGAAAGTGTTTAAATGAGTTTTACAGAAAGGGGGAAAGCAAAGTAAAAAAAAAACTTTTTTCCAAACAAAGGTAAATGAAAGTAGGACTTAATACAAGAAAAAAGTAAACAACTCCTAGACGTGATAAAATCTATCAATGATAAGTATTAGACTTGATGAGCTAAATGTGACAAAAATGTTTCAACATGTCTTATGTTAATTTTCTAAAATAAGTTATTATTATTTCGAGTTTAACACATATACATATGTTAATTAAAAACAATTTTTTTGTTCTTATGTAGTGTTGGGTTGCAATTTTGGTTGTATGCCATAATTCCATCCAGTAGAGTGACAATAGAAAACTTTTGATGATAATCAATAAAAAACTTTTTTCCAAACTTGTCAAATGTTTTGTTAAAAACGTGACCGTTGAAAAAAGGAGGTTGAATAATAAAACTTAAAAAACAAATTATTTTTAAGAGTGTGCATCAAAATGGCCCGTTTAATAATGGGGAGTAAAAATATAGTCAAATTATTTCAACGAACAAGGGTTCAATTGGATGTCTCTTAAAAAAAATCTGCGGGTACGGGTGATGGATCCAATGGATCCGCATCCACGACCCGCGGGTGCTATCCCTAATTGTAACAAGTACAAATCAACTAAAAGTCTAAAAAATAAATGCTCTTATAGGGACCAAATGTTCACAATAATTGCCTAAGCTAGATATGAAACAAATAGTTCATAAAAAAAAAAAGGTCGTTGTGCGTTTTCGGGATGATAGCCGAAATACACTTACAAAAGTAGGTCAGCCGTCAATTCTTTATGGCCATATCAACGTAGATCAATAAAATCATTTATGGTTTTGATAAAAGATTAATTAAAAATTAATTGTTTTTTTGATCTTGGATTCTCGGTAACAAAAGCAAAGGTTGTTTTTGGTTGCCACAACAAACAAGACAGAGGTTGTTGACTTTTGTTGTTAAACATGGCACAAGTGAACAATAACAATAGATTATTGTTTTTGAAAAGAATAATGATGCGTTAATTTTATTGTATAAAATAAAATTAAAGAAAATGGTTTTCATTGATGACTATGAACAAACGCAAACAAAGTGTTTGTGGTATTTGGTGATTAAAAAAAAAAGTGCATCTAAAGCTTCTACTGAAAATAATATGCATCTAAAGCTTCTACTGAAAATTAATGTGCAAGGTACAACGTATAACTATATGGTCAAATTCATTTGAGCCTTCGGAGTCACAAGTATATGATGTATATATATATTACTCAATTAACAAAATAGTAAATCTAAATTAATTCATATGAATAGTAAAACAAAATTAATTAATTTACTATTCACATAAAAAAGCGCATATGATAAAAAGCGCATCGCATATGATAAGCGCATATGATAAAAAGCGAATATGATGAAAAGCACAACGCATATGATGAAAATCGCATATGATTAAAAGCGCATATGGTGAAAAACACAGCGCATATGATTAAAAGCGTATATGGTGAAAAGGATATATGATAAAAAAAAAAAAAACACATATGGTGATTTATAAAAAAAAAAAAAAAAAACATATGGTGATTAATGGAAAGCACATATGGTGATTAATGAAAAGTATATTGTGAAAAAGAATCACAAATGTTTCTTGAAAGAATTCAAGGTAAGATATATGAACCAATTCATCCATCATGTGAACCATTTTGATATTTCATGGTTCTAATAGACGCATCTAGCGGATGGTCTCATATTTGTATGTTATCAAGCCGTAATATGGCATTTGCAAAGTTTCTTGCACAAATTATTAAATTGAGAACACATTATTCTGATTACACCATTAAAAGGATGAGACTTGATAATGCTGATGAGTTAACATCTCAAGCATTTAATGATCATTATATATCTACAAGGATTGTTGTTGAACATCCAGTTGCTCATGTGCATACACAAAATTGGTTTAGCTGAATCAATAGATAAACGCTTACAGCTAATAACTAGACAATTGATAATGAGTACAAATCTCTCAATATTTATATGTGGACATGTAAATTTACATGCTGCGACATTAATTCGCATTATACCATGTGGAAGTCGTAAATATTTTCACTTAATACTTGATTTTGGCCAAGAGCCAAATATTTTCTACCTTAAAACATTGGTTGTGCAGTGTATGTTCCAATTGTATCACCACAACACAATAAAATGGTTCTTCAAAGAAAGATGATAATATATTTTGGATATAAAACATCTTCAATCATAAGATATATTGAACCCATGATGGGTGATGTTTTTACAGCACGTTTTGCTGATTGTCATTTTAATAAAACATTGTTCCCTAGATTAGGGGGAGAAATAAAAATAAAAAATAAAATGATGCTTCATGATGTGAACATCAATTAAGGTATATTGAACTCGCACAAAAGAATGTGAAACGAAAGTTCAAAAATAATGCATATGCAAGAACTTGCAAATTAATTACTTTATGCATTTACAGATATAAAAAAGTGACTAAATCATATATACCAGCGATAAATGCTCCAGCTCGAACTGAAATTCCAAAAGCTGGCAATAATGTCACTGTTAAGTCTTTGCCACGCATCAAACGTGGAAGATCAATTGGTTCCGAAGATAAAAATCCTCGAAAAAGAAAATCAGCTGATAATGAGGTAAGAGAAAGTGTTCAAGAAGAACCACAAATCAATATTCCTTCTGCAGAGGATATTGATAAATGTAAATACTAAAATTGCGATAAATTATGCAATATTATGGAACCGAAATGAAACTAAAATCTCTATGAGATATTTTCATATAATGTTACAATGACATCATGAATAAAGATGATGATCTGGAACTAAAATCTGTCATTGAATATACAAAATGGACATGATTGAGCTCAATGGAAAGGAGCAATAAGAGCTGAATTAGAATCGCTCGATAAAAGAAAAGTTTTCGGATCAATCGTTATCACTTTTAAAGATGTGAAACGTATGGGATACAAATGAATTTTTATCCGAAAAGAAATGTGCAAATGAAGTTACAAGGCAAAACTAGACTTGTAACTCAATATTTCCCACAAAGACCAGAAATGAATTAGGAGGAAAAATTATCCTCCTGTAATGGATACAATTACTTATTAGATACTTAATCAACCTGGTAGTTATTTAAATGCATCTCATGAATGTTGTTACTACTTATCTGTATGGATCACTTAATAGTGATATATATGAATATACCTAAAGGGTTAAGGTATCATAAGCATCTAATGTAAAACCCAAGGGAATATATTCCATTAAATCACAAAGATTTCTAAGTGGGTTTATACAAACGGGACGTATGTGGTATAACCGATTAAATGACTACTTGATAAAAAAAAAGGGTATAAATATAAACTTATTTTGCACGTATGTTTTATAAAAACAATGTTCGGATATGAGATCGTAGTTGTTTATGTCAATGTTCTTAACATCATATGAACAAATAAAGAGATCTATGAAATCATTCAACTTCTAAAGAATTATTTTGAAATGAAAGATCTTGAAAAAACCAAGTATTACCTTGGATTGCAAATTGAGCATATGCCTAATGGTTTACTTGTACATCAAACAACTTATACCGAAAAGATTTTAAAACATTTTTTTTAAAGACAAACTCATTGTTGTTAGATCACTCAATATTGACACTGATCTATTTCATCCCTGCGAAGATCATGAAAATTTTAACAGATCGGAAGTTCTATATTTTAGTGCAATTGAGGTTCTTATGTATCTTATAGATTATACAAGATCTGACATTTCTTTTGCAGTTAATTTGTTGACAAGGTTCAGCTCAGCCCCTACCAAAAGACATTGGAATGGGATCAAACAAATAGTTTGATACCTTCGGGGAACTACTGATTTATAATTATTTTATTCTAACAACTCGAAACAAGATTTGTTTGGTTATACAGATGCAGATTATTTATCCGATCTACATAAAGCTAAATCTCAAACTGGATATGTATTCCTAAATGGAGGCACCGCAATATCATGACGTTCTCAAAACAAACACTTGTTGCAACATCATCAAATCATGCCGAAGTGATTGCATTACATGAAGCTACTCGGGAATGATTTTAGTTAAGATCAATGATACAAATCATTATTGATTCTTGTGGACTAGAACGCTATAAAAGCGTAACAACTATCTATGAAGATAATACAGCTTACATAATACAAATGAAAGAAAAGTATCAAAAATGACAGAACAAAACATAAATGCTGACGAGGCGCTAAAGCTATAAACGGTCTTAACGGTCATAAGTTTGATGGAAAAGAATGGTATGTTGGTAAGGCTCAGAAAAGACTACAAGAGAATAGGAATTGAAACAAGGGTTTGAGCAAACCATGAAGGAGACTGTAGACAAATCACAGGGGCTAAACTTGTACATAAAAGATTTAGATGATACAGTTTCAGATGAAAACCTCAGATTCTTCTCATATACTCAAGATCTCGTAAAAGACAACCAGATTAAAATGAGATACGTTCAATCAACAACTCTGCTGATCTTTATACCAAAGCACTGCCAACTGCTATTTTCAGAACACACGTTCATAATATTGACATGAGGCATGTTCAGAAGATGTAACAACTCAGACGTTGCCTACTTGAGGGGGAGTCAACTCTATGCTGCACTCTTTTTCCCTTAGCTAAAGTTTTATCCCAATAGGTTTTCTTTAGCAAGGTTTTTAACGAGGCAGTACTAGTTATTCTCTAATAAAATTGTCATCCAAGGGGGAGTGTTATAAAATATCTAGATTGGATGTTAATTTTATTATTATTATATTTCTTGCATAGTAATATTTTATGCTATAAATAGACATGTATGGTAGCCATTTAAGGTGCACCATTTCTCTTGAAATATCAATATCAATATTTCTTCTCTCCTTCTTCTCTCTTTTTCTCTCTTTGTTCTTATAACCATTAAAGGTAGTTATAAGCCTACTGAATTATAACAGATTTTTATTTATATTATTTCACCTTTTACATTCTAAATAACACGATCCATATAATCCATTAGATAGAATTATAACTATATATATTTAGCGAACACATTAAATTTTTTCTTAATATGAATCATATATTTAGAGGGGGTAGGATCAATGGGGAAGTAATTCTTTTTTCGTTTTTTTCGATTTTTTTTTTCAGGCATCAAGATCACAAGAAAATATGAACATTTAAAAAAAGACACTTCGTGATGAATGTTATTATTTAGGCGGGAAAACGATCGACAAAAATAACATTCAAGATAATATTGATCGTAAAGAATGTTAATATTCGAACATTTTTTTTTCATGTTTTGTGAAGTACTTTTTATCAAAATTTAGCCCGATTTAGGGTTTAGGGTTTAGTGTTTTGAGTTTAGTTCCTTAACCCAAAACGTTAAACCCAAAACCTTAAACTCTAAACCGTTCGTGTTAAAAACTCAATCTAAATCCTAAATCTAAACCCTAAACCCTAAACCTAAACCCTAAACCCTAAATTTCTAAACCCTAATATCTAAATCCTAATATCTAAACCGTAATTTCTAAACTCTCAAAATACGCTCGAAAAATACGATAATTATTATATATTATTTCTTCGAGCATTTTCCCGCCAAAATAAAAACGTTTATCACAAAGTGTCTTTTTTAAATGTTCATATTTTCATCTAATCTATAATGTTCGTGAACAAAGTTTTTTTAAAAAACAAAAATAAAAAAAAATTTACTTCCCCCTTCCCCCAATTGGTTACTTCCTCGTTAATCCTAATCCTACCACTACTACCACTATTTAGAGGGCACATGGTTTTCCGGGACAAACACGATTGCTGATGTTGTCTTCAAAGTGAAATGATCATGGTTCTAAATGGATCATGACCCTTTACGATATAATACGAATACGAAAATCCATCTATGGATTCTAAAAATATTATTTAAAAATAATGAAAACTCAAAACTTTTTCTAGCAGCGGTGGAGAATAAGAAATAAGAAGGCCGAATAATATTATGAAAATAAGGCTAATGATATTATAATTATTGTATTAATAATGACTACACAATCGGGCTGACCCATCCTATTTCCTATTTTCAACTATTATTACAGTCTAATAAATTTAAAAACAAATATTGCTCAAATTTGTTTTTGATTAAAAAATAAACCAAGTAAAAAAGGAGAGTTGGTTAAACATGTCTCTGTTTTCATCTCCTCATCGGGTTTCGTAGCTTGTAAATCGTGCGGTAAAACCGGCAACAAAACACGGAACCACCGTAATTTCCTGAAACCACACATGCACCACTCCATCGTTCGTAGATATTTTTTTTCTTTTATAAAAAATTTATATGTATATACTACATATATATATTTAGTTAATTAATACCAACTAGGCTACGTGTTTGTTTTCAATTTGAATCGGGCATGGTACAATTTGGGTTGTACTTGTGAATTGTGAGTACCTACTAATTATGCAATAATTCGAAATTATATGAATACACGTTTAAGATCGATGTTGGCCTTTCAATTTGTTTTCGCAAATGGTCCACACATGCATGTACATTTCGTATAACCAACCCTACTTCATTATGAGTATTGGTTGTTTATGAGACAATACTTTATCATGTCGATTCACTTGAACCATCCATAAACATTATCCATTTGCCTTAAAATTACTTCTTATAAAATTTGAACACTTACATGCATGGTAATAGCGAATTGCTACTTTTAAATGAGTTTTTACATTGTAAATCATCAAAGGTTAAGACTACTAGCAAAATGGCACTACTTGAATTCGAAGTTTTCAAGTGGATAAATCGTAGCAATACAATATTTTTTTTTTTTTCGAAAGGCAAACTATTATAAGCACGAGAAGCAAAAGATACAACACGAGACATAGTTGCCCATTACAAGACTATTAGGCACTATGAACACGAGGACTACTTGTTGCAAAGAATGCAACTTGCAAGACCAAAGACTAAAATACAAGTACAACTAATCTATACAATATTGTATCGGATTTGACAACCTCTCTCACCACTCGGTCTTTTTTCCTTTATTTTTGAAACGCGAGGAGATCCAATCGAAAGAAGTTAATTGAATTTCCATTAAGGCACCCGGGCCATTCCAACACTCGTTTGAGAAGACTTTCCGGTTGCGGTTTTTTCATAGTAGATAGTTGCAAGTCCATTCCAACGCTTGCCACACATAGGAACCCAAGGAAGACAATGACCGTCCGCCGTTTCCCCTAAAAACCTCATTTAAACTTAGATTTGTAAACGGACCCATGTTCCACCACTTGTAAACTTTGTCCCATATATCAATCGCATATCGACAAAAGATGATTGAGTGCTCAATCGTTTCCACATCATCGTCACATAGAGGGCATCGAACGGTATCGAGGTCAATACCTCTTTTGTCTAGTTCGGTACGGACCGTGTGATGCTCCGTACTAAATCAACATGTACGGACCATCAACAACAGGATCATTACAAGGTCAAACACTATATGCGTTTTCAAAACAGGTTTGCATTCATGATAAAAGATGACGTCATAACCAACGTAAAATGTTTTACAACCAAAAGTATGCTTCTATAAACGGAAGCAAGTAATAATAGTACGTGACCCTTAGGTCGTTACAAATCATTGTTCAAAAGTAATAAAGTTTGAATGCAAGATAAAATGTTTCATGCAGTAACATCTCTAATAAGGCAGCAGGTGGCTAATCAGCAAGACTAGTACAACAGCGGAAGCAAGCAACCTTAAGCACCTGAGAAAAACATGCTTAAAAACGTCAACACAAAGGTTAGTGAGCTATAGTTTAAGTATAACAGTAATGTAAGGTAGGCCACGAGATTTCAGTGCTTCAACAGCGTTTCAAAACAGTATGAAAAGTATATGTATAACCGTGGGCACTTGGTAACTAACTTAACGTTTATCACCCCCTAAAAGTACACTTGGCGAGTGCGTATGTTTACGAAGTATTAAACACCCGTTAAATGCTAGCGCTACTAGCCCAGTGGGGATGTCAAACCCTATGGATCCATATCTAAGATTCGCGTTCACCGGTTCAAAAACCAATGACTAAACGTTACCGAGCTAAGGGGAAAGTTTATGCCGTTGTATAACCCACACATATATAAAGTTTAAGTACTCGTGCCTAGTATGTAAAACGTAAAATACGCATGTATTCTCAGTTCTCAAAATAGTTAAAGTAAAAAGGGATGCTATAACTCACAGTGGTTAAGTAGTAGTAAAGTTGACACGGGAAAGGTAAGCAAGTATGTTTGTCCAAAAAGGTCCTCAACCTAAGTCAAAAGTTACTAAGTCGGTAAATCGTCCCAATAGGTTTATAAGTATGTAAATTAGATCTTAAGTATCATCATCATTCATCATTTAACAAAAAGTGTAAAGTAAGTTTCAAGTAAAGACTAGGGTTTGAAACAAAGACTGAATTCGTTCAGTCGCCACGATCTCTATACAAACTGAAATGAGGTGAGACCAGTGGCCATGGCTCCGTATATGAGTCCCCTAGGTACTGACCAATTTCCAGAATCAAACTCGTCTTCATTTGACCGTGGTGATGGTTTAAGTGCGAGTAGGTCAGAAATTTCAGCACAACGTTAATAGGGTGTAGTGACTTTCAGGAGGCCATAGATCCTAAACCGTAACTCGGATTAAGACGAGGTCTAAATGGAAAATCATCTACTCGAACCGAACTAACTGAAAATCAACTTTTCAGTAGCCCAAGTAGTCTGGTCAGTTCCAGAAACAGTAAGAAAGGTGTTCCGGTGGGTTCTTGGTGCTTGATGCTCATCACGGTTCTCATCCTTGATGCGTATAGCTTCAAGTGTACAACTCGTTGATGGGTTTGCATCATCTTATCCAAGTTTTGACCATCATAACACAAGTGCAAGTCTAAGACATGTAGCACAACTCACTTAAGAGTTGTATGAAGTTTGATGAACCAAAGTTACATCAAGATCTTAGATCCAACACATACAAGAGTTATAAAAGTAATATTAAGCTATAAACTTGAAAGTAAACTTATATAAACAAGATCTTAAGTTTGTAGAACATAATTCTTAGTTAGATCTTGAAGATACTAGACCCAAAAGTCTAGATCTAACATAAGTGTACAAAGTGATAATCAAAAAGTTTACTTACATGTTCTTGAACTTACAAAGCAGTTTCAAGAAATATGAGATCAAGATTAACTAGTAATACTTGACCAAATTAGCAACACTACAACTTTAAATAAATGAAATGAAGAAATAAATTAAAGCTACAAGTATTATGTTCATATTTGCTTCATACCTGAGAAGATTCAAACCAAAGTTAAGATCTTAAGAATTCAAGTCTACAAAACATAAACATAAAGAAGATCATCAAGTTTATGAACTCTAGATCTTGAAAACATTTAAGTATAGAACCACAAACTAACAAGTTTTAGGTTCTTGTTCTTGGTTCTTCATCAAACAAGAGATGGAAGTAACCAAGATCCATGATGATTCAAATTATAAAGTTTGATCTTGAGTAATAACCAACAACATACAACTAACAAGACAAGTAACAAATGATGATGAGATTTTCGATTTTTAGAAGAGAAAAGAAGAAGAAATAATGTTGTTACTTACTAGTTTTTGAGAGAAAATGCTAGAGAGAAAAGTAAGTGCAAGTAAGTGTGTGAAAATGAAGTGAAATGCAAGTAGATATGTAGCAAGAAAAAAAAAAAAAAAGAACTCCCTCCTTGATTAAGAGAGCCGACGGTTTGGGTGCAAAAATGGGGAGGTCAAATGCCACTTTCTAGTGTTGGAAGAGTGTTAAAGCTAAGAAAGGGTAGTGAGGTTAAATGCATGGAGAAATGGTCTTGCATGCTTGCACACTTTGTCTCCTATTTATCTTAATACATTCATACTTAACCTTAATGTAATACTAGCTTAATCCATGGGCTTACAAGTCCATTATGGGTGTAGGGTGGGCTTACTAGTCCATGAAATAAAAGTCCAAGCCCAAGTACAAGTAAGTATGCAATTTAAATAAATAAAGCCTAAGTAATTAACTACTAACCTTAGTTAATTAAAATGATTAATAATAAATAATCATGAATGTAAATAAATAATATTCAAAAATATTATTCGTGGAAAGTAGGCACGTCACAAAGACAAGTCGGGCCATGGAAAGTTAAATACGGTAGCAAGTAAATGTACAAAAATACATTTATTAAAGCGCAAGTATTAATAATAAATATTAATAATAACCGTTGGAAAATTTCGGGTCGTTACATCACCCACCTGTTAAAGAAAATTTTGTCCCGAAATTTTAAGCTGAGGTAGATGGAGGAGTAAGGAAAAGGTGAGGATACTTCTGCATCATTTGATCCTCTCGCTCCCAGGTAAACTCAGGTCCTCGTTTGGCATTCCATCGCATTCAGACGATCGGAATCTTGTTGCGTTTCAAAGTTTTGACCTCACGGTCCATAATTTCAACAGGCTCTTCCACGAAGTGGAGTTTGTCATCAATTGTAAGTTCTTCCAGTGGTATGACAAGTTCTGGTGCAGCAAGACACTTCTTCAAATTTGATACGTGGAAGGTAAGATGAACTGAGCTCAATTGAGTTGGGAGATCCAAACGGTAAGCAACGGGTCCAACACGTTCCAAGATTTCAAAAGGACCAATGTATCATGGGTTTAACTTTCCACGTTTTCCAAAACGAATCACACCTTTCCAAGGTGAAACCTTCAACATTACACGGTCACCGACGTTGAATTCAAAGTCTTTAAGTTTGAGGTCGGCATAACTCTTTTGACGATCACGGGCCGTCTTAAGTCTCGCTTGAATCTGAGCAATCTTCTCCGTTGTTTCATGGACTACCTCGGGTCCAGTGATTTGCTTTTTGCCTACTTCGGCCCAACAAATAGGAGATCGGCACTTGCGGCCATACAATGCTTCAAAAGGTGCGACATTAATGCTTGAATGATAACTGTTGTTGTATGAGAATTCGGCTAATGGCAAATGCCTTTCCCAGGCCTTTCCGAAATCAATGACACATGCACGCAACATGTCCTCCAAAGTCTGGATTGTGCGTTCACTTTGCCGGTCGGTCTGTGGGTGATATGCAGTACTCATGTCGAGGCGGGTTCCCATGGCTTCTTGTAAAGAACGCCAAAATCTGGAAGCAAAATGGGGATCGCGATCTGAGATGATCGATAAAGGTACACCGTGGCGAGATACAACCTCTTTGATGTATAGTTGAGCAAGTCTCTCCATCGTATCCGTTTCCTTCATGGCTAAGAAGTGTGCAGATTTAGTGAGACGGTCAACGATAACCCAGATGGTATCGTATCCGCCCACCGTCTTTGGTAGCTTAGTAATGAAGTCCATCGTTATCCTCTCCCATTTCCATTGCGGGATTTCCGGTTGTTGAAGTAATCCAGAAAGCCTCTGATGTTCGGTCTTAACTTTCGAGCAAGTCAAACACTTATCAACATAAGTTGCAACGTCCTTCTTAAGATTCGGCCACCAATACTGTTCCTTAAGATCGTGGTACATTTTGCCCGCTCCGGGATGAATCGAATATCTAGACTTGTAGGCTTCATCAAGTATTTGGTTTCGTAGATCTCCATAACAAGGTACCCAAATTCTTCCGGCGAAGTACCGAAGTCCTGTCTCCTTAGCCTCGAATCGAGAGACGAGAATGTTCAGGTGTTCATGAGATATATTCTCCTCCTTGAGAGCCTCATCTTGGGCTACTCGGATCTGATTATTGAGATTTGAATGGATGGTGATGTTCAAGGCCCGAACACGAAGAGGTGCCATCCTCTCCTTTCGGCTCAGAGCGTCAGCTACAACATTGGCCTTGCCAGGGTGATAACGAAGTTCACAATCATAGTCGTTCAGCGTCTCAATCCATCGACGCTGTCTCATATTTAGTTGCTTCTGATCGAAGATGTGCTGGAGACTTTTATGATCGGTGAAAATAGTGCTCTTAGTTCCATAAAGATAGTGTCTCCACAGCTTTAATGCAAAGACGACGGCTCCAAGCTCGAGATCGTGTGTTGTGTAGTTTCGCTCGTGAATCTTCAGTTGTCGGGAGACGTAAGCGATAACCTTTGTTCGTTGCAGAAGTACACAACTAAAACCACTTTTCAAAGCATCGCAATATACGACGAAATCATCACTGCCTTCAGGAAGTTATAAGATAGGTGCGGTGGTCAATTTCTACTTCAAGGTTTGAAATGCTGATTCGTGTGCGGGTTCCCAAATGAACTTCTTCCCTTTGTGAGTCAGTGCGGTTAAAGGATGCGCAATCAGAGAAAATCCTTCAATAAATCTTCGGTAGTAACCAGCGAGACCTGAAAATCGGCGGATGTAAGTTGGAGTAGTGGGGGTCTCCCACTTACTGATAGCTTCAATCTTGGCGGGATCAACTTTGATACCCTGGTCGCTCAAAACATGACCCAGAAATTGGACTTCCTTCAACCAAAATTCACACTTGGAGAATTTGGCATAAGTTGCTCTTGTCTCAAGAGTTCAAGCACTAATCTAAGATGTTGTTCATGTTCTTCTTCGCTCTTAGAGTAGATGAGGATATCATCTATGAAGACGATGATGAACTTGTCCAAGTATGGTTTGCAGACACGATTCATGAGGTCCATGAACACGGCAGGTGCATTGGTTAATCCGAATGGCATCACGAGAAACTCATAATGACCATAACGAGTTCTAAACGCAGTTTTCATTACATCACTCTCCTTCACCCTCAACTGGTGATAACCGGATCGCAAATCGATCTTAGAGTAAACGCTCGATCCTTGCAGTTGGTCAAAAATATCGTCAATTCGGGGAAGAGGATACCGATTATTGATTGTCAATTTGTTGAGTTCGTGGTAGTCGATACACATACGGAAGGATCCGTCTTTTTTCTTCACAAATAAAACCAGTGCGCCTCAAGGCGAGAAGCTTGGTTTGATAAATCCACGGTCTAACAGTTCTTGTAGTTGGCTCTGCAACTCTTGCATTTCTGAAGGTGCGAGTCGATAAGGTGCGCGAGCTATAGGTGCAGCTCCTGGCACTAAATCAATCTAAAATTCTACTGCTCTCGGCGGCGGTAATCCAGACAATTCTTCTGGAAAGACATCGGAAAACTCGTTCACAATTCGTACATCGTTCACACTCTTCACCTCGGTTTCTAATGTTCTCACATGTGCTAGCACAGCAAGACGTCCTTTCTTCATGATCTTTTACGCTTTCATGCAACTAATGAGATTCAGTTTCGAGCTACATCTCTCTCCGTAAATAATCAATGGCTCACCGTCTCCGTATGGTATACGAAGATCTTTATCTCCACAGATAATGTCGGCCCTTACTTTGGTCAACCAATCCATACCGACGATCACGTCAAAACTTCCCAATTTGATGGGTATCAAATCAATTTTGAAATCCGCACCAGCTATGTTGATAATAGCTCCTCAGCCAATTTGGTCAACTTTTTCAAGTTTTCCGTTGGCTACCTCGACAAGCATACTCTCTCTTAAAGGAACTAATGACCAATTTATCTTATCGCAAAAGTGTCTACATACATAACTCCTATCGGCACCAGTATCAAATAAGACATAAGCTAATAGATTGTTGATAGTGAATATACTTGTCACCAAGTCGGGGTTCTCACGGGCGTCCCTTGCATTTACATTGAAAGCTCTGCCACGCGGTGGTCCGCCGTCCTTTCTTTTGTTAGGACACACATTTCTGAAGTGGCCCGTCTGTCCGCATTCGTAGCACTTTTTCGGTCCATTGGGGTTCGCCTTCACATTCAGGGTGGTGACCTTGCAGTCTTTACCGATATGCCCAGTCCATTGGCACTTTTCACAAACCACATTACAATACCCGGTATGGTGCTTGTAGCACCTCTTGCATTGCGGTAGGGTACCCTTGTAGTTCGGGTTTGAGCTTGTGTTTGGGTTGGGATTCCCACCATTATTGTGCCTCTTAGCGGGGGTTTGATCATAGGCTCTCCCTTTGTTGTTATCCCATTTACGCTTCTCACTACTACCCGCTTCGGATTTTGCCTTTTTCGGTTCGTCGATGATAATCTGGTTCATTAAGGTATGTGCCATGCGCATTGCTTCCGGGACATTGGGTGGCTTAGACGAGGTGACATTTCCCTTAATGGACTTAGGAAGTCCCCACAAATACCTTTCTATACGCTTACACTCCGGGGTAACCATGGTAGGACACATCAGGGCTAGTTCCAGATATCTACGGTTGTAACCATCGAGATCGTTTCCCACAACCTTCAACTGCATAAACTCAATCTCCATCTTCTAAATCTCTGTCCTAGGGCAATATTCCTCAATCAGGGCCCATTTGAATTCCTCCCATGGGGTAGCAAACGCCTCATCAATACCCTTTGCTTGAGCCAATGTGTTCCACCAAGTTAGTGCGCCGTCAGACAGCGTACATGAGGCATACTTGGTCTTGTTCGCCTCTGAGCAGTTACTAACTCGAAACACAGATTCTAATTTCTCAAACCACCTAATGAGACCAACTGGCCCCTCAGTTCCACTAAAGTTGTGGGGCTTGCAGCTTTGAAACTCTTTGTATGTGCACACATTACGAATGGGCTGGATAACCGGTGGCGGTGGAGCTTGGGGGTTCATTTCTGCTAAAGCTGCGGCGACTTGTTCATTGATCATTTCCTTGATCTGTGCTGTGGTTGGCGTTGATCTTCCATTTGCCATTGATGTTCTAAACAAAAATTTTGACTCAAGTCAAAATCTAGTTTTCAAATAGTAATAATACAGTATATGGTAACCAGCATGGAATTAACACAACACATGCTTATTAAGTAATGCAAATAGATTCAGATACCACAGAATCAACATACAGTAACGTAAATAGAACACTGTGCAAGAATTAAACAACACAAAGTTCCATTCATTAATAATAAGTTGCATACATCCGCATAGGTTCGTACAATACATAAGTAGAACATAAAACTACAAATGAGATTACATAATGAAATCTACTACAAAAGTCCTAAGGTGATGGTGGGTGTAGGATGTCCATTACGTGGGACATTTGGTCCTCGAGTTCAGCTACCCGAGCACGGAGGATCTCCACTTCCCTTGTCAGTTCCTCGACAGAGGGAGATGGTGGGGCAGGCGGTGCAGTCGGTATGAGTGGTGCTGGTGGTGCAGATGGTCCGGCTCCAGAAGTGGAGGCTGCAAAGAGGTAAGGCTTACTCACAAAAGGATCAGCAGGGCACGGTACAGGCCACTTTCGGGCGGTAACCTTACGACGCCGACCATGAGCGTCAACGAATGGTCGACCTCCATTAATCCCTGGAATGACAGTACCATCGAAACGGTACCGCTTCTTCGGTGGGGTGGAGGGTGGCTGTACAGGTGCATCATCAGGGTCCTCATCTGAATCCTCGTCACTAGAGTCGTCATAGGATGAGTCGTCGGATGAAGAATCAGCGGATGATGGGTCGTCTAGATCGGCTGGGGGTGGCTGCACGGGTGGCTTTCCCTTAATCTTTATACTACCAATCCATCTTACTACATGCTTTCACCTCTTCTGACATTATGTATCCTTTCTTAAGGATGTCAAGCCAAAACCCTATCATCTTGCCTGATCCCGACCCTAAAGGATCGGTTAGTATGTGATTGTTATCATATCCATATATATCTTATGACCTGACTTCACCATTGTGATTCAAAGTATTCTTTGACTCACACAAAGGGATGTCACTCATGACTCAACATTCCCACGTCAACTATCTAAGTTTGATCACGTGTCCTGACCTTATGGAGTGACCTTGGAATGGAAATATGAATTAGTGAAATATAATGACGCTTGGCCGACGTGATTATATTACGGTAATCCATATAGAAATTCCAATATCATGACATATGGAAAAGAAAGTGAATCAAAGAAAAATTTCCAAGCCACTCATTCAAAATCTCAATGTTATTACATGAAGGGTAATTATCATCTGATTCATAGATATACGAAGAGATCGTTACGATCAAACTATCTATCTCATACCCATGAGTAGATTAACAAATTCTCCTATGCCATAAAAGCTGTAAAGCTTTGCATTCTTTTTTTCTTAAACAACCTATCTCTTTATCTTTGACGCTTAATTACCACATCCCCGCTGGAAGGAAGGATGCCTGTTCTTAAGTGACCTGAAGTGACACCCCCGTAATTCCTTCGAAGCATGCCTCCTATTATCTGCAATTACGCTCCTAGTGTAGATTTTCATAAACCCATTAGGAACCCGTCGAAGATAAGCGACAACCACTCGCAAGATTTTCATTTGAATATTCAAACGAAGATATTATAAACACCACATTCACTATCACATTCTCATACTCTACCATTCATATCTCACTTGTCAGCAACAGCTTCACACATGAACGTTTTGAATTCCAAGAACTTGAACCACATTTAAATTCAATGGTTTTCATTAACTCGTAATATTTTTGCTTAAATATCCCCGAAGTTTTCAAAAATCATTCACTTGATCTTCATCGATCATTTTCCAACTTGAAAATTCTGCTTACCAAAATTTTACACACACTGTTTTACTATGCGATCCTCTCGAAATTTTATATTTACTTCCATTCATGCAAGTTTTATAAATCGTATATGTTTATATAATAAAGTAAATAATATTTACCCTTACTTATTTTTGACTAGTACATATAAAATTATACTCTCACTTCTACAAATCAATTATTTTACTCAAAAGATATTTTACGTAAAATAGTACATGTTGTATATAACTCCAGTTTTACTAAGAACTTCGCTTCTTTTTATTGTCACCTTAAACGACTCGAATTTCTATAAAGTTTTCATTACTTGTTTATATAAAAATTTTCGTATTATTATACACCATGTAGTAATCACAATTCCTCTTGCCCTTCGAAACTTACCATTGAGTTCATCATTCAAAACTCTATGTTCTCGTCAACTTTTCCCTTTTGTGATTGACCGTTGAGAAGATTTTACTTCTAATATCTCACGGTTAAACCACAACACCCTCGCGAACATCAAATCTATAATTCTATATTTTGTGGTACAAGAAATTATTTTTGGAGATTTTCTCATCTAGTGAAAACTATTCTTATACCCAATGATTCCCATTTCTTCTCCACCGCACTTAAACTCATAAGTGAATGATAGAATGACTCGCCATAGGTGCGAGAACGTCTTCCTCAGATCATACCTTTCGTGCAGTTTCCTATCAGAAATATAATTTATGATCCTCGCTATCATCTTTAAAGGAGTTACCTTAAATGTATATGACATTTATTTGTTTGCTCCAAATATCTCTCTTCGTTGGTTGCAACTAGATGATTATCCTAGATAAGGGTTCGACCTCTGTTTCGACCTAACATAAATCATAATCATAAAGTTACATTCTACAACAAGCTATCTATTTCCAAGGATAAGTTCGCATGATACACTGAACGATATCTTTCCTTAATCACTCATACCATCCTGTGGGCATTTTAGTAATTATGGCTTGCTTTGCATGTAAGCCTGATTAGTGACTCTTCAGCTGGAATCTCGTTACGTCTATTCACGTTAGATATTTCTTGAAAACCAAAGGTATCATGTCTATGGTTATCTTTCGGAATTTGAAGTCAGTAATATATCTAACAAACACAAGCCATGCATCAAACTACGTGGCTGTGATCTTCAAATACTTCTCTCTGATTGTCTGCCCTAATGGCGACATAAACGCTCAAGGTTTCAAATAAACTTAGCAATGTTCGTTGCACATGTCAGGTATCCAACTTACTGAAATGCTTGTACGACTAAAATATCACAACCCTTTTAAGGAAACCTACACTCATGTTATCCCTTTGAATTACCTCCGCATTTATAATAAAATACGCTTCCAAGAAGAACCCGTAGGAGTTATGGATCGTGAGATTAAGCACTTGAAACAAGGCAACATTTCCTATTGTCAAAATCCGTTGGAATTCACGTAGAGGCCCCGAGTATACATGGGAACGTGAAGACCAAATGAGATGAAAATATCCACATCTCTTCACTACCGCAGATGCATCCGAGAAGTCTACCTAAAACTTCGGGACAAAGTTTTCATTAACGGGGAGGTACTATAACGACCCTCACTTTTCCCTTCCGAATTTACCAAATTGCCCTTGGGGTTTTTCATCTGTTCCTCTGTGTTGTCGATTCAGGGATGTTATCCGTTACGACCTATGAACTAAAAATTTATGCTCTCATTAAATGATCGTATTTATTATTAAAACCATAATCTTGTAAACCCTAAACCTAACCCTACGCATTAAAAAAAAAAAAACTAACCCTAATACTCATTTAATATTGAATATTAAACCCTAACCCTAATACTAAGTAAATAATAAAAACAATACGTAATAAATTAAATGTGACATTTATATGAGTTAAAAAAAAATGAGAACTTATATGAACTCGGTAAAATTTATAAAAGTTGGGACCAATAAATAAATAAAATGTATTTTAACCAAATGTAACTTTAATATTATTAATAATAATAAAAATATATGTAAAATATATATAGAAATGGCTAATGCCGATTAAGAAAAACAAAAAAAAAGCTAGGAGATTTGTATAAAAGGAAAACTTAATTAACAAGTAACTACTAATCCTAATTAACTTCTAATACTTGCATCCTAATCTAATTTAAGTCCTTGATCATCAAGTTTTTAGATTTCTAATAAGATCACAACTCTTGTAAGCATCTATAAAAGGCTTTGATGTTTCATAATCTTCGTACCACAAAAACAATCCTTAAAACCCTCTCCCTTTGCTGCAAAATAGTCGACCAATTCCTTCAGCTTTTTCCCTCTTTTAATCGACACTTAAACAGCCCCAAAACAGCCCTCCAACACAGCTATTTAGTCGACTAGAACAACCCTTCCAACAGCCTTTTTAGTCGACAACCAATCCTCACCAAAACAGTCTTCACCCCGTCGCCATCTAGCTGCGTTTAGCAGCTCATCACCACCTCCAGTCTGCTGCGATTTTCGCAACCCATCACCGCCACTTTGTTCGACCACCAACACCATCCAAACAGCCTCCAACGCCATCTTCTACAGCCATATAATCTTCTGTTTCTGCTGTATTTTTCGATCACAACAACCCTTTAATTTCCTGCTGTAAAATCGCCACCTTCTTGGCCCTTTATTCGACATCCAACTCCTGTTATTCTGCTACAAACTCGTGATCCAAAGAGCCCCCAAAAGTCAACCTGTTGCTGTGTTTTTCTGCTTGTTTACCTGCTATTTTTCTGCTGTCTTTCGCCCTCAAAAACAGCCCGAAACCATCGCCCGTTAGCTACTGTTTTGCTGCTGAAAAATCAGCACCCGAACCGCCACATTATGCAGCCTTTTGCTGCCATTTTTGGCCGCCAAACCACCACTAGAACCACCCCCGAACAGCCCCTATTGCTGTCTATTTATGCTGCTACTGTTCGGTAACCAAACCCGCTCAGAAGGAGCTCGATTTCTGTTGATTTTGCTGCTGCGTTTTTTATGGTTGTTCCTACTAAGTTGCGAGTCAATACGGACCCATGAAACAAGTGTTTGAGTCGTGATATCCTGCTGGATATCTCCTGCTGTTCAGTCCACTTTTATCACCTTCTTGTTCTTGAAGTTTATCTTCTAAAGGTATCCTAAACTCTAGAGTTAATTATACTCTTTTATTGTTTTAGTTATTATGATTAAAAGAGAAAAGTGTATGGATTTAAATGTATTATGAATAAAATATGAAACTAGTAATATAATCAAGTATGAATTATGAATGATTATGTTTATGGAATAACAAACTAGTTAATGTAATAAAGAGTTAATAAGATAAAGTATTAAGATTAAATAGAAGGTTATGAAGTATAAATAATTTGATAACTAGTAAGTTTGGTTATGATCAAAGTTAGAAGAATAATTATAAGATTATGGTTATGATTTTATGTAAGTGAAAGTTAGGAGATTAATGAGTTGATTTTGATTATTAGGGTTTAGATATGATCATCAAAATAGATAAAGATTTTGATTAAAAAGTTTGGGTTATGAACTAATTATGGTTGAACTAGTTTAAGAATGTGATTTAAAAGGTTAGGGTTTATAAGTATGATCATGATGTTAGAGAATTAATGAATGAAATGAATATGATTAAAAGATTAGGTATAAGGTAAAAAAAAGGGGATTAGTAAAAGATTATGAGTATGAATTTATTATGATTAAAAATTAGGGTTGATGGATATATGTAGGTATTATGGTTCATGGAATTGAAAGTGATAAAAGTTATGATTTTATGTGAGAATGAATAATGATTAGTGATATTTGATGGTGGAATAATATATGATAATGATAATAATAATACATGTGCATGCATGCATGCTTACGTACGTATGTGCATGTATACATTGTAGGTATATGTGTGTGTGTATATGTAAATATATACATACGTGTATATGTATATGTATATGTATATGTATATGTATATATGTATGTATATGTACGTGTGTATGAACGAATGAATGTGCATTATGTAAGTTATATGAGATTAGTAAACATAATAATAAAAGTAATAAGTATATGTATATATATCATCTTACACTTATGTATATGTAACACCTACACTTAATGTATATATATATATATATATATATATATATATATATATATATATATATATATATATAGATATATATATATATAAATCGTATAGTTATGAATACATACATGTATAATAATAAATAAAGACTATATATGTATGTATCACATAAGTATAGTTATATAGGTAACATATAAGGATAACTTACATAATAGTCGAATTATTAAAGTAAATAATAATACTATTATCAGTATAACCTATACACTTATCTACATAGTAACACTTAATAACACTAAGTATATTATCACTTATATAAATATAACTTTTTCTCGAAAACGGTCACTGTTAATATAGTTTACTATATTAATAAACAAACTTTATGTCTATTAGGCATTAACTAATCAAACATAATATCTCTAGGTTGAGATCTCCATGTTCAACACTCCGATCATATATCTTACGTGGAATATCTATCTGCTATTAAGGTGAACTTCATGGCCCCGCTTTTCAACTTTCTCTATTTACTTATTTTAAACTTTTGGGGTGAGACACATGCTTGCTTTTAAACTGTTTTACACGACACAAGTACCTACAAACTATTTAACTGTGCTGACATGCTTTGATTCATGCTAAATCCCTACCATGATATCGCTAATTGCTACTTATAAAGGCAAGCTTAGTTATTGTGAATAGCGCTATCGAGAGTGACGTCTCTATCCATTTGACCGTTGGTCTTTGGTTACATAATAATGATTAAACGACACTGACAGTTCAAGGTGTCCTGGGGTAACTTTGTTTACGTATCGATATCATAACTTCAGCATTTACTTTTGATAACTAAATCTTGTGGTCTAAAACTATATATTAAACCTATGTTGTTCACTCAACCATTTTGGTTGATACTTTTAAGCATGTTTTGTCTCAGGTACTTAGATATATTGCTTCCGCTGTAGAACTCTGCTGTTACTTAGAAGTCAAGCCGAGCACTGGGACCAGAGTTAATGATAATGCTAAAAACGAACATATATTTCATAGCATTATTCCTCAAGAAAGACAAGCTTTTAGTTGCAATTGTTCTATTTACAAGTGATATTCGTTTAAATAATAAAAGGTGAAGACAAAAGACAGATTCGACGAATTGAAGACGTAAACGACCAAAAACTCAAAAGTACAAAATAGAATCAAAGAGGTTCCAATTATTGATAAGAAACGTCTCGAAATTACAAGAGTACAAGATTCAAAACGCAAAGTACAAGATATTAAATTGTACGCAAGGACGTTCGAAAATCCGGAACCGGGACCAGAGTCAACTCTCAACGCTCGACGCAACGGACTAAAAATTACAAGTCAACTATGCACATAAATATAATATAATATTTAAATAATTCTTATAATTATTTATATATTATATAAATAAATAAAAATCATCGGCAAGAAAGACTCCAAATTGTGTGAGCTGTATTTACAAACTCCGCGACTCGCGGAGTTTGAAGGCAAAATGGGCCGCGAGTCGCGGAGCCCCAATTTCTGAAACTGCCTATAAAGCCAACCGAATTCTGATCATTTTTCATCATCTAATATCCATCTCTCTATCTATATCGTATATATTTATATTTATATTTTAATTTTAATTTTAATTTTAATTTTAATCCTAATAATAAGGGTATGTTAGCGAATGTTGTAAGGGTGTAAGTCGAAATTCTGTCAGTGTAATGCTACGCTATTTTTAATCATTGTAAGTCATGTTCAACCTTTTTAATTTAATATCTCGTAGCTAAGTTATTATTATGCTTATTTAATCCGAAGTAATCATGATGTTGGGCTAATTACTAAAATTGGGTAATTGGGCTTTGTACCATAATTGGGGTTTGGACAAAAGAACGACACTTGTGGAAATTAGACTATGGGCTATTAATGGGCTTTATATTTGTTTAACTAAATGATAGTTTGTTAATGTTAATATAAAGATTTACAATTGGGCGTCCCTATAAATTACCATATACACTCGATCGGACACGATGGGCGGGGTATTTATATGTACGAATAATCGTTCATTTAACCGGACACGGGAATGGATTAATAGCCACTAGAATAATTAAAACAGGGGTGAAATTATGTATAAGGACACTTGGTATAATTGATAACAAAATATTAAAACCTTGGATTACACTCAGTCGACATCCTGGTGTAATTATTAAACAAAGTATTAAAATCTTGTTACAGTTTAAGTCCCCAATTAGTTGGAATATTTAACTTCGGGTATAAGGATAATTTGACGAGGATACTCGCACTTTATATTTATGACTAATGGACTGTTATGGACAAAAACCAGACGGACATATTAAATAATCCAGGACAAAGGACAATTAACCCATGGGCATAAAACTAAAATCAACACGTCAAACATCATGATTACGGAAGTTTAAATAAGCATAATTCTTTTATTTCATATTTAATTTCCTTTATTTTATATTTAATTGCACTCCTAATTATCGCATTTTTATTTATTGTTATTGTATTTAATTGCACTTTTAATTATCGTACTTTTTAATTATCGCAAGTTTATTTTATCGCACTTTTATTATTCGTAATTTCATTATCGTTATTTACTTTACGCTTTAATTTAAGTCTTGTATTTATTTTTAATATTTTACATTTGGTTTTAACTGCGACTAAAGTTTTAAAATCGACAAACCGGTCATTAAACGGTAAAAACCCCCCTTTTATAATAATAATATTACTTATATATATATTTGTATTTTTATAAAAGTAAACTAATATAGCGTTAAGCTTTGTTTAAAAAGATTCCCTGTGGAACGAACCGGACTTACTAAAAACTACACTACTGTACGATTAGGTACACTGCCTATAAGTGTTGTAGCAAGGTTTAAGTATATCCATTCTATAAATAAATATCTTGTGTAAAAATGTATCGTATTTAATAGTATTTCCTGCTAAAATTAATAGCTATTTTTATACCACTCTACTAAAACATCAAGTATTTTTGGCGCCGCTGCCGGGGAAATCGCTTAAAAGCCGGAAGCGCAACGCTAATAAAAAAAAAAGATTTTTAGTTTACTTTTATTAAAATTCGCTTTTGTAAAAATACGTTTTAAATATTCGAAAATATAAAAAGAAAAACAAAAATATAAGTATTTTTAAGATTTTGTTAAATATTTAAGTTTTATAAAGTTTCTTTATTTTTATATAAGTTTTATTTAAGTATTTTGTTTTTATTTAAAACATATAAATTTTTTTTTTAATATATATAAATCTATTTTTAAGATATTTATAAAATTATAAAGTAATTCTATTTTTATTTTAGTTTTTAAATATAAGTTTTTATTATATAAATATTTTATAAACAGAAAATATAAAACAGAATATAAAAAAAAAAAAACGTCAAGTTTTAAACTGTACCTGAGTTGAATTTTGGATCCCCGCGACTCGCGGAGTTTGATGCTTTGAATACCGCAAGTCGCAGAGCTGTCTGACACGGGCCACACAGAACCCTAATCTGCATTAAATACGGAGTATTATTAATTATTATTAATTAATTTGTAATTAGGGTTAAATATTTAATTAATTTAGTATTTAATTTAAGTTTTAATTAATTTATGTATTTAGTTTAATTAGTTTAATTAATTTGTAAAATTAATAGTTTTAATAAATAAAGAATATAAAAATAATATTTTTATAAAAATTTTTATTTTTTTACAACTTTTTGTATATTTTTATATTTTGTCCCTTTTTAATCGTTTTAGCGTAATATTTGTATTTTTAGCCCATATTTAGTTTGAAAACTTAGTTTTTGCAATAGTTATTTTTACTTCTAGATTTTTTAGACTTAGCCGTAGAATTCCTTAAGTACTTTTTCTTTAGACTAAGATTTAGGTACTTTAGAATTTTGTGACGCCTTTTTAAGTTTTAGTTTCTTTTTAAGTTATTTCCATTTGAGATTTAGTTTTTCTTTTAAGCTTTAATATTTTTAGACGACTTTTACCTATGTATCAATTATCATTCCAATTAGTAATCTCAATTTGCGATTATAATTTTAAGTTAGTTGTAGTAATAAGGTTAGGTTAGTCAATTGTTTTTAAGTTTTATAAGTTTCTTTTATTTTTCCGTCACCTTTTATTTTTCAACCATTTTTCTTTTTCGACCTTTTTCCGACGAACTCTTTTTCTTTCTTATTTCTCGCTATTCTAGTTTTAGGACATAGATTTTTATTCTACTTCTTATCTAAATTTCTTAAAATTACGAAAATTTATTTTAAGTGGTTAAATTGATAGACATCAAAATTTTCTGGTTCGTAGTAATAGTTGAATTTGTACGTGGACCGGGTTATTGGAGCCAAACAGTCCTTAATTATATTGAGACCAAACGAATCCTGCCCCTCTGCTGCATCTTTTGGCTATTCGAAACGTGGGCAAAATCAGAAAAGTCTATTGATTGGATAACTTATTATAATTTTTCTTTCCTTTTAAAAACTAATAGGATATTCAGTGAATGCACCGAGCAAGACGTTCACCACCTTTTGTACGTTCACCACCTGTAACTAGATCAAGACATTTAGCAAATATTACTGCCGTTGATTTTTCTTTAGAATCGTCATCCAGTCGACCAAGTACTTCAGTTCAAATTTCCGATAATCCATTTTTTGAACCCGACCTCACAATTGAGAATCCGGAGAATATTCAGGAACGATTCGTAGATCCTGAACCACTAAACTTTCCTCCGGAACCACCAATCATTCAAACAGAGATTGTTGAGGAACGAACCATTAAATCCGAATCCTCTAGTGATTCCGATTCAACAAATTCAATTATGGAGAATCTGGAACCTTTAAGTATGGAAGACCGAATGAGAGCTAAACGCACTGGCCAAGGTCACGCAATTACTCATCCAGACATTAATGCGCCAGATTATGAAATCAAAGGACAAATTCTACACATGGTGACTAATCAATGCCAATTTAGTGGTGCGCCGAAGGAAGATCCAAATGAACATTTATGTACCTTTAATAGGATCTGCACACTATTTAAAATCCGAGAAGTGGAGGATGAACAGATATATCTCATGTTATTTTCCTGGACTTTAAAGGGAGAAGCCAAAGATTGGTTGGAATCGTTACCTGAAGGGGCGATTGATACATGGGACGTTTTAGTTGAAAAATTTCTTAAACAATTCTTTCCTGCATCTAAAGCCGTAAGACTTCAAGCAGAAATTGTTACGTTTACACAGAAGCCAAATGAAACTCTATATGAGGCGTGGACAAGATATGGAAAGTTATTAAGAGGATGTCCGCAACATGGTTTAGACACCTGTCAAATAGTACAAATATTCTACCAAGGATGCGACATCACTACAAGGAAAGACATAGATATAGCAGCTGGTGGTTATATTATGAAGAAAACCGAAACTGATGCTTACAAAATTATTGATAACACTGCTTCCCACTCACATGAGTGGAACCAAGAAAAAGATATCGTTAGATCATCTAAAGCAGCTAGAGCCGATTCTAGCCATGACTTAGATTCTATTTCCGCAAAGATAGATGCTGTGGAGAGACGAATGGAAAAGATGACTAAAGATATTCACTCAATACGAATTAGTTGTGAGCAGTGTGGAGGACCACATTTGACAAAAGATTGTCTCAGTATTGAATTAACAATGGAACAAAGAGAGAATATTTCATACATAAACCAAAGGCCTGGAAATAATTATCAGAATAATTATCAACCGCCAAGACCGATTTACAATTAAAACCAGAATTATAACAGAAATATTCCATACAACAACCAACAAGGTCCTAGCAATCAACAAGTATCCAATAATAATTACAATCAGCAAAGACCTAATTTTCAAAACAAACCACCACAACAAACCGATGATAAAAAGCCGAATTTAGAAGATATGATGACGAAACTAGTTGAAACTCAAACGCAGTTTTTCACATCTCAGAAACAAACTAATGAACAAAATGCTCAAGCATTTAGAAATCAACAAGCTTCTATTCAAAATCTGGAACAAGAAGTAAGTAACCTAGCAAGGTTAATAGGTGAAAGAAAACCGGGAAGTCTACCTAGTGATACAAATGCTAACCCCCGGAATGAAACAGCTAAAGCCATTACCACAAGAAGTGGTACAACACTTAAACCACCTGAAATACCTGTAACTTCTGATGAAGCTATTCCTACTCCACAAGAACCCCAACCTGATCAAGATAAGGAAAAAGAACCGGTAGTTGAAAAGGTTAATGAAGATAACACAGTTAAGGCTAAACCTTATGTTAAACCATACCAACCACCACTTCCTTACTCGAGTAAAATGAAGAAAGAGAAACTTGAAGCCGAGCAATCCAAATTCTTGGATATGTTTAAACAGATAAATGTAAATCTTTCTTTCATTGATGTAATTTCAGGAATGCCTAGATATGCTAAATTCTTGAAAGATCTAATCTCAAATAGAAAGAAAATGGAAGAACTCTCGGCTGTTACCATGAATGCTAATTGTTCAGTAGTACTGTTGAATAAGATACCAGAAAAACTATCTGATCCAGGAAGTTTCACAATTCCATGTTTTCTGGGTAGTCTTAGTTCAATAGAAGCATTGGCAGACTTAGGTGCTAGTATAAATCTAATGCCGTATTCACTATACGCTAAACTAGACCTTGGAGTATTGAAACCAACCAGAATAAGCATACAACTAGCCGATAGATCAATAAAATATCCTAGAGGGATAACGGAGAACATGCTAGTTAAAGTTGGTACTTTAGTATTTCCAGTAGATTTTGTTGTTCTGGACATGGAAGAAGATTCTTAAGTTCCTCTCATATTAGGAAGACCATTCTTAAATACGGCTAAAGCAATGATAGACGTGTTCGGTAAGAAATTGACCCTAAGTATAGAGGATGAGAGTGTTACCTTTTCAGTTGATAGAGCAATGCAACAACCACAATCTGCAGATGATACATGTTATTATATTCAAACTATAGATGCACATGCAGAATTATTAGAAGAATTTCCAGAATTACAAGGAACAGGAGAATGTTCTTTAGGAGAAGGTAATGAACCAATTGATGAAGCTGAAATGTTAGCTACACTTATAGCTAATGGATATGAACCAACAACAGAAGAAATTCAAATGCTAAAAGAAGAAGACAGATATCGATACAAATCATCGATAGAAGAACCTCCGAAATTAGAGTTAAAGCCACTTCCAAACCATTTGGAATACGCTTATTTACATGGTGAATCTGAATTACCTGTAATAATATCGTCTTCTCTTACTGAAAATGAGAAATCACAACTCATTTCTGTGTTGAAAGCTCATAAACCAGCCATTGCATGGAAGATTCATGATATTAAAGGAATAAGTCCTTCGTATTGCACACATAAAATCCTTATGGAAGAAGGTCATAAAACGTATGTGCAATGCCAACGAAGACTAAATCCTAATATGCAAGATGTAGTTAAGAAAGAGATTATTAAACTGCTAGATGCAGGTCTAATTTATCCAATCTCTGATAGTCCATGGGTAAGCCCAGTTCAATGCGTGCCTAAGAAGGGTGGCATGACTGTCATTACAAATGAGAAAAATGAGCTTATTCCTACTAGGACTGTAACAGGATGGCGTGTATGTATTGATTATAGAAAATTAAATGACGCCACCAGAAAAGATCACTTTCCCTTACCTTTCATTGATCAAATGTTGGAAAGATTAGCCGGAAATAGTTACTATTGTTTTCTAGATGGATTTTCCGGATATTTTCAAATTCCAATAGCACCCGAGGACCAAGAGAAAACCACGTTCACGTGCCCTTATGGTACTTTTGCTTACAAACGCATGCCATTTGGACTTTGCAACGCCCCTGCAACCTTTCAAAGGTGTATGATGGCGATTTTTCACGACATGATAGAAGAATGCATGGAAGTTTTCATGGATGACTTTTCAGTCTTCGGTGATACATTTGAATCATGTCTAGTTAATCTGGAACGAATGCTTATTAGATGCGAACAAACAAATCTAGTACTTAATTGGGAGAAATGCCATTTCATGGTTAAAGAAGGCATCGTTCTTGGACATAAAATTTCAAAAGAAGGAATTGAAGTGGATAGAGCTAAAGTAGATGTAATTGCTAAACTTCCACATCCCACCAATGTTAGAGGAGTTAGGAGTTTTCTAGGGCATGCCGGTTTTTACCGACGTTTCATAAAAGATTTTTCTAAAATTGCCACTCCTATGAATAAACTCCTAGAAAAGGATGCTCCATTCATCTTTTCAGATGAGTGTATCAAATCTTTTAATATTCTTAAAGAGAAACTCACTAATGCGCCGATCATGATAACACCAAATTAGAATCTACCATTTGAACTAATGTGCGATGCAAGTGATTTTGCAATGGGAGCCGTTTTAGGACAAAGGATTGAAAAACGATTTCAACATATATATTATGCTAGTAAGACGTTACAAGGAGCACAAACGAACTATACAACTACTGAAAAAGAACTCCTTGCTATTGTCTTTGCTTTTGACAAATTTCGATCATATCTCGTTCTAGCAAAAACGGTGGTCTATACCGACCATTCTGCTCTTAGATACCTATTTTCAAAACAAGATGCTAAACCAAGATTAATCCGTTGGATCTTACTCTTACAAGAGTTTGATATTGAAATCCGAGATAAAAGAGGAGCAGAAAATCTCGCTGCTGATCATCTTTCTCGTCTTGAAAATCCCGAATTAGAAGTTCTAAATGAGTCGGCCATACAAGACAACTTTCCTGATGAATATCTATTAAAGATAGATTATAAAGAAATTCCATGGTTTGCAGACTATGCAAACTACTTAGTTTGTGGATTCCTTGAAAAAGGATTATCGTACCAAAGACGAAAGAAATTCTTCAGTGATATAAAACACTATTTTTGGGAAGATCCACATCTGTTTAAAAGTTGTCCCGATGGAATAATACGCCGATGTGTATTTGGAGATGAAGCTAGTAAAATTTTAAACCATTGTCACACAGGACCAACAGGAGGGCATTATGGGCCTCAACTAACAGCAAGAAAAGTTTATGATGCTGGATTCTATTGGCCTACAATTTACAAAGACGCACACCTTCTTTGCAAATCCTGTGATGCTTGTCAAAGGGCCGGAAAAATAAGTCAACGTGATGAAATGCCACAAAATGTCATCCAAGTATGTGAAGTATTTGACATTTGGGGTATTGACTTTATGGGTCCATTTCCAAAATCTCATAATAATCTATATATACTCGTAGCCATTGATTATGTATCTAAATGGGCGAAAGCACAAGCTCTCCCAACTAACGATGCACGAGTTGTAGTCAACTTTTTAAAACGTCTTTTTGCAAGGTTTGGAACACCGAAAGCTTTAATAAGTGATCGGGGTACTCATTTCTGTAATAATCAACTTGAGAAAGTTCTTAAAAGATATAGAGTAACTCATAAAATCTCCACCGCATATCATCCACAAACAAGTGGACAAGTTGAAAATACCAACCGAGCTTTAAAACGTATTCTAGAGAAAACCGTAGGATCAAATCCGAAGGAATGGTCCATTAAATTGGAGGATGCACTATGGGCTTTTAGAACAGCCTACAAAACTCCAATTGGAACCACACCTTTTAGACTTGTTTATGGAAAAGCATGTCATCTTCCAGTAGAAATTGAACACAAAGCATTTTGGGCTTTGAAGACATGTAATCTTGATTTACATGAAGCCGGACGTCTACGATTAAGTCAACTAAATGAATTAGAAGAATTAAGACATGAAGCATACCAAAATTCATTAATCTATAAAGAAAGAACGAAGAAATGGCATGATAAAAGAATCAGAAGATCAAAAGAATTTAAAGAAGGAGACATAGTTCTTCTTTTCAATTCACGATTCAAGCTATTTCCTGGAAAATTGAAATCAAGATGGTCTGGACCATTCATAGTCAAAAGAGTTTTTCCATACGGAACGATAGAATTGATAAATTCAAATGGGATTGAATTTAAAGTTAATGGTCACAGAGTTAAACACTACACAGATAGTCTGATGGAAGTCGACAACGAAGTTAATCACAATTTCGATACCACAGCTAACTAAGTGTGGGGAGAATCAAGTCTTTAAAGGATAATATGTATTTTTGTTAGAGTTAGATTGTCTGTTTTCGTGTAGTTCTCGAAAATGGAACCCGAATGGTCTTTCCCTAGCAGACCCTAAAGAACTAGTCTTCTCCCCCCATTCTGAATTTTTATTTTTTTAGGTTTTTACAAAATGAAGACTGCCTGTGAACTAAACCATGGTCTAATGCTACACGCTTTGATCACTAAACGTAATAATGACACCCTACCGAGTGAAATAGTATCAGTAATTAGAGAAAGAATGGACGGAGTTAGAAAAGAATCCAGATGCGAAGATAATAAGTTACAATTTGGTAAAGGAAAATCAAAATCCGCAGCGAAAAGAAGAGCACGACACCTAGAAAGATGTCACAAATGCGAAAAATGGTCACATGGAGGTAAATGTTCAAATAATCAAACCTATTCAAACACCGAATTTGTTACTTTATGCAGAGACGGACCGTTCATATGTTTAGAAGAAAAGACACTGAATGCTCGAGGTTACGCCTATGTAGCCATGGAAAACCAATTAAACCGACTATCTTATGAATGGGATAGATCATATAACTAAGAAATCTATTTCAAAGGTATGTCTGTACAGTTTTTATTTTTTTTTTATTTTTTATTTTTAACCTTTTGATAATAAACGCTAATTTGTTCGCTATAAAGTATTAAATTGGTATTAAATAAAATTAGGTTTGGCGACCGAAATTGTTGATATCATTAAAAAATTTATTACATCACTGCGAAATTTAACGTTTATTCTTAAGGTATAAATATCTTTAAACAATCAACCCAAAATATTTCAAAAATTAGTCATGAGTTAAATTAGGTCTTGGAACCGAAATTACTTTACCGAAAAGAGGGGCGCATATTTTTGATAATATTTGATTGATTAAAGTGGGATAAAAAGCCAAAAAGATTTTTAATTTTATTTTTACCATGTTTTTAAAATTAATATTTAAATCTTAAATTAATATTGTAAACTTTGTAAAAACAATATATTTAAAATTGTAAATATTTAAAAAATTAATATAAGTTTGGTGTGAATTTATAATATGAATTTTTAAATTAAGTTTAGTGTGAATTTATAATATAAAATTTTAAATTAAGTTTGGTGTGAATTTATAATATGAATTTTTAAATTAAGTTTGGTGTGAATTTTTAATTTTTAAAATATGAATTTTTAATTTTATGCATTTTAAATTTTAAAGTTTGGTGTGAATTTTTATTATTAATTTTGAATTTTATATTTAAGTTGTGTGAATTTAAAAACAAAAATTTACTTTATCTCATTAAGTTAAAAATATGATTTTTAAAATTCGTCGTAAGTTGAAGACTAGGTCGTTAAACCGAAATTGCTTTACCCGAGGGAGGGACGAGAACTTTTATTATCATTATTTTTAATCTTATTGAATTAAAGTATGCCAAAAACATTAAAAAACCCAAAAATCTTAGCTTTTAAAACAATCGCTACAAAAAGACAAATTTTAAAATTTTGTCGAAGGACGGACTAGGACATCGATCCGAAACGACCTCGTCCTAAATAACAAGGGAAACAAAATTTTAAAATTAATTACTTAATTGTTTTAATTAGTATAAGATGTTAAAAAAAAAAAAAAAAAACTCCGCGACTCGCGGAGTTTGAAGGGGAAATCTCCGCGAGTCGCGGGAGGACCGAAATACAGAAAAAAATAAAACGCAGAACTGATCAGTTGCACACCACAAAACTCAAAAACACAGCGAAAATACTGCGAAAAAAGTCGAAAATACACCCCCAAAATCACAATTTTTAACCGTTAATCATCAAATCTTTTGCTTAGATCATGTTGAGAAGGATGCTATCAAGGAATTACTCAAGAAAAACGGTAAATTTCTACACCTAAACACCATTTAATCCGAAAATTAGTGTTCTTGAGCAATTTTTTCCCCAATTTGATTTTGATGCTTTTTAGTGTAATTATGCTTAAATTGTTTATGTATTATTCTTGTATAACCTAGATTGATGCTATTTAACATGATTAGAAGCCTTAAACTTCAAATTTTGAGTAATCTAGGGTTTGTGTTCTTGAGCAAATTTGGGGCTTTTTGATATAAACAGGTTATGGCCGATTTTTGTCATGAAGTGTTGCTAAATTAAGTAGTGTAACATGCTTAGGTAGTTAAATGATCCAAACTTTGAGCCTAAACATGATTTTGAGAATTAAAGTAGACTTTTTCAAGTCTAAAATTCATGAACTTGATTTTTGAAAGATAATGCCATTTGAAACTTGTTTAATTGCTAGTAATGATTATTTTGACATGTTATTTGAGTTGAATGCTTATGAACTTGGCGAACATTTTCGTATATGCTTATTTGAAAAAGTGTAGATTTGATAAAAATGTGAAAATGAGCTTAAGTTTGATATAAATTGATCATGTCATTGTAATTATTTAGATTGATGATTTTGCTGACACTAATGCATATTTGGATGCACAAAAATTGTGTTTGATGTGTTTTGCAGACTGAAAGGGGTGAATCTTCATCCCAAGCTGGCAATGCTCCTGCTGAGAATGCGGAACAACAGGAGGTGGATAATTACTACAAGCAGGATATACCTCATCCAGTCATGACATTTTCTGATATGCACTTGGAAGATTTGCACCCGAACCTGAGATTTGACAGACTTTGGATAGATTATCCAAAATACCAAAGGGGTTTGCATACTCTTCATTCTAAAGTTGTTGAGGTACCTAGGGTCATAGAATGGGGACCATTAGAAGCTGTAGAATTGGCCGGGCCAATTAGGGAATTACTTGCACAGAGGTATGGTAATTCTACTTTTAACGACTGGGTACGTTTATTCACCACGCGTAGACCTGTATATAAAGTATGATGTGAAGAATTGTTGTGTAGTATAGAATTAAATGATCGGGTAGCTAGTTTAACCGATCGATCTTTTATTAGATTTTTGTTAGGAGGTTCGATGCGCCACATGTCTTTACTAGACATGACTCAAGCTTTACGTATATATACGCCTGAGGAGTTAGCATCTGCTGATTGTAGAGGGTTGATACTAAATGGTAGAAAGATAGATGAAAATTTTGATACACATGGTGTATGGAGTCAAATGACAAGCCATCACCGATTCAAAGGGGGAAATTACTCTTATTTGGATATAGATAGAGCTGAATTAAGAGTGATTCATAGGTTTTTAGCTAATTCGATTACACAAAGAGGTAAGAACAAGGAAAAGGTAAATGAACAGGATTTGTTTTACCATATGTGTATTCGAGACCCACAAAGCGCTGTAAGTATACCTTATTGTGTGGGTTATTATTTATCAGCTATGGTTAGGGGGATGAGACCGCATAGCATAATAGGAGGTAGTATTTTTATTACTTTGATTGTTGAATATCTCGGTGTGGATATAAGTCGGGGGGATTATTAGTAGAAGAACCAGAACCCCGCGATACTATAGGTTTAAATGTATACCATGGTGCGAAAATTTTGAAGAGGCGAAATAACGCCGCAGTACAATACCATGGTAGACATCCACAGGTTGAGAGAAACTAACAGCAAGGTAATGTAGGAGGGGGAAATGAAATGCAAGAAATGCAAAGGTTTATAGCTTCACAGGAGTACGAAAATGCTAGACAGAGAGCATTTGAAGATTGGCAAGTTCATCAAAACCAAATCATAGCTCATTGCCAACATATAGGTAGAAACTATATTCCTACTCCGAAACCCATATTTCCTCCCTGGTCTATAGAGATGCAACCACCGTATCCTACGTATAATCCTGCCGAAGCATTCTATAGCACCTATGGTTATGCTTGGAACCCCTATTGGTACCAGTATCATCCCTAGTCTACTTAGTTTTATTTATTTTGTAATTTGTAATACGTTTAATACTTATGTTAATATTGTAATAGTTTTTATAATTTTCTAACTTTTATTCTTAGATTTTAATAATTTTTGAATGTGGGGTAATATACCAAACTTCAAAAATATGTATATATGTTTGCAGTTTATCTTATGTACAAAACAGGGTAAAACAACGCATTTTCAAAGACTGGCATTAAGTTCAGCAAAAGCAACTAATTTTGACGACAAGATGCAAAATATATGTGAAATAACAACAAGACGGAATGAACAAATGATGTGCACCATTTATCATTCAGCAAACAAACGCCAATATATTTGGAAACTTTGGTAAAAATTTAATCATTTACACACAAATCACCCTCAATAATTTAAATTATTACTGATTTCTTGCAAATGAGGGCATTGCAAGATCTTAAGTGTGGGAAGGGGTTAAATTCTTTCGGATTTTAAAATTTTTACTTTATACACTTGGTTACCATTAAAAATACTAGTAAAGCAGTAGTTGTATTAGAATCTAGTGCTCTCTGATAATAAAGAACAGCCCTAGTCTTATATACTGACTACCCAATTCTAGTAAAAATTTTCAAAATTTTCAATTAAATGAACTCAAAATCATGTTTATACATATTTATGAACAATAAAACTAGGTTTTAACACCGAAATTATTGTTACCTCAGAAAGGACATAAATTGAGAAACAAACCAAAATGTTAAAATTCATTTAAAATGGAATAGAGGACAATAAAAAGGAAAATAAAAGCTAAGTGTGGGAAAATTTACCAAGTTATCTTAAACATATGTCACATATATCTGTAACAAATAACTGAAAATACTTTTGCTTTGGACTAAACTAAACTGTTTTACCCGATGAAAGAAAAGAAGAGATGGATCTACACGATGAATCAATTCCATCATTAAAAGGAAGTAAAGTCTTCCGAAAAAGACACGCGCTTCTTGATTTATGTCATGAAGTTGTCGTCCAGACTAGCTGTAGGTTGACGAAAAATCTAGAAAAGTCATCACTAAAATCAGCAGGAAATCCACGGACCTCAGCATTAAACAGGGTCGCCAAGTGGTCAGATTTATCCTAACCATGAGAAGGATTTATCTCATAAAATGGGGGGGCACCATGCAAATTAGCTGGATAAGACTAATGAATCAGATCCCCAGAAAGGATAATCTCCTTAAAAAGATCAAAAATCAGCTTTTAAGCCTGATATTACTCAATCCTTGAGATTGACCTTAAAGATTGAGAATTACAAACTCATGGAATTCAATGATATCTAAACTCGAGCTTGAACGAGAAAATATTTTGATCAAAATTACAAACCGATTTGTTTTCTGAAAACCCTATTTTCAATGCGTTCATTACCATTGAACGTAAAATCCTAGGAATTCACCTGGAATTCATTAGGTCACCTGAACCAAATCGGGTGTCAACCGTAAGAACGGTGGTTGCATAGCATGGTCAAAGACAGGACCTTGTGCCAGACCGAAAAATCATAAGGGTGAGCTTTACTATTGCTCCTAACAAGGATAGTAATTGCGTCGGACACGTTATAGACCATACTTAAAAGCATGTCAGGGGACATTGTCTTAACAGTTGCTTGTTCAACGCTTTCCTTTACAACCGGATGGTAGTTTACCGAAAGGTAATATACGGGACAAGTAAACTGGACGTGTTGCTTTCCAAATACAAGGTTAGCAAGTGGGTGACACAAAACCGCAAGTTTTGAGCTAAAATTTTCAAATCTGAAACCCACCAAACCCACAAAAATATTTTGCAAACACCGGTAAAGGGTTATTCCGGAAAACTTATCTAGGGTGAAAACTAGATTTAATTTTCAAAAGATCAAATATTTTCATAAAGATCCAATTTCCTTAATGGATCTAAATTTTTATAGTCATGTGGGACTGTAAACCATATCGTTACTACCATTGTTTATACCGCCGTATAGAAATCACTGATGTACAAAGTGTGAAGAATAAAGAAGTGATTCTAGTATTTCAAGACGATATTGCTTGAGGACAAGCAACGCTTAAGTGTGGGAATATTTGATAATGCTAAAAACGAACATATATTTCATAGCATTATTCCACAAGAAAGACAAGCTTTTAGTTGCAATTGTTCTATTTACAAGTGATATTCGTTTAAATAATAAAAGGTGAAGACAAAAGACAGATTCGACGAATTGAAGACGCAAACGACCAAAAAGCTCAAAAGTACAAAATACAATCAAAGAGGTTCCAATTATTGATAAGAAACGTCTCAAAATTACAAGAGTACAAGATTCAAAACGCAAAGTACAAGATATTAAATTGTACGCAAGGACGTTCGAAAATCCGGAACTGGGACCAGAGTCAACTCTCAACGCTCGACGCAACGGACTAAAAATTACAAGTCAACTATGCACATAAATATAATATAATATTTAAATAATTCTTATAATTATTTATATATTATATAAATAAATAAAAACCGTCGGCAAGAAAGACTCCAAATTGTGTGAGCTGTATTTACAAACTCCGCGACTCGCGGAGTTTGAAGGCAAAATGGGCCGCGAGTCGCGGAGCCCAATTTCTGAAACTGCCTATAAAGCCAACCGAATTCTGATCATTTTTCATCATCTAATATCCATCTCTCTATCTATATCGTATATATTTATATTTATATTTTAATTTTAATTTTAATTTTAATTTTAATCCTAATAATAAGGGTATGTTAGCGAATGTTGTAAGGGTGTAAGTCGAAATTCTGTCCGTGTAATGCTACGCTATTTTTAATCATTGTAAGTTATGTTCAACCTTTTTAATTTAATGTCTCGTAGCTAAGTTATTATTATGCTTATTTAATCCGAAGTAATCATGATGTTGGGCTAATTACTAAAATTGGGTAATTGGGCTTTGTACCATAATTGGGGTTTGGACAAAAGAACGACACTTGTGGAAATTAGACTATGGGCTATTAATGGGCTTTATATTTGTTTAACTAAATGATAGTTTGTTAATGTTAATATAAAGATTTACAATTGGGCGTCCCTATAAATTACCATATACACTCGATCGGACACGATGGGCGGGGTATTTATATGTACGAATAATCGTTCATTTAACCGGACACGGGAATGGATTAATAGCCACTAGAATAATTAAAACAGGGGTGAAATTATGTACAAGGACACTTGGTATAATTGATAACAAAATATTAAAACCTTGGATTACATCAGTCGACATCCTGGTGTAATTATTAAACAAAGTATTAAAATCTTGTTACAGTTTAAGTCCCCAATTAGTTGGAATATTTAACTTCGGGTATAAGGATAATTTGACGAGGATACTCGCACTTTATATTTATGACCGATGGACTATTATGGACAAAAACCAGACGGACATATTAAATAATCCAGGACAAAGGACAATTAACCCATGGGCATAAAACTAAAATCAACACGTCAAACATCATGATTACGGAAGTTTAAATAAGCATAATTCTTTTATTTCATATTTAATTTCCTTTATTTTATATTTAATTGCACTCCTAATTATCGCATTTTTATTTATTGTTATTGTATTTAATTGCACTTTTAATTATCGTACTTTTTAATTATCGCAAGTTTATTTTATCGCACTTTTATTATTCGTAATTTCATTATCGTTATTTACTTTACGCTTTAATTTAAGTCTTGTATTTATTTTTAATATTTTACATTTGGTTTTAACTGCGACTAAAGTTTTAAAATCGACAAACCGGTCATTAAACGGTAAAAACCCCCCTTTTATAATAATAATATTACTTATATATATATTTGTATTTTTATAAAAGTAAACTAATATAGCGTTAAGCTTTGTTTAAAAAGATTCCCTGTGGAACGAACCGGACTTACTAAAAACTACACTACTGTACGATTAGGTACACTGCCTATAAGTGTTGTAGCAAGGTTTAAGTATATCCATTCTATAAATAAATAAATATCTTGTGTAAAAATGTATCGTATTTAATAGTATTTCCTGCTAAAATTAATAACTATTTTTATACCACTCTGCTAAAACATCAGTTAACATCCGCGTCAATGGCGATTTTGGCGGGGTGTTACAGTTGGTATCAGAGCTCTGGTTATAGGGAACTAGGTTACGTTAGTGTGACTAACATGAATAGTTAGGATGCATTAGTGAGTCTAGTCTATAACCGAGTTGTTCATTTGCAATGATTATTTGCATTACATTCTAAATTATGTGCATTAAGTTCACTTATATTTGTTATGCCTAGAATTCTTATGCCATTCAAATCTTTAGAAACACTTTGCTATAGGAACTATACTTACACGTCTGACTCTTAGAATAAGAGCCATGACTTACTTGTATTCCAACAATAGAACGCCACCATACCTATCTCATTATGTAATATAGGAGAGCCAAGGCTTGTTATAGAGAATCAGGATTACATTTTATGTGTGCCTTATGTGTTAGTTAGGGTGCCTTAGCGATCCATAGGTCTATAACCCTTCCTGCCTTAGTTTTAAGCGCTTTCCCTTAATCTTTATACTGTCAATCCATCTTACTACATGCTTTCACCTCTTCTGACATTATGTATCCTTTCTTAAGGATGTCAAGCCAAAATCCTATCATCTTGCCTGATCCCGACCCTTAAGGATCAGTTAGTATGTGATTGTTATCATATCCATATATATCTTATGACCTGACTTCACCATTGTGATTCAAAGTATTCTTTGACTCACACAAAGGGATGTCACTCATGACTCAACATTCCCACGTCAACTATCTAAGTTTGATCACGTGTCCTGACCTTATGGAGTGACCTTGGAATGGAAATATGAATTAGTGAAATATAATGACGCTTGGCCGACGTGATTATATTACGGTAATCCATATAGAAATTCCAATATCATGACATATGGAAAAGAAAGTGAATCAAAGAAAAATTTCCAAGCCACTCATTCAAAATCTCAATGTTATTACATGAAGGGTAATTATCATCTGATTCATAGATATACGAAGAGATCGTTACGATCAAACTATCTATCTCATACCCATGAGTAGATTAACAAATTCTCCTATGCCATAAAAGCTGTAAAGCTTTGCATTCTTTCTTTCTTAAACAACCTATCTCTTTATCTTTGACGCTTAATTACCACATCCCCGCTGGAAGGAACGATGCCTGTTCTTAAGTGACCTGAAGTGACACCCCCGTAATTCCTTCGAAGCATGCCTCCTATTATCTGCAATTACGCTCCTAGTGTAGATTTTCATAAACCCATTAGGAACCCGTCGAAGATAAGCGACAACCACTCGCAAGATTTTCATTTAAATATTCAAACGAAGATATTATAAACACCACATTCACTATCACGTTCTCATACTCTACCATTCATATCTCACTTGTCAGTAACAGCTTCACACATGAACGTTTTGAATTCCAAGAACTTGAACCACATTTAAATTCAATGGTTTTCATTAACTCGTAATATTTTTGCTTAAATATCCCCGAAGTTTTCAAAAATCATTCACATGATCTTCATCGATCATTTTCCAACTTGAAAATTCTGCTTACCAAAATTTTACACACACTGTTTTACTATGCGATCCTCTCGAAATTTTATATTTACTTCCATTCATGCAAGTTTTATAAATCGTATATGTTTATATAATAAAGTAAATAATATTTACCCTTACTTATTTTTGACTAGTACATATAAAATTATACTCTCACTTCTACAAATCAATTATTTTACTCAAAAGATATTTTACGTAAAATAGTACATGTTGTATATAACTCCAGTTTTACTAAGAACTTCGCTTCTTTTTATTGTCACCTTAAACGACTCGAATTTCTATAAAGTTTTCATTACTTGTTTATATAAAAATTTTCGTATTATTATACACCATGTAGTAATCACAATTCCTCTTGCCCTTCGAAACTTACCATTGAGTTCATCATTCAAAACTCTATGTTCTCGTCAACTTTTCCCTTTTGTGATTGACCGTTGAGAAGATTTTACTTCTAATATCTCACGGTTAAACCACAACACCCTCGTGAACATCAAATCTATAATTCTATATTTTGTGGTACAAGAAATTATTTTTGGAGATTTTCTCATCTAGTGAAAACTATTCTTATACCCAATGATTCCCATTTCTTCTCATCCGCACTTAAACTCATAAGTGAATGATAGAACGACTCGCCATAGGTGCGAGAACGTCTTCCTCAGATCATACCTTTCGTGCAGTTTCCTATCAGAAATATAATTTATGATCCTCGCTATCATATTTAAATGAGTTACCTTAAATGTATATGACGTTTATTTGTTTGCTCCAAATATCTCTCTTCGTTGGTTGCAACTAGATGATTATCCTAGATAAGGGTTCGACCTCTGTTTCGACCTAACGTAAATCATAATCATAAAGTTACATTCTACAACAAGCTATCTATTTCCAAGGATAAGTTTGCATGATACACTGAACGATATCTTTCCTTAATCACTCATACCATCCTGTGGGCATTTTAGTAATTATGGCTTGCTTTGCATGTAAGCCTGATTAGTGACTCTTCAGCTGGAATCTCGTTACGTCTATTCAAGTTAGATATTTCTTGAAAACCAAAGGTATCATGTCTATGGTTATCTTCCGAAATTTGAAGTCAGTAATATATCTAACAAACACAAGCCATGCATCAAACAACGTGGTTGTGATCTTCAAATACTTCTCTCTGATTGTCTGCCCTAATGGCGACATAAACACTCAAGGTTTCAAATAAACTTAGCAATGTTCGTTGCACATGTCAGGTATCTAACTTACTGAAATGCTTGTACGACTAAAATATCACAACCCTTTTAAGGAAACCTACACTCATGTTATCCCTTTGAATTACCTCCGCATTTATAATAAAATACGCTTCCAAGAAGAACCCGTAGGAGTTATGGATCGTGAGATTAAGCACTTGAAACAAGGCAACATTTCCTATTGTCAAAATCCGTTGGAATTCACGTAGAGGCCCCGAGTATACCTGGGAACGTGAAGACCAAATGAGACGAAAATATCCACATCTCTTCACTACCGCAGATGCATCCGAGAAGTCTACCTAAAACTTTGGGACGAAGTTTTCATTAACGGGGAGGTACTATAACGACCCTCACTTTTCCTTTCCGAATTTACCAAATTGCCCTTGGGAATTTTCATCTGTTCCTCTGTGTTGTCGATTCAGGGATGTTATCCGTTAAGACCTATGAACTAAAAATTTATGCTCTCATTAAATGATCGTATTTATTATTAAAACCATAATCTTGTAAACCCTAAACCTAACCCTACGCATTAAAAAAAAAAAACTAACCCTAATACTCATTTAATATTGAATATTAAACCCTAACCCTAATACTAAGTAAATAATAAAAACAATACGTAATAAATTAAATGTGACATTTATATGAGTTAAAAAAAAATGAGAACTTATATGAACTCGGTAAAATTTATAAAAGTTGGGACCAATAAATAAATAAAATGTATTTTAACCAAATGTAACTTTAATATTAATAATAATAATAATAAAAATATATGTAAAATATATATAGAAATGGCTAATGCCGATTAAGAAAAACAAAAAAAGCTAGGAGATTTGTATAAAAGGAAAACTTAATTAACAAGTAACTACTAATCCTAATTAACTTCTAATACTTGCATCCTAATCTAATTTAAGTCCTTGATTATCAAGTTCCTAGATTTCTAATAAGATCACAACTCTTGTAAGCATCTATAAAAGGCTTTGATGTTTCATAATCTGCGTACCACAAAAACAATCCTTAAAACCCTCTCCCTTTGCTGCAAAATAGTCGACCAATTCCTTCAGCTTTTTCCCTCTTTTAATCGACACTTAAACAGCCCCAAAACAGCCCTCCAACACAGCTATTTAGTCGACTAGAACAACCCTTCCAACAGCCTTTTTAGTCGACAACCAATCCTCACCAAAACAGTCTTCACCCCGTCGCCATCTAGCTGCGTTTAGCAGCTCATCACCACCTCCAGTCTGCTGCGATTTTCGCAACCCATCACCGCCACTTTGTTCGACCACCAACACCATCCAAACAGCCTCCAACGCCATCTTCTACAGCCATATAATCTTCTGTTTCTGCTGTATTTTTCGATCACAACAACCCTTTAATTTCCTGCTGTAAAATCGCCACCTTCTTGGCCCTTTATTCGACATCCAACTCCTGTTATTCTGCTACAAACTCGTGATCCAAACAGCCCCCAAAAGTCAACCTGTTGCTGTGTTTTTCTGCTTGTTTACCTGCTATTTTTCTGCTGTCTTTCGCCCTCAAAAACAGCCCGAAACCATCGCCCGTTTGCTACTGTTTTGCAGCTGAAAAATCAGCACCCGAACCGCCACATTATGCAGCCTTTTGCTGCCATTTTTGGCCGCCAAACCACCACGAGAACCACCCCCGAACAGCCCCTATTGCTGTCTATTTATGCTGCTACTGTTCGGTAACCAAACCCGCTCAGAAGGAGCTCGATTTCTGTTGATTTTGCTGCTGCGTTTTTTTATGGTTATTCCTACTAAGTTGCGAGTCAAAACGGACCCATGAAACAAGTGTTTGAGTCGTGATATCCTGCTGGATATCTCCTGCTGTTCAGTCCACTTTTATCACCTTCTTGTTCTTGAAGTTTATCTTCTAAAGGTATCCTAAACTCTAGAGTTAATTATACTCTTTTATTGTTTTAGTTATTATGATTAAAAGAGAAAAGTGTATGGATTTAAATGTATTATGAATAAAATATGAAACTAGTAATATAATCAAGTATGAATTATGAATGATTATGTTTATGGAATAACAAACTAGTTAATGTAATAAAGAGTTAATAAGATAAAGTATTAAGATTAAATAGAAGGTTATGAAGTATAAATAATTTGATAACTAGTAAGTTTGGTTATGATCAAAGTTAGAAGAATAATTATAAGATTATGGTTATGATTTTATGTAAGTGAAAGTTAGGAGATTAATGAGTTGATTTTGATTATTAGGGTTTAGATATGATCATCAAGATAGATAAAGAATTTGATTAAAAAGTTTGGGTTATGAACTAATTATGGTTGAACTAGTTTAAGAATGCGATTTAAAAGGTTAGGGTTTATAAGTATGATCATGATGTTAGAGAATTAATGAATGAAATGAATATGATTAAAAGATTAGGTATAAGGTAAAAAAAGGGGATTAGTAAAAGATTATGAGTATGAATTTATTATGATTAAAAATTAGGGTTGATGGATATGTGTAGGTATTATGGTTCATGGAATTGAAAGTGATAAAAGTTATGATTTTATGTGAGAATGAATAATGATTAGTAATATTTGATGGTGGAATAATATACGATAATGATAATAATAATACATGTGCATGCATGCATGCTTACGTACGTATGTGCATGTATACATTGTAGGTATATGTGTGTGTGTATATGTAAATATATACATACGTGTATATGTATATGTATATATGTATGTATATGTACGTGTGTATGAATGAATGAATGTGCATTATGTAAGTTATATGCGATTAGTAAACATAATAATAAAAGTAATAAGTATATGTATATATATCATCTTACACTTATGTATATGTAACACCTACACTTAATGTGTGTGTATATATATATATATATATATATATATATAGTATAGTTATGAATACATACATGTATAATAATAAATAAAGACTATATATGTATGTATCACATAAGTATAGTTATATAGGTAACATATAAGGATAACTTACATAATAGTCGAATTATTAAAGTAAATAATAATACTATTATTAGTATAACCTATACACTTATATATATAGTAACACTTAATAACACTAAGTATATTATCACTTATATAAATATAACTTTTTCTCGAAAACCGTCACTGTTAATATAGTTTACTATATTAATAAACAAACTTTATGTCTATTAGGCATTAACTAATCAAATATAATATCTCTAGGTTGAGATCTCCATGTTCAACACTCCGATCATATATCTTGCGTGGAATATCTATCTGCTATTAAGGTGAACTTCATGGCCCCGCTTTTTAACTTTCTCTATTTACTTATTTTAAACTTTTGGGGTGAGACACATGCTTGCTTTTAAACTGTTTTACACGACACAAGTACCTACAAACTATTTAACTGTGCTGACATGCTTTGATTCATGCTAAATCCCTACCATGATATCGTTAATTGCTACTTATAAAGGCAAGCTTAGTTATTGTGAATAGCGCTATCGAGAGTGACGTCTCTATCCATTTAACCGTTGGTCTTTGGTTACATAATAATGATTAAATGACACTGACTGTTCAAGGTGTCCTGGGGTAACTTTGTTTACGTATCGATATCATAACTTCAGCATTTACTTTTGATAACTAAATTTTGTGGTCTAAAACTATATATTAAACCTATGTTGTTCACTCAACCATTTTGGTTGACACTTTTAAGCATGTTTTGTCTCAGGTACTTAGATATATTGCTTCCGCTGTAGAACTCTGCTGTTACTTAGAAGTCAAGCCGAGCACTGGGACCAGAGTTAACATCCGCATCAATGGCGATTTTGGCGGGGTGTTACAAGCATGCAGTAGTGAAATCATGTAGTAGCATACGACATATAGCAGTAAAAGTAAGCAGCAGCATGCAGTAAGTCCCGCAGAAACAAGTAAACTAGCAAGTTGTAGATTAGTCCTATTAGTGAATCCTACTCGGGTCGGTCCAGACTCACTAATTCAACCTAATATCCTACAACCAATGCTCTGATACCAAATGTGATGCCCCGTACTAAATCAACATGTACGGACCATCAACAACAGGATCATTACAAGGTCAAACACTATATGTGTTTTCAAAACAGGTTTGCATTCATGATAAAAGATGAAGTCATAACCAACGTCAAACACTATAAATGGAAGGAAGTAATAATAGTACGTGACCCTTAGGTCGTTACAAATCATTGTTCAAAAGTAATAAAGTTTGAATGCAAGATAAAATGTTTCATGCGGTAACATCTCTAATAAGGCAGCGGGTGGCTAATCAGCAAGACTAGTACAACAGCAGAAGCAAGCAACCTTAAGCACCTGATGTGTCAAAACGTACCCTTTAAAATGAAGATAATATGCTTAATAATTAACACATAATACAGGCAACTAAAACCCGATCATGCAGTAACTAGCAAGTAAATTGACCAGTTCGATCCACAGGGAGAAGTTTGTTTTTAAGATTTTACCACGATTAATTATTCTAAAAGGGGGAGTTTTGTGTTTGAAGTTGTATTTTCGTTTAACGAAACAGTAAATAAATATAGTAATTAACAAGAATGAGAATGCGGTGTTTACTTCTATGCTTGATAAATGACAGGGATTGTTCTTCTATAATTAAAACCATTATGAGATAGTTACAATAGAACAGTTTATATCAATTTCACAATTTCTATAAACTTAAGAGCTATGTTTAATCAACAAGATTCTTTCATGGTTGAATTCACATAAAACCTAGTTTACTAAGATCACTCTAGGTAAACTACATGATTGTATATCCTAAATATCATTCAATTAACATCCTATATTCACATATAGGTGGCTAGATCACTAGGTGTTGAAGTATGATAAGGCTAAAAAGGAACATATATTTCATAGCAATATCCCTCCTAAATAATAGGTTTTCATATGTAATTATATTATATTTTCATTGTAATTGTTTAAATAAATAAGTGCGAAGACAAAAGGCGAAAACGAAGATTTGAAGACACAAACGTCCAAAAAGCTCAAATGTTCAAGATACAATTCAAAAGGTTCAATTTATTGATGAAAAACGTCTAAAAATGACAAGAGTACAAGTTACAAAACGCAAAGTACAAGATATTAAATTGTACGCAAGGACGTTCGAAAATCCGGAACCGGGACATGAGTCAACTATCAACGCCCGACGCAACGGACCAAAAATTACAAGTCAACTATGCACAAGAATATAATATAATATTTAAATAATTATATAAATTATTTATATATTATATATATTTAAAAATTATGTCGACAAGCTATGAGACAAATGATCCTGAGCTGGATTTTCAAACTCCGCGACTCGCGGAGTTTGAAGGCTAAAAACTCCACGACTCGCGGAGCTGTCAGAAATCAAAACTCCTATAAAAGGTCACGAATTCTGCGAGTAAAAAAATATATAATAATAATAATACTCCCTAGTATAATATAAATAAATATATATATGTATATATAGTATAGATTAGTGTTATATTAGATTAGTTTGGGTTATGTAAAAGTTATTTTTACGGGTTTTTAAAGTCGGAGCTCTGTCCGTGTAACACTACGCGATAAATAATCAATGTAAGCTATGTTCTCCTTTTTAAATTAATGTCTCGTGCTTAAGTTATTATTATGCTTATTTGAGCCAAAGTAATCATGATGTTGGACTAAATATTAAAGACGGGGTAATTGGGTTTTGTACCATAATTGGGGTTTGGACAAAAGAACGACACTTGTGGAAATTAGACTATGGGCTATTAATGGACTTTATATTAAATTAACGATACCTCGTTAATTTAATATAAAGGTTATGATTTGAAGTATCTATATATAACCACATACGCTTAATCGGACACGATGGGCGGGATATTTATAAGTACGAATTATTGTTCATTTGACCGGACACGGGGATGGATTAATAGTCAATGGACTCATTAAAATAGGGGTGGATTACATTCAAGGGTAATTGGTGTAATTGTTAACAAAGTATTAAAACCTTGGTTTACACACAGTCGATAACCTGGTGTATTCATTAAGCAAAGTATTAAGACCTTGTTACAGTTCGAATCCCCAGTTAGTTGGAATATTTGACTTCGGGTATAAGGTTAAATTTGCCGAGCAGTTTATAATTATGACCGATGAACTATTATGGACAAAAACCAGATAGGTTTCAAATACATCCAGGACAAAGGACAATTAGCCCAGGACAATAAATTAAAATCAAAACGTCAAACATCATGGTTACGGAAGTTTAAATAAGCATAATATATTTTATTTCATTTTTCCTCGTACTTTTATTTATTGTCATTTCAATTATTGTTATTTATTTTATATTGTTATTTAAATATCGTCATTTACTATACGCTTCGCTTAAAATATAAATCGACAAACCGGTCATTAAACGGTAAACCCCCTTTTATATATTATTATATATAATTATATATATATATTTTGTACAAATATAGTTGTTTAAAAATATAGTGTGCAATAAGCCCGCTCCCTGTGGAACGAACCGGACTTACTAAAAACTATACTACTCTACGATTAGGTACACTGCCTATAAGTATTGTAGCAAGGTTTAAGCATATCCATTCTATAAATAAATAAATATCTTGTGTAAAATTGTATCGTATTTAGTAGTATTTCCTGCTAAAATTAATAACTATTTTGTATCCCTTAGCTTTGACATCAAGTTTTTGGCGCCGCTGCCGGGGAACTTGGCGAAACGCTATATTTTTAATATATATTTGTATAAATATATTTTTAGAAAAACAATATTAAAAAAAATAAAAATAAAAAAAAATAATAAAATAAAATATATATATAAATCTAGTTTTACGATTTTTATTTATAAAATTATAAAGTAGTTCTATTTTTATTTTAGTTTTTAAATATAAGTTTTTATTATATAAATATTTAGATTTTAAAACAGGAAAAAAAAAAAAAAAACACGTCGAATTAAAAACTGTACCAGAGTTGAATTTTGGAACCCCGCGACTCGCGGGGTTTGCTGCTTGAAATACCGCGACTCGCGGAGACACTCTGACACACGTGACAGAACCCTAATTTCACATTAATTACGGATTTTATTATTATTATTATTATTATTAATAAACCCTAATTAGTTTAATTATTATAATTAGTTTAAGTTTTTTTTAATTAAATTGTATTTTAAATTTTAATTAGTTTTATTATATGTAAAATTAATAGTTTTAATAAATAAATAATATAAAAATAATATTTTTATAAAAATTGTACTTTTACAACTTTTTGTATATTTTTATATTTTGTCCCTTTTTAATCGTTTTAGCGTAATATTTGTATTTTTAGCTCATATTTAGTTTTAAACTTAGTTTTTGCCATAGTTATTTTTACTTCTAGATTTTTAGGCTTTGCCGTAAAATCCCTTAAGTGCTTTTTCTTTAGACTAAGATTTATGTGCTTTAGAATTTTGCGACGCCGTTTTTATATTTTAGTATCTTTTTAAGTTATTACCATTTGGGATATAGTTTTTCTTTTAAGCTTTAATATTTTTAGACGCAACTTTTAATTCTTAGTTTTTAATTCCTTTTTAAGTTACGACGCGCTATTTTCTTATTTTTATTTTTCGACGTTTTTCGACGCGCATTCTTTTTCTTTCTTATTTCTCGACGCTTTAGTTTTTAGGACTTAGAAATTTTCTCTATTTCTTATCTAATATCTCAAACAGAAAGAAAAATTATTTAAGTGGTTAAATCAATGGACGTTGACAATTTTCTGCTTCGTAGTAATAGTTGGATTTGTTAGTGGCTGAGTTGTGAGCTTCCGATTTAAAGGGTTCTGGCTCCCTGCTGCATCTTTTGGCTATTCGAAACGTGGGCAAAAGCAGAAAAGTCTATTAATTGGACAACTTATATAAGTTTTTCTATTTTTATAACTAATAGGATAATTAGTAAATACACCACATTGTAGCTAAAATTTGGCCATCGCAATAAAATGGAAAATTTTGAAAACAAGGCTATGGAAACTCTTTTTGATATCCAAAATCAATTAAATCAATACTCTCAAACGAGTGTTGATGACAATTCGTTCGGTCAATCTTGGATCACGAATGACGAAACAATAGCTGGTTGTGAAATCTGTGGAGATTATCACTCAACATGGGAATGTTATTATTACGCTCCTATGAAAAATTACGCACCCACGGAACCTGAATGGAATGATTATGAAGAATACAATTCAAATTGGGATTATTCCCAAGAATATATCCAAACTCAACAACCAGTAGACGAGGAAAATTACGTGTCTGAAAATTTATTAGACAATATGAAAATCAAACTCGAAGAACTCAATGCTCAAAATGAACAAATGAGAGAGTTTGTAAACCGGCAAGCTGAAACTCTATCAGACTACACACCTGTTGATCTGAGGAGTCGTGTGCAAGAAAATCTCATATCATCGAATTTTGATGAATTCGAGAGCTCCGAAATCACCAACTATCCCGATGATACTTTTTATTCAGTCTTACCAATTTCACAACATATCGACACATTAGCCTCTACCGACGAAATCATCGATCCATCAATGGATAAAGAAGAAGTAAGGGTAACAAATTTGTACTCTTGGGAATACGATAACGTTGAAAATTTTACCCCCAAGGCCAAACCGAACTTCACCATTCCACAACCTTCCAACCCAATATTCTCAATAGACGAGTCATCCACCGGAAATGAACTACGAGCTGTAATAGATAATGACACCTCGAATTTCACCCAATTGGGTAATAGAGGTGAAAACTTTGACGCCGAGAATAAAAGGAAGGAAACGTTAGAAATTGTCCACCCTATAATATGTATGTCGGTGTATATCGATCCATTTGACCAAGAACCAGAAAAGAGACATATCCATTTACTAAAAGCTACACTTAAAAAAGAATTAAGTAGTGACGATCGGGTGGGTCTAAACTTTAAACCCATTAATATATTTTATACCACCCGAGATGTAAATAACTGGCTCACTATTTTAATTCGTGGAACTTATTCTACCGACTTCACATGTCGTCAGCTAAGTGTGGGGAAGTTTAACCCCACTTAACGTTAAATTAGGGGTTCGGGTTAGTGCATAACTCGTTAACACAAATGCATGATAAGTTAGGATAAAAGACGTTTTTTCAAATATTAGTAAACAGTTCAGAAAAGCAACCGTTTTTGAAGAAAAACATGTGTGATAAAACAAGAAGGAATGAACGATGAGGTGCACCATCTATCATCCGGCAATTTTATGGTATCTTTAACTACTTTCTACACTAATCACCCTCATGAATTTATAATTAGAGTCTGATTTCATGCAAATGAGGGCATTGCATGATCTTAAGTGTGGGAAAAGGTTATAAATTCTCTCGGATCTATTCTTGGCTTATTTACTAAATTTTGTGAAAATTTTAAAAAAAAAAAATAAATAAATAAATTTTCAACTAAATGAATTCAAAATCATGTTTATACATATTTATGAACGGTGAAAACTAGGTGTTAATACCGAAATTATCGTTACCTCGGAAAGGACATAAATTGAGAAACACCCTAAAACGATTGAATTCATTTAAAATGGAATAAAGGAGAATAAAAAGGCAAAGAAAGAAACTAAGTGTGGGGAGAATGTACCAAGTTATTCAATTAAAAACTATATATCACATGTTTCTGTAAAGTTATTGCAGGTGCTTTTGTTTTGGACTAAATTTACTGTTTTACCCGATTTACTATAATATATTTGAAAGAAAAGATGGATCTACACGATGAATCAATTCCATCATTAAAAGGAAGTAAAGTCTTCCGAAAAAGACACGCGCTTCTTGATTTAGGTCATGAAGTTGTCGTCCAGACCAGCTGTAGGTTGACGAAAAATCTAGAAAAGTCATCTCTAAAATCAGCAGGAAATCCACGGACCTCAGCATCAAACAGGGTCTCCAAGTGGTCAGATTTATCCTAACCATGAGAAGGATTTATCTCGTATAATGGGGGGGCACCGTGCAAATTAGCTTGATAAGACTAATGAATCAGATCCCCAGAAAGGATAATCTCCTTAAAGATCAAAAATCAGCTTTTAAGCCTGATATTACTCAATCCTTGAGATTGACCTTAAAGATTGAGAATTACAAACTCATGGAATTCAATGATATCTAAACTCGAGCTTGAACGAGAAAATATTTTGATCAAAAATAAAACCGATTTGTTTTCTGAAAACCCATTTTCAATGCGTTCATTACCTTTGAACGTAAAATCCTAGGAATTCACCTGGAATTCATTAGGTCACCTGAACCAAATCGGGTGTCAACCGTAAGAACGGTGGTTGCATAGCATGGTCGGAGACAGGACCTTGTGCCAGACCGAAAAAATCATAGGATGATCTTTACTATTGCTCCTACAAAGGATAGTAATAGCATCCGACATGTTTATAGACCATAATCAAAAGCAAGTCATGGAACATTGCCTTAACAGTTTCTTGTTCATCGCTTTCCTTTACAACCGGACGGTAGTTTACCGAAAGGTAATATACGGAGCAAGTATACTGGACGTGTTACTTTCCCAATACAAGGTTAGCAAGTGGGTAACACAAAACCACAAGTGTTGAGCTAAAATTTTCAAATCTGAAACCCACACAACCCACAAAAATAATTTGCAAACACCGGTGAAAGGTTATTCCGGAAAACTTATCTAGGGTAAAAACTAGATTGAATTTTCAAAAGATCAAATGTTTTCATAAAGATCCAATTTCCTTACGGATCTAAATTTTCATAGTCATGTGGGACTGTAAACCGCCTTTCAAATGTGCACTTTGCTTTGGAAACCGAAAGTAAATCGGCTATTTGATTGCAAGTGTCGTTGACCTAAACCCGAGGCAACTGTGGATGACACACCCACCTTTAACCATGGTTCTATCGTTACTATCATTGTTTATACCACTATATCAAAATCACTGATGTACAAAGTGTGATGAATAAAAAAAGTGATTCATGTATGTTTTTATTTTAAGTTCTGTATTGCTTGAGGACAAGCAACGCTCAAGTGTGGGGATGTTTGATAAGGCTAAAAAGGAACATATATTTCATAGCAATATCCCTCCTAAATAATAGGTTTTCATATGTAATTATATTATATTTTCATTGTAATTGTTTAAATAAATAAGTGCGAAGACAAAAGGCGAAAACGAAGATTTGAAGACACAAACGTCCAAAAAGCTCAAATGTTCAAGATACAATTCAAAAGGTTCAATTTATTGATGAAAAACATCTAAAAATGACAAGAGTACAAGTTACAAAACGCAAAGTACAAGATATTAAATTGTACGCAAGGACGTTCGAAAATCCGGAATCGGGACATGAGTCAACTATCAACGCCCGACGCAACGGACCAAAAATTACAAGTCAACTATGCACAAGAATATAATATAATATTTAAATAATTATATAAATTATTTGTATATTATATATATTTAAAAATTATGTCGACAAGCTATGAGACAAATGATCCTGAGCTGGATTTTCAAACTCCGCGACTCGCGGAGTTTGAAGGCTAAAAACTCCACGACTCGCGGAGCTGTCAGAAATCAAAACTCCTATAAAAGGTCACGAATTCTGCGAGTAAAAAAATATATAATAATAATAATACTCCCTAGTATAATATAAATAAATATATATATGTATATATAGTATAGATTAGTGTTATATTAGATTAGTTTGGGTTATGTAAAAGTTATTTTTACGGGTTTTTAAAGTCGGAGCTCTGTCCGTGTAACACTACGCGATAAATAATCAATGTAAGCTATGTTCTCCTTTTTAAATTAATGTCTCGTGCTTAAGTTATTATTATGCTTATTTGAGCCAAAGTAATCATGATGTTGGACTAAATATTAAAGACGGGGTAATTGGGTTTTGTACCATAATTGGGGTTTGGACAAAAGAACGACACTTGTGGAAATTAGACTATGGGCTATTAATGGACTTTATATTAAATTAACGATACCTCGTTAATTTAATATAAAGGTTATGATTTGAAGTATCTATATATAACCACATACGCTTAATCGGACACGATGGGCGGGATATTTATAAGTACGAATTATTGTTCATTTGACCGGACACGGGGATGGATTAATAGTCAATGGACTCATTAAAATAGGGGTGGATTACATTCAAGGGTAATTGGTGTAATTGTTAACAAAGTATTAAAACCTTGGTTTACACACAGTCGATAACCTGGTGTATTCATTAAGCAAAGTATTAAGACCTTGTTACAGTTCGAATCCCCAGTTAGTTGGAATATTTGACTTCGGGTATAAGGTTAAATTTGCCGAGCAGTTTATAATTATGACCGATGAACTATTATGGACAAAAACCAGATAGGTTTCAAATACATCCAGGACAAAGGACAATTAGCCCAGGACAATAAATTAAAATCAAAACGTCAAACATCATGGTTACGGAAGTTTAAATAAGCATAATATATTTTATTTCATTTTTCCTCGTACTTTTATTTATTGTCATTTCAATTATTGTTATTTATTTTATATTGTTATTTAAATATCGTCATTTACTATACGCTTCGCTTAAAATATAAATCGACAAACCGGTCATTAAACGGTAAACCCCCTTTTATATATTATTATATATAATTATATATATATTTTGTACAAATATAGTTGTTTAAAAATATAGTGTGCAATAAGCCCGCTCCCTGTGGAACGAACCGGACTTACTAAAAACTATACTACTCTACGATTAGGTACACTGCCTATAAGTATTGTAGCAAGGTTTAAGCATATCCATTCTATAAATAAATAAATATCTTGTGTAAAATTGTATCGTATTTAGTAGTATTTCCTGCTAAAATTAATAACTATTTTGTATCCCTTAGCTTTGACATCAAAGTATAAGCTATAGTCTTTGATAAACTCACATAAACCAAGTCATAACTTACATAATTGAACTAAAATACAAGGATGATTACAACAATGGATCTTTTGAAAGAACATGGTGATTTAGATCGATTAACTAACTATATCCAACCCGGTTAAACTCACGTAAAACCTAAATTACAACAATCACTTGAGGTAATTTCATAACTATGTTGCTTTAGAACTTATTCAATTACCGAATTAAACACATAACAAAATCACTTAAGTGTATGTATCTAATCGTCTAGATTACTAGGTGTATTGAAGTATAGATTATTTTCCTAGTTAACTCAAATTAATAGGTTTTCAATCTATATAATTGAAGTGAAGATCTAAACAAGCATAACAATGGTTCTTACGGTTGAACTAGATAATTTAATCAATCAAACATATGTATAACTAGCATAACATCAAAGTATAGAACAATCCCAAGCCATAAATCTTACATTGAAGTAAACACACAAGGCTTTTAGCCTAACATAATCATAGTAGAACTAATGAAACAGTAAATACAAGTTGAATTCATGTTAAAAAGATATAGAACAATAGTACCAATTGCGATAAACGATCCTAGCTTAATCTTGATGTCGAAAGAGTGGAGATTGACTTGCATCCTTCCTTGAACCTTGAAAATCATCTTAGAACTGAGGGAGAACGTAGTAGTCAAGGTATATGAAGTAAGTAACCAAAGGCTCCATTAAATAGCCTTAAAATTTAGGTATTTTGGCTAGAAAGTGACCAGATGCGCCGCATCTCTTTGGGATGTGCCGCATCTCTTTACGTTCAGTAGATTCCAACTCGATTCTGCACTCAGGACTTGTCGGCAGGGGGTCAGATGCGCCGCATCTGGGATAGATGCGCCGCATCTGGCTTGGATGTGCCGCATCCATCTCAGATGCGCCGAATCTGAGGCTGTTTTGGTCCAGAAGTCTGCATGCTCCGCGTCTGAAACTGTCGGGAGTTATTTGGTGCATAGATGCGCCGCATCTAAGAGAGATGCGCCGCATTTGGACCTGTTTTAGTGGTTTCGGGCTATTTTGCGCGTCCAATCTTCGTTTTAACTCTATTTTTACTGTTGATCTTCATTTATTCATTCACAATGGACTTTTACAAATATACATGAATTACAATACATACGTACAACAATTACATACAAATGGAACAACTTTGGATCAAAATAACGGCAATAAACATGTATAATTTTGGCGTTATCAAAATTCCCACACTTAAACCTTGCTTGTCCTCAAGCAAGACTTACAAGAATTTGAAATTTACTATAGTACACACACTTATTTAATTGAGAACACAAAAATGGGACTCACACTCACTCGATATAATACACAAGACACACAAGTTATTTAGTAACACAATAACTCATGCTATATGGAAATCACACTCGGGTCGCAATATATACACACTCACACTTTTATTTCACACACGAATCAAACTCACGCGTTTTGCGTTTACACACACCTTTGGAGAACACACGCTTTTATTTATTTCATAATGTAATACACACACTTTGAGTACACACACGAAATGAAATCACGCCAAAGTCGAAAGGTGGGTTTTAAAGTCCACATTTCTTAAAAATTTGGATCCTTAGGGAAATTGGGACCTTTGTGAAAAACCTTTGATATTTTGAAAATTAGATATGTTAGTTTTTGCACTAACAAGTTTTCCGGTTTTAACCTCAAAGTCCGGTTGAGGGTAACTGAAAACTGAAGCCTCAGTCGGCGCTTAGCAAGCTACTCGCCCCCATGATTGAAGTATCATGGAACTTGAAACCGGATGTCCTAAAAATGGTTTTACACAATATAGTTCATAAAATAGCATAAGTTTTAGAAGAAACTATATCGTGTCCAAATATCATCGGTGAACCATGAGTTTGCACACCTCAATTTGTTATGGCATATGTATGTTGGCCGCAGTCAACACAGATGCGGTTGATCTTTACGGAGATCATCCATCTGGGGATTAGATTCATTAGTCTTAAAAGCTAATTTGCAATGTGCCCCCCATTGTACGAGATAGATCCATCTCATGGTTAGGATAAGTCTGACCACCAAAAACCCTGTTCGATGCTGAGGTGAGGTGGATTTCCAGCCGATGATAGAGATGACTTTTCAAGATTTTTCATCAACCTACAGCTGTTCTGGACTACAACTTCTAACATAAGTTAGCAAGTGTGTCATATTGGAAGACTTGACTTCCTTCACAATCATTACATAGATGAGCATTGGATTAGATTGTTAGAACAACAAATTACTTGATGATTTACATTTTATTCAGAATATGGTATAGCATGATGATTATATCTTTTATATGACTAATAGTTTTATAATTTTTTAACAAAATAAACTCAATCATTTGGTTGTTTCTTAATTTGTTTTGTGATAATAATTTCGGTGTATACACCTAGTTTTAAAATCTACAAATTTTAAACAAAATTTAAATTTATGAAGATAAACGTTTGAAAATTTTCACCATTTTAAGCCTTTTTAACCAAAATCAAAAACCCGAAAGAATTTATAACTTCCTCCCCACACTTGAGTTCATGTATCGCCCTCGTTACATGAAATCAGAAAAATTTAAATTCAAGAGGGTTAAAGAGTGTAAGAGAGTTTATTACTTTCAAGGTCTAAAACCGAAGTTCACGGGATGATGGCGCTGAACTGAATGCCAGCATAAGAACATCATCCGCTTCTTGCAACTACAAAACAATCACCAATTAAGAATGTGCTGAACTTACTGCCAGTCTTTGTAAAAATGCAGCATATAGCACAATGCTCACCTGTAGCAATTCAAACAAAGGATCCATATGATTCACACAAATAAATGGGGGTGTACTCCATGTACTAAAAACCCCACTTTTAATTATTTAAATTATTCAAATTACAATTATCCAAAATATTATCTAGTTATTACACACCAAACTTGAAAAGAAATTGTTTTTGAAACAAACCAACATCAACCAAACCTGTCACACACATCAGGAAAAATCACGTCATCTTTAGAAAAATCCCCAAAATGAGTTACTTGGGCCAGCTCCACCTTCGCTTTGGTTTCCCGCGTCGTCGTCCTGAAATATTGAGGGGTTGTACCCCTGATAAGTTCCTTGAGCAGGGATGACAGCAGTGTCTTCAGTAGGCGGGTTAGGAGGAGGAGGATAAGGCGCAGGATATGGATCACCAATTCGAACCCAAGGTTCGTATGCAGGACAAGGAGAGGGAGTATAGTTAGCGGGATCTGCAGCGTATGACACTGTCTGTTCATGTATCCAATTAAGCTGATTTTGTTGCCCCGCTTGAGTGTACCATGTTCGATCATTCCCTACATCAATGTAATGTTGCATCTCCCTGTTACCTACATCGTAGTGATCAATTACCTTTTGGGTGTTTCGATCTCTATGGAGTCGCATATCTGAAAACTGGCGCGCCATGTAAGCCTCCCAATCATTTCCCGGACCCAAACTACTTCCAACATTCGGTTGTGGATCTGGTTGCTGTTGTTGTTGTTGTTGTTGTTGTTCTGGTTGCCTGTTCAAGGAATCCTCATACCTAGTTAGAAGGCCGTTCGGCCCCCTAGTCAAAATGTTTGCCCTTGTATAGCTTACTCTATCAAAGGCAATCATATGTTTCTCTTCTAACCCGCTTGTATTGATACGAAAATGTTGGGCAATCCTGGTTACAAAATGGCCGCCCATGATTGGTGTAATCTTTTTCCTTTCTTCGAGAAGGAAAGTGAGAATCATTCGTGGAATATGAACATGGGAGTGATCCATTATCGCGTGAATATACCAGATATCCAAGTTGGTAACTTTTTCACTACTGTCTTTTCGACAGTTTATGGTACTTGAAATGAATCTTTGGACGCATCGATGCTCGTAGGAACGTAGCTTGCTACAAGTCTGCTTGCTTGCACTATATGCGCTATTGCTCATGTCCACCCATGCTGCTGAATGATTAAAAGAAGAAACATAGTATATACATTGATTAAAGTAATTTTGCATCAGTTGATGTGGCAACCCTTCATAGATATCCAACGCCTTCACAAATTGTAGCAGTGTTAATGTTCGGTCTTGTCCTCCAAGACGAAATCTCATAAAGGTACCAGATGTTGGTGACGTGTAATCAACCCTAAGTGAACCAATGAATTCTTTGACTAAAAGTGGGTATACTCTTTCTTGCATTCTGAACACGTTTTCCCATGCATATATTCGATGGCCTTGATACGTTACTCGGAAAAGGTTGCGAAAATTTTGATATTCGCCGGCTTCTTCTAATGGTGTCCAATCGATATATTTCCCCGGATATACGTCTTTGTGTAGAAGTGCCTTCATCCGTTCATGATATTCCGGATGCCTCAAAACTGCATTGATCCATGGATCTGGAGTGGTTAATCCACGGACATTTAACTGCCGGTTGTCAATATCCATTTCTTCCTCTTCAACAGCATGTTCTTCTTCACTTGTTTCCTCATCTACAATTGCCGGGGCTTTTTGCTTCTTTGATTTTGGGTTTGATGATGATGCTCTAGTCTACAAAAACACAACAAAACCAAACAAACAAAACAACAAACCAAGTTGATTAGCGTTAAAGAAATTCAAAACATCTTTCATATTGCACTTAGCGAAAACCATGTAGATATGTTAAGTTCAAATTAAATCTCAATGTTTATGTTAACCAATATCTTAACATGGTATGAACTAGTTTCACTCTTAACAAACATGTACTAGTATGCCAATTTATTCAAATCACTTTACAAGTATAATCATACATAGCATGTTTCAGTTTCACCAAACACTTGCAATGTCATAACATATGGAACCATAAGCATTCATCAAAAAGCATGTTAAACACTATGCAATCAATGGTTTTCATACATTTAGAACATTAAATTCATCTCAAGTCAACAACTTCATCAAAATGCTTAATGATGTGGTAGCGGAGTGTATATAAAATACTATTAAATTTTACAACGAAACACTATTAAATATGCTACAATTTTACACAAGATATTTATTTATTTATAGAATGGATATACTTAAACCTTGCTACAACACTTATAGGCAGTGTACCTAATCGTACAGTAGTGTAGTTTTTAGTAAGTCCGGTTCGTTCCACAGGGAATCTTTTTAAACAAAGCTTAACGCTATATTAGTTTACTTTTATAAAAATACAAATATATATATATAAGTAATATTATTATTATAAAGGGGGTTTTTACCGTTTAATGACCGGTTTGTCGATTTTAAAACTTTAGTCGCAGTTAAAACCAAATGTAAAATAATAACTAAATACATGACTTAATTTTAAGCGTAAAGTAAATAACGATAATGAAATTGCGAATAATAAAAGTGCGATAAAATAAACTTGCGATAATTAAAAAGGACGATAATTAAAAGTGCAATTAAATAACAATAAATAAAAGTGCGATAATTAGAAGTGCAATTAAATATAAAATAAAGGAAATTAAATATGAAATAAAAGAATTATGCTTATTTAAACTTCCGTAATCATGATGTTTGACGTGTTGATTTTTGTTTTATGCCCATGGGTTAATTGTCCTTTGTCCTGGATTATTTAATATGTCCGTCTGGTTTTTGTCCATAACAGTCCATCAGTCATAAATATAAAATGAGAGTGTCCTCGTCAAATTATCCTTATACCCGAAGTTAAATATTCCAACTAATTGGGGACTTAAACTGTAACAAGATTTTAATACTTTGTTTAATAATTACACCAGGATGTCGACTGAGTGTAACCCAAGGTTTTAATATTTTGTTATCAATTATACCAAGTGTCCTTGTACATAATTTCACCCCTGTTTTAATTATTCTAGTGGCTATTAATCCATTCCCGTGTCCGGTTAAATGAACGATTATTCGTACATATAAATACCCCGCCCATCGTGTCCGATCGAGTGTATATGGTAAATTATAGGGACGCCCAATTGTAAATCTTTATATTAACATTAACAAACTATCATTTAGTTAAACAAATATAAAGCCCATTAATAGCCCATAGTCTAATTTCCACAAGTGTCGTTCTTTTGTCCAAACCCCAATTATGGTACAAAGCCCAATTACCCAATTTTAGTAATTAGCCCAACATCATGATTACTTCGTTTTAAATAAGCATAATAATAACTTAGCTACGAGACATTAATGTAAAAAGGTTGAACATAACTTACAATGATTAAAAATAGCGTAGCGTTACACGGACAGAATTTCGACTTACACCCTTACAATATTCGCTAACATACCCTTATTATTAGAATTATAATTAAAATTAAAATATAAATTATAAATATATATATATATATTTTACGTATGAGAAGAAGAAGAAAAAGATGATGAAAATGATCAGATTTCGGTTTGCTTTATAGGGAGTTTCAAAACTGGGGTCTCCGCGACTCGCGGCCATTTTGGCCTTCAAACTCCGCGAGTCGCGGAGTTTGAAATTACAGCTCACAACTTTGGAGTCTTTCTCTGCCGACGGTTTTTATTTATAAATATAATATATATATAATTAATATAATTAATATAATTAATTATATATTATATTATATTTATATACATAGTTAACTTGTAATTTTTAGTCCGTTGCGTCGAGCGTTATGAGTTGACTCTGGTCCCGGTTCCGGATTTTCGAACGTCCTTGCGTACAATTTAATATCTTGTACTTTGCGTTTTGAATCTTGTACTCTTGTAATTTCGAGACGTTTCTTATCAATAATTGGAACCTTTTTGATTGTCTTTTGTACTTTTGAGCTTTTTGGTCGTTTGCGTCTTCAATTCGTCGAATCTGTCTTTTGTCTTCACCTTTTATTATTTAAACGAATATCACTTGTAAATAGAACAATTGCAACTAAAAGCTTGTCTTTCTTGAGGAATAATGCTATGAAATATATGTTCGTTTTTAGCATTATCAAATATTCCCACACTTGAGCGTTGCTTGTCCTCAAGCAATATCGTCTTGAAATACTAGAATCACTTCTTTATTCTTCACACTTTGTACATCAGTGATTTTCTATACGGCGGTATAAACAATGGTAGTAACGATATGGTTTACAGTCCCACATGACTATAAAAATTTAGATCCATTAAGGAAATTGGATCTTTATGAAAACATTTGATCTTTTGAAAATTAAATCTAGTTTTTACCCTAGATTAGTTTTCCGGAATAACCCTTTACCGGTGTTTGCAAAATATTTTTGTGGGTTTGGTGGGTTTTAGATTTGAAAATTTTAGCTCAAAACTTGCGGTTTTGTGTCACCCACTTGCTAACCTTGTATTTGGAAAGCAACACGTCCAGTTCACTTGTCCCGTATATTACCTTTCGGTAAACTACCGTCCGGTTGTAAAGGAAAGCGTTGAACAAGCAACTGTTAAGGCAATGTCCCCTGACATGCTTTTAATTATGGTTTATAACGTGTCGGACGCAATTACTATCCTTGGTAGGAGCAATAGTAAAGCTCACCCTTATAATTTTTCGGTATGGCACAAGGTCCTGTCTTTGACCACTATGCAACCACCGTTCTTACGGTTGACACCCGATTTAGTTCAGGTGACCTAATGAATTCCAGGTGAATTCCTAGGATTTTACGTTCAATGGTAATGAACGCATTGAAAATAGGGTTTTCAGAAAACAAATCGGTTTGTAATTTTGATCAAAATATTTTCTCGTTCAAGCTCGAGTTTAGATATCATTGAATTCCATGAGTTTGTAATTCTCAATCTTTAAGGTCAATCTCAAGGATTGAGTAATATCAGTCTTAAAAGCTGATTTTTAATCTTTAAGGAGATTATCCTTTCTGGGGATCTGATTCATTAGTCTTATCAAGCTAATTTGCACGGTGCCCCCCCCATTGTACGAGATAAATCCTTCTCATGGTTAGGATAAATCTGACCACTTGGCGACCCTGTTTGATGCTGAGGTCCGTGGATTTCCTGCTGATTTTAGTGATGACTTTTCTAGATTTTTCGTCAACCTACAGCTGGCCTGAACGATAACTTCATGACCTAGATCAAGAAGCGCGTTTCTTTTTCGGAAGACTTTACTTCCTTTTAATGATGGAATTGATTCATCGTGTAGATCCATCTCTTCTTTTCTTTTATCGGGTAAAACAGTTTAGTTTAGTCCAAAGCAAAAGTATTTTCAGTTATTTGTTACAGATATATCTGACATATGTTTAAGATAACTTGGTAAATTTTCTCACACTTGGCTTTTATTTTCCTTTTTATCGTCCTCTATTCCATTTTAAATGAATTTTAACATTTTGGTTTGTTTCTCAATTTATGTCCTTTTTGAGGTAACAATAATTTCGGTGTTAAAATCTAGTTTTATCGTTCATAAATATGTATAAACATGATTTTGAGTTCATTTAATTGAAAATTTTGAAAAATTTTACTAGAATTGGGTAGTCAGTATATAAGACCAGGGCTGTTCTTTATTATCAGAGAGCACTAGATTCTAATACAACTACTGCTTTACTAGTATTTTTAATGGTAACCAAGTGTATAAAGTAAAAATTTTTAAAATCCGAAAGAATTTAACCCCTTCCCACACTTAAGATCTTGCAATGCCCTCATTTGCAAGAAATCAGTAACAATTTAAATTATTGAGGGTGATTTGCGTAGAAAAATGATTAAATTTTACCAAAGTTTCCAAACATATTGGATTTTTTTTTTTTAGAAATCTTTAACTTATAAAAAAAAATATATTAATTAATTTTAAAAATTTGTTTCTCTTGTTATTTAGGACGAGGTCGTTTCGGATCGATGTCCTAGTCCGTCCTTCGACAAAATTTTAAAATTTGTCTTTTTGTAGCGATTGTTTTAAAAGCTAAGATTTTTAGGGTTTTTTTTTTTTTTTTTGGCATACTTTAATTCAATAAGATTAAAAATAATGAAAATAAAAGTTCTCGTCCCTCCCTCGGGTAAAGCAATTTCGGTTCAATGACATAGTCTTCAACTTACGACGAATTTTAAAAATTATATTTTTAACTTAATGAGATAAAGTAAATTTTTGTTTTTAAATTCACACAATTTAAATATAAAATTCAAAATTAATATTAAAAATTCACACCAAACTTAAAATTTGAAATGCATAAAATTAAAAAATTCATATTTTTTAAAAATTAAAAATTCACACCAAACTTAATTTAAAAATTCATATTATAAATTCACACCAAACTTATATTAATTTTTCAAATATTTACAATTTTAAATATATTGTTTTTACAAAGTTTACAATATTAATTTAAGATTTATATATTAATTTTAAAAATATGGTAAAAATAAAATTAAAAATCTTTTTGGCTTTTTATCCCACTTTAATCAATCAAATATTATCAAAAATATGCGCCCCTCTTTTCGGTAAAGTAATTTCGGTTCCAAGACCTAATTTAACTCATGACGAATTTTTGAAATATTTTGGGTTGATTGATTAAAGATATTTATACCTTAAGAATAAACGTTAAATTTCGCAGTGATGTAATAAATTTTTGAATGATATCAATAATTTCGGTCGCCAAACCTAATTTTATTCAATACCAATTTAATACTTTTTAGCGAACAAATTAGCGTTTATTATCAAAAGGTTAAAAATAAAAATAAAAATAAAAACTGTACATACATACCTGTGAAATAGATTTCTTAGTTATATGATCTATCCCATTCATAAGATAGTCGGTTTAATTGGTTTTCCATGGCTACATAGGCGTAACCTCGAGCATTCAGTGTCTTTTCTTCTAAACATATGAACGGTCCGTCTCTGCATAAAGTAACAAATTCGGTATTTGAATAGGTTTGATTATTTGAACATTTACCTCCATGTGACCATTTTCCGCATTTGTGACATCTTTCTAGGTGTCGTGCTCTTCTTTTTGCTGCGGATTTTGATTTTCCTTTACCAAATTGTAACTTATTATCTTCGCATCTGGATTCTTTTCTAACTCCGTCCATTCTTTCTCTGATTACTGATACTATTTCACTCGGTAGTATGTCATTATTACGTTTAGTGATCAAAGCGTGTAGCATTAGACCATGGTTTAGTTCACAGGCAGTCTTCATTTTGTAAAAACCTAAAAAAAATAAAAATTCAGAATGGGGGGAGAAGACTAGTTCTTTAGGGTCTGCTAGGGAAAGACCATTCGGGTTCCATTTTCGAGAACTACACGAAAACAGACAATCTAACTCTAACAGAAATACATATTATCCTTTAAAGACTTGATTCTCCCCACACTTAGTTAGCTGTGGTGTCGAAATTGTTATTAACTTCGTTGTCGACTTCCATCGGACCATGTATGTAATGTTTAACTCTGTGACCATTAACTTTAAATTCAATCCCATTTGAATTTATTAATTCTATCGTTCCGTATGGGAAAACTCTTTTGACTATGAATGGTCCAGACCATCTTGATTTCAATTTTCCAGGAAATAGCTTGAATCGTGAATTGAAAAGAAGAACTCTGTCTCCTTCTTTAAATTCTTTTGAACTTCTGATTCTTTTATCATGCCATTTCTTCGTTCTTTCTTTATAGATTAACGAATTTTCGTATGCTTCATGTCTTAATTCTTCTAATTCATTTAGTTGACTTAATCGTAGACGTCCGGCTTCATGTAAATCAAGATTACATGTCTTCAAAGCCTAAAATGCTTTGTGTTCAATTTCTACTGGAAGATGACATGCTTTTTCATAAACAAGTCTAAAAGGTGTGGTTCCAATTGGAGTTTTGTAGGCTGTTCTAAAAGCCCAGAGTGCATCCTCCAATTTAATGGACCATTCCTTCGGATTTGATCCTACGGTTTTCTCTAGAATACGTTTTAAAGTTCGGTTGGTATTTTCAACTTGTCCACTTGTTTGTGGATGATATGCGGTGGAGATTTTATGAGTTACTCCATATCTTTTAAGAACTTTCTCAAGTTGATTATTACAGAAATGAGTACCCCGATCACTTATTAAAGCTTTCGGTGTTCCAAACCTTGCAAAAAGACGTTTTAAAAAATTGACTACAACTCGTGCATCGTTAGTTGGGAGAGCTTGTGCTTCCGCCCATTTAGATACATAATCAATGGCTACGAGTATATATAGATTATTATGAGATTTTGGAAATGGACCCATAAAGTCAATACCCCAAATGTCAAATACTGAAATGTCCCGTTCTTATTGATTAAAAACGTTCCATATTAATTGATTTCGTTGCGAGGTTTTGACCTCTATATGAGACGTTTTTCAAAGACTGCATTCATTTTTAAAACAAACCATAACCTTTATTTCATAGATAAAGGTTTTAAAAAGCTTTACATAGATTATCAAATAATGATAATCTAAAATATCATGTTTACACACGACCATTACATAATGGTTTACAATACAAATATGTTACAACAAAATAAGTTTCTTGAATGCAGTTTTTACACAATATCATACAAGCATGGACTCCAAATCTCGTCCTTATTTAAGAATGCGACAGCGGAAGCTCTTAATAATCACCTGAGAATAAACATGCTTAAAACGTCAACAAAAATGTTGGTGAGTTATAGGTTTAACCTATATATATCAAATCATAATAATAGACCACAAGATTTCATATTTCAATACACATCCCATACATAGAGATAAAAATCATTCATATGGTGAACACCTGGTAACCGACATTAACAAGATGCATATATAAGAATATCCCCATCATTCCGGGACACCCTTCGGATATGATATAAATTTCGAAGTACTAAAGCATCCGGTACTTTGGATGGGGTTTGTTAGGCCCAATAGATCTATCTTTAGGATTCGCGTCAATTAGGGTGTATGTTCCCTAATTCTTAGATTACCAGACTTAATAAAAAGGGGCATATTCGATTTCGATAATTCAACCATAGAATGTAGTTTCACGTACTTGTGTCTATTTTGTAAATCATTTATAAAACCTGCATGTATTCTCATCCCAAAAATATTAGATTTTAAAAGTGGGACTATAACTCACTTTCATAGATTTTTACTTCGTCGGGAAGTAAGACTTGGCCACTGGTTGATTCACGAACCTATAACAATATATACATATATATCAAAGTATGTTCAAAATATATTTACAACACTTTTAATATATTTTGATGTTTTAAGTTTATTAAGTCAGCTGTCCTCGTTAGTAACCTACAACTAGTTGTCCACAGTTAGATGTACAGAAATAAATCGATAAATATTATCTTGAATCAATCCACGACCCAGTGTATACGTATCTCAGTATTGATCACAACTCAAACTATATATATTTTGGAATCAACCTCAACCCTGTATAGCTAACTCCAACATTCACATATAGAGTGTCTATGGTTGTTCCGAAATATATATAGATGTGTCGACATGATAGGTCGAAACATTGTATACGTGTCTATGGTATCTCAAGATTACATAATATACAATACAAGTTGATTAAGTTATGGTTGGAATAGATTTGTTACCAATTTTCACGTAGCTAAAATGAGAAAAATTATCCAATCTTGTTTTACCCATAACTTCTTCATTTTAAATCCGTTTTGAGTGAATCAAATTGCTATGGTTTCATATTGAACTCTATTTTATGAATCTAAACAGAAAAGTATAGGTTTATAGTCGGAAAAATAAGTTACAAGTCGTTTTTGTAAAGGTAGTCATTTCAGTCGAAAGAACGACGTCTAGATGACCATTTTAGAAAACATACTTCCACTTTGAGTTTAACCATAATTTTTGGATATAGTTTCATGTTCATAATAAAAATCATTTTATCAGAATAACAACTTTAAAATCAAAGTTTATCATAGTTTTTAATTAACTAACCCAAAACAGCCCGCGGTGTTACTACGACGGCGTAAATCCGGTTTTACGGTGTTTTTCGTGTTTCCAGGTTTTAAATCATTAAGTTAGCATATCATATAGATATAGAACATGTGTTTAGTTAATTTTAAAAGTCAAGTTAGAAGGATTAACTTTTGTTTGCGAACAAGTTTAGAATTAACTAAACTATGTTCTAGTGATTACGAGTTTAAACCTTCGAATAAGATAGCTTTATATGTATGAATCGAATGATGTTATGAACATCATTACTACCTTAAGTTCCTTGGATAAACCTACTGGAAAATCAAAAAATGGATCTAGCTTCAACGGATCCTTGGATGGCTCGAAGTTCTTGAAGCAGAATCATGACACGAAAACAAGTTCAAGTAAGATCATCACTTGAAATAAGATTGTTATAGTTATAGAAATTGAACCAAAGTTTGAATATGATTATTACCTTGTATTAGAATGATAACCTACTGTAAGAAACAAAGATTTCTTGAGGTTGAATGATCACCTTACAAGATTGGAAGTGAGCTAGCAAACTTGAAAGTATTCTTGATTTTATGTAACTAGAACTTGTAAAATATATGAAGAACACTTAGAACTTGAAGATAGAACTTAAGAGAGATCAATTAGATGAAGAAAATTGAAGAATGAAAGTGTTTGTAGGTGTTTTTGGTCGTTGGTGTATGGATTAGATATAAAGGATATGTAATTTTGTTTTCATGTAAATAAGTCATGAATGATTACTCATATTTTTGTAATTTTATGAGATATTTCATGCTAGTTGTCAAATGATGATTCCCACATGTGTTATGTGACTCACATGGGCTGCTAAGAGCTGATCATTGGAGTGTATATACCAATAGTACATACATCTAAAAGCTGTGTATTGTACGAGTACGAATACGGGTGCATACGAGTAGAATTGTTGATGAAACTGAACGAGGATGTAATTGTAAGCATTTTTGTTAAGTAGAAGTATTTTGATAAGTGTCTTGAAATCTTTCAAAAGTTTATGAATACATATTAAAACACTACATGTATATACATTTTAACTGAGTCGTTAAGTCATCGTTAGTCGTTACATGTAAATGCTGTTTTGAAACCTTTAGGTTAATGATCTTGTTGAATGTTGTTAACCCATTGTTTATTATAATAATTGAGATGTTAAATTGTTATATTATCATGATATTATGATATATAATATATCTCAGTATGATGTATATACAGTTAAATGTCGTTACAACGATAATCGTTACATATATGTCTCGTTTCGAAATCATTAAGTTAGTAGTCTTATTTTTACATATGTATTTCATTGTTAATACACTTAATAATATATTTACTTATCATTTAACATAATTAACCAAGTGTATCAATATCTTAATATGATTCATATGTATCTAGTAAGACGTTGTTATAACGATAATCGTTATATATATCGTTTTCGAGTTTCTTAAATTAATAGTCTCATTTTTATGTATATAACTCATTGTTAAAATACCTAATGAGATACATACTTATAATAAAAACATGTTAAATATATATATATATAACCATATATATGTCATCGTATAGTTTTTACAAGTTTTAACGTTCGTGAATCACCGGTCAACTTGGGTGGTCAATTGTCTATATGAAACATATTTCAATTAATCAAGTCTTAACAAGTTTGATTGCTTAACATGTTGGAAACATTTAATCATGTAAATATCAATCTCAATTAATATATATAAACATGGAAAAGTTCGGGTCACTACAAATACTTCACATACTTGGATGATATTTTGTGGCATTTCATCACGTTGACTTATTTTTCCGGCCCTTTGACATGCATCACAGGATTTGCAAAGAAGGTGTGCGTCTTTGTAAATTGTTGGCCAATAGAATCCAGCATCATAAACTTTCTTGCTGTTAATTGAGGCCCATAATGCCCTCCTGTTGGTCATGTGTGACAATGGTTTAATATTTTACTAGCTTCATCTCCAAATACACATCGGCGTATTATTCCATCGGGACAACTTTTAAACAGATGTGGATCTTCCCAGAAATAGTGTTTTATATCACTGAAGAATTTCTTTCGTCTTTGGTACGATAATCCTTTTTCAAGGAATCCACAAACTAAGTAGTTTGCATAGTCTGCAAACCATGGGATTTCTTTATAATCTATCTTCAATAGATATTCATCAGGAAAGTTGTCTTGTATGGCCGATTCATTTAGAACTTCTAATTCGGGATTTTCAAGACGAGAAAGATGATCAGCGGCGAGATTTTCTGCTCCTCTTTTATCTCGGATTTCAATATCAAACTCTTGTAAGAGTAAGATCCAACGGATTAATCTTGGTTTAGCATCTTGTTTTGAAAATAGGTATCTAAGAGCAGAATGGTCGGTATAGACCACCGTTTTTGCTAGAACGAGATATGATCGAAATTTGTCAAAAGCAAAGACAATAGCAAGGAGTTCTTTTTCAGTAGTTGTATAGTTCGTTTGTGCTCCTTGTAATGTCTTACTAGCATAATATATAGGTTGAAATCGTTTTTCAATCCTTTGTCCTAAAACGGCTCCCATTGCAAAATCACTTGCATCGCACATTAGTTCAAATGGTAGATTCCAATTTGGTGTTATCATGATCGGTGCATTAGTGAGTTTCTCTTTAAGAATATTAAAAGATTTGATACACTCATCTGAAAAGATGAATGGAGCATCCTTTTCTAGGAGTTTATTCATAGGAGTGGCAATTTTTGAAAAATCTTTTATGAAACGTCGGTAAAAACCGGCATGCCCTAGAAAACTCCTAACTCCTCTAACATTGGTGGGATGTGGAAGTTTAGCAATTACATCTACTTTAGCTCTATCCACTTCAATTCCTTCTTTTGAAATTTTATGTCCAAGAACGATGCCTTCTTTAACCATGAAATGGCATTTCTCCCAATTAAGAACTAGATTTGATTGTTCGCATCTAAGAAGCATTCGTTCAAGATTAACTAGACATGATTTAAATGTATCACCGAAGACTGAAAAGTCATCCATGAATACTTCCATGCATTCTTCTATCATGTCGTGAAAAATCGCCATCATACACCTTTGAAAGGTTGCAGGGGCGTTGCAAAGTCCAAATGGCATGCGTTTGTAAGCAAAAGTACCATAAGGGCACGTGAATGTGGTTTTCTCTTGATCTTCGGGTGCTATTGGAATTTGAAAATATCCGGAAAATCCATCTAGAAAACAATAGTAACTATTTCCGGCTAATCTTTCCAACATTTGATCTATGAAAGGTAAGGGAAAGTGATCTTTTCTGGTGGCGTCATTTAATTTTCTATAATCAATACACACACGCCATCCTGTTACAGTTCTAGTAGGAATAAGCTCATTTTTCTCATTTGTAATGACAGTCATGCCACCCTTCTTAGGCACGCATTGAACTGGGCTTACCCATGGACTATCAGAGATTGGATAAATTAAACCTGCATCTAGCAGTTTGATAATCTCTTTCTTAACTACATCTTGCATATTAGGATTTAGTCTTCGTTGGCGTTGCACATACGTTTTATGACCTTCTTCCATAAAGATTTTATGTGTGCAATACGAAGGACTTATTCCTTTAATATCATGAATCTTCCATGCAATGGCTGGTTTATGAGCTTTCAACACAGAAATGAGTTGTGATTTCTCATTTTCAGTAAGAGAAGACGATATTATTACAGGTAATTCAGATTCACCATGTAAATAAGCGTATTCCAAATGGTTTGGAAGTGGCTTTAACTCTAATTTCGGAGGTTCTTCTATCGATGATTTGTATCGATATCTGTCTTCTTCTTTTAGCATTTGAATTTCTTCTGTTGTTGGTTCATATCCATTAGCTATAAGTGTAGCTAACATTTCAGCTTCATCAATTGGTTCATTACCTTCTCCTAAAGAACATTCTCCTGTTCCTTGTAATTCTGGAAATTCTTCTAATAATTCTGCATGTGCATCTATAGTTTGAATATAATAACATGTATCATCTGCAGATTGTGGTTGTTGCATTGCTCTATCAACTTAAAAGGTAACACTCTCATCCTCTATACTTAGGGTCAGTTTCTTACCGAACACGTCTATCATTGCTTTAGCCGTGTTTAAGAATGGTCTTCCTAATATGAGAGGAACTTGAGAATCTTCTTCCATGTCCAAAACAACAAAATCTACTGGAAATACTAAAGTACCAACTTTAACTAGCATGTTCTCCATTATTCCTCTAGGATATTTTATTGATCTATCGGCTAGTTGTATGCTTATTCTTGTTGGTTTCAATTCTCCAAGGTCTAGTTTAGTGTATAGTGAATACGGCATTAGATTTATACTAGCACCTAAGTCTGCCAATGCTTCTATTGAACTAAGACTACCCAGAAAACATGGAATTGTGAAACTTCCTGGATCAGATAGTTTTTCTGGTATCTTATTCAACAGCACTGCTGAACAATTAGCATTCATAGTAACAGCCGAGAGTTCTTCCATTTTCTTCCTATTTGAAATTAGATCTTTCAAGAATTTAGCATATCTAGGCATTCCTGAAATCACATCAATGAAAGGAAGATTTACATTTATCTGTTTAAACATATCCAAGAATTTGGATTGCTCGGCTTCAAGTTTCTCTTTCTTCATTTTACTCGGGTAAGGAAGTGGTGGTTGGTATGGTTTAACATAAGGTTTATCCTTAACTGTGTTATTTTCATTAACATTTTCAACTACCGGTTCTTTTTCCTTATCTTGATCAGGTTGTGGTTCTTGTGGAGTAGGAATAGCTTCATCAGAAGTTACAGGTATTTCAGGTGGTTTAAGTGTTGTACCACTTCTTGTGGTAATGGCTTTAGCTGTTTCATTTCGGGGGTTAGCATTTGTATCACTAGGTAGACTTCCCGGTTTTCTTTCACCTATTAATCTTGCTAGGTTACTTACTTCTTGTTCCAGATTTTGAATAGAAGCTTGTTGATTTCTAAATGCTTGAGCATTTTGTTCATTGGTTTGTTTTTGAGATGTGAAAAACTGCGTTTGAGTTTCAACTAGCTTCGTCATCATATCTTCTAAATTTGGCTTTTTATCATCGGTTTGTTGTGGTGGTTTGTTTTGAAAATTCGGTCTTTGCTGATTGTAATTGTTATTAGATACTTGTTGATTGCTAGGACCTTGTTGGTTGTTGTATGGAATATTTCGGTTATAATTTTGGTTTTGATTGTAAATCGGTCTTGGCGGTTGATAATTATTCTGATAATTATTTCCAGGCCTTTGGTTTATGTATGAAATATTCTCTCTTTGTTCCATTGTTAATTCAATACTGAGACAATCTTTTGTCAAATGTGGTCCTCCACACTGCTCACAACTAATTCGTATTGAGTGAATATCTTTAGTCATCTTTTCCATTCGTCTCTCCACAGCATCTATCTTTGCGGAAATGGAATCTAAGTCATGGCTAGAATCGGCTCTAGCTGCTTTAGATGATCTAACGATGTCTTTTTCTTGGTGCCACTCATGTGAGTGGGAAGCAGTATTATCAATAATTTTATAAGCATCAGTTTCGGTTTTCTTCATAATAGAACCACCAGCTGCTATATCTATGTCTTTTCTTGTAGTGATGTCGCATCCTTGGTAGAATATTTGTACTATTTGACAGGTGTCTAAACCATGTTGCGGACATCCTCTTAACAACTTTCCATATCTAGTCCACGCCTCATATAGAGTTTCATTTGGTTTCTGTGTGAACGTAACAATTTCTGCTTGAAGTCTTACGGCTTTAGATGCAGGAAAGAATTGTTTAAGAAATTTGTCAACTAAAACGTCTCATGTATCAATCGCCCCTTCAGGTAACGATTCCAACCAATCTTTGGCTTCTCCCTTTAAAGTCCAGGGAAATAACATGAGATATATCTGTTCATCCTCCACTTCTCGGATTTTAAATAGTGTGCAGATTCTATTAAAGGTACGTAGATGTTCATTTGGATCTTCCTTCGGCGCACCACTAAATTGGCATTGATTAGTCACCATGTGTAGAATTTGTCCTTTGATTTCATAATCTGGCGCATTAATGTCTGGATGAGTAATTGCGTGACCTTGGCCAGTGCGTTTAGCTCTCATTCGGTCTTCCATACTTAAAGGTTCCAGATTCTCCATAATTGAATTTGTTGAATCGGTATCACTAGATGATTCTGATTTAATGGTTCGTTCCTCAACAATCTCTGTTTGAATAATTGGTGGCTCCGGAGGAAAGTTTAATGGTTCAGGATCTACGAACCGTTCCTGAATATTTTCCGGATTCTCAATTGTGAGGTCGGGTTCAAAAAATGGATTATCGGAAATTTGAACTGAAATACTTGGTCTACTGGATGACGATTCTAAAGAAAAATCAACGGCGGTTATATTTGCTAAATGTCTTGATCTAGTTACAGGTGGTGAACGTACAAAAGGTGATGAACGTCTTGCTCGGTGCATTCACTGAATATCCTATTAGTTTTAAAAAGGAAAGAAAAATTATAATAAGTTATCCAATCAATAGACTTTTCTAATTTTGCCCACGTTTCGAATAGCCAAAAGATGCAGCAGAGGGGCAGGATTTGTTTGGTCTCAATATAATTGAGGACTGTTTGGCTCCAATAACCCGGTCCACGTACAAATCCAACTATTACTGCGAACCAGAAAATTTTGATGTCTATCAATTTAACCACTCAAAATAAATTTTCGTAATTTTAAGAAATTTAGATATGAAGTAGAATAAAAATCTATGTCCTAAAAACTAGAATAGCGAGAAATAAGAAAGAAAAAGAGTTCGTCGGAAAAAGGTCGAAAAAGAAAAATGGTTGAAAAATAAAAGGTGACGGAAAAATAAAAGAAACTTATAAAAACTTAAAAATACTTGACTAACCTAACCTTATTACTACAACTAACTTAAAATTATAATCGCAAATTGATATTACTAATTGGAATGATAATTGATACATAGGTAAAAGTCGTCTAAAAATATTAAAGCTTACAAGAAAAACTAAATCCCAAATGGAAATAACTTAAAAAGAAACTAAAACTTAAAAAGGCGTCGCAAAATTCTAAAGCACCTAAATCTTAGTCTAAAAAAAAAGCACTTAAGGAATTCTACGGCAAAGCCTAAAAATCTAGGAGTAAAACTAAATATGAGCTAAAAATACAAAAGTTACGCTAAAGCGATTAAAAAGGGACAAAATATAAAAATATACAAAAAGTTGTAAAAATTACAATTTTTATAAAAATATTATTTTTATATTATTTATTTAATAAAACTACTAATTTTACAAATTAATTAAACTAATTTAAACAAAATATACACAATAATAATAAAAACTAAAAACTAATTAAAAAACATAATTAGGGTTTTAATTAATAAATAATAATAATAATAACTCCGTAATTAATGCCTGATTAGGGCTTCTGTCGCGTGTCAGAATACCTCCGCGAGTTGCGGTATTTAATGCATCAAACCCCGCGAGTCGCGGGGTTCAGAATTTCAACTGACAGGTTTAATTTCAACGCGTTTTTCTTTATTTATTTATTTATTTATTTTATTTTCTGTTTTTAAATATGTGTATTAATAAAACTTATATTTAAAACTTAAATAAAAATAGAATCACTTTATAATTTTATAAATAAAAATCTTAAAACTAGATTTATATATATATATTTTTTTTATATTTATATGTTTTTAAATAAAAACAAAATACTTAAATAAAACTTATGTTTTTATAAAATAAAAACAAAGAAACTTTATAAAACTTAAATATTTATCAAACTCCTAAAAATATTTATATTTTTGTTTTTCTTTTTATATTTTCGAATATTTAAAACGTTTTTTTTTTTTTTACAAAAACGAATTTTAATAAAAGTAAACTAAAAATCTTTTTTTTTTATATATTAGCGTTGCGCTTCCGGCGTTTAGAAAATTCCCCGGCAGCGGCGCCAAAAATACTTGATGTGGTAGCGGAGTGTATATAAAATACTATTAAATTTTACAACGAAACACTATTAAATATGCTACAATTTTACACAAGATATTTATTTATTTATAGAATGGATATACTTAAACCTTGCTACAACACTTATAGGCAGTGTACCTAATCGTACAGTAGTGTAGTTTTTAGTAACTCCGGTTCGTTCCACATGGAATCTTTTTAAACAAAGCTTAACGCTATATTAGTTTACTTTTATAAAAATACAAATATATATATATATATAAGTAATATTATTATTATAAAGGGGGTTTTTACCGTTTAATGACCGGTTTGTCGATTTTAAAACTTTAGTCGCAGTTAAAACCAAATGTAAAATAATAACTAAATACAAGACTTAATTTTAAGCGTAAAGTAAATAACGATAATGAATTTGCGAATAATAAAAGTGCGATAAAATAAACTTGCGATAATTAAAAAGGACGATAATTAAAAGTGCAATTAAATAACAATAAATAAAAGTGCGATAATTAGAAGTGCAATTAAATATAAAATAAAGGAAATTAAATATGAAATAAAAGAATTATGCTTATTTAAACTTCCGTAATCATGATGTTTGACGTGTTGATTTTTGTTTTATGCCCATGGGTTAATTGTCCTTTGTCCTGGATTATTTAATATGTCCGTTTGGTTTTTGTCCATAACAGTCCATCAGTCATAAATATAAAATGAGAGTGTCCTCGTCAAATTATCCTTATACCCGAAGTTAAATATTCCAACTAATTGGGGACTTAAACTGTAACAAGATTTTAATACTTTGTTTAATAATTACACCATGATGTCGACTGAGTGCAACCCAAGGTTTTAATATTTTGTTATCAATTATACCAAGTGTCCTTGTACATAATTTCACCCCTGTTTTAATTATTCTAGTGGCTATTAATCCATTCCCGTGTCCTGTTAAATGAACGATTATTCGTACATATAAATACCCCGCCCATCGTGTCCGATCGAGTGTATATGGTAAATTATAGGGACGCCCAATTGTAAATCTTTATATTAACATTAACAAACTATCATTTAGTTAAACAAATATAAAGCCCATTAATAGCCCATAGTCTAATTTCCACAAGTGTCGTTCTTTTGTCCAAACCCCAATTATGGTACAAAGCCCAATTACCCAATTTTAGTAATTAGCCCAACATCATGATTACTTCGTTTTAAATAAGCATAATAATAACTTAGCTACGAGACATTAATGTAAAAAGGTTGAACATAACTTACAATGATTAAAAATAGCGTAGCGTTACACGGACAGAATTTCGACTTACACCCTTACAATATTCGCTAACATACCCTTATTATTAGAATTATAATTAAAATTAAAATATAAATTATAAATATATATATATATATATATTACGTATGAGAAGAAGAAGAAAAAGATGATGAAAATGATCAGATTTCGGTTTGCTTTATAGGGAGTTTCAAAACTGGGGTCTCCGCGACTCGCGGCCATTTTGGCCTTCAAACTCCGCGAGTCGCGGAGTTTGAAATTACAGCTCACAACTTTGGAGTCTTTCTCTGCCGACGGTTTTTATTTATAAATATAATATATATATAATTAATATAATTAATTATATATTATATTATATTTATATACATAGTTAACTTGTAATTTTTAGTCCGTTGCGTCGAGCGTTAAGAGTTGACTCTGGTCCCGGTTCCGGATTTTCGAACGTCCTTGCGTACAATTTAATATCTTGTACTTTGCGTTTTGAATCTTGTACTCTTGTAATTTCGAGACGTTTCTTATCAATAATTGGAACCTTTTTGATTGTCTTTTGTACTTTTGAGCTTTTTGGTCGTTTGCGTATTCAATTCGTCGAATCTGTCTTTTGTCTTCACCTTTTATTATTTAAACGAATATCACTTGTAAATAGAACAATTGCAACTAAAAGCTTGTCTTTCTTGAGGAATAATGCTATGAAATATATGTTCGTTTTTAGCATTATCACTTAAGCATATAATCCTTAACGTATATAATAATTACTTTCAAATCGAAATAACACCAAGTTAAGGTTCACATGTGTTTAGCATAAGTAATGAATTGCATAACTTCAACTTAGAACACTTACTAGTCAACAAAAGTCAAAATCCCTAATTCAAGAACCCTAAAATTCAATAATTTGTGTAATCGTGTAATTCAACAAAGGTTCATGCGATTTTGTTAATGTATACTAGTAATCAAACTTCAAAATATCTCAATTTAATCAATTAATGGCCAAAATTTCGAAACCTCTAAATTCATGAAGAACCCTAATTTCCAAAGTAAAGATTGAAGCAAATAATCATGAATTTAGAGCATGAATAAGGATTAGTAGCAACAATTTAAGCATATAATGACCAAAACATGAACATTCAAACATCCTCACACTATGAACAAGCTAAATCCGATTTTTAGATTGAAGAACACAAGAATCATGAAGTGTTTAGGATTAATCTTACCTTTCTCATGTTGATATTCGGATTTGATGCTCAAATATGGGATTAATCGGTTCAATTAGTGATTAGAGATTAAAATTTTGAGAGAGAATGAGATAGGATTCGGAGTAGTTGGTGAAAAAATGAGAAAAAAGGGTAAACTCCCGTATTTGTGCAACAAAATTGGGCAGACTCCAACATACAGACACAGATGCGGTGCATCTGGCTCAGATGCGGCGCATCTGAAGAAGATGCAGCGCATCAGATGGTCCAAATGCGGCGCATGAGCCATTCTCTGCGCATTCAAAACTCTCGGATTTTTTCTTGTCCATAGATGCGGCGCATCCATCCTGGATGCGGCGCATCTGGCCCTGTTGCACCAGGTTTTGACATTTTTTCGCGTTTTAAACATTTCAGAAGGTCCTTAAACAACTTGGTTCGTATAATAACTTAGAAATCACTCAAAAACACTCAAATTTATTAAAATATGTACACGAGTGGGACTATATACATGTTGTGAAGTTTAACGAGTCGTTCACACGACTCTGTCTCAAACTAATTAGCCTTGGGGAATAGGGTGATGTCATCTCGAACCGTGGTGTCAACTCCATCGAAATAGAGTTTCAAGCGATGACCATTCACCTTAAAGGTATTTCCGTTTCCAAATAACTCAACATATCCCGATGGGAATGCTTGTTTCACCAAATAAGGTCCCGTCCATCGGGACTTCAACTTTCCGGGGGAAAATTTAAACCGCGAGTTAAAAACCAAAACCTTATCACCGGTTTTAAACTCTTTCACTTCTTTCAATCGGGCATCATTCCACCTTTTCATTTTCTCCTTATACGAGCTCGAATTCTCGTACGCTTCTAACCTCAACTCTTCCAATTCATGCATTTGCATGAATCGGTTTTCACCAGCCTTTTCCATGTCTAAATTACAAAGCTTCAGTGCCCAGTACGCTCTATGTTCCACTTCAACCGGAAGATGGCACGCTTTGCCATATACAAGTCTGAATGGTGTGGTACCAATTGGTGTTTTAAAAGCAGTCCTAAAGGCCCACAACGCATCATCTAACTTGCGTTGCCAAATCTTAGGGTTGTTATCAACCGTCTTCTCAAGTATGCGTTTTAAGGCACGATTTGTGTTCTCCACTTGACCACTCGTTTGCGGGTGGTACGGAGTAGAGAAACGATGAGTTACGCCATACTTCTTCAACACCTTTTCAAGAAGGTTGTTGGCAAAATGTGTTCCTCGATCGGATATGAGCGCCTTTGGGATTCCAAAGCGCGAGAAGAGATTTTTCAAGAAGTTCACCACCACCCTAGCATCATTCGTAGGTAAAGCTTTTGCTTCAGCCCACTTAGATACATAGTCAACGGCTACTAGGATGTACTTGCACTTATGGGAACTTAGAAATGGCCCCATGAAATCGATTCTCCAAATATCAAAGATTTCACAAACTTGGATGCCGGTTTGAGGCATCTCATCCTTTTTCGTGATGTTACCCATTCGTTGGCATGCATTACAAGTCCGAACGAAATTTTGGGCATCTTTAAAGATCGTGGGCCAATAAAAGCCCGAGTCAAGGATTTTTCTTGCGGTGTGGTTTGGTCCGAAATGACCACCGGTGGGCCCTTGATGACAATGCTCAAGAATTTGTTGAGCCTCTTTTACGTACACACAACGGCGAATCATTTGATCCGCACAATACAAAATAGGTCGGGATGTTCCCAGAAATAGGACTTCAAATTCGCAAAGAATTTCTTCTTTTGTTGATAAGAAAGTCCTTTTTGAAGAATGCCTGAAGCAAGATAGTTTGCAAAATGGTTAAACCATGGGATTTCAGATTCCTTGTCAACCCTCATTAGAGATTCATCAGGAAATGTGTCCTTGATAATTGTATCATCGAGTTTTTCTAATTCGGGGTTTTCAAGTCAGGATAAATGGTCTGCGGCTAGATTCTCGGCTCCTTTCTTATCACGTATCTCAATGTCAAACTCTTGAAGTAAAAGAACCCAACGTATGAGACGATGTTTTGCATCTAGTTTCGAGAATAAGTACCTAAGAGCCGAATGATCCGTGTAAACAATGGTCTTGGACAAAACCAAATATGATCGAAATTTATCAAACGCATAAACAACCGCTAAGAGCTCTTTTTCCGTGGTGGTATAATTAATTTGAGCTCCCGTTAGCATTTTGCTCGCATAATAAATTGGACGAAAATGATTATCGGGTCGTTGTCCTAAGACAGCACCTAAGGCATAGTCGCTCGCGTCACACATTAACTCAAAAGGCATACTCCAATCCGGAGACACGATAATGGGAGCTTGTGTGAGTTTTGACTTTAGAATGGAGAATGCATTCTCACAATTGGAATCGAAGTCAAATGGAGCATCCTTTTCAAGAAGTTTGGTCATTGGACGGGCGATTTTAGAGAAAGCTTTGATAAATCGCCTATAAAATCCCGCGTGACCAAGAAAGCTTCTAATTGCCTTGACATTCGTCGGTATAGGTAGTTTAGAGATAACTTCAATTTTAGCTTTATCTACCTCTATTCCCGCACGAGATATCTTGTGACCAAGTACAATGCCCTCCTTCACCATGAAGTGGCATTTTTCCCAATTCAGGACCAAATTTGCTTTCTCACACCGGATAAGCATACGTTCAAGGTTAAAAAGACACAATTCAAAGGAGTCTCCAAACACGGAAAAGTCATCCATGAAGACTTCCATACAATCCTCTACCATATCATCAAAAATTGCCATCATGCACCTTTGAAAGGTTCCGGGTGCATTACATAAACCCAAAGGCATGCGGCGATAGGCAAAGGTCCCAAAAGGACAAGTGAATGTGGTCTTTTCTTGGTCGTTGGGATCAATTGGAATTTGGAAGTAACCGAAGAAACCATCTAGAAAGCAATAGTATTCTTTCCCCACTAATCGTTCAATCATTTGATCAATAAAAGGCAACGGGAAATGATCCTTTATAGTGGCATCATTGAGACGCCTGTAATCAATACAGACTCTCCAGCCGGTAACCGTTCTAGTTGGAACGAGTTCGTCCTTTTCATTTACAATAACGGTTGTACCCCCCTTTTTGGGTACTACTTGTACTGGACTAACCCAAGGACTATCGGAGATGGGGTAGATTAACCCGACATCAAGAAGCTTGACTACCTCCTTTTTAACAACTTCTTTCATGTTGGGATTTAGCCTGCGTTGCCTTTGCACTACTGGTTTGAAGTCATTCTCAAGGAGAATTTTATGTGTACAATAAGACGGGTTTATCCCTGGAATGTCGGTCGTTTTCCAGGCTATAGCCTTTTTATGGGTTTTCAAAACAGAGATTAACCTTTCCTTCTCGTTACCGGAAAGATGTGAAGCAATAATTACCGGTAATTGAGATGTACCTTCGAGGTAAGCATACTCCAAGTGTTTGGGTAGGTCCTTAAGCTCTAGTACGGGTGGTTCTTCCAAGGAATTCTTTATTCGGAATCTATCTTTATTTCCGATATCTTCAAATGATTCCTCTTCCTTAGAAATTTCTTCTTCCATGGTCTCATCATCCGTGACCACTTTCATCAACTCATCAAAAGCCTCATCGATATTGAAATATTCACTTTCACTTACCGGGGCAAACCCCGAGGTATCGATTTCAAGTAGCTCCTGCAATTCATCCTCAACACAAAGATTTATGACATCAATTTGAAAACAAGGGTCATCGGTGGAAGTAGGTCTTTTCATGGCTTTGTCAATATGACAAATTATTCTCTCGTTTCCCACACCTAGACTTAACTGTTCTTTTTGGACATTAATGATAGAATCTACGGTGTTAAGGAAAGGACGTCCTAAAATTATAGGAACTTTTGTGTCCTCTTGCATTTCTAGAATAACAAAGTCGACGGGAAAGATAAGTGAGCTAACTTTTACATGAATATCCGGGTTGGTTTCAAGTCTCCTAAATCAAGTTTCAAATATAATGAGTAAGGCATTAGGTTAACACTTGCACGTAGGTCGGCTAGTGCATCGTACACTACCGAATCACCCATCATACATGGGATGATAAAACTACCAGGATCTCCCAATTTTGGAGGTACATTTTGCTTTTTCAAGATTGCCGAACACTCCTCATGGAGGAATGTGGCAGAAACATCGTGGTATTTACCCTTCGAGGATATGAGATCTTTCAAAAACTTCCCGTAATGGGGCATACCCTTAAGAACCTCCGCGAGTGGCATGTTAATGCTGATTTGCTTGATCATATCCGCAAATTTCTGATATTGGCTCGCGAGTCTGTCTTTCTTCAATGCTTTTGGGTATGGAATAGGTGCCTTGTACACCTTCACTGGTGGTTCTTCACTTTTATTCGATATGACCTCCGGTGGATCATCTTTCTCTTGTTCTTTTTCAACATGCTCATCTACATCAACAGGTACCTGCAAAACAGAAGGAGACAAAGGAACTTCCGGGGACTTAAGGGTCTCTGGGTTAGTGGTTAAACCACTTCTAGTAGTTATAGCATTTATATGCTCATTCCTTGTTTGATTGTTACTAGGATTCACTTGAGTATTTGAGGGGAGAGCACCAGGTGGTCTCTCGGCTAGTAACTGTGAAATCCTTCCAACATCCCTTTCTAAATTCTGAATCGTAGCTTGTTGATTTCGAATTTGCTGAGTTTGAAGTTTCGCATTTTGCTCGTGTTTAACCATAAAATCTCTCAAAAGATCTTCTAAACTGGATTTCTTCTTGGGTTGTGGTTGTACATGTGTTTGTGGTTGTGGTTGTGGTTGATTGTGTTGGAAATTATTTTGGTAATTTCGTGGAGGTTGATTACGATTGTTTAGATGATTGTACCCCGGTGATGCATTTCTTGATTTTGATTTTGGAAATTCCGGTTATTTTGGTAACATGCATTTCCTCCGTGGTAATTGTTGTTTGAACTTGAAGGTCCCCCTATTTGATAACTGTTGACAGGAGGATATTTCCGGTTCATTGCTTCAACCGCCGGAAAGTCGTCAAAATTCATTTCACCTTTGCGCAAGTAACCTAAGAAATTTGCTTGCTCTTCCATCGTCGTTTGGTTGCAATCTCGCGTGAGATGGGGACCTTGGCACAACTCGCACCCTACCCTGATAGCGTGCATTTCTTTGGTTACCTTCTCAATTTTCCTTGCTTGATTTGCCAATTGAACTTTTAATGCAGCGATTTCATCGTTGCTTTCGACATTAGCAACTGTTGACGATCTAGAGAACTCCATCTCCTGATGCCAATTATGAGAATGGGCTGCTATATCGACAATTATCGTGTGAGCGTCTTCGGGCATTTTTTTCATGATTGATCCTCCTGCTGCAACATCTATATCCTTCCGGGTAGCCACATTGACTCCTTTATAGAAAATTTGGACTTTTTGGAATGTATTCTACCCGTGTTGAGGACATACCCTAAGCATTTTATTAAATCGGGTCCAAGCTTCATAAAGAGTCTCATTAGACTTTTGCTTGAATTGATTTATATCTCTTTGCAATTTTGCTGCTTTCGAAGCAGGGAAGAATTCTGACAAAAAATTTGTCCATCATGTCATTCCAATCTTCAATATAACCTTCCGGTAATGAGTCCAGCCAATCTCTTGCATCATCCTTTAGGGACCATGGAAAGATTTTTAGACATGCAACTTCATCGGAGACATCTTTGATTTTGAAAAGCTTGCAAATGCTTACAAACTTACGAAGATGCTCGTTAGCATCTTCATTTGGGGCTCCACCGAATTGGCATGTATTAGTCACCATGTGGAGAAATTGCCCCTTTATTTCAAAACCATCAGTCATCGTAGGTTGAACAATTGCGTGGCCTTGTCCTGTCCTTGTTGCCTTCATCAAAGCATCCATCGTTTGATTTGTAGCAGTCATCTCTTCCTCTTCTTTAATGACTGGCTCGATGATTGGTTGAATAATTGGTTCAGAGTTAGAATCTAATGAAAGTGATTCTAAACCCTGAGCAAGAGATTATACTTCTTGAGCTCTTAAGCGTTCGTGAAGTTCTCTTTCAGGCTCAGGATATGAAGGAATTAAATTAGAGCTGGAAGAACGTAGATTCATGCATCAATACCTATCCTGCAATCACAACACCACAAACAAACCAATTGCAAAAACACAAGCTTACAATAAAAAGTAACTTTTCTAGGAATTGAATTCCTACAAAAGGATCGAATAATTCAAAGTTTATTAAAATCTTTTAACTAAACCGCTCCCCGGCAGCGGCGCCAAAAAGTTGACGTTTCAAAACGTAACCTTTAAAATGAAGACAATATGCTTAATAATTAACACATAATACAGGCAACTAAAACCCGATCATGCAGTAACTAGCAAGTAAATTGACCAGTTCGATCTACAAGGAGAAGTTTGTTTTTAAGATTTTACCACGATTAATTATTCTAAAAGGGGGGTTTTGTGTTTGAAGTTGTATTTTCGTTTAACGAAACAGTAAATAAATATAGTAATTAACAAGAATGAGAATGCGGTATTTACTTCTATGCTTGATAAATGACAGGGATTGTTCTTCTATAATTAAAACCGTTATGAGATAGTTACAATAGAACAGTTTATATCGATTTCACAATTTCTAAAAACTTAAGAGCTATGTTTAATCAACAAGATTCTTTCATGGTTGAATTCACATAAAACCTAGTTTACTAAGATCACTTTAGGTAAACTACATGATTTTATATCCTAAATATCGTTCAATTAACATCCTATATTCACATATAGGTGGCTAGATCACTAGGTGTTGAAGTATAAGCTATAGTCTTTGATAAACTCACATAAACCAAGTCATAACTTACATAATTGAACTAAAATACAAGGATGATTACAACAATGGATCTTTTGAAAGAACATGGTGATTTAGATCAATTAACTAACAAGATCCAACCCAGTTAAACTCACGTAAAACCTAAATTACAACAATCACTTGAGGTAATTTCATAACTATGTTGCTTTAGAACTTATTCAATTACCGAATTAAACACATAACAAAATCACTTAAGTGTATGTGTCTAATCGTCTAGATTACTAGGTGTACTGAAGTATAAATTGTTTTCCTAGTTAACTCACATTAATAGGTTTTCAATCTATATAATTGAAGTGAAGATCTAAACAAGCATAACAATGGTTCTTACGGTTGAACTAGATAATTTAATCAATCAAACATATGTATAACTAGCATAACATCAAAGTATAGAACAATCCCAAGCCATAAATCTTACATTGAAGTAAACACACAAGGCTTTTAGCCTAACATAATCATAGTAGAACTAATGAAACAGTAAATACAAGTTGAATTCATGTTAAAAAGATATAGAACAATAGTACCAATTGCGATAAACGATCCTAGCTTAATCTTGATGTCGAAAGAGTGGAGATTGACTTGCAGCCTTCCTTGAACCTTGAAAATCGTCTTAGAACTGAGGGAGAACATAGTAGTCAAGGTATATGAAGTAAGTAACCAAAGGCTCCATTAAATAGCCTTAAAAGTTAGGTATTTTGGCCAGAAAGTGACCAGATGCGCCGCATCTCTTTGGGATGTGCCGCATCTCTTTACGTTCAGTAGATTCCAGCTCGATTCTGCACTCAGGACTTGTCGGCAGGGGGTCAGATGCACCACATCTGGGACAGATGCGCCGCATCCATCTCAGATGCGCCGCATCTGAGGCTGTTTTGGTCCAGAAGTCTGCATGCTCCGCATCTGAAATTGTCGGGAGTTATTTGGTGCATAGATGCGCCGCATCTAAGAGAGATGCGCCGCATTTGGACCTGTTTTAGTGGTTTCGGGCTGTTTTGCGCGTCCAATCTTCGTTTTAACTCTGTTTTTGATGTTGATCTTCATTTATTCATTCACAATGGACTTTTAAAAATATACATGAATTACAATACATACGTACAACAATTACATACAAATGGAACAACTTTGGATCGAAATAACGGCAATAAATATGTATAATTTTGGCGTTATCAGCACCTGAGAAAAACATGCTTAAAAACGTCAACACAAAGGTTGGTGAGCTATAGTTTAAGTATAACAGTAATGTAAGGTAGGCCACGAGATTTCAGTGCTTCAACAGCGTTTCAAAACAGTATGAAAAGTATATGTATAACCGTGGGCACTTGGTAACTAACTTAACGTTTATCACCCCCTAAAAGTACAATTGGCGAGTGCGTATGTTTACGAAGTATTAAACACCCGTTAAATGCTAGCGCTACTAGCCCAGTGGGGATGTCAAACCCTATGGATCCATATCTAAGATTGCGTTCACCGGTTCAAAAACCAATGACTAAACGTTACCGAGTTAAGGGGAAAGTTTATGCCGTTGTATAACCCACACATATATAAAGGTTAAGTACTCGTGCCTAGTATGTAAAACGTAAAATGCGCATGTATTCTCAGTTCTCAAAATAGTTAAAGTAAAAAGAGATGTTATAACTCACAGTGGTTAAGTAGTTGTAAAGTTGACACGGGAAAGGTAAGCAAGTATGTTTGTCCAACCTCAACCTAAGTCAAAAGTTACTAAGTCAGTAAATTGTCCCAATAGGTTTATAACTATGTAAATTAGATCTTAAGTATCATCATCATTCATCATTTAACAAAAAGTGTAAAGTAAGTTTCAAGTAAAGACTAGGGTTTGAAACAAAGGCTGAATTCGTTCAGTCGCCACGACCTCTATACAAACTGAAATGAGGTGAGACCAATGGCCATGGCTCCGTATATGAGTCCCCTAGGTACTGACCAATTTCCAGAACCAAACTCACCTTCGTTTGACCGTGGTGATGGTTTAAGTGCGAGTAGGTCAGAAATTTCAGCACAACGTTAATAGGGTGTAGTGACTTTCAGGAGGCCATAGATCCTAAACCGTAACTCGGATTAAGACGAGGTCTAAACGGAAAATCATCTACGCGAACCGAACTAACTTAAAATCAACTTTTCAGTAGCCCAGGTAGTCTGGTCAGTTCCAGAAACAGTAAGAAATGTGTTCTGGTGGGTTCTTGGTGCTTGATGCTCATCACGGTTCTCATCCTTGATGCGTATAGCTTCAAGTGTACAACTCGTTGATGGGTTTGTATCATATTAACCAAGTTTTGCCCATCATAACACAAGTGCAAGTCTAAGACATGTACCACAACTCACTTAAGAGTTGTATGAAGTTTGATGAACCAAAGTTACATCAAAATCTTAGATCCAACACATACAAGAGTTATAAAAGTAATATTAAGCTATAAACTTGAAAGTAAACTTATATAAACAAGATCTTAAGTTTGTAGAACATAATTCTTAGTTAGATCTTGAAGATCCTAGACCCAAAAGTCTAGATCTAACATAAGTGTACAAAGTGATAATTAAAAAGTTTACTTACATGTTCTTGAACTTACAAAGTAGTTTCAAGAAATATGAGATCAAGATTAACTAGTAATACTTGACTAAATTAGTAACACTACAACTTTAAATAAATGAAATGAAGAAATAAATTAAAGCTACAAGTATTATGTTCATATTTGCTTCATACTTGAGAAGATTCAAACCAAAGTTAAGATCTTAAGAATTCAAGTCTACAAAACATAAACATAAAGAAGATCATCAAGTTTATGAACTCTAGATCTTGAAAACATTTAAGTATAGAACCACAAACAAACAAGTTTTAGGTTCTTGTTCTTGGTTCTTCATCAAACAAGAGGTGGAAGTAACCAAGATCCATGAAGATTCAAACTATAAAGTTTGATCTTGAGTAATAACAAACAACAAACAACTAACAAGACAAGTAACAAATGATGATGAGATTTTCGGTTTTTAGAAGAGAAAAGAAGAAGAAATAATGTTGTTACTTACTAGTTTTTGAGAGAAAATGCTAGAGAGAAAAGTAAGTGCAAGTAAGTGTGTGAAAATGAAGTGAAATGCAAGTAGATATGTAGCAAGAAAAAAAAAAGAACTCCCTCCTTGATTAAGAGAGCTGACGGTTTGGGTGCAAAAATGGGGAGGTCAAATGCCACTTTCTAGTGTTGGAAGAGTGTTAAAGCTAGGAAAGGGTAGTGAGGTTAAATGCATGGAGAAATGGTCTTGCATGCTTGCACACTTTGTCTCCTATTTAGCTTAATACATTCATACTTAACCTTAATGTAATACTAGCTTAATCCATGGGCTTACAAGTCCATTATGGGTGTAGGGTGGGCTTACTAGTCCATGAAATAAAAGTTCAAGCCCAAGTACAAGTAAGTATGCAATTTAAATAAATAAAGCCCAACTAATTAACTACTAACTTTAGTTAATTAAAATGATTAATACCTGTTACTTCTCGAACCCAATTCCAATTCGCCTCCCACGAACCATTGAGCCACGTGATCCTGTCTCTGACCGTGGCCTGCTGTTGCTGCTAGAAGTGATATAGCCAAACGAACCTGCTGCAGAGGGGTGTATCACAAAGCCAAGGAGTGTGCCAAAAGCTTGTGTTTGATCCGTCTCCAATCAGTCTGCTAAACGAATTCCCAAATGGAACACCTGTCTTTTCAATGGAAGAGCCTGCACATAAGATGTTAAACCACACGCCACTCTTTCCTTTTGGCCCGGAAGAGCCCGAAGGAACGAGTAGCCCATTAGCCCCGTGAATACTTTTAATAATAGAAACCCAAAGAGCATCGGGTTCTAATTTAGCCTATCAAACCCATTTGCCCAAGATAGCGAGATTTTTAGCCCTACAATAATTAAGTCATAGTTTATTGATTAAGTGTATCATTAACCATTTTTATAAGAGGAACTTATCATGAATCCTTCACTTATTTCTGTTGCTTATGTTATTGTTGTAGGTCTTGTTTCTACATGAAAAGTTCTTTATTTATTAAGGGAATATATATATATATATATATATATATATATATATATATATATATATATATATATATATATATATATATATATATATATATATATATATATTGTTTCCTATGTTGGCAGTTAAGGTATGGTTTATTTCCTATGTTAATTGTGTTCCACTCAATTGGTAGGACCGTTGTGCTTAGGTTTGTAATTATGTCGTTTGTTTGACTGGGTTTAACATATATTGGTAATGGTTGTATTCATTGATCTTCGAATCCGTTTAATATGTCATTATGTTTTTTTTTTAAAAATGGGTGTTGTTAACCCCGCCATTTTCCTTTTATTATTAGATTATTGTATAATTGTTATATAAGTGTATATCGTGATATCTTTGTTCATGGATATGCATGTCTTGCATGTATATAAACACGTGACTTTATCACCAACTAATCAAACGAGTTAATAGATCAACCACACTAGTAGTGTAGTACTCCTTATAAACTTATATAATTAGAGAGCTAGGCCTATGACCCAATTGATGAAAGTGATGGATGAAGAAAATAGGGGACAACTTTTTCTTGATTTTGTGATATTTAGTACACTTATTTCGGAGTTCACAAGTCTCATCAAAACCCTTGATTTTGTTTCTTGGGTGAAACCACCCGTTTTGACCCGTCCTAATTATCAGCCTACTAACCAATTTTGGGGATCTACAAATCCACCTAATCCTATTTATACTTACACACCTGATTCTTATTCCTACTCAAAATTTTCACATACTTTAAGTGCAGTTATTAGAATAAGGAATATGTGCTCTTTGATTTTATTACTATTTACCAATTTTTTTCTACTTATTTGCTTACGTTCCTCCAATGCCCGTCTTCTTTCTACCATTGTTATTAAACCTTCCATATCTCTTCAGGTTATTACTTCATTCCTTTCTCTAATGACTGTAAAATGTACGCGTTTATTCATGTTTATGTTATACGTACGGAGTAAGTTATTTTATCTATTGTATCATGAGAAAAACACAAAGAAACTAATGTATCTTAAACAGGTAGAAAGAGGACCAGCTCAATCTCGACATCTAGTGACGAATTCACATTCGAATGTTGATCAATTTGGAGACTTGCACACAGAAAATGTACAAGACAAGGTATCTAAATTAGAAGGTTTGTCTTTAAACTAAATCTTAGTGTATTACAAATTACAATATAATGATTGTATTTTCCTTAAACTGTGTGATTTTTACAGTAGACAATTATGTTAGAATGTGTGGATGGTATATACTTGTGCATTATATATAGTATATAGTTAATAGTTATTTGTATTTAACAGTAATGATCAATGTGCAGGAAAGAAAATTGTTGAATCTTCTTCCTCTCATCGTGTGGCTTTGGTGAAGCGGAATCATGTCAAGGTAATTAATTAATAATTAAATTTTTATTTCTTAAGATATATTGATATATATATATATATATATATATATATATATATATATATATATATATATATATATATATATATATATATGTGAATCATGTCAAGGTAATTAATTAATAATTAAATTTTTATTTCTTAAGATATATATATATATATATATATATATATATATATATTGAAAGGATCTATGGAAAACTTAGGTAGGGAGAGAACCCATAGAACCAAAGGGTTTAGTAGAAGGGTTTAGAATTGGGGTTTAGAAATTGAGGTTTAGAAATTAGGGTTTAGAAATTAGGGTTTAGATTGAGTTTTTAACACGAACGGTTTAGAGTTCAGGGTTTAGAGTTTACGGGTTTTGGGTTTAGGGACTAAACCCAAAACCCTAAATGCTAAACCCACAAACAAAACAGCGCAACACAATTACATACAAACCAATCCAAAAGCAATACAAAATACAGGAACTAGCAAATAACAAATTGATCCTGCACCACTTTAAGCTTCCATACAGCAGCAGCACGATGAACTGCATCTTATATTACTTGTTACAAGAATGGGAACAAAAAAAAAAAAATCACTAACAAACGTTTTATCACAGTTTAATGTTATGTTTGACACTTTTATTACTGTTTATAAATGTTGTGTTGGTTGGATGTTGTGAGTATACTTGGTAATTGGAGGGAACGAAAACACGGCTCCTGTTTTCTATGTTGGTCTATAAGATTATTAATAATACTTCCATTAACTATGAAGATTATTGACCTTGACCTTTGACCATTGACCAAACTTTTCTACTTCAAATATTCAAATAACATATATATATATATATATATATATATATATATATATATATATATATATATATATATATATATATAGGGGCATGATCAATGGGGAAGTAACCAATCGGGGGAAGCGGGGGGAAGCAAAAAAAAAAAAAATTTCGTTTTTTGAAAAAACTTTGTTCACGAACATTATAGATTGAATGAAAATAAGAACATTTAGAAAAGACACTTCGTGATGAATGTTATTATTTTGGCGGGAAAACGATCGACAAAAATAACATTCAAGATAATATTGTTCGTGAAGAATGTTAACGTTTTTTTTTCATGTTTTGTGAAGTAAAATTTAGCCCGATTTAGAGTTTAGGGTTTAGGGTTTGGTGTTTTGGGTTTATTCCATAAACCCAAAACACCAAACCCTAAACCCTAAACCATAAACTCTAAACCGTTCGTGTTAAAAACTCAATCTAAATCCTAAATCTAAACCCTAAATCTAAACCCTAAACCCTAAATTTCTAAACCCTAATATCTAAACCCTATAAACCCTAATATCTAAACCCTAATTTCTAAACCCTGATATCTAAAACCTCAACATACGCTCGAAAAACACTATAATTGTTATATATTTCTTCTTCGAGCGTTTTCCCGCTAAAATAATAACATTCATCACGAAGTGTCTTTTCTAAATGTTCTTATTTTCATCCAATCTATAATGTTCGTGAACAAAGTTTTTTCAAAAAACGAAAAAAAAAAAATTTGCTTCCCCCGATTGGTTACTTCCCTCTTGATCCTACCTATATATATATATATATATATTTTTTTTTTTTTTTTTTTTTTTTTGGTGATGTATTTGTAGGATCATGAAAGACCACCTGTATCCTCATACACAGGAAAAGGAGAAGTCGAGAATCTCAAAAATGATGATGTTGTACTGATGGACTATCAACCACCACACCGGAAAACACCAATTCATAACAAATGAGCTTTTTGTAATACGTACACTTGCTTGTACGTATTAACGTGGAAATGTAGTATTTTTGATGCATTGGTATTATGTATCCATCCATAGACCCTTAAAAAGATACGTATAGATTAATTAGTTTTTCCGTTAATTAGAAATGTGCATGGAACTGTCCAACAAAAATATCTGAGATTATATTATGCTAACTCATATATGTTAAATTTGTAATGACAAATGAGAAGTGATGTTGGTATCTTAACGTCTACACACAATTTTTCAGAGTTCAATTCATTTGTTATTCATACTCTTGTAGTTTAAACTTAACACTGGAAAGCAAAATATCCGGCTAATCATAATGAGATTATGAACCATTCTATGGTAACCAAAAGACAATCATTTTGGTGAGGCCAAATGCATTTTCATTCAGAATCTGGTTTTTAAGTTGTTTGTAGTCTTATAAAAGTGGGCCTCAAAATTTCTGAGTTTTTATATGCCAGTTTTTAAACTTCCGAAACAAAAGTTCCTAACTTTTTATATAGTTTCGTTTTTTCAACAACAAAAAATAAAAAATAATTAAAAAAAAAAAAAAAAACTATAAGGTGTTGTTTGTTTTACATTCTGAAAACGTTTTTACTGTGTACTGTTTGTTTTTATAAAAACATATGATAAAATAATGTCTTATTCCGTCAACAAACTCACATACTTGTAAAAATATAAGTTATTCTGCAGACATAAAAACATTTTTCATTATTAAACATAACATGCAGACCTTTAGATCACATTTTCTTAACATGCATGGTCCAGATCTTCAGACAAAAACATATTAAAAAACAAAAATCTAACTTTAACTTGGGGGGTCAAAACCAAAAAGACAAAACGACAACAATAAATCGTTTCCTTTTTGTTGAAACGGAAGCAAATTAGTATTCGTTTGCTTAGTTTTATCTTGGCATGGGTTGAGGCTCGATTTAAGTTTGTTTTCCATTAGGGTCTTCTAGTTTTCTTACTCATTTTCAGTCTTAGAATGGTTGGTATTGTTGTAATCGGTTTTGGGATCCTTTATTGTTCGATGAATGTATCTCTCATTTTAATAGTATTCTCATTTTAATAGTATTCGTTATTTTAGGAAGAAAAAGAAGGAAGCAAAAAGGCAGATGGTGTTCAAAACACTAAGGGTCTGTTTGTTTGCTGCTGAATGGTGCAGTTCAGTGCTGAACACTGAATCCTTAAGTGTTCAGAGTGTTTGTTTTGCAATAAACATCACCTCTGAATGGAACCAAGTCCTCTGAATCGGTCAGCACCCCCACCCCATCTGAATGATATACCATTTGGTTCAGCGTGAGGATTCCACATCTGCCCTCCCATTTCTTTTTATTTATCTTCTCACTTCACCATATTTCTTTTCTCAATCTTTCTTCTAAACCTTTTAACAACCCCCAACAGCACACCCATCTTCATCCCCTTGAATTAGGGCTTTTTTTCCTTCTTCTTTCATTTGAACCTCTAGTTAACAAAATTGATTTTGTAATTTTCAGACACAATCAACGCCAAACACATGTTGTAAAAGCAATCTTACAATACCTATGCTTTCGGTTGATGATGACGACGATATCGATTTGATTTATAATGATCTGAGTTTTTAAAAAGATCAGAGTACACATATGGATACAGATAACATTAATTCAATTTAATTTGTGTAAACTATTGTACTCTGTAATTCATTGTGTTGGTATTAGGATGAAAAGCAAATAAGAGAGGAATTGGGACGGTGACTGTAAAAGTAGATAGAAGAGGATAAGAACAAATTTTTGGTGCAGATGTAACTCAAGAGTGGGTAATGTACTAATGTGTGTAGTTATAAAATAAAAAATGACTATATAGTACGCAGCACTATTAACATTGTTAAAGTTTGTAATTAAAGTATTGTTGTTTCTAAAAAAATATAAATAAATTTAGGACTTACGATGAGTATTTTTTTACAGTAATTTTCATGTTATTAAATATGTAAACTGTAGTTATTATAGTTATAAATTGATAGAATTAATTTAAATGTTTTTCTCAAATAATATTATAATACATAGAAGGTTAAAATAGTAATTTTGATCATTCAGACCGTTTATTCAGAATACTTATCAAACACCATTTTCTCGTTCAGAAGTTAGTTCATTCAGAGTCTTTGAACCATTCAGGATATGAACCATTCAGCGCTAAATCATTCAGTTTTTATCAAACGCACCCTAAAACAGCATGCGAATTAATTAGGAGTAGCAAGCACCGACTACTCGGTACAAGACTCAATATTGTCGAAACTCTTACATAGTACAAACAAACATACAACACACATAGATCAAACTAAGTCCCTTGAAAGCTACATAAATATGATACTACACCTCGAAGCCAATTGAAGTTAAACATGGGCTTCATAGTCATGTTATCACGAGTAGACTTGCAAGCGAATTTCTTAGGTTTCGGAGCCATCAAGGTCCTCCTCACCGAGCATGCGTACAACCTGAGCCACACCTTCTGCTAGTTCCTTTTGAATGACACTATCTGGCATGTCGAATGTCCTCCTCTTCAAAGATAGGGAGCGATCACCTCCTGGCTGTGGGTCCACTACGTCCAGCATTGCTTCCAGCTCATCCACCATCGACCTTTTTGCAGCCCTCACCATGATATCAGCACCCTGGATTTGGCATACAGCAACCACTACTTATTATCATCTAAATCTCAAATGCTAAACATATACAACTATACAAGGTTTAAGTTTCAGACAGAAAGGTGCTATGAACCATATTTAATGAATGCCACATTTCAAACATCAATCATTTGATTAAAGGAATATGTTATCATGTAACTAAAGTTAGATCTTACATGTTGCTTTTGATTTGAGCCATTAGCTCACTTAATTTGGTGAAAATAAAAGCTGAAAGACTCATACTTGTGACAAAGGTGTATTTCATTCTCAGGGAACTAATGCTAATATGAGCAATCAATGTTCACATTAACTATAAAGTTTTAAAAAGTCAAAATCTTTGACACAAATTGATAATCTATTCTTTACTTTGAAAAAAAAATCACAGCCATAAACTAGTGTCGATTGTGGCAAATGAACATAAGCTACAAAAACATGAATCTAAGACACTGACAGAGCTATCGAATGTCACATAACACTCGCCTTTTAATGAAAATATACCATTTGACAAACTTTATGTAGAAATATGATCAATAAACCTTCCAAATGTTCGCTTAGCGATACGAATTTACAACTAAATTGAAAACCATACATCCATTTCGATTATATTCATATAATGGCCAAAGATATAATTTTTATTTACCTCAATTGCATCAACAGTGAGAAGCAACACAATGACCTTCTCAGAGAACCTCTGTTTCTCCTCTGCATCACGAGTAATCCGACGACGATAAGAGAAGTTATTAAACAAAGTCCTAAGCTCCTTAAGCTTCCCTTTAGCAACAGCCAACTCGCGCAGAGCACGAAGAGCCTTAGACCTCTTAATCAAATACGCTCTAAATGTCATCTGTATCATCATAGCTGCATCCTGAGGTGACAACTCCTTTTTCTTCCCTTTGTTCCTCTCTAATGACCTAGCAAATGCCTATTATCATCACATTTAAACTAAGTTAATCAGCAAATCATTATCTTTACACAAATTTGTACACAAATTTACTACTGTAATACAGATACACATACGTATACTGATGTATACATTAATTAATTAATGAAATGAGATAAACCTGTTTCAGTAACAGAGATCCATGATCTGGTGAGCCTTGGATTTCAACGATTCGAGGCGATTTCTCTTTCTTCTTATCCTTCTTCTTGTTCTTCTCTTTGTTTTTCTTCTCTGATTCATCATTATCATCAATGGCTGCATTTGCAGTTGATGCAGTGAAAGTATACTTCCGTACATCACTATCTCCTTTCCTTTTGATCTCAGCCGTCCATTTACTACTCTTCTCCTTCTTCTTCCCTCCTTTAATCTCCGTCGTCAGCTTATACTTCCGATCTAAACCGTTTTTCTCAGTACTGTTAATCTCAGCCGTCCACGTGTACTTCCGATCTGACGATTTGACCTTCTCTTCTTTCACCAAACCAAACCCTAGCTCGAGTGCAGAAACTCGATCGGATAATGACTGAAGGTATAACGATTCAACGGTTGGAGATCTGCGTGGTCTGGTGATGAGCTTACGAGCTGAGATGGAACCGAACGGCGTCGCACGGTCGATTTGAATTAGATCGGTGATTGTGTGAAAGTCATCGAAATCGAGTGAAGGGAATGTAGGGTTTAAGATGTCAAGAGCAAAATCGAAATCAGTGGTAGGGTTTAAGAGTGGTTTTGGAAATGATTCAGCAGTTAATAAGTAATCGATGAAGTCAAATTTGGTGAATCGATTCATGTTTTTAGTGTTTTGATTGGCGAATGTTGTGATGCTGATTGAGAGGGACACAGAGGTAACAACGAGAAGATAATAAATACAGTAAGCGAATGTAAACAGAGTGGTGAAGGGGTTAAAACGGGGATTAATGAAAATATATTTGATAGTAAAAAGTCCGTACTAGGAATAGATTTTTTTTTTAAAAGCAAGGCAATTTTATTTCATAAAACAAAAAAACAAACACCTAGAGTGCTCCCAATGAAGACACTCCTCCATATTAGTCTTCAGCGTCACATCAGCACTTTTTTCTCACTTCCTTCCCAGGACTAAACCCAGGACTAAACACTCTCAACCATGACACTTCTTCCTTCCTTTTTTTTTATTTTTTTATTATTTCCAAAATAATATTAATTTAGTTATATATATATATATTATAAATAATAAATACGTAATAAAATAAAACTAAAATTTCATTGATAAATAAAAAAAACATTACAAATAATTAAAACTAAAAAACACTACAACGATAAATAAAAATGCGACAATTATTAAAATAAAACACTAAAAAACTAAACAAACTACTCGTCGTTGTCGGGACGTGCCAATTCCTTAGCATATTTCTTCTTAATTCTTGCTCGATAATTCATCATCATTTCATATTCGTCGGGAGGCAAGTCACGTGAAACCGATTTGGAAAGTAGCTTTAAACTTTTTAACATTGTTCTCGTCTCGCTTTCTTCGCAAAGCTTTTCCATGGTTCGAGCAGCCGCTTGTTGAGAAGCTTCGGTCGATTGAGCTATCTTCATACGTACTTCATCGGAAGACATACGACTTGCGGCATCGGATGAGTACGAATCCCTTTGACTTTTAGCTCGACTTGGGGGACGTCGGATTGGGTCGTGATCCTTAAGTAAATTTTCAAATTGGGTTGGGTCGGGGTTCGAGCTTGTGTTTGGGTGGGAACTTGCCTCGGTTTGAATATTCATCGGTATATCATCGGCTTGTTTTCGTTTGTTCGTAGCCGCTACACCTTCACCTTCTAAAAACTTCGGGCAATTCCTTAAAACTTGCCACGCATCCTCAAAAGCGAATTGTCGACCCTTTGTTTGAATTTTGAATTGTTTTCGGGCCGCGTTCATAATGTCTTCCCCCGCTGCTCCACTTTGCCACATCTTCTCGAGCTTTGAATAAATTGCAATAAATATCTTCACATCCCTTTGAATTTTAGCCCACTTTCCACTAATTTGATCCGCACGTCTTTTCTCCTGAACGATCGAATTATATTGTTTTCGCACCTCACCCCAAATTGAATTAAAGTTTTGATCGTTTCCCGCATCCGGATGTTCGGAAACGTACACATAACGCTCGGCTAAAATTCGAGTTTCATAGTCGGACCACGGCACTTTTGGACACTTCACTTTTTTTTCCTTTTGGATCGGCTACGGGTTCGGGCTCGGTTTCGGGCTCGGGCTCGGGTTCGAGTTGTATAGGAGTTTCGGGAACTTCTTCCTCGTCCGACTCGTCACGTAGCCTAGGATAATAAGGTGTTTGTTTTTGAGATTGTGATTGGTTCGGGTAGTTTGTATAGACTTGAGTTTGTGGTTGGTCCGGAAAGTGTGTATAAACTTGAGATTGAGGTTGATTCGGGAAGTGTGAGAGCGTTGATTAAGTGGTAGGTTCGGGTTGAGAATGTTTGTAAACATTGGCGTAAATTGATTCGAGTTTGCAAATTGAGAAAACCCGGTTGTTTGTTGCTACAATCTATTAAAGATTGCAACATATCGTTTTCGACCGAACCCCGTTCTTGAACTTGAGCGCGTTATTTTGATTTTCCTTTATTTGAATTTTTTTGGAACTCATTTTTGGAGTAGAATGTATGAAGATGTAGTGAAATGTGTATGTGTTTGAGATGTATTTTTGTGAAATGTATATGTATGTATATATAGAGGTGAGAAATAAATAAAAATAAATCAATTCCCAACGGCCCAAAAATGGACCGTTGGAGGGGTGCAACGGTCACTTTTTTCGTCCACAAATCTTCCCAAAAAACACGAACAGAAGCACGATGGGCTGGGCGAGATCGAGGGCGGCTCCCTGGGCTGGCCGCTGCCATCGACGTCCAGGAGGGTGCGGTGGTGGGCGGTGGTCAGGACGGCAACATTGGGAGCAACCTAAGAGAGCTAATGAGTAGCCCCCTGCTATACACTATTAACCTCTACAGCAGAAGCATTGAGACTCAAATTTACATGTGTATATGTATATGATCAGTGCAACTGTTCAACTATACAAGCATGACTATAACTATGAACTATGTGCAACTACATATACGACGACGGATCCGAAAGCCATTTAAGCCATTCAATCTTTTTCTTCCTCGAACGATTTGAAATCTACTCGAAACTCTTAATCTGTATTTCGTTAAGAGCTACCGATCCACACCACCATTTGTTGTTTCGCTAGGAAAAGATTGAGTTTATTTGTGTTTTTATTGTAATATTGATATTAGTATTAATATGATGTGAAAATATGAAATATGATAATGATATGATATGATCTTTATCTTTATCTTTATCAAATTAGTAGAACACTACTTAACTCAATTTTTCACGGCGTCTTGTTTTTATTTTAATTTTATTTTATTATTTAAAAAAATTAGTTATTGACCGGAGTTTCAATCGGAAACAATCTCTTTATCCGTCGAATAGTGAGAGAGAGATGACTTTCTCTACTTTTGAAATGAGAGTGTTTCACTCTGGGTAGAGAAATGACTTGTTTTTATTCTCGGATAGGAGAAAGATTGTCTACATCTCACCTCCTCCATACACCACTCATATAAAATTGGGTTATTTGTTGTTGTTGTTGTACTACTTAACTCATGTCCTCAAGAGACCGTTAAATCTAATAAGCAAAAGAAAAAGGATAAAATGGTACAAGACGTTGAGATGGAAAAATTTGAAGAATTCATCAAAGACATCTGATGTTCGAGATCGAAGGTTTCATGGTTGTATGTTTTTTGTGCGATCTATGTGGTTTCGAATCTCGTGCTCGTCTTGAAGATTGGTTACTCACTATTCTTATTTTATTATTTGTTCGAATTAAGTTAGTTTGATGTGTGTTTGTTATTTGTTAGTTGTTTCTAAAGTCGTGAGCTTTGGTATTGATTTATGTTTTATTTAGCTCGATATTTTTCATGTTTATATGCTTAAAAAGGTTTTCATCTCTAAGATGAAATCTTTTTCTATTTATAAAAGTTATTAGCTTTTAAGGCTAGAAAAATAATAAATAAATCGTATGATTTGCCTATAATTTCGAGAAAGTAAGAAATAGCTCATTTTTTTTTTTTTTTTTTTTAAGTTAAAAACCTGCATAGACGATAGAATCTTTTGGTACGGTGGAGGTGATTTTAACAAAATGGGGGCATGTGCGTTTTCTTGTCGTTTGCAAGTAGATCACGGCTCACCAAGACACCAACTCCAATCTTACAGAGTTACATGTATCCACCTAATGCAAATGCTAATGTTACGTTTTTACCCTTATATGCAGGAGTATTATTTATGTATGTGGTAATAACATAAGTAACATAACCAGTACTCCGTATTTAATTGTTGCTGTAAGAACTTATAATTAAAATCACGGAGTATTTACGAACTTAACTTTAAGCCTATAAGGTGTTTGCCATGACATCGACACTTTTAGCAATACACTTTATCTAATATCACAGTTTAAAGAAAAAAAAAACAAAAAAAATCACAGTTCTTTTTAGTTCTCATTTCTTTTTCAAAAATATATATATAAATAAAACAAAAAATCTACAAGGATTAAACGATGACAAGTGACGCAGACTATAATAGCATGCCTCAATGATTGGTGATCTATTAAACGTACTGCCAACAAAATTTTTCGGATCCTACCAGGACAAGTAATAATACTCCTACAAATTGAACAAACCAACAAACAAGTCTAATGTCATTGAGACATCCAAAACCCATAAACTTAATGTCAATCAAATCGAGAGAGACTCCAGCAGTACTCGTCATAGACCAAATTGAAGGTGAAATGATGAAGACATCCGAAGATCAGACCCAAAACCGACAGTCACAAGGCATGATGCAAACCAACAATTGTCGTCATACCAACAAAGTCAATCAAATAAATCACACATATACGTAAAAACAATCATCAAACGTCATCCAACTCGAAACATTTTTTCCAAAACTACTAATAGAGTAAACCTGCTACAACAAATTCCCTTGAGCATGCAAACCCCGGCCACATGAGGAATCACCCAAAATCTTTGAAAAACCCGAAAACAAATGCTAGAAAACTCAAAAACACTCCCCAAAACCGACTATCGGTAATTTTAGAGAAACGCCTCTAGACAAGCACAAAGCTATAGAGGTCCCCACCTAATGGTAGGCGAACCACCATAAATATCGAAGGATTGACGGTAACGAAACCGTCTTAAACTACCATCGAAAAGCAAACTTCGAGAAGACAAAATAAACCAAAACTACAACAACCAAAAATAATTAAAACGTCTAGAAGCCACTGGAAGGTTTCAAGGATGACAACAACGTCCAAACTCCAGCAAACGGGAGGAAGCCGAGGAGAGACATGGAGCGTTCAAAACAGAGCAAGTGATAGCCGAATAAGGGACAAAACGGGAAGGGGATAGAAGAAAAGGTAGTTAACAAGTGTTTGAAGAAGAAGCAATAGGGGGAGCGAAGTGGATGAACAGATCCAAGAAAAATTTAGGCGAGAGAAAATTCTCCAGTTTACACTTGATAACGCCAAAATCATACATGTTTATTGTCGTTATTTCAATCTAATTCTGTATCTATTTGTATATATTTGTTGTACTTAAATATTGTAATTCATGTATATGTGTAAAAGTCCATTGTGATTGAATAAATGAAGACCAACAGCGAAAACGATGCTTAAAATGAAGTCAGATAGCAAAAACAGCCCAGAAATACACTTCCAGACTCAGATTAGGCGCATCCCAAAAGGGATGAGGCGCATCTGTATGCGTGTTTTTGCCAAAGGTTTCAGATACGACGTTTTAAAGCCATGAGACGCATTTTGGGAGCCAGATGCGGCGCATCTGGTGTGGGATGCGGCGCATCCAGTGCCTGCCGACAGTTCCTGAGTGCTAAATGAGCTGTATTAAACAAACTGTAAAGGGATGCGGCGCATCCTTAGGAGATGCGGCGCATCTAGTGATTTTCTGGCCAGTTTACCTAACTTTTGAGCCTATTTAAGAGAGGCTTTGGTTTCATTCTTTCACACACCTTCACTGTTACATTCTCTCTCAGTTTCAATACGTTTTTTCAAGGCTCAAGGAAGGCTACAAGTCAATCTCCATTCTTTCAACATCAAGATTAAGCTAGGATTATTCATCGCAATCGGTATTATCGTTCTATATCTTTTAAACATGAATTCAATTTGTATTAACTGTTCCATTAGTTCTATTATGATTATGTTTGGCTAAAAGCCTTGTGTGTTTGCTTCAATGTAAGATTTATGGCTTGGGATTGTTCTATACTTTGATGTTATGCTAGTTATATATATGTTTGATTGATTAAATCATCTAGTCCAACTACAAGAACCATAATTATGATTATTTAGTTCATCACTTCAATTACATAAATTGTAAACCAATTAATGTGAGTTAACTCGGTGAACAGTTTATGCTTCAATACAACTAGTAATCTAGATGGTAAGATACATAAGTTTAAGTGATTTAGTTATGTGTTATTACCGGTAATTGAAGTAGACCCAAAGCAACAAAGTCATGAAATTACCTCAAGTAATTGTTGTAATTTAGGTTTTACGTGAGTTTAACCGGGTTGGGTCTAGCTAGTTAATCAATCTAAATCACCATGTTCTTTCAAAAGATCCATTGTTGTAACCATCCTTGTATCCTAGTTCAATTATGTAAGTTATGACTTGGTTCATGTGAGTTTATCAAAGGCCATAGCTTATACTTCAACACCTAGTGATTTAGCCACCTATATGTGAGTATAGGATGTTAATTGAATGATATCTAGGATATACAATCATGTAGTTTACTTAGAGTGATCTTAGTAAACTAGGTTTTATGTGAATTCAACCACGAAAGAATCCTGTTGATTAAACATAGTTCTTAAGTTTATAGATATTGTGAAATTGATATAAACTGCTCTATTGTAACTATTACATAACGGTTTTAATTATAAAAGAACAATCCCTGTCATTTATCAAGCATAGAAGTAAACACCACATTCTCATTCTTGTTATTCATTATATTTATTTACTGTTTCGTTAAACAAAAATACAACTTCAAACACAAACCCCCATTTAGAATAATTAATCGTTATAAAGTCCTTAAAACAAACTTCTCCATGTGGTTCGAACTGGTCAATTTACTTGCTAGTTACTGCATGATCGGGTTTAGTTGTCTGTATTATGTGTTAATTATTAAGCATATTGTCTACATTTTAAAGGTTACGTCTTGACACATCAACTTTTTGGCGCCGCTGCCGGGGAGCAGTTTTGTTAAAAGATTTTAATAAACTTTGAATTATTCGATCCTTTTGTAGGAATTCAATTCCTAGAAAAGTTACTTTTTATTGTAAGCTTGTGTTTTTTCAATTGGTTTGTTTGTGGTGTTGTGATTACATGATAGGTATTGATGCATGAATCTACGTTCTTCCAACTCTAATTTAATTCCTTCATATCCTGAACCTGAAAGAGAACTTCACGAACGCCTGAGAGCTCAAGAAGTAGAGTCTCTTGCTCAAGGTTTAGAATCACTTTCATTAAATTCTAACTCTGAACCAGTTATTCAACCAATCATAGAGCCAGTTATTAAATAAGAGGAAGAGATGACTGCTACAAATCAAACGATGGATGCATTAATGAAGGCAACAAGGACAGGTCAAGGCCACGCAATTATTCAACCTACGATGACTGACGGTTTTGAAATAAAGGGTCAATTTCTCCACATGGTGACTAATACATGCCAATTCGGTGGAGCTCCAAATGAGGATGCTAACGAGCATCTTCGTAAGTTTGTAAGCATTTGCAAGCTATTCAAGATCAAGGATTTCACCGATGATATCGCATGTTTAAAAATCTTTCCATAGTCATTAAAGGATGATGCAAGAGATTGGCTAGACTCATTACCAGAAGGTTATATTGAAGATTGGAATGATATGATGGACAAATTTTTGTCAGAATTCTTCCCTGCTTCAAAAGCAGCAAAGTTGCAAAGTGATATAAATCACTTCAAGCAAAAGCCTAATGAGACTCTGTATGAAGTTTGGACCAGATTCAATAAAATGCTTAGGGTATGTCCTCAACACGGGTTGAATACATTCCAAAAGGTCCAAATATTCTATAAAGGAGTCAATGTGGCTACTCGAAAGGATATTGATGTTGCAGCAGGAGGATCAATCATGAAAAAAACACCCGAAAAAGCTCACACAATCATTGTCGATATAGCAGCACATTCTCATAATTGACATCTGTAGTGACCCGAACTTTTCCATGTTTATATATATTAAATGAAATTGATATTTATATGATTAAGTGTTTCCAACATGTTAAGCAATCAAACTTGTTAAGACTTGATTAATTGAAATATGTTTTATATAGACAATTGACCACCCAAGTTGACCGGTGATTCACGAACGTTAAAACTTATAAAAACTATATGATGTCATATATATGGATATATATATATATATAGCTAACATGGTATTATGATAAGTAAACATATCATTAAGTATATTAACAATGAGTTATATACATAAAAACAAGACTACTAACTTAAGGAATTCAAAACGAGACATATATGTAACGATTATCGTTGTAACGACATTTAAATGTATATATATCATATTAAGATATATTAATATATCATAATATCATGATAATATAATAATTTAACATCTCATTAGATATAATAAACAATGGGTTAACAACATTAAATGAGATCGTTAACTTAAAGGTTTCAAAACAACACTTACATGTAACGACTAACGATGACTCAACGACTCAGTTAAAATGTATATACATGTAGTGTATTTAGATGTATTAATATACTTTTGGAAGACTTCAAGACATATATCAAAACACTCATACTTAACGAAAATGGTTACAGCTACATTCCCATTCTTTTTTCATCAAGAATTCTAGTCGTATTCATACCCGTATTATACACAGCTTCTAGACGTACTTACTATGTGTATATACCAATAGGAACTACCATGGGATTCCACTCTTGATTATGTCATGCATGACTAATTAATTTTAACTTCTACCATGAACTAGTCAACTAACTAGAACTCCTTTTAACCCCACTCACCACTCACCACTTACCACTCATCATTCACTCCATTTCACTTCCAATTCTCTTTCTAATTCTCTCTCAAAACTCACACACACACACACACACACACACACACACACTTATGAATGAATTTTTCCAGTAGCTAATCATCATATTCATCAAAAATTACTTCAAGAATCAAGCTATAATCATCTTAGGAAGAACACTTCAAGAACACTTCGAAAATCCTTTCAAGTTTACTAGTTTACTTCCAAGCTTTCTAATCCATTCCAAGTAATCATCTAAGATCAAGAAATCTTTGTTATTTACAGTAGGTTATCTTTCTTATTCAAGGTAATATTCATATTCAAACTTTGATTCAATTTCTATAACTATAAACTATCTTAATTCAAGTAAAAATCTTACTTGAACTTGTTTTTGTGTCATGATCCTACTTCAAGAACTTTCAAGCCATCCAAGATCCTTTGAAGCTAGATTATTTCTTGTCACTTCCAGTAGGTTTACCTACTAAACTTTAGGTAGTAATGATGTTCATAACATCATTCGATTCATATATATATAACTACCTTATTCGAAGGTTTAAACTCGTAATCACTAGAACATAGTTTAGTTAATTCTAAACTTGTTCGCAAACAAAAGTTAATCCTTCTAACTTAACTTTTAAAATTAACTAAACACATGTTCTATATCTATATGATATGCTAACTTAATGATTTAAAATCGGAAAACACGAAAAACACCGTAAAACCGGATATACGCCGTCGTAGTAACACCGCGGGCTGTTTTGGGTTAGTTAATTAAAAACTATGATAAACTTTGATTTAAAAGTTGTTCCTCTGGGAAAATGATTTTTCTTATGAACATGAAACTATATCCAAAAATCATGGTTAAACTCAAAGTGGAAGTATGTTTTTCAAAATGGTCATCTAGACGTTGTTCTTTCGACTGAAATGACTACCTTTACAAAAAAGACTTGTAACATGTATTTCCGACTATAAACTTATACTTTTTCTGTTTATATTCATAAACTTAAGTTCAATATGAAACCATAGCAACTTGAAACACTCAAAACGGATTTAAAACGAAGAAGTTATGGGTAAAACAAGATTGGATAATTTTTCTTGTTGTAGCTACGTGAAAATTGGTAACAAATCTATATTAATCATATCCTAGCTAACTTATATTGTATTATATATGTATTCTAATATATTATGTAATCTTGGGATACCATAGACACGTATGCAAATGTTTTGACATATCATATCGACCCATCTATATATATTATTTGGAACAACCATAGACAATCTATATGCAGTAATGTTGGAGTTAGCTATACAGGGTTGAGGTTGATTCCAAAAATATATATAATCTGAGTTGTGATCTAGCCTGAGACGTATATACACTGGGTCGTGGATTGATTCAAGATAATATATATCGATTTATTTCTGTACATCTAACTATGGACAACTAGATGTAGGTTACTAACGAGGACAGCTGACTTAATAAACTTAAAACAGTAAAACGTATTAAAATGTTGTAAATATATTTTGAATATACTTTGATATATATGTACATATTTGTTATAGGTTCGTGAATCGACCAGTGGCCAAGTCTTACTTCCCGACGAAGTAAAAATCTGTGAAAGTGAGTTATAGTCCCACTTTTAAAAATCTAATATTTTGGGATTAGAATACATGCAATTTTATAAATGTTTTACGAAATAGACACAAGTAAATGAAACTACATTATATAGGTGAATGATCGAAGCCGAATATGCCCCTTTTTAGCTTGGTAGCCTAAGAATTTGGGAACAGACCCCCAAATTGAAGCGAATCCTAAAGATAGATCTATCGGGCCCAACAAGCCCCATTCTGGAATTTGGAATGCTTTAGTACTTCAATTTTATCATGTCCGATGGGTGTCCCGGAATGATGGGGATATTCTATATGCATCTTGTTAATGTCGGTTACCAGGTGTTCACCATATGAATGATTTTTATCTCTATGTATGGGATGTATATTGAAATATGAAATCTTGTGGTCTATTACTATGATTTGGTAATATACAGGTTAAACCGATAACTCACCAACATTTTTGTCGACGTTTTAAGCATGTTTATTCTCAGGTGATTATTAAGAGCTTCCGTTGTTGCATACTAAAATAAGGACAAGATTTGGAGTCCATGCTTGTATGATATTATGTAAAAACTGCATTCAAGAAACTTATTTTTGATGTAATATATTCTTATTGTAAACTATTATGTAATGGTCGTGTGTAAATGGTATATTTTAGATTATCATTATTTGATAATCTACGCAATGTTTTTTTTAAGCCTTTATCGATAAAATAAAGGTTATGGTTGTTTTAAAAATGAATGCAGTCTTTGAAAAACGTCTCATATAGAGGTCAAAACCTCACAATGAAATCAATTAATATGGAACGTTTATAATCAATATGAACGAGACATCTCAGTTGGTATCCGAGCGTTGGTCTTACAGAACCAGAAATTTGCATTAGTGTGTCTTATCGAGTTTGTTAGGATACATTAGTGAGTCTGGACTTCGACCGTGTTTTCTTTAAAAACGATTGCTTAACACTTTTGTTGGAAACTATATATTATTAACATGTAAATATTATGTGATATATTAACCTCTTAATGTGTTTGATATTGTGTGATAGATGTCTACCACTAGTACAAATCCCATAGACTCACCTAATAATAATGAAGAGTCGAATATAATTTGGAAAGATTCACAAATTCCCGAAGAGAAACCGGAAGAGGAGGAACCAGAAGAAGAGGAACCGGAAGAGGAGGAATCGGAAGAGGAGGAACCGGAAGAAGAAGAGGTTCCGGAGGAAGAAATATTGATACCTACAGTAAATCGTTTAAATAAAAGAAAATCCTCAACCAACGGACCAAAGTTAAAAATGGTCAATGGTGTTTCCGCCGAGGAAGCAAAATATTGGGAAGATTACCAATTTTTCGATGAATCGGATCCCGATGAGGATTTCGATGATGTTATAGAAATTACTTTGACCCAATTTAATATAGCAAAAGAAAATAATAAGGGAAAAGGTATAAAAATAGAGAAACCTGATTCCAACCCCTATGAGCTTTATATGTATCGGCAACATCCGTATTTCCTAAAGTGTAACAATAACCCGGAAACCTCTAAACCACCAGGTTTTTCTAAACCATTGTGAAAAACGACGGCTCGTATTAGAGGAACACCATATATCCCTAGAAAATTAGGAAAGCGAACCAAGTCCGAAGAAGAAGAAACCAGTGATTCAGATTAGAGGGTTGTAATCATGTTGTGTATTATATGTATTGTAGTGTGCTTGTACTTTTATGTTCTATGTAAAAATTGTTTGTATTGTTTGTTAATTATCTTTTATGAATCTAATCCTTGTCTATTTTACAGTATAAAAACAAAATGAACGTTAAGGGTAGACAACCGAATATTTTAGAAGACCTACCAAAGGATATGATTGAGGAAATCTTGTCTAGAGTCGGTCAGAATTCATCAGCACATTTAGTTATGGCAAAATTAACTTGTCAAACATTTGAAAGACTTTCCAGAAATGCCTTAGTTTATAAAAGGCTTTCCCTTGATAGGTGGTGTATATCACATTGGGGAGACCGTAAGTGACGCCGTGTTTTCTTTAAAGCGTTAAATACGGGGAACCCAAATGCAATTTTACGCTACGGGTTAAGAACCTATTTTGACTCAACATATCCCAACATAGGATTTCGCGAGTTAGAAAGAGCTTCTAAAATGCAACATAAAGAAGCATGTTATGCTTACGGGTTAGTGATGTTCGCTTCTTACCAAAGTGAGAAAAAGAACATCGGATTACAACTTTTAAATAAAACCTTTCCACAAGTGACGGATTTAGTAGTTGGGGTGAGAAACAAGGTTTTTAGATTATTGCAGGGCTGTTGGACATTACAAAACCCTCGTCCTTTTGACAACATTACAGCATGCTGCCTAGCCAATGGTCATAACGGTTACTTTCCACAAGACCAAGGATGGGAAGTCATCTTAGTAAAACCAGAATGCATTACTTGTTTATGGACTTATGAATTACGTGTCTTTATTTCTATTGCTGAACGACTTGCGTATTAACTAGAAATGCCTTTATAGCTGCCGAGTAGCAAAGTTATTATGTGCTATATTTCATCCTAAATGTATAATAGCGGTATTGTAAGTTGTAATTATTATATAAAATTTGAACGCGAAATTTTATTATAATCAGTTTTTTATATGGAATTGTAGTAGTTGAATTGTATATTAGCTATTAAGTATGAACTTAACGGGTAGGTACTACCCGAATTAAAAACTATAAAATGCTAATATGAAGAAAAACTTTTATAAATGAGTTCATACTATGCTACGAAATACTATTGACTACTCTTAAAATTCTATATGATTAACTTAATTCGTTTGGCTATTTTTGAAGGAAATGGCGCCGACGACTCGTCAGAATTTGAACATGAGCGAGGAAGACTTCCGTGTTTTCCTTGCAGCAAACATAGCCGCAGTACAGGCTGCTATTCAAAATAACAATAATTCTGGATCTAGCAGTGGAACTAATTCCACAAGAAATCATGTAGGATACTCCTACAAAGAATTCACTACCTGCAAACCTTTGGAATTTGATGGAACTGAAGGACCAATTGGATTGAAACGATGGACCGAGAAAGTCGAATCGGTGTTTGCCATAAGTAAGTGTACTGAAGAGGACAAAGTTAAGTACGCTATGCATACCTTCACAGGTACTGCGTTAACGTGGTGGAACACCTATCTTGAACAGGTAGGGCAAAATGCTGCTTACGCACTACCGTGGTCGGCATTCAAGCAATTGATGAACGAGCAGTACCGTCCTAGAAACGAAGTCAATAAGCTCAAGGTAGAGCTTAGAGAGTTACGAACACAAGGGTTCGACATTACCACATATGAACGACGATTCACAGAGTTGTGCCTATTATGTCCAGGAACGTTCGAAGATGAAGAAGAGAAGATCGACGCATTTATAAAAGGGTTACCAGTAAGGATTCAAGAAGATGTGAGTTCACTCGAGCCCGCTTCTATACAAAAGGCAAGTCGAATGGCTCATAAACTCATAAATCAGATTGAGGGAAGAATTAAAGAGCAGGTGGCTGAAGAAGCCAACACGAAACAACTCAAGAGAAAGTGGGAAGAAACCAGTGACAAGGGTCACCAATACAACAACAACAACAATTACAACCACAACCGCAACAATAACCGCAATCCTAGCAATAACTACAACAAACGTCCCAACAATAACAACAACTACAACAACCGTTCCAACAACTATAACAATCCCAATAACAACTTCAATAACAACAACGGCAACAAAAACCAAAAATGCCAAAGGTGTGAAGAGTACCACTAGAATGGGTTCTGCAAGATATTTTGCACCAAGTGTAAAAGAACTGGCCATGGTGCGAAAAAGTGTGAGGTCTACGGACCAAAGTTTAACATAACTAAAGGGACAAATAGTGGAGAAACAAGTAATGCCGCCTTTGTTTGTTATGGATGTGGAAAACCGGGCCACATTAGAAGTAATTGCCCAAATCAAGGGAATACTAATGGGCAGGGCCGCGGAAGAGTTTTCAATATTAATACGGCAGAAGCGCAGGAACACCCGGAGCTTGTTACGGGTACGTTTCTTATTGACAATAAATCTGCTTATGTTTTATTTGATTCGGGTGCGGATAGAAGCTATATGAGTAGAGATTTTTGTGCTAAATTAAGTTGCCCATTGACGCCTTTGGATAGTAAATTTTTACTCGAATTAGCAAACGGTAAATTAATTTCAGCAGATAATATATGTCGGGAGAGAGAAATTAAACTGGGGATGAAACGTTTAAAATTGATTTAATACCAGTCGAGTTAGGGAGTTTTGATGTAATAATTGGCATGGACTGGTTGAAAAGGGTGAGAGCAGAGGTCGTTTTTACAAAAATGCGATTCGCATTATGCGTGAAAAAGAAAAACCTTTAATGGTGTACGGGGAAAAGAGCAACGCGAAATTAAATCTTATTAGTAGTTTGAAGGCGCAAAAACTAATAAGAAAAGGTTGTTACATCATTCTAGCACACATCGAGGAAGTTAAACCTAAAGAAAAGAACATCAGTGATGTTCCCGTCGCAAAAGAATTTCCCGATGTATTTTCGAAAGAATTACCGGGACTACCTCCACATCGATCTGTTGAATTTCAAATAGATCTCGTACCAGGAGCTGCACCAATAACTCGTGCTCCATACAGACTCGCACCCAGTGAAATGAAAGAACTCCAAAGCCAACTGCAAGAAACTTTAGAGCGTGGTTTTATACGACCAAGTACATCACCATGGGGAGCTCCTGTTTTGTTTGTCAAGAAGAAGGATGGTACATTTAGGTTGTGTATCGACTACTGAGAGTTGAACAAACTTACCATCAAGAACCGCTACCCACTACAGAGAATCGACGACTTATTTGATCAACTACAAGGCCCATCGGTTTATTCGTAGATTGATTTACGTTCTGGGTATCATCAAATGTGGGTGAAGGAGGATGATATTCCAAAGACTGCTTTTAGGACGCGTTACGGTCATTACGAGTTTATGGTTATGCCATTTGGGTTGACTAACGCACCAGCTGTGTTCATGGACCTCATGAACCGAGTGTGTTGAAATGTCCCGTTCTTATTGATTAAAAACGTTCCATATTAATTGATTTCGTTGCGAGGTTTTGACCTCTATATGAGACGTTTTTCAAAGACTGCATTCATTTTAAAACAAACCATAACCTTTATTTCATCAATAAAGGTTTAAAAAGCTTTACGTAGATTATCAAATAATGATAATCTAAAATATCATGTTTACACACGACCATTACATAATGGTTTACAATACAAATATGTTACAACAAAATAAGTTTCTTGAATGCAGTTTTTACACAATATCATACAAGCCTGGACTCCAAATCTCGTCCTTATTGAAGTATGTGACAGCGGAAGCTCTTAATAAGCACCTGAGAATAAACATGCTTAAAACGTCAACAAAAATGTTGGTGAGTTATAGGTTTAACCTATATATATCAAATCGTAATAATAGACCACAAGATTTCATATTTCAATACACATCTCATACATAGAGATAAAAATCATTCATATGGTGAACACCTGGTAACCGACATTAACAAGATGCATATATAAGAATATCCCCATCATTCCGGGACACCCTTCGGATATGATATAAATTTTGAAGTACTAAAGCATCCGGTACTTTGGATGGGGTTTGTTAGGCCCAATAGCTCTATCTTTAGGATTCGCGTCAATTAGGGTGTCTGTTCCCTAATTCTTAGATTACCAGACTTAATAAAAAGGGGCATATTCGATTTCGATAATTCAACCATAGAATGTAGTTTCACGTACTTGTGTCTATTTTGTAAATCATTTATAAAACCTGCATGTATTCTCATCCCAAAAATATTAGATTTTAAAAGTGGGACTATAACTCACTTTCACAGATTTTTACTTCGTCGGGAAGTAAGACTTGGCCACTGGTTGATTCACGAACCTATAACAATATATACATATATATCAAAGTATGTTCAAAATATATTTACAACACTTTTAATATATTTTGATGTTTTAAGTTTATTAAGTCAGCTGTCCTCGTTAGTAACCTACAACTAGTTGTCCACAGTTAGATGTACAGAAATAAATCGATAAATATTATCTTGAATCAATCCACGACCCAGTGTATACGTATCTCAGTATTGATCACAACTCAAACTATATATATTTTGGAATCAACCTCAACCCTGTATAGCTAACTCCAACATTCACATATAGAGTGTCTATGGTTGTTCCGAAATATATATAGATGTGTCGACATGATAGGTTGAAACATTGTATACGTGTCTATGGTATCTCAAGATTACATAATATACAATACAAGTTGATTAAGTTATGGTTGGAATAGATTTGTTACCAATTTTCACGTAGCTAAAATGGGAAAAATTATCCAATCTTGTTTTACCCATAACTTCTTCATTTTAAATCCGTTTTGAGTGAATCAAATTGCTATGGTTTCATATTGAACTCTATTTTATGAATCTAAACAGAAAAAGTATAGGTTTATAGTCGGAAAAATAAGTTACAAGTCATTTTTGTAAAGGTAGTCATTTCAGTCGAAAGAACGACGTCTAGATGACCATTTTAGAAAACATACTTCCACTTTGAGTTTAACCATAATTTTTGGATATAGTTTCATGTTCATAATAAAAATCATTTTCTCAAAATAACAACTTTTAAATCAAAGTTTATCATAGTTTTTAATTAACTAACCCAAAACAGCCCGCGGTGTTACTACGACGGCGTAAATCCGGTTTTACGGTGTTTTTCGTGTTTCCAGGTTTTAAATCATTAAGTTAGCATATCATATAGATATAGAACATGTGTTTAGTTGATTTTAAAATTCAAGTTAGAAGGATTAACTTTTGTTTGCGAACAAGTTTAGAATTAACTAAACTATGTTCTAGTGATTACAAGTTTAAACCTTCGAATAAGATAGCTTTATATGTATGAATCGAATGATGTTATGAACATCATTAATACCTTAAGTTACTTCAATAAACCTACTGGAAAAGAGAAAAAATGGATCTAGCTTCAACGGATCCTTGGATGGCTCGAAGTTCTTGAAGCAGAATCATGACACGAAAACAAGTTCAAGTAAGATCATCACTTGAAATAAGATTGTTATAGTTATAGAAATTGAACCAAAGTTTGAATATGATTATTACCTTGTATTAGAATGATAACCTACTATAAGAAACAAAGATTTCTTGAGGTTGGATGATCACCTTACAAGATTGGAAGTGAGCTAGTAAACTTGAAAGTATTCTTGATTTTATGTAACTAGAACTTGTAGAATTTATGAAGAACACTTAGAACTTGAAGATAGAACTTGAGAGAGATCAATTAGATGAAGAAAATTGAAGAATGAAATTTTTTGTAGGTGTTTTTGGTCGTTGGTGTATGGATTAGATATAAAGGATATGTAATTTTGTTTTCATGTAAATAAGTCATGAATGATTACTCATATTTTTGTAATTTTATGAGATATTTCATGCTAGTTGCCAAATGATAGTTCCCACATGTGTTAGGTGACTCACATGGGCTGCTAAGAGCTGATCATTGGAGTGTATATACCAATAGTACATACATCTAAAAGCTGTGTATTGTACGAGTACGAATACGGGTGCATACGAGTAGAATTGTTGATGAAACTGAACGAGGATGTAATTGTAAGCATTTTTGTTAAGTAGAAGTATTTTGATAAGTGTATTGAAGTCTTTCAAAAGTGTATAAATACATATTAAAACACTACATGTATATACATTTTAACTGAGTCGTTAAGTCATCGTTAGTCGTTACATGTAAGTGTTGTTTTGAAACCTTTAGGTTAACGATCTTGTTAAATGTTGTTAACCCAATGTTTATAATATCAAATGAGATTTTAAATTATTATATTATCATGTATGAATATCTCTTAATATGATATATATACATTAAATGTCTTTACAACGATAATCGTTACATATATGTCTCGTTTAAAAATCATTAAGTTAGTAGTCTTGTTTTTACATATGTAGTTCATTGTTAATATACTTAATGATATGTTTACTTATCATAGTATCATGTTAACTATATATATATCCATATATATGTCATCATATAGTTTTTACAAGTTTTAACGTTCGTGAATCACCGGTCAACTTGGGTGGTCAATTGTCTATATGAAACATATTTCAATTAATCAAGTCTTAACAAGTTTGATTGCTTAACATGTTGGAAACATTTAATCATGTAAATATCAATCTCAATTAATATATATAAACATGGAAAAGTTCGGGTCACTACAGTACCTACCCGTTAAATAAATTTCGTCCCAAAATTTTAAGCTGTTGAAGGTGTTGACGAATCTTCTGGAAATAGATGCGGGTATTTCTTCTTCATCTGATCTTCATGCTCCCAAGTGAACTCGGGTCCTCTACGAGCATTCCATCGAACCTTAACAATTGGTATCTTGTTTTTCTTAAGTCTTTTAACCTCGCGATCCATTATTTCGACGGGTTCTTCGATGAATTGAAGTTTTTTGTTGATTTGGATTTCATCTAACGGAATAGTGAGATCTTCTTTAGCAAAACATTTCTTCAAATTCGAGACGTGGAAAGTGTTATGTACAGCTACGAGTTGTTGAGGTAACTCAAGTCGGTAAGCTACTGGTCCGACACGATCAATAATCTTGAATGGTCCAATATACCTTGGATTTAATTTCCCTCGTTTACCAAATCGAACAACGCCTTTCCAAGGTGCAACTTTAAGCATGACCATCTCTCCAATTTCAAATTCTATATCTTTTCTTTTAATGTCAGTGTAGCTCTTTTGTCGACTTTGGGCGGTTTTAAACCGTTGTTGAATTTGGATGATCTTCTCGGTAGTTTCTTGTATAATATCCGGACCCGTAATCTGTCTATCCCCCACTTCACTCCAAAAAATCGGAGACCTGCACTTTCTACCATAAAGTGCTTCAAACGGCGCCATCTCAATGCTTGAATGGTAGCTGTTGTTGTAGGAAAATTCTGCTAACGGTAGATGTCGATCCCAACTGTTTCCGAAATCAATAACACATGCTCGTAGCATGTCTTCAAGCGTTTGTATCGTCCTTTCGCTCTGCCCATCAGTTTGTGGATGATAGGCAGTACTCATGTCTAGACGAGTTCCTAATGCTTGCTGTAATGTCTGCCAGAATCTTGAAATAAATCTGCCATCCCTATCAGAGATAATAGAGATTGGTATTCCATGTCTGGAGACGACTTCCTTCAAATACAGTGGTGCTAACTTCTCCATCTTGTCATCTTCTCTTATTGGCAGGAAGTGTGCTGATTTGGTGAGACGATCAACTATTACCCAAATAGTATCAAAACCACTTGCAGTCCTTGGCAATTTAGTGATGAAATCCATGGTAATGTTTTCCCATTTCCATTCTGGGATTTCGGGTTGTTGAAGTAGACCTGATGGTTTCTGATGCTCAGCTTTGACCTTAGAACACGTCAAACATTCTCCTACGTATTTAGCAACATCGGCTTTCATACCCGGCCACCAAAAATGTTTCTTGAGATCCTTGTACATCTTCCCCGTTCCAGGATGTATTGAGTATCTGGTTTTATGAGCTTCTCTAAGTACCATTTCTCTCATATCTCCAAATTTTGGTACCCAAATCCTTTCAGCCCTATACCGGGTTCCGTCTTCCCGAATATTAAGATGCTTCTCCGATCCTTTGGGTATTTCATCCTTTAAATTTCCCTCTTTTAAAACTCCTTGTTGCGCCTCCTTTATTTGAGTAGTAAGATTATTATAAATCATTATATTCATAGATTTTACTCGAATGGGTTCTTTGTCCTTCCTGCTCAAGACATCGGCTACCACATTTGCCTTCCCCGGGTGGTAACGAATCTCAAATTCGTAATCATTCAATAATTCAATCCACCTACGCTGCCTCATATTCAGTTGTTTCTGATTAAATATGCGTTGAAGACTTTTGTGGTCGGTATATATAATACTTTTGACCCCATATAAGTAGTGCCTCCAAGTCTTTAATGCAAAAACAACCGCGCCTAATTCCAAATCGTGCGTCGTATAATTTTGTTCGTGAATCTTCAATTGTCTAGACGCATAAGCAATCACCTTTGTTTGTTGCATTAATACACAACTGAGACCTTGCTTTGATGCGTCACAATAAATCACAAAATCATCATTCCCTTCAGGCAATGACAATATAGGTGCCGTAGTTAGCTTTTTCTTCAATAACTGAAACGCTTTCTCTTGTTCATCATTCCATTCAAATTTCTTCCCTTTATGCGTTAATGCAGTCAAGGGTTTTGCTATTCTGGAAAAGTCTTGGATGAACCTTCTGTAGTAACCAGCTAGTCCTAAAAATTGGCGTATGTGTTTCGGAGTTTTCGGGGTTTCCCACTTTTCAACAGTTTCTATCTTTGCCGGATCCACCTTAATACCTTCTTTGTTCACTATGTGACCGAGAAATTGAACTTCTTCCAACCAAAATGCACACTTTGAAACATTAGCGTACAATTCTTCCTTCCTCAATACTTCTAACACCTTTCTCAAATGTTCACCGTGTTCTTGGTCATTCTTTGAGTAAATAAGTATGTCATCAATGAAAACAATGACAAACTTGTCAAGGTATGGTCCACATACTCGGTTCATAAGGTCCATGAACACAGCTGGTGCATTAGTTAAACCAAACGGCATGACCATAAACTCGTAATGACCGTAACGTGTTCTGAAAGTAGTCTTTGGAATATCATCTTCTTTCACCCGCATTTGATGATACCCGGAACGTAAGTCAATCTTTGAATAAACAGACGAGCCTTGTAGTTGATCAAATAAGTCGTCGATTCTCAGTAGTGGGTAGCGGTTCTTGATGGTAAGTTTGTTCAACTCTCGGTAGTCGATACACAACCTGAATGTACCATCTTTCTTCTTGACAAACAAAACAGGAGCTCCCCACGGTGATGTGCTTGGTCGAATGAAACCACGCTCTAAAAGTTCTTGTAATTGGCTTTGCAGTTCTTTCATCTCGCTGGGAGCGAGTCTATAAGGAGCACGAGCTATTGGTGCAGCTCCTGGTACAAGATCTATTTGAAATTCAACGGATCAATGTGGGGGTAATCCCGATAATTCTTTTGGAAATACATCGGGAAATTCTTTTGCAATGGGAACATCATTGATGCTCTTTTCTTCAGTTTGTACTTTCTCGACGTGTGCTAGAACAGCATAGCAACCTTTTCTTATTAGTTTTTGTGCCTTCAAATTACTAATAAGATGTAGCTTCGTGTTGCCCTTTTCTCCGTACACCATTAAGGGTTTTCTTTTTTCTCGTATAATGCGAATTGCATTTTTGTAACAAACGATCTCTGCTTTCACTTATTTGAACCAGTCCATACCGATTATCACATCAAAACTCCCTAACTCTACTGGTATCAAATCAATCTTAAATGTTTCGCTAACCAGTTTAATTTCTCGATTCCGACATATATTATCTGCTGAAATTAATTTACCATTTGCTAATTCGAGTAAAAATTTACTATCCAATGGCGTCAATGGACAACTTAATTTAGCACAAAAATCTCTACTCATATAGCTTCTATCCGCACCCGAATCAAATAAAACGTAAGCAGATTTATTGTCAATAAGAAACGTACCCGTAACAAGCTCCGGGTCTTCCTGTGCCTCTGCCGCATTAATATTGAAAACTCTTCCGCGGCCTTGTCCATTCGTGTTCTCCTGGTTCGGGCAATTTCTAATAATGTGGCCCGGTTTTCCACATTTATAACAAACTACATTGGCATAACTTGCTCCGACACTACTTGCTCCACCATTACTTGTTCCGACATCATTTGTTCCTTTCGTTCTATTAACCCCTGGTCCGTAGACCTCACACTTCGCCGCGCTATGACCATTTCTTTTACACTTGTTGGAAAATTTTGTGCAGAACCCTGAGTGATACTTTTCACACCTTTGGCATAGCTGCTTCTGATTGTTGTTGTTGTTGCAGTTATTATTGTTGTTGGGATGATTGTTGTAGTTGCTGTTGTTGTTATTGTTGTTGTTGTTGTTGTTGGGCCATTTGTTGTAGTTGCGATTGATGTTGCGATTGTTGGGATAATTGTTGCGATTATTGTTGTAATTGCTGTTGTTGTTGTATTGGTGATTCTTATCACCGTTTTCCTCCCACTTTCTTTTGACTTGATTCACATTGGCCTCTTCAGCAGTCTGTTCTTTAATTCTTTCTTTAATCTGGTTCACTAGTTTGTGAGCCATTCTACATGCCTGTTGTATGGAGGCGGGCTCGTGTGAACTTATATCTTCTTGGATTCTTTCCGGTAATCCTTTCACAAACGCGTCGATCTTCTCTTCCTCATCTTCGAATGCTCCCGGACACAATAGGCACAATTCTGTGAATCGTCTTTCGTACGTGGTAATATCAAATCCTTGGGTTCGTAACCCTCTAAGTTCTGTCTTGAGCTTATTGACCTCGGTTCTGGGATGGTACTTCTCGTTCATCAAGTGCTTGAATGCTGACCACGGTAGTGCGTACGCATCATCTTGTCCCACTTGCTCTAGATAGGTATTCCACCATGTTAACGCAGAACCTGTGAAGGTATGCGTAGCGTACTTCACTTTGTCCTCTTTAGTACACTTACTTATGGCAAACACCGATTCGACCTTCTCGGTCCACCGTTTCAATCCGATCGGTCCTTCGGTTCCATCAAATTCCAAAGGTTTGCAGGCAGTGAATTCTTTGTAGGTGCATCCTACACGATTTCCTGTACTGCTAGATCCAAGGTTATTGTTGGTATGTAGCGCAGCCTGTACTGCGGCTATGTTTGAAGCTAGAAAAGTACGAAATTCCTCTTCATTCATATTCACGGTGTGTCAAGTAGTCGGTGCCATTTCCTTCAAAATAGTCAAATGGAAAAAGTTAATCATACAGAATATTAAGAGTAGTTAATAGTATTTCGTAGCATAATATGATCTCATTTATAAAAGCTTTTTCTTCATATTAGCATTTTATAAGTTTAAATTCGGGTAGTACCTACCCGTTAAGTTCATACTTAGTAGCTAATATACAATTCAACTACTACAATTCTATATGAAAAACTGATTATAATAATATTTCGCGTTCAAACTTTTACACAATATTTTACAAACTTACAATACCGCTTATTTTACATATAGCATGAAATATAGCACACAATAAATTTGATACAAGATGGTTATGAAGATAATTCTAGCTAGTACACAAGTCGTTCAGCAAAGGCAATAAAGACACGTAATTCATACGTCCAGAAACAAGTCATGCATTCTGGTTTTACTTGGATTACTTCCCATCCTTGGTCTTGTGGAACATAACCGTTATGGCCGTTGATAAGACAGCGTGTTGTAACGTCGTCAAAGGGACGAGGGTTACGTAATGTCCAACAGTCCCGTAACAATCTAAAAACCTCATTTCTTACCCCAATTACCGACTCCGTCACTTGTGGGAACGTTTTGTTTAATAGTTGTAGCCCGATGTTCTTGTTCTCACTTTGGTGAGAAGAGAACATTACTAATCCGTAAGCATAACATGCTTCTTTATGTTGCATGTTAGCCGCTTTTTCTAAATCACGAAGTCCAATATTCGGATATATTGAGTCAAAATAATTTCTTAACCCATTGCGTAAAATAGCATTTAGGTTCCCCGCAATATATGCGTCAAAGTAAACACATCGTAACTTATGGATTTCCCAATGTGATATCCCCCATCTTTCGAACGAAAGCCTTTTATAAACCAAGGCATTCTTGGAACGTTCTTCGAATGTCTTACAAACTGATCTCGCCTTAAATAGTTGTGCCGAAGAATTCTGACCGACTCTAGACAAGATTTCATCAATCATGTCTCCGGGTAGGTCTCTTAAAATATTGGGTTGTCTATCCATTTTGTGTTTTTATACTTTAAATAGGCAAGAGTTAGATTCATAAAAAAAAAACTTATTAATACAAACAATTTTTACATATATCATAAAGCATAAGCACACTATATTACATATATTACACCACACGAATACAACTATCTTATTCCGACTCGCTTGTTTCTTCTTCTTCGGTTTTGGTTCATTTTGCCAAGTTTCTAGGGATATATGATGTTCCCCTAATACGAGCCGTCGTTTTCCACATTGGTTTAGAAAAACCTGGTGGTTTAGAGGTTCCCGGGTCATTGTTACAACTTAAGGACTTCGGGGGTTGACGATACATATAAAGTTCATCGGGGTTGGAATTAGATTTCTCTATTTTTATGCCCTTTCCCTTATTATTTTCTTTTGCCTTTTTAAATTCAGTTGGGGTAATTTCTATAACATCATCGGAATTCTCGTCGGAATCCGATTCATCGGAGAATTGGTAATCCTCCCAATATTTTGCTTCCTTGGCGGAAACACCATTGACCATAATTAACCTTGGCCGGTTGGTTGAGGATTTTCTTTTACTTAACCGTTTTATTAATTCCCCCACCGGTTCTATTTCTTCATCCGGTTCAGATTCTTCTTCCGGTTCCGATTCTTCTTCCGGTTCCGACTCTTCTTCCGGTTCCTCTTCGGGAACTTGTGAATCAGTCCACGAATCATTCCAATTTACATTTGACTCTTCATTATTATTAGGTGAGTCAATGGGACTTGTTCTAGAGGTAGACATCTATCACATAATATCAAACGCGTTAAGAGATTAATATATCACATAATATTCACATGTTAAAAATATATAGTTTCCAACAAAATTTGTTAAGCAATCATTTTTCAAGTAAACACGGTCGAAGTCCAGACTCACTAATGCATCCTAACAAACTCGATAAGACACACTAATGCAAAATTCTGGTTCTCTAAGACCAACTCTCGGATACCAACTGAAATGTCCCGTTCTTATTGATTAAAAACGTTCCATATTAATTGATTTCGTTGCGAGGTTTTGACCTCTATATGAGACGTTTTTCAAAGACTGCATTCATTTTAAAACAAACCATAACCTTTATTTCATCAATAAAGGTTTAAAAAGCTTTACGTAGATTATCAAATAATGATAATCTAAAATATCATGTTTACACACGACCATTACATAATGGTTTACAATACAAATATGTTACAACAAAATAAGTTTCTTGAATGCAGTTTTTACACAATATCATACAAGTCTGGACTCCAAATCTCGTCCTTATTTAAGTATGTGACAGCGGAAGCTCTTAATAATCACCTGAGAATAAACATGCTTAAAACGTCAACAAAAATGTTGGTGAGTTATAGGTTTAACCTATATATATCAAATCATAATAATAGACCACAAGATTTCATATTTCAATACACATCCCATACATAGAGATAAAAATCATTCATATGGTGAACACCTGGTAACCGACATTAACAAGATGCATATATAAGAATATCCCCATCATTCCGGGACACCCTTCGGATATGATATAAATTTCGAAGTACTAAAGCATCCGGTACTTTGGATGGGGTTTGTTAGGCCTAATAGATCTATCTTTAGGATTCGCGTCAATTAGGGTGTCTGTTCCCTAATTCTTAGATTAACAGACTTAATAAAAAGGGGCATATTCGATTTCGATAATTCAACCATAGAATGTAGTTTCACATACTTGTGTCTATTTTGTAAATCATTTATAAAACCTGCATGTATTCTCATCCCAAAAATATTAGATTTTAAAAGTGGGACTATAACTCACTTTCACAGATTTTTACTTCGTCGGGAAGTAAGACTTGGCCACTGGTTGATTCACGAACCTATAACAATATATACATATATATCAAAGTATGTTCAAAATATATTTACAACACTTTTAATATATTTTGATGTTTTAAGTTTATTAAGTCAGCTGTCCTCGTTAGTAACCTACAACTAGTTGTCCACAGTTAGATGTACAGAAATAAATCGATAAATATTATCTTGAATCAATCCACGACCCAGTGTATACGTATCTCAGTATTGATCACAACTCAAACTATATATATTTTGGAATCAACCTCAACCCTGTATAGCTAACTCCAACATTCACATATAGAGTGTCTATGGTTGTTCCGAAATATATATAGATGTGTCGACATGATAGGTCGAAACATTGTATACATGTCTATGGTATTTCAAGATTACATAATATACAATACAAGTTGATTAAGTTATGGTTGGAATAGATTTGTTACCAATTTTCACGTAGCTAAAATGAGAAAAATTATCCAATCTTGTTTTACCCATAACTTCTTCATTTTAAATCCGTTTTGAGTGAATCAAATTGCTATGGTTTCAAATTGAACTCTATTTTATGAATATAAATAGAAAAAGTATAGGTTTATAGTCGGAAAAATAAGTTACAAGTCATTTTTGTAAAGGTAGTCATTTCAGTCGAAAGAACGACGTCTAGATGACCAGTTTAGAAAACATACTTCCACTTTGAGTTTAATCATAATTTTTGGATATAGTTTCATGTTCATAATAAAAATCATTTTCTCAGAATAACAACTTTTAAATCAAAGTTTATCATAGTTTTTAATTAACTAACCCAAAACAGCCCGCGGTGTTACTACGACGGCGTAAATCCAGTTTTACGGTGTTTTTCGTGTTTCCTGGTTTTAAATCATTAAGTTAGCATATCATATAGATATAGAACATGTGTTTAGTTGATTTTAAAAGTCAAGTTAGAAGGATTAACTTTTGTTTGCGAACAAGTTTAGAATTAACTAAACTATGTTCTAGTGATTACATGTTTAAACCTTCGAATAAGATAGCTTTATATGTATGAATCGAATGATGTTATGAACATCATTACTACCTTAAGTTCATTGGATAAACCTATTGGAAAAGAGAAAAAATGGATCTAGCTTCAACGGATCCTTGGATGGCTCGAAGTTCTTGAAGCAGAATCATGACACGAAAACAAGTTCAAGTAAGATCATCACTTGAAATAAGATTGTTATAGTTATAGAAATTGAACCAAAGTTTGAATATGATTATTACCTTGTATTAGAATGATAACCTACTGTAAGAAACAAAGATTTCTTTAGGTTGGATGATCACCTTACAAGATTGGAAGTGAGCTAGCAAACTTGAAAGTATTCTTGATTTTATGTAACTAGAACTTGTAGAATTTATGAAGAACACTTAGAACTTGAAGATAGAACTTGAGAGAGATCAATTAGATGAAGAAAATTTAAGAATTAAAGTGTTTGTAGGTGTTTTTGGTTGTTGGTGTATGGATTAGATATAAAGGATATGTAATTTTGTTTTCATGTAAATAAGTCATGAATGATTACTCATATTTTTGTAATTTTATGAGATATTTCATGCTAGTTGCCAAATGAAGGTTCCCACATGTGTTAGGTGACTCACATGGGCTGCTAAGAGCTGATCATTGGAGTGTATATACCAATAGTACATACATCTAAAAGCTGTGTATTGTACGAGTACGAATACGGGTGCATACGAGTAGAATTGTTGATGAAACTGAATGAGGATGTAATTGTAAGCATTTTTGTTAAGTAGAAGTATTTTGATAAGTGTATTAAAGTCTTTCAAAAGTGTATAAATACATATTAAAAAACTACATGTATATACATTTTAACTGAGTCGTTAAGTCATCGTTAGTCGTTACATGTAAGTGTTGTTTTGAAACCTTTAGGTTAACGATCTTGTTAAATGTTGTTAACCCAATGTTTATAATATCAAATGAGATTTTAAATTATTATATTATCATGTATGAATATCTCTTAATATGATATATATACATTAAATGTCTTTACAACGATAATCGTTACATATATGTCTCGTTTAAAATTCATTAAGTTAGTAGTCTTGTTTTTACATATGTAGTTCATTGTTAATATACTTAATGATATGTTTACTTATCATAGTATCATGTTAACTATATATATATATATCCATATATATGTCATCATATAGTTTTTACAAGTTTTAACGTTCGTGAATCACCGGTCAACTTGGGTGGTCAATTGTCTATATGTAACATATTTCAATTAATCAAGTCTTAACAAGTTTGATTGCTTAACATGTTGGAAACATTTAATCATGTAAATATCAATCTCAATTAATATATATAAACATGGAAAAGTTCGGGTCACTACATGTGTGGACCATACCTTGACAAGTTTGTCATTTTTTTCATCGATGACATACTTATTTGCTCAAAGAATGACCAGGAGCACGAAGAACATTTGAGAAAAGTGTTAGATTTGTTAAGGAAAGAAAAACTATACGCTAAGTTTTTAAAGTGTGCATTTTGGTTGGAAGAAGTTTAATTCCTCAGTCACATAGTGAACAAAGAAGGTGTTTAAGTGGATCTGGCAAAGATTGAAACCTTTGAAAAGTGGGAAACCCTGAAAAATCCGAAGCATATACGCCAATTTTTAGGACTGGCTGGTTACTACAGAAGGTTCATCCAAGATTTTTCCAAAATAGCAAAACCCTTGACTGCATTAACGCATAAAGGGAAGAAATTTGAATGGAAGGATGAGCAGGAGAAAGCGTTTCAATTGTTGAAGAAAAATTTAACTACGACACCTATATTGTCATTACCTGAAGGGAACGATGATTTTGTGATATATTGTGATGCCTCAAAGCAAGGTCTCGGTTGTGTATTAATGCAACGAACAAAAGTAATTGCTTATGCGTCTAGACAATTGATGATTCACGAGAAGAATTATACGACGCATGATTTGGAATTAGGAGCGGTTGTTTTTGCATTAAAGACTTGGAGGCACTACTTATATGGGGTCAAAAGTATTATATATACCAATCACAAAAGTCTTCAACACATATTTAATCAGAAACAAATGAACATGAGGCAGCGCAGATGGATTGAATTATTGAATGATTACGACTTTGAGATTCGTTACCACCCGGAGAAGGCAAATGTGGTAGCCGACGCCTTGAGCAAAAAGGACAGAGAACCTATTTGAGTAAAAGCTATGAATATAATGATTCACAATAACCTTACTACTCAAATAAAGGAGGCGCAACAAGGAGTTTTAAAAGAGGGAAATTTAAAGAATGAAATACCCAAAGGATCGGAGAAGCATCTTAATATTCGAGAAGACGGAACCCGGTATAGGGCTGAAAGAATTTGGGTACCAAAATTTGGAGATATGAGAGAAATGGTACTTAGAGAAGCTCATAAAACCAGATACTCAATACATCCTGGAACGGGGAAGATGTACAAGGATCTCAAGAAACATTTTTGGTGGCCGGGTATGAAAGGCGATGTTGCTAAATACATAGGAGAATGTTTGACGTGTTATAAGGTCAAAGCGGAGCATCAGAAACTATCAGGTCTACTTCAACAACCCGAATTCCCGGAATGGAAATGAGAAAACATTACCATGGATTTTATCACTAAATTTCCAAGGACTGCAAGTGGTTTTGATACTATTTGGGTAATAGTTGATCGTCTCACCAAATCAGCACACTTCCTGCCAATAAGAGAAGATGACAAGATGGAGAAGTTAGCATGACTGTATTTGAAGGAAGTCGTCTCCGGACATGGAATTCCAATCTCTATTATCTCTGATAGGGATGGCAGATTTATTTCAAGATTCTGGCAGACATTACAGCAAGCATTAGGAACTCGTCTAGATATGAGTACTACCTATCATCCACAAACTGATGGGCAGAGCAAAAGGATGATACAAACGCTTGAAGACATGCTACGAGCATGTGTTATTGATTTCGAAAATAGTTGGGATCGATATCTACCGTTAGCAGAATTTTCCTACAACAACAGCTACCATTCAAGCATTGAGATGGCACTGTTTGAAGCACTTTATGGTAAAAAGTGCAGGTCTCCGATTTGTTGGAGTGAAGTGGGGGATAGACAGATTACGGGTCCGGAGATAATACAAGAAACTACCGACAAGATCATCCAAATTCAACAACGGTTGAAAACTGCCCAAAGTCGACAAAAGAGCTACGCGGACATTGAAAGAAAAGATATAGAATTTGAAATTGGAGAGATGGTCATGCTTAAAGTTGCACCTTGGAAAGGCGTCGTTCGATTTGGTAAATGGGGGAAATTAAATCCAAGGTATATTGGACCATAGATTATTGATCGTGTCGGACCAGTTGCTTACCGACTTGAATTACCACAACAACTTGCGGCTGTACATAACACTTTTCACGTCTCAAATTTGAAGAAATGTTTTGCTAAAGAAGATCTCACTATTCCGTTAGACGAAATCCAAATCAACGAAAAACTTCAATTCATCAAAGAACCCGTCGAAATAATGGATCGTGAGGTTAAAAGACTTAAGAAAAACAAGATACCAATTGTTAAAGTTCGATAGAATGCTCGTAAAGGACCCGAGTTCACCTGGGAATGCGAAGATCAGATGAAGAAGAAGTACCCGCACTTATTTCCAGAATATACGTTAACACCTCCAACTGCTTAAAATTTCGGGACGAAATTTATTTAACGGGTAGGTACTGTAGTGACCCGAACTTTTTCATGTTTATATATACTTTGATGTTATGCTAGTTATATATATGTTTGATTGATTAAATCATCTAGTCCAACTACAAGAACCATAATTATGATTATTTAGTTCATCACTTCAATTACATAAATTGTAAACCAATTAATGTGAGTTAACTCGGTGAACAATTTACGCTTCAATACAACTAGTAATCTAGATGGTAAGATACATAAGTTTAAGTGATTTAGTTATGTGTTATTACCGGTAATTGAAGTAGTCCCAAAGCAACATAGTCATGAAATTACCTCAAGTAATTGTTGTAATTTAGGTTTTACGTGAGTTTAACCGGGTTAGGTTTAGCTAGTTAATCAATCTAAATCACTATGTTCTTTCAAAAGATCCATTGTTGTAACCATCCTTGTATCCTAGTTCAATTATGTAAGTTATGACTTGGTTCATGTGAGTTTATCAAAGGCCATAGCTTATACTTCAACACCTAGTGATTTAGCCACCTATATGTGAGTATAGGATGTTAATTGAATGATATCTAGGATATACAATCATGTAGTTTACTTAGAGTGATCTTAGTAAACTAGGTTTTATGTGAATTCAACCACGAAAGAATCATGTTGATTAAACATAGTTCTTAAGTTTATAGATATTGTGAAATTGATATAAACTGCTCTATTGTAACTATTACATAACGATTTTAATTATAAAAGAACAATCCCTGTCATTTATCAAGCATAGAAGTAAATACCACATTCTCATTCTTGTTATTCATTATATTTATTTACTGTTTCGTTAAACAAAAATACAACTTCAAACACAAACCCCCATTTAGAATAATTAATCGTTATAAAGTCCTTAAAACAAACTTCTTCCTGTGGTTCGAACTGGTCAATTTACTTGCTAGTTACTGCATGATCGGGTTTAGTTGCCTGTATTATGTGTTAATTATTGAGCATATTGTCTACATTTTAAAGGTTACGTCTTGACACATCAACACTCTAAACCACCAGAACCAACGATTAAGACGGTTCTAAATAGCACCCCACACTAGCAAACCTCCACATCGGTCCATGGAATACCATAAGGTACTCTCGGCCGACAGTGGAGGAAGGATGAAAAAGCCTTAAAATGAAAATACACACCGACCGAGTGACAAGGGGGAAGAAAGAACAAGATTAAATAAAGACGAAAAAAGGGTAATCTGAGCATCGACGAGATGCTAATGGCGAGAACACAATAAACCTTAGGAGGGAAAATCGGGAAAGTGTGAAAATTTTGAAATTTGCGCTAAGAGAAAATTTGTGTGGTTTTAACTTTTAAGTGTTGACCCTCGCTCAAATTTTATATTTCATGGTTAAGGTAATGTATAAATTATCATTTTTAATTTTAGATTTATCATTATTCATGAGTTTAGTAATCAAATACCATATACATATCAAATAATAATTGAAAAGAATACAAGTGTTTTCTATCGTGCCACAGGTATGAACCAGCCATAGGATTCACCAGAGTGTGTACCATCAGAGCTCTGTTCGCCATATCCATAACATAAGAAGGGAAATAATGTGGGCATGCGGTCTTCTTTTTTTCTTCTTCTTGACTTCACCAATTTTTATGTATACATATATGTTGGTAGTATGTTATTGGAGAAGAATACCCTTAAAGGAAAAGTAAAATAGATACTCCGATACTTTAATTTCGGCTAAAGGTATAGTAAAAGAATGTGTTAATATACTTTAAAAATTTGTTTTTATTAAAAGTTGTGTTTTTGAATTATAAATGTTTTGTCTGGAGAGAATAATTAAATGTTGACATGGCATGATATGTAATGTTTAGTTATGAGTTTGTTATTGTATTTTGATGTTCATGCATCATTGATATGACAAATAAAAGGATTAAATTCAGTCATGATAAGAAGCAGTTTCAGTGACTTAACTATTCTATGAAAAGAAAGGGTTATTCGCTGCAATCGTTTTTCGTTTGCTTTCGGGATTATGAAGACGTTTCATCGAAGGGGTTGATTTTTTAAAAGTTTTAATTGTAGATTTACGTGTTAATTTTCAGTTGATTTGTAATTGTGCAATATTATGCGTTGTAATAGGTTGGTTTCTGTATTTGATCTAGAAGGTAGTCATTATAGTTTGTGAAAATAAAATGTTAGATCTACTTAAGTAGATCATAAGATATGTACCACTTATAACTTTAGTATACAATCTAATCTAATTTATTTAAATTATGTTTTCTGTAAAGAAAAGAAAAAAAAAACACTTGTAAGCCCCTTTTATCTATTTTCCTTTACAAAAAAAAGTCTTTGTATTCTTTTGATTTGCTCAATTGTCGGATTTTACATAAAGAGAGCAAATGGGATTCTTAAACGATGACATAGATTCAAAAGTGTCAAACAAATGGTACTTTGTAACTATATTATATTTAGAGCACTGGGAGTGGTGACCCAGGTCACTTGTGACTTGATGAGTCAGAAAAAGTGGGGAGTGGTGACCTATATCAGTTAGTGGGTTAGTTAGTGTATTAAAATTATATTTTATTATATTTAATAATTTATCCCTTTGAAAAAAAAAAGAAAAAAAAAAGTTGACATCCGTCGCCATAGCGACTGACCTAAGGGGGACGGAGGTATGCGATGGGAGCAAGGAGTGGAACAATAGGCGACGGGAGCAGGGACGTGGGGGAGACTGACTCCCACTCCTGGTGCTCTTATCATGAATCCATATTACAGTTTAACAACATGAAAAGTAAAATAAAATAATGTTCACCGAGGTTGGTTTTTGTTGTTTTTTATATTAATAGTGAAATAACCCATATAATCACGGTTTTGTTTAGTCAAAATAGTTTAATAATATATTTTACGAATTAAGTGAACGTAAATGCTAAAGTCATTTAGTTTAATAACCCGTGAAACCACAGATTCCGACTAAAAAACTTGTTGTTGTTTTTACAAACATATTGATATACTTAACTTGGTCAGAATAAATGAGCTACATTTATTCTCCCACGACCTTCTTTTGTGACGACCCGAAAATTTCCGACCAAATTTAAACTTATTTCTTATATGATTTCGACACGATAAGCAAAGTCTGTAATGTTAAATCTCAAAATTTTGGGAATTGTTTACATGAATACATTTGTCTTTCGACTATTCCCGACGATTCACGAACAATTGCTTGTAAATAAATATGTATACATATATATATAAATGTAAGTATATATAATAATTTGAAATTATAAAATATAATTTAAACATTAGAATTAAATATGTAAAATAAGATACAAAATAATTAAGTGTAATTCAAAGTGAATCTATATATAAATATATATAATTTCATGTATAATTAAGATATGTATGTATATATATATATATATATATATATATATATATATATATATATATATATATATATAATTTATAAATAAAAATTATCAATAAAAGTATTATATAGTATTATATGATTATTAAATATTACATAATTAATAATATATTATTAACAAGTTAAAATATAGTTGTTATAGTAATATTATTATTACTTTCATTAATATGAGTATTGGTTATATTATTATAAATAATATATGGATATGAAATTTAATGCATTTAATTTGTTATCTTTACTAATATTATTATTACTCTCATTATTATTATTATTATTATTATTATTATTATTATTATTATTATTATTATTATTATTATTATTATTATTATTATTATTATTAATACTAATATTAATATCAGTATATTGTAATATAATAAATAGATATAAAATTGATATAATTCATTATATCATGATTATTATAAATAGTAGAAAAATTATAATTATAATTATAATTATAATTATAGTTATTATTAATATTATTATTATTATTATTATTATTATTATTATTATTATTATTATTATTACTACTACTACTAAATATTATTATTTAAAATTATCATTATCATAATTTTTTTACTTTGATCATTATTATTAATATAACTAGTATTATTTTATTACTATTATTATAATATTAAAACTATTATTATTATTATTTATATAATTATATTTACTAATTTTTAATATTAATTATATATTTATATATATAAATCAAGAAAAAAACAGCACGAAATCAATTTCAGGTATCTTTCATTCTGTAGTTATATTTTGTTTCTGTCCTTAATTTGTTATACATCGTTATCTATCGTACAAATCCATTTAACATCACAGTTTAAAGTTTCTTAAGTCCTGTTCTTGATTGAGAATTTTGTCGACTGCAATCTTATTATTAAATGGATCAATTCATGGAGCATTACATCCATTCAATTTTATTATCACTACCAATATCAATTACAACAACCCGTAGCTGTTTAAATCAAATAAGTTCATCAATTTTGTTTAAAAACAGTTCAACACTCTGTACGCTCATCTTTTTATCTAAATCTCGAATTCGAAACAAATTTTAAAATGTAATAATGCAGAGTTGTTAGAAATTGTCTTTTCAAACTACCTGTAAAGTTTTAGAATCCAATTCTTCCTATCGAATTCCAATTCTTGAGTCAAAATTTAAAAATTCAAAAGTCAAAGTGTGTGTTCATAGCGAAATTTGTAATCGTTTCGATGTTTTCCGTTAAATTGACTATTCCAATAGATTATAGGAGTGATTTGAAACTACTTTCGTGTTGTAACAATTGTCTAAATCTTTACAAAAATTTGAAATCAATTTTTTTAAAAAAAAAAAGCTGCGTCGAACAGCAGGTTGTCTTCTTATTATTATTTTTTTTCATTTTGTTGTTGAGTAGAGTATTTTAAAATCACATATTTCAGGTCGTTTAGATTTTAAAATGAGGAACCTAATTTGTTTGTTGATTGATTTGATAATGGTAAGTCTTGGTCGATTTGAAGAGGAAGAAGAAGGTAGACGCAGAAAAACAGATTAATTATATATAGAAACGAAATAACCTCAGAAAAACAACATTAGAGCCACGGTTTACGGTGTTAATGGGTATTCGAGAGGTCGCGGGTTCGAGCCCGGTCCAGGGCATTTATTTTTAGAAAAGCTTCTTAGAGGGTATACACTCTTATTTTATTTTCATTATTATTATTATTATTATTATTATTATTATTATTATTATTATTATTATTATTATTATTATTATTATTATTATTATTATTATTATTAAATCCTTATTATTATTATTATTATTATTATTATTATTATTATTATTATTATTATTATTATTATTATTATTATTATTATTATTGTTATGATAATTATTATTATTATTATTATTATTATTATTATTATTATTATTATTATTATTATTATTATTATTATTATTAACATTATTATTATGATTATTATTATTATTATTGTTATTATTAGTATTATAATTATTATTATTATCATAGTTATAAGTATTATAATTATTCTTATTATTGTTACTAATATATGTATTATTATTATGATTAAGATTATTATTATTAAGTATTATAAGTTTATGAACTAAAATTTTATGATCTTGAATAAGTTAAGTATGTATATAACTATAAAGTTTATATTGATTAGGATATGAATAACACAGCTATGGTCATGAATCTGATAAACAAAGTATATATATATATTTATACGTACAGACATAAAACCGTTAAGATCTTAAGATATTAGAATATTATGAAGAATGTTATGACGTAAAAGTATTATAATTAAGTTATGATTTAAGTAATATAATTAAGCTCAAGTAAAAATCATGATTTAAAAAGTATTGTTACAAATGTTAATTCGAAACTACGAATATGAAAATAATGTAGTGACCCGAACTTTTCCATGTTTATATATATTAAATGAGATTGATATTTACATGATTAAATGTTTCCAACATGATAAGCAATCAAACTTGTTAAGACTTGATTATTTGAAATGAGTTTCATATAGATAATTGACCACCCAAGTTGACCGCCGATTCACGAACGTTAAAAACTTGCAAAAACTACATGGTGTTATATATATATATATATATATATATATATATATGGTTAACATGAGATTATGATAAGTAAGTATCTCCATAAATATGTTAACAATGAGTTATATGCAAACAAATGAGATTATTGATTTAAGAAACTCAAAAATGATATATATAACGATTATCGTTATAATAACGTCTTACTAAATACATATGTATCATATTAAGATATTGTTACACTATATTTAACATGATAAAATGATAATTAAGTAAATCATTAAGTGTGTTAACAATGAACTACATATATAAAAACAAGACTACTAACTTAAGGATTTCGAAACGAGACATATATGTAACGATTATCGTTGTAATAATATTTTAACATATATATATATATATATATATATATATATATATATATATATATATATATATATATATATATATATATATATATATATATATATATATATATATATATATATATATATATATGATGTTAAGATATATTTATACACCATCTTATTTAAGTATTATAACAATGGATTAATTACATTTAACAAGATCGTTAACTTAAAGGTTTCAAAACAACACTTACATGTAACGACTAACAGTGACTTAACGACTCAGTTAAAATGTATATACATGTAGTGTATTAATATGTATTAGTACACTTTTTAAAGACTTCAAGACACATATCAAAGTACTTCTACTTAGCAAAAATGCTCACAATTACATTCTTATTCATTTTCATCAACAATTCTACTCGTATGTACCCGTATTCTTACTCGTACAATACACAGCTTCTAGATGTATTTACTATTGGTATATACACCTTTAATCATTCATTCTTAGCAGCCATATTAGAGTCAAAAACATGTGGAACCATTATTTAACAACTTGTATGACTAATGAGCTAAAAACAAACTTAAGGATCTTTTTTTTCCTTTATAACAAGTAATCCCGTTTTTATGATTTCACCACATTTTTTCATTCTATTTTCTCATACTTACACTCCAAATTCTCTCTCAAAATACTCCTAACATCATACTTGATCATCTCCAAGCATTTTCACCATCTTTTAGCTTCAATTACAAGCTTTAATCATCATAAAAACAACCATTCAAGAACACTTCAAGAAATCTTTCAAACTTGCTACCTTACTTCCAATCTTGCAAATCCATTTCAAGTGATCATCAAATCTCAAGAAATCTTTCTTATTTACAGTAAGATATCTTTCTAATTCAAGGTAATACTCATACTCAAACTTTGATTCAATTTCTATAACTATAACAATCTTATTTCAAGTGGAAATCTTACTTGAACTTGTTTTCGTGTCATGATTCTACTTCAAGAACTTTCAAGCCATCCAAGAATCCTTTGAAGCTAGATCTATTTTTCTCTTTTCCAGTAGGTTTATCCACAAAACTTGAGGTAGTAATGATGTTCATAACATCATTCGATTCATACATATAAAGCTATCTTATTCGAAGATTTAAACTTGTAATCACTAGAACATAGTTTAGTTAATTCTAAACTTGTTCGTAAACAAAGTTAATCCTTCTAATTTGAATTTTAAAATCAACTAAACACATGTTCTAAATCTATATGATATGCTAACTTAATGATTTAAAACCTGGAAACACGAAGAACACCGTAAAACCGGACATACGCCGTCGTAGTGAATCCGGGGGCTGTTTTGGGTTAGAAAAATAAAAACTATCTTAATCTTTGAATTGGAAGTTTGTTTTCTGGAAAAATGATATTACATATGAACATGATACTATATCCAAAAATCATGGTTAAACATAAAGTGAAAGTATGTTTTTCAAAATGGTCATCAAGATGTCGTTCTTTCGACGGAAATGACTACCTCTTTAAAAAATGACACGTAACCTGTATTTCTGACTATAAACTTACACTTTTTCTGTTTAGTTTCATAAATTTCAGTTCATTATGAAACCATAGCAACTTGAATCACTCAAAACGGATATGAAACGAAGAAATGACGGGTAAAACAAAATTGGATAAATTTGCTAGTTTTAGCTACGAAAATTTTGTAACAAATCTAGACTAAACATATCCTAACTAATTTATATTGTATTATACATATTATGTAATCTTGGGATACCATAGACACGTATGCAATGTTTTGACATATCATATCGACCCATATATATATATATATATATATATATATATATATATATATATATATATATATATATATATATATATATATATATATATATATATATATATATATATATCGGAACAACCATAGACACTCTATATGCAGTAATGTTTGAGTTAGCTATACAGGGTTGAGGTTGATTCCAAAATAAGATATATACTTTGAGTTGTGATCTAGCCTGAGACTTGTATGCACTGGGTCGTGGATTGATTCGAGATAATATATATTGATTTATTTCAGCACATCTAACTGTGGACAACTAGTTGTAGGTTACTAACGAGGACTGCTAACTTAACTTACTTAAATCATAAAAAAGTAACAAAAAATGTTGTGAATATATTTAAATCATACTTTGATATATATGTACATATTTGTTATAGGTTCGTGAATCGACCATTGGCAAAGTCTTATTTTCAACGAAGGAAAAACCTGTGAAAGTGAGTTATAGTCCCACTTTTAAAATCTATTATTTTTGGGATGAGAATAAATGCAGTTTTATAAATGTTTTACAAAATAGAGACAAGTGATCAAAATTACCTTCTATGTTGAATTATCGAACCGAATATGCCCCTTTTTAGCTTGGTAGCCTAAGAATTGGTGTTTATTATAATTACCACCAATTGACGCGAATCTTAAAGATAGATCTATTTGGCCCAACAAGCCTCATCCGAGTTACGGATGCTTTAGTACTTCGATTTATCATGTCCGATGAGAGTCTCGGAATGATGGGGATATTCTATATGCATCCTGCTAAGGTTGGTTACCATGTGTTCATCATATGAATGATTTTTATGCAGATTGCATGTTGTTTATGAGAAATGGAAATATGAAATCTTGTGGTCTATTATTACGATTTGATAAATATATAGGATAAACCTATAACTCACCAACATTTTTGTTGACGTTTAAAGCATGTTTATTCTCAGGTGATTATTAAGAGCTTCCGCTGTTGCATGCTAATTTATGGACAAGAGTTGGAGTCAGCATGCTTGTATAATATTGTTTAAAAACTGCATTCGAAGACTTAAATTGATGTGTAATATTATTGTAAACCATTATGTAATAATCGTGTGAAAACGCTATATTTTAGATTATCATTATTTGATAATCGTCGTAATATTTTTAAACCTTTATCGATAAAATAAAGGTTATGGTTTGTTTTAAAATCGAATGCAGTCTTTGAAAAACGTCTCATATAGAGGTCAAAACCTCGCAACGAAATCAATTAATATAGAACATTTATAAATCGATATGAACGGGACATTTCAGTTTGTATCAGAGCGTTGGTCTTAGAGAACCAGAAATTTACATTAGTGTGTCTTATCGAGTATGTAGGATGCATTAGTGAGTCTGGACTTCGACCGTATATTTTTCTTTAAAAATGATTGCTTAACACTTTTTGTTGAAAACTATATATATTTAACATGTAAATATTATGTGATATATTAATCTCTTAACATATTTGATAATGTGTGATAGATGTCTACCTCTAGTACAAATCTCATCGACTCACCTAATAATAATGAAGAGTCGAATATATTTTGGGAAGATTCACAAATTCCCGAAGAGGAACCGGAAGAAGAGGAACCGGAAGAAGAGGAACCGGAAGAGGAGGAACCGGAAGAAGAGGAACTAGAAGAAGAGCTTCCGGAGGGGGAAATTTTAGAAACCACTGAAAAACAGACAAATAAAAGAAAACCCTCAACTAATGGACCAAAATTAATAATGGTCAATGGTGTTTCCGCCGAGGAAGCAAAATATTGGGAAGATTACCAATTTTCCGATGAATCTGATCCCGATGAGGATTCCGATGATGTTATAGAAATTACCTCGACCCAATTTGAAAAAGCAAAAGAAAATAATAAGGGAAAGGGCATCAAAATATAGAAACCTGATTCCAACCCCGATGAACTTTATATGTATCGTCAACAAACTTAAAGGATTTCATTTGAAAGATGGGGTATATCACATTGGGGACACCGTAATTTACGCCGTGTTTTCTTTAAAGCGTTAAATGCGGGAAACCCAAATGCAATTTTACGCTACGGGATAAGAAACTATTTTGACTCAACATATCCCAACGTAGGACTTCGTGAGTTAGAAAGAGCTTCTAACATGCAACATAAAGAAGCATGTTATGCTAACGGGTTAATGATATTCGCTTCTCACCAAAGTGAGAAAAAGAACATCAGATTACAACTTTTAAATAAAACCTTCAGTAGTTGGGCTAAGAAACAAGATTTTTAGATTGTTACGGGGCTGTTGGGCATTACGAAACCCTCGTCCCTTTGACGACGTTACAACATGATGTCTTGTCAACGACCACAATGGTTATGTTCCACAAGACCAAGGATGGGAAGTAGTCTTAGTAAAACCAGAATGCATGACTTGTTTCTGGACTTATAAATTACGTGTTTTTATTGCCTTTGCTGAACGACTTGCGTATTAATTAGGATTGTTGTCACAACTATTTTGTATCAAAGTTATTGTGTGCTATATTTCATGCTATATGTAAAATAGCGGTATTGTAAATTTGTAAAAATATTGTATAAAAGTTTGAACGCGAAATATTATTGTATTTAGTTTTTCATATAGAATCGTAGTGGTTGAATTGTATAGTAGCTACTAAGTATGAACTTAACGGGTAGGTATTACCCGAATTAAAACTTATAAAACGCTAATATCAAGAAAAAACTTTTCTAAAAGAGTTCATATTATGCTACGAAATACTATTGACTACTCTTAAATTCTATATGATTAACTCAATTCTTTTGGCTATTTTTGAAGGAAATGGCACCGACGACTCGTCAGAACTTGAACATGAGTGAGGAAGACTTCCGTGTTTTCCTTGCTATGAACATAGCCGCAGTGCAGGTCGCAATGCAAAATAACAACAATAACTCTGGTTCTAGCAGTGGAACTAATTCCACAAAAAATCGGGTAGGATGCTCCTACAAAAAATTCACTGCCTGTAAACCTTTGGAATTCGATGGAACCGAGGGTCCAATCGGATTAAAACGGTGGACCGAAAAGGTTGAATCGGTGTTTGCCATAAGTAAATGTACTGAAGAAGACAAAGTAAAGTACGCTATGCATACCTTCACAGGTACTGCGTTAACATGGTGGAACACCTATCTCGAGCAGGTGGGACAAGATGCTGCTTACGCACTACCGTGGTCAGCATTCAAGCACTTGATGAACAAGCCGTATCATCCCAGAAACGAGGTCAATAAGCTTAAGGTAGAGCTTAGAGGATTACGAACGCAAGGTTTTGACATCACCACGTACGAACGACGATTCACAGAGTTGAGCCTATTGTGTCCAAGAGCGTTCGAAGATGAAGAGGAGAAGATTGACGCATTTGTAAAAGGGTTACCAGAAAGGATTCAAGAAAATGTGAGTTCACACGAGCCCGCCTCCATACAAAAGGCAAGTTGAATGGCTCATAAACTCATAAATCAGATTGAGGGAAGGATTAAAGAACAGGCGGTCGAAGAGGCCAACACGAAACAAGTCAATAGAAAGTGGGAGGAAAACAGTGACAAGAGTTACCAATACAACAACAACAACAACAACAACAACAACAACAACAACAACAATCACAACCACAACCACAATCGCAACAACTATCCCAACAACCGCAACATCAATCGCAACAACAACAATCGCAATCCCAACAATAACTACAACAAGCGTCCCAACAACAATAACTTCACCAAACGTCCCAACAACAATAACAACCACTTCAATCCCAAGAGCAATCTCAATAACAACAATGACAACAACAATCAGAAAATTCCATGCTATAAGTGTGAAGGATATCATCCGGGTAAATTTTGTGAAGTAGTATGTACCAAATGTAATAGGAAGGGTCATGCTGCAGCGAAGTGTGAAGCATTCGGACCAGTGTCTAAAAGAACAAATACTGCCCACATTATTTGTTTCGGATGCAGAAAGAAGGGCCACTACAAAACAACGTGCCCAAACCAGGGAAATAATAATGGGAAAAACTGTGGGAGAGTTTTTAACATTAATGCGGAAGAAGCGCAGGAAGACCCGGAGCTTGTTACGGGTACGTTTCTTATCGATGAAAAACCTGCTTATGTTATATTTGATTCGGGTGCGGATAGAAGCTATATGAGTAGAGATTTTTGTGCTAAATTAAGTGGTCCATTGACGTCTATGAATAATAAATTTTTACTCGAATTAGCAAACGGTAAATTAATTTCGGCAGATAAAATACGTAGGAATCGAGAAATTAAACTGGTTAGCAAAACGTTTAAGATTGATTTGATACCAGTAGAGTTACGGAGTTTTGATGTGATAATTGGCATGGACTGGTTGAAAAAGGAGAGAGCAGAGATTGTATGTTACAAAAATGCAATTCGCATTGTACGAGAAGAAGGAAAACCCTTAATGGTGTACGAAGAAAAGAGCAACGCGAAGTTAAATCTTATTAGTAACTTGAAGGCGCAAAAGCTAATAAGAAAAGGTTGCTATGCCGTTCTAGTACACATCAAGAAAATACAAACCGAAGAGAAGAACATCAATGATGTTCCCGTCGTAAAAGAATTTCCCGATGTATTTCTAAAAGAATTATCGGGATTACCTCCACACCGATCTGTGGAATTTCAAATAGATCTTGTACCAGGAGCTGCACCAATAGCTCATGCTCCATACAGACTCGCACCCAGTGAAATGAAGGAACTCCAAAGCCAACTACAAGAACTTTTAGAACGTGGTTTCATACGACCAAGTACATCACCATGGGGAGCTCCTGTTTTGTTTGTCAAAAAGAAGGATGGTACATTCAGGTTATGTATCGACTACCGAGAGTTGAACAAACTTACCATCAAGAACCGTTATCCACTACCGAGAATCGATGACTTATTTGATCAACTACAAGGCTCGTCAGTTTATTCAAAGATTGATTTACGTTCTGGGTATCATCAAATGCGGGTGAAGGAGGATGATATTTCGAAGACTGCTTTCAGAACGCGTTACGGTCATTACGAGTTTATGGTTATGCTGTTTGGGTTGACTAACGCACCAGCTGTGTTCATGGACCTCATGAACCGAGTGTGTGGACCATACCTTGACAAGTTTGTCATTGTTTTCATCGATGACATACTTATTTACTCAAAGAATGATCAAGAGCATGAAGAACATTTGAGAAAAGTGTAGAGTTGTTGAGGAAAGAAAAATTGTACGCTAAATTTTCAAAGTGTGCATTTTGGTTGGAAGAAGTTCAATTCCTCGGTCACATAGTGAACAAAGAAGGTATTCAGGTGGATCCGGCGAAGATTGAAACTGTTGAAAAATGGGAAACCCCGAAAACTCCGAAACATATACGCCAATTTTTAAGACTAGCTGGTTACTACAGAAGATTCATCCAAGATTTTTCCAAAATAGCAAAACCCTTGACTGCATTAATGTAACAACCCGACTTTTTCCGTTAAAAACTTAACAACTGTCTGTTAAATTCAACGTTTTTCAACGCTAAATTTTTTTTTTAAAAAAATATATATATTATTACATAAGTTTTATATGTGTTAAATAAAACACTACAATTAGTGTAACCAGAAAAAAAATAATAAATAAATAAAATAATAATAAAATAAAATAATTTTTTTTCTAGAGAACGAAACGTATGAGTACTTAATATAAATATTATATTTTACAATAATTGAGTTCTAAAATCATTTTAATTAATTAGTATACTCTTAAATTAAACTCGGGGGATTATTTTAAACACTTATATTTTCAATAAAAAACATATATTATTTAGTTTAAAAATATATTAAATAAGTATTTATGAAAAACACCAACTATGTACGATGTCTAGAATTTAAAAGGTTTCGAACAATATATATGTAAATGTATTTTATAAATATAAAAATTTACCAATTATTGAACCATATTAAAATAAAATACATTGGGTTTTAGATATCGGATAAAAATTTAATTATAACCCGTGATTACATAGTAATACCCGTGTTTAATTATTATACCCGTGACTACACATTATTACGTCCGTGATATCAATAATTGAGATAGATTTATCACCCGTGACTCTTTATCCCATCTATATTATTAAACCTAATTCATTTCATCTAACACACACGTACATAGACTCTCTCCTTAAATACCCATTACTATTTATCATCATCATCGATCTTCTTTCCTTATAAACACCTTCAAGAAATCACTTGATCATAAAATCGTTTACATATTCGGACTCCTCTCGAAGAGCTCTACTCAGCCATACCAACAATTTCTTGATTTGTGTAAGTTTTAAAAACTCTAATTTTCTAGTTTTCATATTTTTGTTACATATTAGGGTAGATATAGTGTCTAGTGCTCAAGTCCTTGTATGTATGCATGATATTGTTCGTTAATTTGATCATTTGTTGACTTGTTGATGAATCACGAATTTGAATGGTATGCTACTGATATGAACATGATATTTTCAGTTTATGAAATACTTATTAATGAAATCCTTGTGAAAAACTATTAATTTTAGGCTCAAGAATCACTTGATTTCGTTTAGAATTGCTTCCGGTATGATTAATTGAAGTTTAACATGATATTACATGAAATCCGAATTGTTTTGCCATGTTTCTGGAATTTTGACTTTGTTATCTGTAAATATAAGTATGTAGATGGATTACTATTGAAAAACTACTAATTTTAGGCTCAAGAATCAATTGATTTCGTTATCGTATGCTCCCGATATGTTAAATTGAAGTTTTCATGTGATCTTGCTATGAATCCGAATTTTCTTAGATGAATGCTTTATGATTGAGTTTGTGAACTGATGTTAGATGTATAGATAATTGAAAAACACCCAAGATAGACTTAAGATTCATGTTAATCGGATATGTATAGCCCTCGTTATGATTAATTAAAGGTTTGTGATTTTGATGCTTAAAAATTTATTTCGGTTTAAAAATTCGTAATTGAAACTGTGAATTTGGGAAAGTATGCTATATATTCAGGTCCGGAGAGGTATATAGTTGTATTGCTTGCAAAAAAAACATTTGGTTTTCATTTAGATATTGTCCAATTCCGATAAAAGAGTCAAAATCTATGGCCAAATCAAAGTTAGAATTTTATATTATTTAAAATCGGACAGAACAGTTTCATTGGGATGCGTGCGACCTGATCTCAGAATTCTGGGTTCACGGTTGCGTGCGTTTCGAAAAATTAATAAGTTTAGACTCCAGAAACGCGTCATTTGGATACTTTTTGGATTTGATATGATTTTTCAAAGTTTATACATGAGTACCGAAACGATTCAGCATTAAAGCCTGGTACGTTTTTAGTCACTGCGAGCTTTCTGTTTAGGGTTAGAGGTTGTGCTTCGGATATGTTATAGTCGACTAAATTTCAGAGATTTTGGCGCGTATTTCAAGTCAAATGGACCTGTACTTATTTTTATAAAAATTCTGGAAGTTGACTACATTATTTAAGCTAAATAATATGTGCAATTGACTTTGTTTGACCAAATGGGTTTAATGGGTCAAAATGGGTAACGGTCAGTGTAGAAAAGTCCCAAACGTCGATTTAAGTAAGTTTAAAGGTTGTGGTGTTTAAAAAATAAGTTGTGGCATGTTTTGGTCAAAATGGGTGTTTATGACCCATTTGGGTCATACGAGCCTACTTTGACCCATATGCGAAATTTTGAGAACCAAAGGTATGTAACACATCCCGTATATTGATTTAAGTATGTTTGCAAGTTTTGGTGCTTTAAAAATGAGTTTGGGTCAAATTTGGTTTAAAGAAAGTTTTATGACTCATTCGGGTCAAACGTGCATAAATTGACCCATATGCATAATTTTGGAAAACGAAAGTCACCAACACATCTAAAATATCATTTTTGAGCTGTGATAAAAATTTGGTTAAGTCAGGTCAGCCGGATTCAAATTTGGATCGTCAACCGAAAATTTTAGTATTTTAACAAAATTGTCAAAATGACTCTCGGACCTACTTTGAGGACTCGCTAGTTGAAATCAGTTAAGTTTAGATAAAAACTATTATTTGGTATTGAAAGTATTTGCGACAAGCTTTAAAATGATATATTATTTGTATAATTTTGTTGAGTTTAAACAGGTATAAAACAAGCGAGAAAATGGGCAATCGTTGCTGATTTTGAACACTTAACAAAAATTTTATCAGCAATTTATGTTTCGGGAGACTGTTTTCGCGAGGTCATAACTTTAAAACCGTAACTCCATTTTTGTCAAATAAACTGTCTATAGAAAGGTGGGATGACATACTTTCCAATGGTCATGACCTAAGGTATTATATCAAATTTGGTGGGACCTGGAATCAGCTGCAAAATACTAAAAAATACATATATGTAAATAATATAAATTTTTCTAAGTAAAAATGAATAACTTAAGTTTGACCTATGTTTGACTACTTGATCAACTTGTGTAATTTTATGCGGTTGTTGACTTGTGTTAATCATGTTGACTGTGTTTGACTTGCGTTTGACTTACATTTGACTTACTTTGACTTGCGTTGACTTTTGTTGACTTTTGCTAAATTTTGATAAATTTATGAGTCTGACTTGAGCAATAGGACTATACGAACCCTATGACCTGACCTAGCTTGTTAGACATTTATTAACCAACATATATTCTTTAAGATGAGGTCTACGGTTACTTGCATTCCGAGTATTGGTTACATCTACGTGAATTGTTTATTGGGCTACAAAGGTGAGTTTCATTTGCCTTTTTTTACTCTTACGTTTTTGGGCTGAGAATACATGCAAATGCTTTATTAACTGTTTTACAATATTTATATGCGTGAGTTTCATTTGCTCCCTTTTTAATTGCTTTTGCAATATATATTTTTGGACTGAGAATACATGCGCTGCTTTTATAAATGTTTACAAAATAGACACAAGTACTTAAAAATATATTCTACGTTAAATTGTACCACTGGCATACTTCCCTGTAGCTTGGTAACTACTATTTACATGGGTATTGTAAACGCGAATCCTGTTGATAGATCTATCGGGCCTGACAACCCCAACCGGACTGGACGACCAGTATTCAACGGTTGCACAGTACTTCGTTTCGGTAACTACACTTGGTACGGTGTAGTGAGATTTTATAATAAAGGGAATATGCGACGTTGATTAAATGTTAAGTATGGTTACCAAGTGCTCAACCACTTAGAATGCTTTACATACACTTGCGAGTGTATTATGTTTATGATTATGAAATCTTGTGGTCTATTGAAACTATTGATAACGGTTGTTACGATAAACCTATGAACTCACCAACCTTTTGGTTGACACTTTTAGCATGTTTATTCTCAGGTCTTTCAAAAGTGCTTCCGCTGTTTGCTTGCTATTTGCTCAAGGTGCTGCATGAAGTCTTTTATGCCATATTTTCAAAAAGACATTGCATTCAAATATTAATGTTATAATCTGTTATTAAATAAATTGATGATTTAGTCATTTTATATAAGTTGTCATATATATTTGGGATATGTCTATATTTTGGTAAACTTTTTATGTATAGAAAGTATGTTTTTTTTTAAATGAATGCAATGTTTTATCAAAACGTATCATATAGAGGTCGAAACCTCGCTGTGGGACCGTAGATAACGTACCGCGTCAATAGCGATTTTGGCGGGTCGTTAGAGATGGTATCAGAGCGGTGGTTCTAGGGAATTAGATGCATTAGTGTGTCTGACCTGGACCGTTAGGATACATTAGTGATCTAGTCTAGAACCGTGTCGTTATACTTATATGTGATTATGTGCATATTCTGACTTTAATATAACATTATTACTACTATCAGTGAGAAAGTATTTCTCCTTTCGATTTCAAGACTTTTCCTGCTCATACGAGTTCATTTTTAACGCCCCGATTAGTGAAGCCAGGAAGCGTCATTCAGGACTTTCGAAATTACCGACATTCCTACGTGAGTTATCATTTGTGATATATAATGTGCTTATGTGCTTCGATTAAGAAATTCCGAACATCTCGATTTGTGAACCGAAAGGCATCATTTCCGACGTACAAAGATTCTTCATATTTTCCAAGACATTCTTATGACGTTCCCTTTCAATATTATCAATTATAATATTATATTCTCGTACTATTTTTAGTGCACATTTTTTTTTTGAAATCATTTTGATTTATAAATTCTGGAAAATGACACTTGAGTTTTATATCCATAAATATTCTGGAGTAATGTTGGAATAGAAGCATGAGTTAGTGCAATATGATGACAGTTGATCGCGTGATTATATTACAGTAAGTCATGCGGAAGTTCTAATGGAACGTGATGGTGGTAAAGTTTGATCAATCTTACCCTTACCATGTATCATGTTACATGACTCCTTTATTTTCTCTGCTGACATCTGAATATACTAAGACTCTATATGTGACATCATTTGAAGTCACATATGATTTTCCGTATTTGTCATATCATACTTGTACTCCGAACAGTTCATCCGAAGGTATTCGTCATTAAAGGAACATGATTCCGTTTTACCCAACTTTCATACTTAACTACAAGATGCTCGATCTTACTACGTCAAGATGAACAATCTATCCTCACTTGTTTCCTAAACGCCGTTTAATCACACCAACCAAAATTTCGGGACGAAATTTTCTTTAAGGGGTAGGTAATGTAACAACCCGACTTTTTCCGTTAAAAACTTAACAACTGTCTGTTAAATTCAACGTTTTTCAACGCTAAATTTTTTTTTTTAAAAATATATATATATTATTACATAAGTTTTATAGGTGTTAAATAAAACACTACAATTAGTGTAACCAGAAAAAAAATAATAAATAAATAAAATAATTTTTTTTCCAGAGAACGAAACGTATGAGTACTTAATATAAATATTATATTTTACAATAATTGAGTTCTAAAATCATTTTAATTAATTAGTATACTCTTAAATTAAACTCGGGGGATTATTTTAAACACTTATATTTTCAATAAAAGACATATATTATTTAGTTTAAAAATATATTAAATAAGTATTTATGAAAAACACCAACTAGGTACGATGTCTAGAATTTAAAAGGTTTCGAACAATATATATGTAAATGTATTTTATAAATATAAAAATTTACCAATTATTGAATCATATTAAAATAAAATACATTGGGTTTTAGATATCGGATAAAAATTTAATTATAACCCGTGATTACATAGTAATACCCGTGTTTAATTATTATACCCGTGACTACACATTATTACGTCCGTGATATCAATAATTGAGATAGATTTATCACCCGCGACTCTTTATCCCATCTATATTATTAAACCTAATTCATTTCATCTAATACACACGTACATAGACTCTCTCCTTAAAATACCCATTACTATTTATCATCATCATCGATCTTCTTTCCTTATAAACACCTTCAAGAAATCACTTGATCATAAAATCGTTTACATATTCGAACTCCTCTCGAAGAGCTCTACTCAGCCATACCAACAATTTCTTGATTTGTGTAAGTTTTAAAAACTCTAATTTTCTAGTTTTCATATTTTTGTTACATATTAGGGTAGATATAGTGTCTAGTGCTCAAGTCCTTGTATGTATGCATGATATTGTTCGTTAATTTGATCATTTGTTGACTTGTTGATGAATCACGAATTTGAATGGTATGCTACTGATATGAACATGATATTTTCAGTTTATGAAATACTTATAAATGAAATCCTTGTGAAAAACTATTAATTTTAGGCTCAAGAATCACTTGATTTCGTTTAGAATTGCTTCCGGTATGATTAATTGAAGTTTAACATGATATTACATGAAATCCTAATTGTTTTGCCATGTTTCTGGAATTTTGACTTTGTTATCTGTAAATATAAGTATGTAGATGGATTACTATTGAAAAACTACTAATTTTAGGCTCAAGAATCAATTGATTTCGTTATCGTATGCTCCCGATATGTTAAATTGAAGTTTTCATGTGATCTTGCTATGAATCCGAATTTTCTTAGATTAATGCTTTATGATTGAGTTTGTGAACTGATGTTAGATGTATAGATAATTGAAAAACACCCAAGATAGACTTAAGATTCATGTTAATCGGATATGTATAGCCCTCGTTATGGTTAATTAAAGGTTTGTGATTTTGATGCTTAAAAATTTATTTCGGTTTAAAAATTCGTAATTGAAACTGTGAATCTGGGAAAGTATGCTATATATTCAGGTCCGGAGAGGTATATAGTTGTATTGCTTGCAAAAAAAAAACATTTGGTTTTCATTTAGATATTGTCCAATTCCGATAAAAGAGTCAAAATCTATGGCCAAATCAAAGTTAGAATTTTATATTATTTAAAACCGGACAGAACAGTTTCATTGGGATGCGTGCGACTTGATCTCAGAATTCTGGGTTCACGGTTGCGTGCGTATCGAAAAATTAATAAGTTTAGACTCCAGAAACGCGTCATTTGGATACTTTTTGGATTTGATATGATTTTTCAAAGTTTATACATGAGTACCGAAACGATTCAGCATTAAAGCCTGGTACGTTTTTAGTCACTGCGAGCTTTCTGTTTAGGGTTAGAGGATGTGCTTCGGATATGTTATAGTCAACTAAATTTTAGAGATTTTGGCGCGTATTTCAAGTCAAATGGACCTGTACTTATTTTTATAAAAATTCTGGAAGTTGACTACATTATTTAAGCTAAATAATATGTGCAATTGACTTTGTTTGACCAAATGGGTTTAATGGGTCAAAATGGGTAACGGTCAGTGTAGAAAAGTCCCAAACGTCGATTTAAGTAAGTTTAAAGGTTGTGGTGTTTAAAAAATAAGTTGTGGCATGTTTTGGTCAAAATGGGTGTTTATGACCCATTTGGGTCATACGAGCCTACTTTGACCCATATGCGAAATTTTGAGAACCAAAGGTATGTAACACATCCCGTATATTGATTTAATTATGTTTGCAAGTTTTGGTGCTTTAAAAATGAGTTTGGGTCAAATTTGGTTTAAAGAAAGTTTTATGACTCATTCGGGTCAAACGTGCATAAATTGACCCATATGCATAATTTTGGAAAACGAAAGTCACCAACACATCTAAAATGTCATTTTTGAGCTGTGATAAAAATTTGGTTAAGTCAGGTCAGCCGGATTCAAATTTGGTTCGTCAACCGAAAATTTTAGTATTTTAACAAAATTGTCAAAATGACTCTCGGACCTACTTTGAGGACTCTCAAGTTGAAATCAGTTAAGTTTAGATAAAAACTATTATTTAGTATTGAAAGTATTTGCGACAAGCTTTAAAACGATATATTATTTGTATAATTTTGTTGAGTTTAAACAGGTATAAAACAAGCGAGAAAATGGGCAATCGTTGCTGATTTTGAACACTTAACAAAAATTTTATCAGCATTTTATGTTTCGGGAGACTGTTTTCGCGAGGTCATAACTTTAAAACCGTAACTCCATTTTTGTCAAATAAACTGTCTATAGAAAGGTGGGATGACATACTTTCCAATGGTCATGACCTAAGGTATTATATCAAATTTTATGGGACCCGGAATCAGCTGCAAAATACTAAAAAATACATATATGTAAATAATATAAATTTTTCTAAGTAAAAATGAATAACTTAAGTTTGACCTATGTTTGACTACTTGATCAACTTGTGTAATTTTATGCGGTTGTTGACTTGTGTTAATCATGTTGACTGTGTTTGACTTGCATTTGACTTACATTTGACTTACTTTGACTTGCGTTGACTTTTGTTGACTTTTGCTAAATTTTGATAAATTTATGAGTCGGACTTGAGCAATAGGACTATACGAACCCTATGACCTGAACTAGCTTGTTAGACATTTATTAACCAACATATATTCTCTAGGATGAGGTCTACGGTTACTTGCATTCCGAGTATTGGTTACATCTACGTGAATTGTTTATTGGGCTACAAAGGTGAGTTTCATTTGCCTTTTTTTACTCTTACGTTTTTGGACTGAGAATACATGCAAATGCTTTATTAACTATTTTACAATATTTATATGCGTGAGTTTCATTTGCTCCCTTTTTAATTGCTTTTACAATATATATTTTTGAGCTGAGAATACATGCGCTGCTTTTATAAATGTTTAAAAAATAGACACAAGTACTTAAAAATATATTCTACGTTGAGTTGTACCACTGGCATACTTCCCTGTAGCTTGGTAACTACTATTTACATGGGTATTGTAAACGCGAATCCTGTTGATAGATCTATCGGGCCTGACAACCCCAACCGGACTGGACGACCAGTATTCAACGGTTGCACAGTACTTCGTTTCGGTAACTACACTTGGTACGATGTAGTGAGATTTCATAATAAAGGGAATATGCGACGTTGATTAAATGTTAAATATGGTTACCAAGTGCTCAACCACTTAGAATACGTTACATACACTTGCGAGTGTATTATGTTTATGATTATGAAATCTTTTGGTCTATTGAAACTATTGATAACGGTTGTTACGATAAACCTATGAACTCACCAACCTTTTGGTTGACACTTTTAGCATGTTTATTCTCAGGTCTTTCAAAAGTGCTTCCGCTGTTTGCTTGCTATTTGCTCAAGGTGCTGCATGGAGTCTTTTATGCCATATTTTCAAAAAGACATTGCATTCAAATATTAATGTTATAATCTGTTATTAAATAAATTGATGATTTAGTCATTTTATATAAGTTGTCATATATTTTTGGGATATGTCTATATTTTGGTAAACTTTCTATGTATAGAAAGTATATTTTTTTTAAATGAATGCAATGTTTTATCAAAACGTATCATATAGAGGTCGAAACCTCGCTGTGGGACCGTAGATAACGTACCGCGTCAATAGCGATTTTGGCGGGTCGTTAGAATTAAAGCATAAAGGGAAGAAATTCAAATGGAAGTATGAGCATGAGAAAGCGTTTCAATTGTTAAAGAAAAAGTTAACTACGGCACCTATATTGTCATTTCCTGAAGGGAATGATGATTTTGTGATATATTGTGACGCCTCAAAGCAAGGTCTCGGTTGTGTATTAATGCAACGAACGAAGGTAATTGCTTATGCGTCTAGACAATTGAAGATTCACGAGTAGAATTATACGACGCATGATTTGGAATTAGGCGCGGTTGTTTTCGCATTAAAGACTTGGAGGCACTATTTATAAGGGGTCAAAAGTATTATATATACCGACCACAAAAGTCTTCAGCACATATTTAATCAGAAGCAACTGAACATGAGGCGGTGTAGATGGATTGAGTTATTGAATGATTATGATTTCGAGATTCGTTACCACCCGGGGAAGGTGAATGTGGTAGCCGACGCTTTGAGTAGAAAGGACAGAGAACCTATACGGGTAAAAGCTATGAATATAATTATTTGTACTAACCTTACTACTCAAATAAAGGAGGCGCAACAGGGAGTTGTAAAAGAAGGGAATTTGAAAAATGAAATACCCAAAGGGTCGGAGAAACACCTTAATATTCGGGAAGACGGAACTCGATATAGAGCTGAAAGAATTTGGGTACCAAGGTTTGGAAATGTGAGAGAAAAGGTACTTAAGAAAGCACATAAAACCAGATATTCAATACATCCCGGAGCGGGAAAGATGTACAAAGATCTCAAGAAACACTTTTGGTGGCCGGGTATGAAAGCCAATATTGCTAAATACGTAGGAGAATGTTCGACGTGTTCTAAGGTCAAAGCTGAACATCAGAAACCATCAGGTCTACTTCAACAACCTGAAATCCCGAAATGGAAATGGGAAAACATTACCATGGATTTCATTACTAAATTGCCAAGGACTGCAAGTGGTTATGATACTATTTGGGTAATAGTCGATCGTCTCACCAAGTCAGCACACTTTCAGCCAATGAGAGAAGATGATAAAATGGAGAAGTTAGCACGACTATACTTGAAGGAAGTTATCTCCAGACATGGAATACCAGTCTCTATTATCTCTGATAAGGATGGCAGATTTGTTTCAAGATTCTGGCAGACGTTACAACAAGCATTAGGGACTCGTCTAGACATGAGTACTGCCTATCATCCACAAACTGATGGGTAGAGCGAAAGGACAATACAAACGCTTGAAGACATGCTACGAGCATGTGTTATTGATTTTGGAAACAGTTGGGATCGACATCTACCATTAGCAGAGTTTTCCTACAACAACAGTTACCATTCGAGTATTGAGATGGCGCGGTTTGAAGCACTATATGGTAGAAAGTGCAGGTCTCCAATTTGTTGGAATGAAGTGGGGGATAGACAGATTACAGGTCCGGAGATAATTCAAGAAACTACCGAGAAGATCATTCAAATTCAAAAACGGTTGAAAACCGCCCAAAGTCGACAAAAGAGTTACGCGGACATTAAAAGAAAAGACATAGAATTTGAAGTTGGAGAGATGGTCATGCTTAAGGTTTCACCTTGGAAAGGCGTTGTTCGATTTGGTAAATGGGGGAAACTAAATCCAAGGTACATTGGACCATTCAAGATTATTGATCGTGTCAGATCGGTAGCTTGCCGACTTGAGTTACCACAACAACTCGCGGCTGTACATAACACTTTCCACGTCTCGAATTTGAAGAAATGTTTTGCTAAAGAAGATCTCACTATTTCGTTAGACGAAATTCAAATCAATGAAAAACTTCAATTCATCGAAGAACCCGTCGAAATAATGGATCGTGAGGTTAAAATACTTAAGCAAAATAAAATACCAATCGTTAAGGTGCGATGGAATGCTCGTAGAGGACCCGAGTTCACCTGGGAATGTGAAGATCAGATGAAGAAGAAATACCCACATCTATTTCCAGAAGATTCGTCAACACCTTCAACAGCTTAAAATTTCGGGACGAAATTTATTTAACGGGTAGGTACTGTAGTGACCCGAACTTTTCCATGTTTATATATATTAAATGAGATTGATAGTTACATGATTAAATGTTTCCAACATGATAAGCAATCAAATTTTTTAAGACTTGATTATTTGAAATGAGTTTCATATAGACAATTGACCACCCAAGTTGACCGGCGATTCACGAACGTTAAAAACTTGTAAAAACTACATGGTGTTATATAAATGGATATATATATATATATATATATATATATATATATATATATATATATATATATATGGTTAACATGAGATTATGATAAGTAAGTATCTCCATAAATATGTTAACAATGAGTTATATGCAAACAAATGAGATTATTGATTTAAGAAACTCAAAAATGATATATATAACGATTATCGTTATAACAACGTCTTACTAAATACATATGTATCATATTAAGATATTGTTACACTATATTTAACATGATAAAATGATAATTAAGTAAATCATTAAGTGTGTTAACAATGAACTACGTTTGTAAAAATAAGACTACTAACTTAAGGATTTCGAAACGAGACATATATGTAACGATTATCGTTGTAATAGTATTTTAACATATATATATATATATATATATATATATATATATATATATATGATGTTAAGATATATTTATACACCATGTTATTATGATAACATAACAATTTAACATCTTATTTAAGTATTATAACAATGGATTAATTACATTTAACAAGATCGTTAACTTAAAGGTTTCAAAACAAAACTTACATGTAACGACTAACAGTGACTTAACGACTCAGTTAAAATGTATATACATGTAGTGTATTAATATGTATTAGTACACTTTTGAAAGACTTCAAGACACATATCAAAGTACTTCTACTTAGCAAAAATGCTTACAATTACATTCTCATTCATTTTCATTAACAATTCTACTCGTATGTACCCGTATTCGTACTCGTACAATACACAGCTTCTAGATGTATTTACTATTGGTATATACACCTTTAATCATTCATTTTTAGCAGCCATCTTAGAGTCAAAAATATGTGGAACCATTATTTAACAACTTGTATGACTAATGAGCTAAAAACAAACTTAAGGATCTTTTTTTTCCTTTATAACAAGTAATCTCATTTTTATAATTTCACCCCATTTTTCCATTCCATTTTCTCATACTTACACTCCAAATTCTCTCTCAAAATACTCCTAATATCATACTTGATCATCTCCAAGCATTTTCACCATCTTTTAGCTTCAATTACAAGCTTTAATCATCATAAAAACAACCATTCAAGAACACTTCAAGAAATCTTTCAAACTTGCTAGCTTACTTCCAATCTTGCAAATCCATTTCAAGTGATCATCCAAACTCAAGAAATCTTTCTTATTTACAGTAAGATATCTTTCTAATTCAAGGTAATACTCATACTCAAACTTTGATTCTATTTCTATAACTATAACAATCATATTTCGAGTGGAAATCTTACTTGAACTTGTTTTCGTGTCATGATTCTACTTCAAGAACTTTCAAGCCATCCAAGAATCTTTTGAAGCTAGATCTATTTTTCTCTTTTCCAGTAGGTTTATCCACAAAACTTGAGGTAGTAATGATATTCATAACATCATTCGATTCATACATATAAAGCTATCTTATTCGAAGATTTAAACTTGTAATCACTAGAACATAGTTTAGTTAATTCTAAACTTGTTCGCAAACAAGATTAATCCTTCTAACTTGACTTTTAAAATCAACTAAACACATGTTATATATCTATATGATATGCTAACTTAATGATTTAAAACCTGGAAACACGAAGAACACCGTAAAACCGGACATACGCCGTGGTAGTGAAATCGGGGGCTGTTTTGGGTTAGAAAAATAAAAACTATCTTAATCTTTGAATTGGAAGTTTGTTTTCTGAAAAAATGATATTACATATGAACATGATACTATATTTAAAAATCATGGTTAAACATAAAGTGGAAGTATGTTTTTCAAAATGGCCATCAAGATGTCGTTCTTTCGACGGAAATGACTACCTCTTTAAAAAATGACATGTAACCTGTATTTCCGACTATAAACTTACACTTTTTCTATTTAGTTTCATAAATTTCAGTTCATTATGAAACCATAGCAACTTGAATCACTCAACGGATTTGAAATGAAGAAATGACGGGTAAACAAAATTGGATAAATTTGTTAGTTTTAGCTACGAAAATTTTGTAACAAATCTAGACTAAACATATCCTAACTAATTTATATTGTATTATACATATTATGTAATCTTGGGATACCATAGACACGTATGCAATATTTTGACATATCATATCGACCCATCTATATATATTTCAGAACAACCATAGACACTCTATATGCAGTAATGTTTGAGTTAGCTATACAGGGTTGAGGTTGATTCCAAAATAATATATATACTTTGAGTTGTGACTAGCCTTAGACTTGTATACAATGGGTCGTAGATTGATTCGAGATAATATATATTGATTTATTTCAGCACATCTAACTGTGGACAACTAGTTGTAGGTTACTAACGAGGACTGCTAACTTAACAAACTTAAATCATAAAAACGTAATAAAAAATGTTGTGAATATATTTAAATCATACTTTGATATATATGTACATATTTGTTATAGGTTCGTGAATCGACCAGTGGCCAAGTCTTATTTCCAACGAAGGAAAAATCTGTGAAAGTGAGTTATAGTCCCACTTTTAAAATCTATTATTTTTGGGATGAGAATAAATGCAGTTTTATAAATGTTTTACAAAATAGAGACAAGTGATCAAAATTACCTTCTATGTTGAATTATCGAACCGAATATGCCCCTTTTTAGCTTGGTAGCCTAAGAATTGGTGTTTATTATAATTACCACCAATTGACGCGAATCTTAAAGATAGATCTATTTGGCCCAACAAGCCTCATCCGAGTTACGGATGCTTTAGTACTTTGATTTATCATGTCCGATGAGAGTCTCGGAATGATGGGGATATTCTATATGCATCCTGCTAAGGTTGGTTACCATGTGTTCATCATATGAATGATTTTTATGCAGATTGCATGTTGTTTATGAGAAATGGAAATATGAAATCTTGTGGTCTATTATTACGATTTGATAAATATATAGGATAAACCTATAACTCACCAACATTTTTGTTGACGATTAAAGCATGTTTATTCTCAGGTGATTATTAAGAGCTTCCGCTGTTGCATGCTAATTTATGGCCAAGAGTTGGAGTCAGCATGCTTGTATAATATTGTTTAAAAACTGCATTCGAAGACTTAAATTGATGTGTAATATTATTGTAAACCATTATGTAATAATCGTGTGAAAACGCTATATTTTAGATTATCATTATTTGATAATCGCCGTAATATTTTTAAACCTTTATCGATAAAATAAAGGTTATGGTTTGTTTTAAAATCGAATGCAGTCTTTGAAAAACGTCTCATATAGAGGTCAAAACCTCGCAACGAAATCAATTAATATGGAACGTTTATAAATCGATATGAACGGGACATTTCAGTTGGTATCAGAGCGTTGGTCTTAGAGAACTAGAAATTTACATTAGTGTGTCTTATCGAGTATGTAGGATGCATTAGTGAGTCTGGACTTCGACCGTATATTTTTCTTTAAAAACGATTGCTTAACACTTTTTGTTGAAAACTATATATATTTAACATGTAAATATTATGTGATATATTAATCTCTTAACATATTTGATAATGTGTGATAGATGTCTACCTCTAGTACAAATCCCATCGACTCACCTAATAATAATGAAGAGTCGAATATATTTTGGGAAGATTCACAAATTCACGAAGAGGAACCGGAAGAAGAGGAACCGGAAGAGGAGGAACCGGAAGAAGAGGTTCTGGAGGGAGAAATTTTAGGAACCACTGAAAAAAAGACAAATAAAAGAAAACCCTCAACTAATGGACCAAAATTAATAATGGTCAATGGTATTTCCGCCGAGGAAGCAAAATATTGGGAAGATTACCAATTTTTCGATGAATTGGATCCCGATGAGGATTCCGATGATGTTATATAAATTACCTCAACCCAATTATAAAAAGCAAAATAAAATAATAAGGGAAAGGGCATCAAAATAGAGAAACCTGATTCCAACCCCGATAAACTTTATATGTATCGTCAACACCCGTATTTCTTAAGTTGTAACAATAACCCGGGAACCTCTAAGCCACCATGTTTTTCTAAACCATTTGTGAAAACAATGGCTCGTATTAGAGGAATATCATATATCCCTAGAAAATTAGCAAAACGAAACAGGTCCGAAGAGGAAGAAACTAGTGAGTTGAAATAAAGAGTTGTAATCATGAGGTGTAAAATATGTAAAATAAGTGTGCTTGTACTTTTCTTATTGTATGTGAAAATTGCTTGTATTATTATCTTTTACGAATCTAATTCTCGTCTGTTTTACAGTATAAAAACACAATGGACGTTAAGGATAGACAACCAAAAATTTTAGAAGACCTACCCGGGGACATGATTGATGAAATCTTGTCTAAAGTCGGTCAGAATTCGTCGGCACAATTATTTACAGCAAAATTAGTTTGTAGAACATTTGAAGAACGTTCCAGCCATGCCTTAGTTTATAAAAGGATTTCATTTGAAAGATGGGGTATATCACATTGGGGACACCGTAAGTTACGCCGTGTTTTCTGTAAAGCGTTAAATGCGGGAAACCCAAATGCAATTTTACTCTACGGGTTAAGAACCTATTTTGACTCAACATATCCCAACGTAGGACTTCGTGAGTTAGAAAGAGCTTCTAACATGCAACATAAAGAAGCATGTTATGCTTACGGGTTAGTGATGTTCACTTCTCACCAAAGTGAGAAAAAGAACATCGGATTACAACTTTTAAATAAAACCTTCCCACAAATGACGGATTCAGCAGTTGGGGTAAGAAACAAGATTTTTAGATTGTTACGGGGCTGTTGGACATTACGAAACCCTCGTCCCTTTGACGACGTTACAATATGCTGTCTTGTCAACGGCCACAACGGTTATGTTCCACAAGACCAAGGATGGGAAGTAGTCTTAGTAAAACCAGAATGCATGACTTATTTCTGGGCTTATGAATTACGTGTTTTTATTGCCTTTGCTGAACGACTTGCGTATTAACTAGGATTGTTGTCACAACTGTTTTGTATCAAAGTTATTGTGTGCTATATTTCATGCTATATGTAAATTAGCGGTATTGTAAATTTGTAAAAATATTGTATAAAAGTTTGAACGCGAAATATTATTGTATTTAGTTTTTCATATAGAATCGTAGTAGTTGAATTGTATAGTAGCTACTAAGTATGAACTTAACGGGTAGGTATTACCCGAATTAAAACTTATAAAACGTTAATATGAAGAAAAAGCTTTTATAAAAGAGTTCATATTATGCTACGAAATACTATTGACTACTCTTAAATTCTATATGATAAACTCAATTCTTTTGGCTATTTTTGAAGGAAATGGCACCGACGACTTGTCAGAACTTGAACATGAGTGAGGAAGACTTTCGTGTTTTTCTTGCTGCGAACATAGCCGCAGTGCAGGCCACAATGCAAAATAACAACAATAACTCTGGTTCTAGCAGTGGAACTAATTCCACAAGAAATCGGGTAGGATGCTCCTACAAAGAATTCACTGCCTGTAAACCTTTGGAATTCGATGGTACCGGGGGTCCAATCGGATTAAAACGGTGGACCGAAAAGGTTGAATCGGTGTTTGCCATAAGTAAACGTACTGAAGAAGACAAAGTAAAGTATGCTACGCATACCTTCACATGTACTGCATTAACATGGTGGAACACCTATCTCGAGCAGGTGGGACAAGATGCTGCTTACGCACTACCGTGGTCAGCATTCAAGCACTTGATGAACGAGCAGTATCGTCCCAGAAACGAGGTCAATAAGCTTAAGGTAGAGCTTAGAGGATTACGAACGCAAGGTTTCGACATCACCACGTACAAACGATGATTCACAGAGTTGAGCCTATTGTGTCCATGAGCGTTCGAAGATGAAGAGGAGAAGATTGATGTATTTATAAAAGGGTTACCGGAAAGGATTCAAGAAAATGTGAGTTCACACGAGTCCGCCTCCATACAAAAGGAAAGTCGAATGGCTCACAAACTCATAAATCAAATTGAGGGAATGATTAAAGAACAGGCGGCTGAAGAGGCTAACATAAAACAAGTCAAGAGAAAGTGGGAGGAAAACAGTGACAAGAGTTACCAATACAACAACAACAACAACCACAACCACAATCGCAACAACTATCCCGACAACCGCAACATCAATCGCAACAACAACAATCGCAATCCCAACAACAACTACAACAAGCGTCCCAACAACAATAACTTCACTAAACATCCCAACAACAATAACAAACACATCAATCCCAATAGCAATCTCAATAACAACAATGACAACAACAATCAGAAAATTCCATGCTATAGGTGTGAAGGATATCATCCGAGTAAATTTTGTGAAGTAGTATGTACCAAATATAATAGGAAGGGTCATGCTGCAGCGAAGTGTGAAGCATTCGGACCAGTGACTAAAAGAACAAATACCGCCCACATTATTTATTTAGGATGTGAAAAGAAGGGCCACTACAAAACTACGTGCCTAAACCAGGGAAATAATAATGGGCAATGCCGTGGGAGAGTTTTTAACATTAATGCGGAAGAAGCGCAGGAAGACCCGGAGCTTGTTACGGGTACGTTTCTTATCGATGAAAAACCTGCTTATGTTTTTAACATAAATTTTTACTCGAATTAGCAAACGGTAAATTAATTTCGGCAGATAAAATATGTCGGAATCGAGAAATTAAACTGGTTAGCGAAACGTTTAAGATTGATTTGATACCAGTAGAGTTAGGGAGTTTTGATGTGATAATTGGCATGGACTGGTTGAAAAAGGAGAGAGCAGAGATCATATGTTACAAAAATGCAATTCGCATTGTACGAGAAGAAGGAAAACCCTTAATGGTGTACGGAGAAAAGAGCAACGCGAAGCTAAACCTTATTAGTAACTTGAAGGCGCAAAAGTTAATAAGAAAAGGTTGCTATGCCGTTCTAGCACACATCGAGAAAATACAAACCAAAGAAAAGAATATCAATGATATTCCCGTCGTAAAAGAATTTCCTGATGTATTTCCTAAAGAATTACCGGGACTACCTCCACACTGATCTGTGGAATTTCAAATAGATCTTGTACCAGGAGCTACACCAATAGCTCGTGCTCCATACAGACTCGCACCCTGTGAAATGAAGGAACTCCAAAGCCAACTACAAGAACTTTTAGAACGTGGTTTCATACGACCAAGTACATCACCATGGGGAGCTCCTGTTTTGTTTGTCAAAAAGTAGGATGGTACATTCAGGTTATGTATCGACTACCGAGAGTTGAACAAACTTACCATCAAGAACCGTTATCCACTACCGAGAATCGACGACTTATTTGATCAACTACAAGGCACGTCAGTTTATTCGAAGATTAATTTACGTTCTGGGTATCATCAAATGCGGGTGGAGGAGGATGATATTCAGAAGACTGCTTTCAGAACGCGTTACGGTCATTACGAGTTTATGGTTATGCCATTTGGGTTGACTAACGCACCAGCTGTGTTCATGGACCTCATGAACCGAGTGTGTGGACCATACCTTGACAAGTTTGTCATTGTTTTCATCGATGACATATTTATTTACTCAAAGAATGATCAAGAGCACTAAGAACATTTGAGAAAAGTGCTAGAGTTGTTGAGGAAAGAAAAACTGTACGCTAAATTTTCAAAGTGTGCATTTTGGTTGGAAGAAGTTCAATTCCTCGGTCACATAGTGAACAAAGAAGGTATACAGGTGGATCCGGCGAAGATTGAAACTGTTGAAAAATGGGAAACCCGGAAAACTCCGAAACATATACGCCAATTTTTAGGACTAGCTGGTTACTACAGAAGATTCATCCATGATTTTTCCAAAATAGCAAAACCCTTGACTGCATTAACGCATAAAGGGAAGAAATTCGAATGGAAGGATGAGCAGGAGAAAGCGTTTCAATTGTTGAAGAAAAAGTTAACTACGGCACCTATATTGTCATTGCCTGAAGGGAATGATGATTTTGTGATATATTGTGACGCCTCAAAGCAAGGTCTTTGTTGTGTATTAATGCAACGAATGAAGGTAATTGCTTATGCGTCTAGACAATTGAAGATTCAAGAATAGAATTATACGACGCATGATATAGGTTCGTGAATTCAAGGCCAACCCTGCATTGTTCAGTTGTTCAATGCCGTCATATGTATTTTTACTACAAAATATTGTATCGTGAGTTTCATTTGCTCCCTTTTTAAATGCTTTTGCAGTATATATTTTTGGGACTGAGAATACATGTGCTGCTTTTATAAATGTTTTACAAAATAGACACAAGTAATTGAAACTACATTCTATAGTTGGATTATCGAATCGAATATGCCACTTTTAGCTTGGTAGCCTAAGAATTAGGGAACTGGCCCCTAATTGACGCGAATCCTAAGGATAGATCTATGGGCACTAACAAGCCCCAGTCAGAGAATTTGAGCTGCTTTAGTACTTCGATTTTATCATGTCCGAAGGGAGTCCCGGAATGATGGGGATATTCTATATGCATCTTGTTAAGGTCGGTTACCAGGTGTTCAATCCATATGAATTATTTTTGTCTCTATGTATGGGACGTATATTTATGAGAGAAAGAAATGAAATTTTTGTGGTCTATTAAAATGATGAAAATGATCGATTATGATAAACTAATGAACTCACCAATCTTTTGGTTGACACTTTAAAGCATGTTTATTCTCAGGTATGAAAGAAATCTTCCGCTGTGCATTTACTCATTTTAGAGATATTACTTGGAGTTATTCATGACATATTTCAAAAGATGTTGCATTCGAGTCGTTGAGTTCATCAAGATTATTATTAAGTCAATTATAGTTGGATATATTATGAAATGGTATGCATGCCATCAACTTTCGATGTAATGAAAGTTTGTCTTTTAAAAACGAATGCAATGTTTGTAAAATGTATCATATAGAGGTCAAATACCTCGCAATGAAATCAGCTATTGTGAATCGTTTATAATCGGTATGAACGGGTCCTTTCAGTTGGTATCAGAGCGGTGGTCTTTGCGAACCAGGTCTTGCATTAGTGTGTCTAACTGATAGTTGTTTAGATGCATTAGTGGGTCTGGACTTCGACCGTGTCTGCCTGTCAAAAGTTTTGCTTATCATTTTGTGTCGAAAATTACTTGCTTATCCTCCTTAAAGTCTAGACACATCTTACTCCCTCTATTGCATAGATAGTGTATAAATAAATTCGTATCTTAGTGTATCCGTTACTGTAAACTTTGCCTGACAGCTTCTGAAGATTCCTCCGTAACTTATGGGATCTTGGTATTCTATATACATATGAAAATTATGTGTTTCTAAGTCCTATAATCTATCTCATATCGAAAATCAGTTCCATGATCGTACGAAATGGATCCTTCAACTAGTTCCAGTTCCTCGGATTCCGACAGCTATTCCGATATGGATTTCCACATGAGCTCCGGTCACAGTATAACCGGAATGGATCAACTAATTAGTCATCTTCAATTCTGGATGAATTGGGGATGAGTTCATAGTCGACTTAACCAATGGAAACGAAAAGAAGGCGATACTTTCCACCAACCAAATTTACCTCTGGGCAAAGAACCGGAAGCACTTACCGGTAAACCTGTTCGAAACACCATTTTCAGCCTCATTTCCAGGGTAGCTCGTCACGATTATATCCTGTCTACAATTCTAAACCTTATTCATTCACTCGTCCCAACCGATAATCATCCTGGAGTAATGAAAGAAGTCAACGAGCTTCGCGCACGAGTAGTGGCTTTGGAAAATATGGTGCAAAACTTACCAGCTTCAGCAACATCACCGGCAACAACACCAGTACCATCAACAATCCATGCCTCAATATCTCATTCTGTACCTCGAGTATAATCATCATTTTACGTATCGTTCTACATCAATTATCTTCGTTCTTCATGGCGATTATGTAATCTCTAATGTTTTAGAGATTATGTATTCTAGTTCTAATGGTAAATCAAATAAGTCTAATATTATATTGACTCATTAAATCCATGATTACATCTGAAGAAAATATATATGTATATATATTTTCATAAAGATTGTAATTTAAAAATTTCTTTTTACAAACTGTTAATGGTGAAAATATTTTAACGGGTAGGTAACACCTGAGGAATATTTAGATTTCACATTAATAAGTTACACTGTACATTCTTCGAATCTGATTCAATGGTCATTTACTATCCTACTTACATCTACAGATATACGAATCCGTTCACCACAGAATAACTATTTTTATTCAATTTCATATTTGGATTTTGACTTATCAGTATCCAACAAGTAGCATAATAAAGAAAACATTGGACAAAAATAAAATTTGTTAGAAACAAACAAATTAACTATGAGAAATTTTGTTAAGAAACCATGCTAACAAAATCCTAGCTAACTGTTCCTAGCTAACTGTTAATTCCTTATTACATTTATTTATCGCAATTTATTATTTTAATTCTCGCAATTTTATTTATCGTCATTAAATTCCTGTTATTTACTTTATGCACTTTATTTATCGTTATTTAAACACTGTTATTTACGCATTTTAATTATCGGGACACGTATACAAGGTTTTGATATATCATATCGACACATCTATATATATTATTTGGAATAACCATAGACACTCTATATGCGGTAATGTTCGAGTTATCTATACAAGGTTGAGGTTGATTCTAAAATAATATATATACTTTGAGTTGTGATCGAGTCTGAGACATGTATACAATGGGTCACGATACGAATTAATTAATTCAAATATTATATATTAAACTATATATGAATTATTGAACTACTAACTATTGACTACTAACATTAGACAATTAAAATGAATTAAAATATTGATTATAACATATGAAACTAAGCATTTCTTAAAGTTTGCCACTTGATTTCATCTTAAACCTCATTTGTATCTTGATGATTACAATCTGCGTTCAAACCTTTCATGATTCTTGAAAACACCTCAATCTAGAGGATGAACCAACTGCACTTTATCTACGGAAGAGAAGATTGATGCATGCACCTGAAAATACTCGGAACTTGAGTAAATGTTTAACACGTATCTGTGCTAGCTCCCTTGGCATTGTTATTACCGAAAATAACATTGCATTTCTTTTCCAAATTAGCCCATTTTGTCACAGCTCCATCAAATCAACTTCGAATTTTCGTTCAAATTAACCTTATTATAACTTTGATATATACATTGCCATTGTTATTGTTACCGGAGAAACCTTTTATATCCCACCATATTAGCAATAAACTTACCAACAACCTTATTGATCTTTGATTTTCTGAAAAATCAATATATTCATTCATTAAAACCCTATCATACACTCATCCACATCTTATAACTAAAATTTCCCTACCAATTTCTGGGAATCAGCAATCAGTATTTTGAATCTCGCAACTTTTCTACATCAACAGTTATATGTATACATATAACATTTATCTCTTAGAAATTATGATCTTCCATTCTGAAATTCTGAAAAGCTCCCAGTCTACGAATCAATACTTTGAACTTTGAAAAAGCTGAATGAAGCAGCAAATACTGTAAACAATCTTAACAGTCGAAAGTTTGATGATAAAGAATAGCATGTTGGCAAAACTCAGAAATGTTGGAACTGGAAAACGAATTGAGCAAACCATGAAGGAGACTCTGAACAAATCCCAAGGACTAAACTTGTACATAAAGAATCTAGATGATTCTGTTTCTGATGAAGTCATTAATGAATACCTTGCTCCTTACTCTAAACCCTTGCGGACAATATTCTTCATCATTCTCTGATCTTAGATATTCTAAGATATCATCATATCTTGTATTATAAATATCTTCGATATTTCTGAAGATAATACCATAACTATTCTTATCAGAAATCATTTATCTCCTCGATTTATCTGTATTACATCAGAAAGGAAACTGTTTCAGTTTTTAAATTCTGAAAAATTCATATGTAAATTATGAATGTTTTTGAAGTAATGTTTGGAACTGAAGCATGAGTTAGTATAATATAATGACACTTGATCAATGTGATTATATTACAGTAAGTCATGCTGAGTTTCTAATGAAACGTGATGATTCACAGAATCATACCGTCATCTTGTGCCATGTTACACGACTCTTACATTCTATCTAATATATAAACATATCAAGAACATATCTTCCTGATAGTTCTATCTTTTCTCTTGAATTCTGTTAATTTGACAAATCAAATCGTACTACTACCTTTCCTTTCTACCTTGTATATTATGATAATTCGAAACTCCATACCTACAAATTCTGGACCATTACTTGAGAAAAGAAAACAAAAACATGAAGCTCCGAAATAGAAAGGGGGTATAAATCACAGCAAATAGGAGAGAGCATTAACTGTGAATGACAATGATTATAGAAGACGGAAGCAGGGACTTCGAAATATAAGGGAGAATATAAAGCCCGATAACAACACATAAATTACAAATCGTGGATATCAATATTTATCGCAACATAAAGACACGGGAGAATTAAAAATATTATAACTCCAAGGGCGAAGTGGAAGTAAACAGATTCCTCTGGTGTAAGTTAGAAACGGAGAATGATTGTTGCGATAGTCAGGATAAGGACAAGGATCAGAACTGGATTAAGCATTTTCACAATTTTTTGAATTTGGGAATTGAGTATGGGATTGGTAAGAGTAATGAAACAGAAGAAGTTAATTTATAGCGAAATATCTGATAAAGAAATCAAGACAGATTTCTACATTTAATTAGAGAGATCCTAATTTCCCGAATTACCGAAAAATCAAATCTTATATACATTCGAAGATTATCTTTAAATCCCTGAAATTCCGAAAATCAACCATGACTACGTCAAAAGTTAAGACGAATCTCTATTTCTTTATTTCAAATTTTTGTGATAACTTCACTCATACGCTTCGAGTAATCGAATTACCTTATCCATATTACTCAACAGTAATAAAACTCTATTCATCAGCTTACATTCGTCAGGAAAACATTCTTACTGTTAGCCATGACGATCTCGATCAAATTTCGGGGACGAAATTTCTTTAACGGGTAGGTAATGTGACGACCCGGGAATTTTCGACCAAATTTAAACGTATTTCTTATATGATTTCGACACGATAAGCAAAGTCTGTAATGTTAAATCTCAAAATTTTGGGAATTGTTTACATGAATACATTTGTCTTTCGACTATTCCCGACGATTCACGAACAATTGCTTGTAAATAAATATGTATATATATATATATATATATATATATATAAATGTAAGTATATATAATAATTTGAAATTATAAAATATAATTTAAACATTAGAATTAAATATGTAAAATAAGATACAAAATAATTAAGTGTAATTCAAAGTGAATCTATATATAAATATATATAATTTCGTGTATAATTAAGATATGTATATTATAATATATATATATATATATATATATATATATATATATATATATAATTTATAAATAATAATTATCAATAAAAGTATTATATAATATTATATGATTATTGAATATTACATAATTAATAATATATTATTAACAAGTTAAAATATAGTTGTTATAGTAATATTATTATTACTTTCATTAATATCAGTATTGGTTATATTATTATAAATAATATATGGATATGAAATTTAATGCATTTAATTTGTTATCTTTACTAATATTATTATTACTCTCATTATTATTATTATTATTATTATTATTATTATTATTATTATTATTATTATTATTATTAATACTAATATTAATATTAGTATATTGTTATATAATATATAGATATAAAATTGATATAATTCATTATATCATTATTATTATAAATAGTAGAAAAATTATAATTTTAATTATTATTATTATTATTATTATTATTATTATTATTATTATTATTATTACTAAATATTATTATTTAAAATCATCATTATCATAATTTTTTTACTTTGATCATTATTATTAATATAACTAGTATTATTTTATTACTATTATTATAATATTAAAACTATTATTATTATTATTTATATAATTATATTTACTAATTATTAATATTAATTATATATTTATATATATAAATCAAGAAAAAAACAGCACAAAATCAATTTCAGGTATCTTTCATTCTGTAGTTATATTTTGTTTCTGTGCTTAATTTGTTATACATCGTTATCTATCGTACAAATCCATTTAACATCACATTTTAAAGTTTCTTAAGTCCTGTTCTTGATTGAGAATTTTATCGACTGCAATCTTATTATTAAATGGATCAATTCATGGAGCATTACATCCATTCAATTTTATTATCACTAACAATATCAATTACAACAACCCGTAGCTGTTTAAATCAAATAAGTTCATCAATTTTGTTTAAAAACGGTTCAACACTCTGTACGCTCATCTTTTTATCTAAATCTCGAATTCGAAACAAATTTTAAAATGTAATAATGCAGAGTTGTTAGAAATTGTCTTTTCAAACTACCTGTGAAGTTTTAGAATCCAATTCTTCCTATCGAATTCCAATTCTTGAGTCAAACTTTAAAAATTCAAAAGTCAAAGTGTGTGTTCATAGCAAAATTCGTAATCGTTTCGATGTTTTCCGTTAAATTAACGATTCCAATAGATTATAGGAGTGATTTGAAACTACTTTCGTGTTGTAACAATTGTCCAAATCTTTATAAAAATTTGAAATCAAATTTTTTTTTTTTTAAAAGCTGCGTCAAACAGCAGGTTGTCTTCTTATTTTTTGTTTTTGTTTTGTTGTTGAGTCTAGTAATTTAAAATCACAGATTTCAGGTCGTTTAGATTTCAAAATGAGGAACCTAATTTGTTAGTTGATTGATTTGATAATGGTAAGTCTTGGTCGATTTGAAGAGGAAGAAGAAGGTAGACACAGAAAAACAGATTAAGTATATATAGAAACGAAATAACCCCAGAAAAACAACATTAGAGCCATGGTTTAAGGTGTTAATGGGTATTTGAGAGGTCGCGGGTTCGAGCCCGGTCCAGGGCATTTCTTTTTAGAAAAGCTTCTTAGAGGGTATACACTCTTATTTTATTTTCATTATTATTATTATTATTATTATTGTTATAATTATTATTATTATAATAATTATTATTATTATTATTATTATTATTATTATTATTATTATTATTATTATTATTATTATTATTATTATTATTATTATTATTATTATTATTATTATTATTGTTGTTGTTATTGTTATGATAAGTATTATTATTATTATTATTAACATTATTATTATGATTATTATTATTATTGTTATTATTAGTATTATAATTATTATTATTATCATAGTTATAAGTATTATAATTATTCTTATTATTATTACTAATATATGTATTATTATTGTTATGATTAAGATTATTAATATTAAGTATTATAAGTTTATGAACTAAAATCTTATGATCTTGAATAAGTTAAGTATGTGTATAACTATAAAGTTTATATTGATTATGATATGAATAACACAGCTATGGTCATAAATCTGATAAACAAAGTATATATATATATATATATATATATATATATATATATATATATATACGTACAGACATAAAACCGTTAAGATCTTAAGATATTAGAATATTATGAAGAATGTTATGACGTAAAAGTATTATAATTAAGTTATGATTTAAGTAATATAATTAAGCTCAAGTAAAAATCATGATTTAAAAAGTATTGTTACAAATGTTAATTTGAAACTACGAATATGAAAATAATATTTTGCTAAATAATATTAAGTATATATATAAATTTATAGAGTTAAAATAGATAAAATTATGATTTAAGTGAGCTATTAATTATTAATATCATTATTATCAATATTATTACTAACACTACCATTAATAATAATTAGCATTATCATTATTATTATCATTTTTATTATTATTACTAGTATCATTATTATATTTAAAATAACTATTAGATATATAAAACCATATTTAAAACAGATAACCTAACTCTATTATTATATTTTAATAAGTATTAATTAATTATTCAAGATATATAAAATAAATATATTTAAGTTATTTAATAAACATGGCATATGCATCATTAAATATAACAAGTATATTAATATTATTAATATATGAACTTGTTATATGTTTTAACACATATACGAATGATATAGGTTCGTGAATCCAAGGCCAGCCCTGCATTGTTAAGTTCAGTCGAATGAATATTTTTACTACAAAATATTGTATCGTGAGTTTCATTTGCTCCATTTTTAAATGCTTTTGCAGTATATATTTTTGGGACTGAGAATACATATGCTGCTTTTATAAATGTTTTACAAAATAGACACAAGTAATTGAAACTACATTCTATGGTTGGATTATCGAATCGAATATGCCCCTTTTAGCTTGGTAGCCTATGAATTAGGGAACAGGCCCCTAATTGACGCGAATCCTAAAGATAGATCTATGGGCACTAACAAGCCCCAGTCAGAGAATTTGAACTGCTTTAGTACTTCGATTTTATCGTATCCGAAGGGAGTCCCGGAATGATGGGGATATTCTATATGCATCTTGTTAAGGTCGGTTACCAGGTGTTCAATCCATATGAATGATTTTTGTCTCTATGTATAGAACGTATATTTATGAGAAAAGGAAATGAAAATCTTGTGGTCTATTAAAATGATGAAAATGATCGATTATGATAAACTAATGAACTCACCAACCTTTTGGTTGACACTTTAAAGCATGTTTATTCTCAGATATGAAAGAAATCTTCGGCTGTGCATTTGCTCATTTTAAAGATATTACTTGGAGTTATTCATGACTTATTTCAAAAGACGTTGTATTCGAGTCATTGAGTTCATCAAGATTATTATTAAGTCAATTATAGTTGGATATATTATGAAATGGTATGTATGCCATCAACTTTAGATGTAATGAAAGTTTGTCTTTTAAAAACGAATGCAATGTTTGTAAAATGTATCATATAGATGTCAAATACCTCGCAATGAAATCAACTATTGTGAATCATTTATAATCGGTATGAACGGGTCCTTTCATCTTTCAATTTTCATCACAATATCTATTTTTCTTGTCATAAAAGCCTACATTACAACATTTTATTGAGACGTGTATTTTGTATACATATGTAACGTAATAAATCCCGTAGAAAAGAATGCATATCTAAATAATAATAATAATAATAATATAATAAGAATAAAGTCTACTCTAAAATTGAGTACTTATATTTTTAATAAAAATTATTAGTAATAACAAAAGTCTTTTTAATTTACTTTTTAAATTTAAAATAAAATTATTATATTAAGGTTGTACAATATGCTTCAACGTTTGTACATGTGTTAATGAGGTCTTTTGTAAAAGATTGTACAATTTTTTAAAGTTTGTACATATGATCATAGGGATGCATTATCATAAGATTGTATATAATGCTTCAAATATTATACATATGGTCATGCTGTGTTTTACCATAAAGTTGTACATAATGCTTCAAATATTGTACATATGGTCATGAGGGTGTTTTATCATAAGGTTATACATAATCTTCATATTTTATGCAATGAACATGTTAATATTTTTATTAAATATAATTAATTATTTTAATAACATCATTATGAGAGGTTTAGAATTTTTTATTTATTTAATTTTTTTTTTGAGTTTGGATAATTATGACATCATCATTTTATAGATTTATATGATACTATAAATATTACAAATACAATTATGATTACGATAATATTAATATTAGTCCTTTTATAATTATTATTCCACATATATTTTGTTGTTTAAAGCCCAGTTGGCTTCATCTATTTTTTACAAATCAAAGAAATCGAAAGAACATCACATCTTTTCCAGACCTACTACACCATAGTAACAAGACTAAGCTATTCCTGAGTTCGTTGTTGAATGGTCATGTAAACATGAACAGGCAATGACAGCCACACTATACAGAAATAAACGTCACCAATAAGATTGAAAATTAATCAGATATGCAAAGGCGGAGACAAAGGATGTACGTGGATGCTTTACCACTCAACTCCTCAAATAGGTCAATTATAGTGTATTAAAAATTGTAAATTAATTGTCAACATCCCCTAATTATGAACACTGGCATCTTCAAAATATGAATAATATATGTTTTTACTCCTTGATCCAGTTGTATACGGAGTATGTAATTGTTTTAATCAAGTTTTCACTACTGATTGGTTACTTAATGAGACTATTGTTGGGAAGTTATTCCACATCGATCATGGACAAAAATAAATCTACCCATATAAGTCTAAGGGGAAGTCCCTCTATCACCAATTGGTTTTAGAAAATTATGGACTCTTGGGCTTATATTGTAGCACATGTTGTTGGGCTATATGATTTATTAATTCTATCATGGTATCAGAACTTAAGTGAGCGGTTTTACAAAGAGATCGAGTCAGGCCCCTATATGTGTGCCGCCATCTCTATAGCGAGTCCGAGTCAGGCCCCTATGTGTGTGCCGCCGTCGCTACAACCGTTCCACATCTCGATGTGAGGGGGCGTGTTGGAAAGTTATCCCACATCGATCATGGACAAAAATAAATCTACCCATATAAGTCTAAGGGGAAGTCCCTCTATCACCAATTGGTTTTAGAAAATGATGGACTCTTAGGCTTATATTGTAGCACATGTTGTTGGGCTATATGATTTATTAATTCTGTCAACTACAGATTGACGAAGCAGGAATTAATCTATTTTTCAAATTTGTTATGAAAAAACTTATTGGTGAAGTATTACTGTAATTCACATGAATTTTATTTAAAATAGTTACGATGTGTATATGAAATTTTTATATTGATATTTATTTGAATTGCATCCCTTATTCGTAAATCCTAGTCATCACGGATATGGCTCGGATTATGTCATATCTGTATCCATTAACCAAGGTTTCATTCATACCCGTTTAATTTTAATTCATCCATTCAAATAAATATCCGATGAATTATTCAGGTTAACGGATATCCATTGGTTAATTCGCCTTAAGATATCTTTTTAACTTAATACTATCAAAAGTTATAGCTCGTTATAAAAATAGGTCGTAAGGTATATTACCTACATACTCTAAACACTACTAGTTTGTCGTAATGTTTGTGTTTATGTACAAATATACAATATCAAGACAACAGATACACCATGCATATTAGAATATGATCATCTTTATGAGTGCTTGATTGAAATAACGGTTAAATATCTAGAGAAATATCCCGCCATTAATGACAGGAAATATTAAAATTTTATGTAATATAAGTGTAATGAAAATGTATAGATTTAATAAAATACTATATATATAACTGAAAGGGATGAAATATATATATTTAAATATTAAATTTATATATATTTAAACATTTCGAATAAAATTGGTTTCATCCATAGATTACAAATTGTCATTCATATGTGATTCAATAAATTTTAATATATTTTCAATAAGATTTTGGTGGTGGGGAGTCTTATTTTCTCCATCGACTTTTACACTAATGAATTTTCTTTTTATCCTTTTGAGGAAGGGTATTAGCAAAAATTAATGAATTGTTGAAATGATTTCATATTAGACTGTTTGTAACCCTGCCTGTGACATCACAGGCAAAAGTGCACTTTTTGGCCTAAAAAGTGTAAGGTGACTGTGACTGGACCATGTCAAAATTTGACCCCCAATAACCTAAAATGTCAAGTGCAGTGTGTCAAATGTAAGTAGGGTCCACTAATTTATTTATTTTATTTATTTTATTCATTTTCTTAATCTTGATATTTAAACATAAAATTAATAAAACTAATTTATTTTATTAAAAAAAAACATTTTATTAAAAAAAACACACCGAAAAAAAACATAAAAAAAACATAAAAATAAAAAGACAAATACTTAAATAAAACTAGTCTTCATCGGTTTGATCTTCGTCGGAGTCTTGATTTTGTGGTTGCGGTGGGTTGTCGAGCAAAGGCTTAAAATTATCTAGGTACATTCGCTTAAGCCTTGTGAGGAAGTCTCATTGTTCCGGGTCGGTGATATCTTCGGTTTTCATCGATAAAACACTCGCACCCGTTAAAGCGATTCGGAGGAGCTCTTGTTGATCTAAAAGTTTAATACTTTTAGTTTGTTTCTTTTTATGCTTCGAAATAGCGTTCAAAGCATCCTCCGCTTTTGACGAACAAGACGATTGACTAGAATCGGAGTCATGTGATTTTTTGGCCTTCTTTTTAGTCTTGTCACGTCCCATTGGCCTCCGAACAAAATCATCATCAAAAAGATCATTTTGAGACAACGAAGGTTCAAAACTCCCCTCATCCGCACCAAGATCAACTCGACCACCCGTGCCCGGAACATGCCACTTTGATTTATCTTTCAATACATACCAAGCGGCTAGGTTGTTAAACTTTTTCCCTTTTGTATTTAGCACGTAGATTTTGTGGGCTCGTGTCAAGACATCGACATCATTTGATCCACTTTTCCAATTGCGTTCCGCCTCGTTGAACGCCCCAAAAAACTCACTACAAGCCTTGTTGATGTTTCGCCATTTTGAAGACAATTGGTCGTCACCTCGTACCCACCCGTTGTTATTGTTGTTGAACTTGGTGTGAATCGTACCCCACAAAAAACCATACTTTTGATTATTTCCCTTTCAATTATCCTCGGATGAATCAACCCAACATTGAGCTAACCATGGAAAAAATAGGTTTTAATTATATTTATTTTCGGAACTAAAAAAATAAATAAACTCAAAAGGATATATATCCGTTGAATTCTCCAGCCACTATACTCGTGACACGCGTCCCTGACGAGTTTCTTCCCAGACGTCAAATAGTCAACTGACGCCCCCACGCGTTAGATTCTGACACCGCGTTAGAGGAGTCAGGGGCATCAGTTTTTGCCAGATCGTCTGACGCATTTAGATCTAACGCCGCATTAGTTCCAGTCTTAAGAATTTTTGGAAAACTTTTTTACTTCTTCATTTACATACCATATAGAATTTATTTATTATATATCTACAACTTTCAGTCCAATTTTTAAAAAGAACTTCATTGTCAAGATATTACTTACAAGTATCAATTTGAAGTAGCCCAAAATAAACATATATTCAATATTCATCCATTTAAATTATCCATATCTGCATTAAGCAGATTGAATTGGATGAATATCGGATTAGATGTTAATTGTCATCCCTAGTCACCAGCACGGCAGCATCTATAATAGTGCACATATCAGGTCAAAACAATGCATCTAATACAAATTTTGTGAAAAAAACTGCTTGAAGAAATGATGAACAACAACCTCTACAGTCACATGTCATAATCAAGAGGCAAAGGAATTGCCGCCGCCAATTGCCACCACACCAGTCAAATCGGGTAAAAAGAAACACATTGATACGGCCGAAACGGAGGTTTTGTTTGTGCGGTGTCGTCGGGCAGCAGCGCGCCGGAATCAACCACCAAGGGGGTGGGTACTGTTTTAAATTTATATTTAGCGGGGCCTAAATTGTACTACTCCTTAGTATGAGTAAGGGAAGTATGACCTAGAGTCGTATTTTTGAGATATCAGTAGAATCGAACCTATATTTAAGCCTAAGATAGTTAGGAAGGAGTAGTGGTTACATAATTTTGGGATTTTCTAATTTATAAGACAGATAAAGTAAATGCGATAAAATTCATAATTCAAATAAGGTTAAAGTGAGTGCATACTATGACTTCATCAGTTATTCTGCCGAGATTATGGAATGCTGGCTCATAAATAGGCAGAGGCCTTGTATTTATTACACTGGTCCTAAACGCCCCTGTCATAAGACATGTCACTGGGTACTGCGCTAGGCTTGAAGATTCTGAATAGACAGCAACGTCCCTTACCCCAGACGCCCGTGCAATCTGACTACAGGCATACACATTCAGACGGCTCATCCAATTGAGCGACTCGGTTGGGTGACGTATTAACATTCCACAATGGTTTAAACTTTCTTAAGCATAATAGAATACATGGTTTACCATATCCGAGAGACGTGATGTGTTTCAATGCTTTCGTTAATGATTGGTTTTGAAAGATAGTTAGACCCTTAAAAAGAGTTCAACAATAAAGAACACCATGGCCAAGTCAAGCTGGCTTCCATGAACACGTTCGGTTATCCTAACGGTCCAATCCTTTATGTGTCTAAACAAACAGTTCCTTAATTAACTAAGAATCCCTCAAGCGGGTTGCAATGCTTGAGACCGCATTATGGTGCAGTGTACTAATCAACACTGAACGGGTTCCATGGTCTTACTTAGCAGAGGTACAGCTTACAACAACCGCTATGCTTCAGCATGCACATACGAAGTTTATATGCTGGGTGACTACACTAGCATGGTCTGGGACCGACAATGTACTAAGGGTCTAGTTAGATGTTTCACTACGAAAGAGTCCTCAATCGGAATCCAAAGCTTGATAGACTTACTACAACCGGTGTGCCTCAGTCGATCTTACGTTGTATCCGATAGACTTCTCTTACCAAGGGGTGACACAGATAGTGTACTCTAAATCGGGGTTCACGACTTCCTAATAACAGAGCCAATAACTACGTTCTAAATCGGAAAGCATTTCAACAGCTGATGTGTCAAGACGTAACCTTTAAAATGTAGACAATATGCTCAATAATTAACACATAATACAGGCAACTAAACCCGATCATGCAGTAACTAGCAAGTAAATTGACCAGTTCGAACCACAGGGAGAAGTTTATTTTAAGGACTTTATAACGATTAATTATTCTAAATGGGGGTTTGTGTTTGAAGTTGTATTTTTGTTTAACGAAGCAGTAAATAAATATAATGAATAACAAGAATGAGAATGTGGTGTTTACTTCTATGCTTGATAAATGACAGGGATTGTTCTTTTATAATTAAAAACGTTATGTAATAGTTACAATAAAGCAGTTTATATCAATTTCACAATATCGATAAACTTAAGAACTATGTTTAATCAACAGGATTCTTTCATGGTTGAATTCACATAAAACCTAGTTTACTAAGATCACTCTAAGTAAACTACATGATTGTATATCCTAGATATCATTCAATTAACATCCTATACTCACATATAGGTGGCTAAATCACTAGGTTTTGAAGTATAAGCTATGGCCTTTGATAAACTCACATGAACCAAGTCATAACTTACATAATTGAACTAGGATACAAGGATGGTTACAACAATGGATCTTTTGAAAGAACATGGTGATTTAGATTGATTAACTAGCTAGACCCAACCCGGTTAAACTCACGTAAAACCTAAATTACAACAATTACTTGAGGTAATTTCATGACTATGTTGCTTTGGGACTACTTCAATTACCGGTAATAACACATAACTAAATCACTTAAACTTATGTATCTTACCATCTAGATTACTAGTTGTATTGAAGCATAAATTGTTCACCGAGTTAACTCACATTAATTGGTTTACAATTTATGTAATTGAAGTGATGAACTAAATAATCATAATTATGGTTCTTGTAGTTGGACTAGATGATTTAATCAATCAAACATATATATAACTAGCATAACATCAAAGTATAGAACAATCCCAAGCCATAAATCTTACATTGAAGCAAACACACAAGGCTTTTAGCTAAACAAAATCATAATAGAACAAATGGAACAGTTAATACAAATTGAATTCATGTTTAAAAGATATAGAACGATAATACTGATTGCGATGAATAATCCTAGCTTAATCTTGATGTTGAAAGAATGGAGATTGACTTGTAGCCTTCCTTGAGCCTTGAAAAACGTATTGAAACTGAGAGAGAATGTAACAGTGAAGATGTGTGAAAGAATGAAACCAAAGCCTCTCTTAAATAGGCTCAAAAGTTAGGTAAACTGGCCAGAAAATCACTAGATGCATCGCATCTCCTAAGGTTGCGCCGCATCCCTTTACAGTTTGTTTAATCCAACTCATTTAGCACTCAGGAACTGTCGGCAGGCACTGGATGCGCCGCATCCCACACCAGATGCGCCGCATCTGGCTCCCAAAATGCATCTCATGGCTTTAAAATGTCGTATTTGAAACCTTCGGCAAAAACACTCATGCAGATGCGCCTCATCCCTTTTGGGATGCTCCTTATCTGAGTCTGGAAGTGTATTTCTGGGCTGTTTTTGCTATCTGACTTCGTTTTAAGCATCGTTTTCGCTGTTGGTCTTCATTTATTCAATCACAATGGACTTTTACACATATACATGGATTACAATACTTAAGTACAACAAATATATACAAATAGATACAGAATTAGATTGAAATAATGACAATAAACATGTATGATTTTGGCATTATTAAAATCCCCACACTTAAACCTTGCTTGTCCTCAAGCAAGACTTACAAGAAATCGAAATTTACTATAGTGAATACACACATTTAATTGAGAACACAAAAATGGAAATCACACTCACACGATATAATACACAAGTTTACACTAGTCACACGAAGTACACAAAACACACACTCGGATCTCACTCACACGATATAATACACAATGTAACACACGTACGCGTTTGAGTATACACACACCTTTTAAGTACTCACGCGAATTGAAATCACACCAAAGTCGAAAGGTGGGTTTTGAAGTCCACATTTCTTGAAAATTTGGATCCTTAAGGAAATTAGGACCTTTGCGAAAAACCTTTGATATTTTGAAAAATATTCATGTTAGTTTTTACACTAATCAAGTTTTCCGGTTTTAACCTCAAAGTCTGGTTGAGGGTAACTGAAAACCGAAGCCTCAGTTGGCGCTTAGCAAGCTACTCGCCCCCATGATTGAAGTATCATGGAACTTGAAACCGGATGTCCTAAAAATGGTTTTACACAATATAGTTCATAAAATAGCATAAGTTTTAGAAGAACTATATCGTGTCCAAATATCATCGGTGAACCGTGAGTTTGTGCACCTCAATTTGTTATGGAATATGTATGTTGACCGCGGTCAAACATAGATGCGGTTGATCTTTACGGAGATCATCCATCTGGGGATTAGATTCATTAGTCTTAAAAGCTAATTTGCATTGTGCCCCCCATTGTAGGAGACAGATCCATCTCATGGTTAGGATAAGTCTGACCACCAAAAACCATGTTTGATGTTGAGGTGAGGTGGATTTCTAGCCGATTATAGGGATGACTTTTCAAGATTTTTCATCAACCTACAACTGTTCTGGACTACATCTTCTAACATAGGTTAGCAAGTGTGTCATTGGAAGACTTGACTTTCTTCACAATCATTACATAGATGAGCATTGGATTAGATTGTTAGAACAACAAAGTACTTGATGATTATCTCTTTTATATGTCTACTAGTTTTATGATTTTTAACAAAATAAACTCAATCATTTGGTTGTTTCTTAATTTGTTTTGTGATAATAATTTCAGTGTATACACCTAGTTTTAAAATCTACAAATTTTAAACAAAATTTGAATTTATGAAGATAAAAGTTAAAAAAATTTCACCATTTTAAGCCTTTTTAACCAAAATCAAAACCCGAAAGAATTTTTAACTTCATCCCCACACTTGAGTTCATGTATCGCCCTCGTTACATGAAATCAGAAAAATTAAATTCAAGAGGGTTAAATAGTGTATTAGAGAGTTATTACTTTCAAGGTTTAAAATCAAAGTACCCGGGATGATGGCGCTGAACTGAATGCCAGCATAAGAACATCATCCACTTCTTGCAACCACAAAATAATCACCAATCAAGTATGTGCTGAACTTATTGCCAATCTTTGTAAAAATACAGCATATAGCACAATGCTCACCTGTATCAAACCAAACCAAGCAAGCATTTCATAAAAACAATGGGGTGGTACTCCATGTACCGGAAATACCCCACTTATAAAAACCTAAGGAAGTCAAATTAAGCAAATTACATCACAATCCAAATTACCGTAATCCTAAACAAACCAAATGAAATAAATTGTTTTCAAACATAACCAACATTGTTCAAATCATCGAAGAAGCAAACCATCATCCATGGAAATCATCAATATAAACCTGCGAACACAAATCAAGGGTTAGAAAAATCCCCAAAATGAGCTGCTTGGTCCAGCTCCACCTTCATTTTGGTTTGCTGAGTCGTCGTCCTGAAATACTGAAGGGTTGTACCTTGATAGGTCGCTTGAGCAGGAGGGTTAGGGGGTATGCAGGAGGATAAGGAGGCGGATATCGATCGCCCATTCGAACCCATGGGTCGTATGCCGGCCAAGGAGAGGGAGAGTAGTTAGCGGGATCTGCAGCATACAACACGGTCTGATCATGTATCCAGTTAAGCTGAGCTTGCTTCCTGGCTTGAGTGTACCAAGTCCTATCATTCCCCTCGTCAATGTGCCCCCTCAAATCTTGAAAAACTGAATCATAATGGTTGATTGTTCTCTGAGTTTCCTGAGTTTGATGAATTCGTAATTCTGAAAATTGGGTGTTCATGTATGATTCCCAGTTACCCGGTGGACCCAAACCACTTACACCTGTACCAACTTCATGGGGCACTTGTTCCTCCATAGGAACATCACCTCCTTCCTCCGGCTGAGCAGCAGGCTGCCTATCCACATATCTTCTTAACACCCTATCTGAACCCCTTTGCAAGATTTTTGCCCCAATATAAAACTGGGTGTCAAATGCTACCATTGCTCTCTTCTCCAAACTATGCAAGTCAATGTTGTAAAATTTTGCAATTAAGGTAAAAAAATGCCCCCCGCGGTTTGGGCTAATCTTCTTTTCACCCTTTTCACCCAACAAGAAAGTAAGAATCATTCTAGGAATATGAACATGGGCTTTGTTCCAAATTCGATCCACATACCAAATATCCAGATTTGTGACTTTTTCGCTACTATATTTTCTGAAATTAATGGTGCTTAAGATAAACCTTTGAATGCACCTCTTTCTGTAGTCATTTATTTTGGTGCATGGATTCTTGCTTGCGCTATAGGCTGCATTGCTCATGTTACTCCATGCAGTTGCATGGTCAAAGTTGGAAACATAATATTCACAATTGGCGAAGTAATTTGAGAGTATGTTGACGGGCATTCCCTCATAGATAACAAGAGCACGAACAAATTATAAGAGTGTCATCGTCCGGTCTTGACCACCTAATCTGAACCTCATAAAAGAATTATTACCCAGAGAACCAAAACAACACCTCAAGGTGGCTAGAAACTCAATAGTGATCAATGGATAAACATCTTCTTTTAAACTAAATAATTGTTCCCAAGCTCTAACAATTCTTCCTTCGTATGGGATTCGAAGAACTGCTCGAATGTTCATTAATTCATTTGCCTCCACTAATGGTGACCAATCAATGTATCTCCCTGGATGGATCGCTTTTTCTTTAACTTTCATTGCCTTCTTGCGATAATGAGGATCTTCTAAGATATCATTGATCCATTTATCTTCGGTTCGTTGATAAGGAATTTGCATAGCTTGACCGGTGTATTGCCATGCTTCCATGAATTCTTCTTCACTCTCTTGCTCCTCTTCACTTTCTTGTTGAGTTTGTTGAGCGGGTTCCTTTCCTTCTCTCTTCCTAGTTGATGGACCTTCATAAACTTGTTCCTTCCTTTTATCCTACAAACAATCAAATTAGACAAAACAAAACCAAACAAAACGAACCAAATTGATTAGCGTTAGAAATCCAAATCCAAAACCTAACATTAGTCACAATTTATACACCAAAACCATTTAGAATAAGTTTAAACATGTTATATTATACATATCTAATAATCTCTCGAACTACATGCCAAACATAATCCTATCATGGTAAGGACTTATTCCATCTTCAACAAACATGTACTAGTATGTCATATGATTAGAGACACTTTTACAAGCATAATCATACCAAACATGTTTAATTTCACCAAAACTTTCAATGCCATAACATATTAAACCATAAGCATTCATCAATAATCATGTCTAACAATATGCTATCTATGGTTTTCATACATTTAAACATTAAAGTCAAGCCAAGCCAACATTGCACCAAAAAGCCTAACGCATACAATGCTTTAACTCTTAAATGTAATCTTTCAAATCGAATAAACACTAACTTAAGGCATAATTGAGTTTAGCATTAGTAATGCGTTGCAACAATTCCACTTAGAACAACAACAAGTCAACACAAGTCAAAATCCCTAGATTTCAATTTATACAAAATTATGTGATTTAGCAAGGATTCATAGCATTTTGCTAGTGTAAACAAGTAGTTAAACATCAAAACATCTCAATTTAAACAAGTAATGGTCAAAAATTCGAAACCCCCAAATTTCATCAAGAACCCTAATTTACAAATTGAAGATTTAAGCATGTAATTATTAAATTAGAGCATGAATAAGGATTAATAGCAACATTACAAGCATAATATGACCAACACATGAAGATTCAAACATCCCCACACTTAGAACAAGCAAAATCCGGTTTGAAGAATGAAGAGCATAAAAATCATGAAGAAATGAAGAGTAATCTTACCTTTCCCATGTTAATAGTCGGATTTGTTGTTTAAAGATGGGATTAAACGGTTGATTTTGTGTTTAGAGATGAATGTTTTGAGAGAAAATGGAATGGGGTTCGGTTTTGTGTGTGAAGTTATGAAAAAATGGAGTTTACAACCATATATGGGTATATAATCGCGTAGACCAGGAGAAAATCACCCCAGATGCGGCGCATCTGGGATCTGATGCGGCGTATCTGTCATTTTTTAAAGGGGCACCAGAGAAAAAACACCCCAGATGCGGTGCATCTAGGGTTAGATGCGGCGCATCTGCCTGTAAAAATGAGGCGCATTGCCTCTATGAGGTGCATCCTTAACCTTTAGGATTTTCATGCCGTCAGATGCGGCGCATCCATCACAGATGCGGCGCATCTGTCCCTGGTTCACCAGTTTTCGATGTTTTTCACCTTTAGTTCAGTTCGTAATGTGTCTAAATCACTTGGCTCGCATTAAAACTCAAAAAATTAAATTAAAACACTAAAATCTATCAACGAGACATATGATTAGAACTATATACAAAGTGTGAAGTTTATTAGTGAGTCGTTCACGCGACTCCGTCCCAAGCTAATTAGCCTTGGGGAATAGGGTGATGTCATCTCGAACCGTGGTGTCAACTCCATCGAAATAGAGTTTCAAGCAATGACCATTCACCTTAAAGGTAATTTTTTTTCCAAACAACTCAACGTACCCCGACGGGAATGCTTGTTTCACTAAATAAGGTCCCGTTCATCGGGACCTCAACTTTCCTGGAGAAAATTTAAACCGTGAGTTAAAAACCAAAACCTTATCACTAGTTTTAAACTCTTTCACTTCCTTCAATCGGGCATCATGCCACCTTTTCGTTTTCTCCTTATACGAGCTCGAATTCTCGTACGCTTCTAACCTTAACTCCTCCAATTCATGCATTTGCATGAATCGGTTTTCTCCAGCCTTTTCCATATCCAAATTACAAAGCTTTAACGCCCAGTATGCTCGATGTTCTACTTTAACCGGTAGATGGCACGCTTTACCATATACAATTTTAAATGGTGTGGTACCGATAGGTGTTTTAAACGCAGTTCGAAAAGCCCACAACGCGTCATCTAACTTGCGTTGCCAAATCTTAGGGATGTTATCAACCGTCTTCTCAAGTATGCGTTTCAAGGCACGATTTGTGTTCTCTACTTGACCATCATTTGCGGGTGGTACAGAGTAGAGAAACGATGAGTTACGCCATATTTCTTCAACACCTTTTCAAGAAGGTTGTTGGCAAAATGTGTTCCTCGATCGGATATGAGCGCCTTTGGGATTCCAAAGCGCGAGAAGAGATTTTTCAAGAAGTTCACCACCACCCTAGCATCATTTGTAGGCAAAGCTTTTGCTTCAGCCCACTTGGACACATACTCAACAGCTACTAAGATGTATTTTCACTTATGGGAACTTGGAAATGGTCCCATGAAATCGATTCCCCAAATATCAAAGACTTAACAAACTTGGATGCCGTTTTGAGGCATCTCATCCCTTTTTGATATGTTACCCATTCGTTGGCATGCATCGCAATTTCGAACGAAACTATGGGCATCTTTGAAGATCGTGGGCCAATAAAAGCCCGAGTCAAGGATTTTTCTTGCGGTGTGGTTTGGTCTGAAATGACCGCCGGTTGGCCCTTGATGGCAATGCTCAAGAATTTGTTGATCCTCTTTTCCACACACACAACGGCGAATCACTTGATCCGCACCAACACGAAATAGGTTGGGGTGTTCCCAGAAATAGGACTTTAAATCCGCAAAGAATTTCTTCTTTTGTTGATAAGAAAGTCCTTTTTGAAGAATGCCTGAAACAAGATAGTTTGCAAAATGGGCAAACCATGGGATTTCAGATTCATTGTCAACCCTCATTAGAGATTCGTCGAGAAATGTGTCCTTGATGATTGTATCATCGAGTTTATCTAATTCAGGGTTTTCAAGTCGGGATAGATGATCGGCAGCTAGATTCTCGGCTCCTTTCTTGTCACGTATCTTAATGTCAAATTCTTGAAGTAAAAGAACCCAACGTAAGAGACGATGCTTTGCATCTAGTTTCGAGAATAAGTACCTAAGGGCCGAATGGTCCGTGTAAACAATGGATTTGGACAACACCAAATATGACTGAAATTTATCAAACGCATAAACAACCGCAAAGAGCTTCTTTTCCGTGGTGGTATAATTAATTTGAGCTCCTGTTAGAGTTTGCTCGCATAATAAATAGGACGAAAATGATTGTCGGGGCGTTGTCCTAAAACAGCACCTAAGGCATAGTCGCTCGCATCACACATTAGCTCAAATGGCATACTCCAATCCGGAGATACGATAATGGGAGCTTGTGTGAGTTTTGACTTTAGAATGGAGAATGCGTTCTCGCAATTAGAATCAAAGTCAAATGGAGCATCCTTTTCAAGAATTTTGGTCATTGGGCGGGCGATTTTAGAAAAATCTTTGATAAATCGTCTATAGAATCTCGCGTGACTAAGAAAGCTTCTAATGGCCTTAACATTCGATGGTATAGGTAGCTTAGAAATAACTTCAATTGGAATTTGATCTTTTCTTGGTCGTTGGGAACAATTGGAATTTGAAAGTAACCGGAGAAACCATCTAGAAAGCAATAATATTCTTTCTCCACTAATCGTTCAATCATTTGATCAATAAAAGGCAACGGAAAATGATCCTTTCTAGTGGCATCATTGAGACGTCTGTAATCAATACAGACTCTCCAGCCGGTAACCGTTCTAGTTAGAACGAGTTCGTTCTTTTCATTTACAATAACGGTTGTACCCCCTTTTTGGGTACTACTTGTACTGGACTAACCCAAGGTCTATCGAAGATGGGGTAAATTAATCCGGAGTCAAGAAGCTTGACTACCTCCTTTTTAACAACCTCTTTCATGTTGAGATTTAACCTACGTTGTCTTTGTACTACTGGTTTGAAGTCATTCTTAATTAGAATTTTATGTGTACAATAAGACGGGTTTATCCCTGGAATGTCGGTCATTTTCCAGGCTATGGCCATTTTATGGGTTTTCAAAACAGAGATTAACCTATCCTTCTCGTTACCGGAAAGATGTGAAGCAATAATTACCAGTAATTGAGATGTACCTTCAAGATAAGCATACTCCAAGTGTTTGGGTAGCTCCTTAAGCTCTAGTACGGGTGGTTCTTCCAAGAAATTCTTTATACAGAATCTATCTTTATTTTGGATATCTTCAAATGATTCCTCTTCCTTGGGAATTCCTTCTTCTATGGTCTCATCATCCGTGACCACCTTCATCAATTCATCAAAATCTTCATCAATATTGAAGTATTCACTTTCACTTACCGGGGCAAACCCGGAGGTATCAATTTTAAGTAGCTCCTGCAATTCATCCTTACCACAAAGATTTATAACATCAATTTGAAAACAAGAGTCATCGGTGGAAGTGGGTCTTTTCATGGCTTTGTCAATATGACAAATTATTCTCTCGTTTCCCACACCTAGACTTAATTGTTCTTTTTGGACATTAATGATAGCATCTGCGGTATTAAGGAAAGGACGTCCTAAAATGATAGGAACTTTTGTGTCCTCTTGCATTTCTAGAATAATAAAGTCGACGGGAAAGATAAGTGAGCCAACTTTTACAAGAATATCCTCGGCTATACCTATGGGAGTATCAAATGATTGGTTTGCTAATCGAATACCCATCCGGGTTGGTTTTAAGTCTCATAAGTCAAGTTTTAAATATAACGAGTAAGGCATTAGATTAACACTTGCACCTAAGTCGGCTAGTGCATCGTACACTACTGAATCACCCATCATACATGGTATGATAAAACTACCCGAATCTCCCAATTTTGGAGGTACATTTTGCTTTTTCAAGATGGCCGAACACTCCTCATGGAGGAATGTGGCAGAAACTTTGTGGTATTTACCCTTCGAGGATATGAGATCTTTCAAAAACTTCCCGTAATGGGGCATACCCTTAAGAACCTCCGCGAGTGGCATGTTAATGCTGATTTGCTTGATCATATCCGCAAATTTCTGATATTGGCTCACGAGTCTGTCTTTCTTCAATGCTTTTGGGTATGGAATAGGTGCCTTGTACACCTTTACTGGTGGTTCTTCACTTTTCTTCGATATGATCACTGGTGGATCATCTTTCTCTTGTTCTTTTTCAACATGTTCATCTACATCAACTGGTACCTGCAAAACAGAAGGAGACAAAGGAACTTCCAGGGATTTAGGGGTCTCCAGGTTAATAGTTAAACCACTTCTAGTAGTTATAGCATTTACATACTCATTCCTTGTTTGATTGTTGTTGGGATTCACTTGAGTATTTGAGGGGAGAGCACCAGGTGGCCTCTCTGCTAATAACTGTGGCATCCTTCCAACATCTCTTTCTAAATTCTGAATCGTAGCTTGTTGATTTCGAATTTGCTGAGTTTGAAGTTCCGCATTTTACTCGTGTTTAACCATAAAATCTCTCAAAAGATCTTCTAAACCGGATTTCTTCTCGAGTTGTGGTTGTACATGTGCTTGTGGTTGTGGTTGTGGTTGATTTTGTTGGAAATTATTTTGGTAATTTCGTGGAGGTTGATTACGGTTGTTTAGGTGATTGTAACCCGGTGGTGCATTTCTTTGATTTTGATTTGAGAAATTCCGGTTATTTTGGTAACCTGAATTTCCTCCGTGGTAATTATTGTTTAAACCTGAAGGTCCTCCTATTTGATAACTATTGATAGGCGGATATTTCCGGTTCATTACTTCAACCGCCGAAAAGTCGTCAAAATTCATTTCACCTTTACGCAAGTAACCTAAAAAATTTGCTTGCTCTTCCATTGTCGTTTGGTCACAATCTCTAGTAAGATGGGGACCTTGGCATAATTCACACCCTACCTTGATTGCATGCATTTCTTTTGTCATCTTCTTAATTTGCCTTCCTTAATTTGCCAATTGAACTTTTAAAGCAGCGATTTCGTCGTTGCTTTCAATACTAGCAACCGTGGTTGATCTAGAGAATTCCATCTCTTGAGGCCAATTATGAGAATGTGCTGCTATATCAACAATGATTGTGTGTGCTTCTTCGGGCATTTTTTTCATGATTGATCCTCCTGCTGCAACATCAATATCCTTTCGAGTAGCCACATTGACTCCTTTATAGAATATTTGGACCTTTTGGAATGTATTCAACCCGTGTTGAGGACATACCCTAAGCATTTTATTGAATCTGGTCCAAGCTTCATACAGAGTCTCATTACGTTTTTGCTTGAAGTGATTTATATCACTTTGCAACTTTGCTGATTTTGAAGCAGGGAAGAATTCTGACAAAAAATTGTCCATCATATCATTCCAATCTTCAATATAACCTTCTGGTAATGAGTCTAGCCAATCTCTTGCATCATCCTTTAATGACCATGGAAAGATTTTTAAACATGTGATATCATCGGTGACATCCTTGATCTTGAATAGCTTGCAAATGCTTACAAACTTACGAAGATGCTCGTTAGCATCCTCATTTGGAGCTCCACCGAAATGGCATGTATTAGTCACCATGTGGAGAAATTGACCCTTTATTTCAAAGCCGTCAGTCATCGTAGGTTGAATAATTCCGTGGCCTTGACCTGTCCTTGTTGCCTTCATTAATGCATCCATCGTTTGATTTGTAGCAGCCATCTCTTCCTCTTCTTTAATAACTGGCTCTATGATTGGTTGAATAACTGGTTCAGAGTTAGAATTTAATGAAAGTGATTCTAAACCCTGAGCAAGAGACTCTACTTCTTGAGCTCTCAGGCGTTCGTGAAGTTCTCTTTCAGGTTCAGGATATGAAGGAATTAAATTAGAGTTGGAAGAACGTAGATTCATGCATCAATACCTATCCTGTAATCACAACACCACAAACAAACCAATTGCAAAAACACAAGCTTACAATAAAAAGTAACTTTTCTAGGAATTGAATTCCTACAAAAGGATCGAATAATTCAAAGTTTATTAAAATCTTTTAACAAAACTGCTCCCCGGCAGCGGCGCCAAAAAGTTGATGTGTCAAGACGTAACCTTTAAAATGTAGACAATATGCTCAATAATTAACACATAATACAGGCAACTAAACCCGATCATGCAGTAACTAGCAAGTAAATTGACCAGTTCGAACCACAGGGAGAAGTTTGTTTTAAGGACTTTATAACGATTAATTATTCTAAATGGGGGTTTGTGTTTGAAGTTGTATTTTTGTTTAACGAAACAGTAAATAAATATAATGAATAACAAGAATGAGAATGTGGTGTTTACTTCTATGCTTGATAAATGGCAGGGATTGTTCTTTTATAATTAAAACCGTTATGTAATAGTTACAATAGAGCAGTTTATATCAATTTCACAATATCTATAAACTTAAGAACTATGTTTAATCAACAGCATTCTTTCGTGGTTGAATTCACATAAAACCTAGTTTACTAAGATCACTCTAAGTAAACTACATGATTGTATATCCTAGATATCATTCAATTAACATCCTATACTCACATATAGGTGACTAAATCACTAGGTGTTGAAGTATAAGCTATGGCCTTTGATAAACTCACATGAACCAAGTCATAACTTACATAATTGAACTAGGATACAAGGATGGTTACAACAATGGATATTTTGAAAGAACATGGTGATTTAGATTGATTAACTAGCTAGACCCAACCCGGTTAAACTTACGTAAAACCTAAATTACAACAATTACTTGAGGTAATTTCATGACTATGTTGCTTTGGGACTACTTCAATTACCGGTAATAACACATAACTAAATCACTTAAACTTATGTATCTTACCATCTAGATTACTAGTTGTATTGAAGCATAAATTGTTCACCGAGTTAACTCACATTAATTGGTTTACAATTTATGTAATTGAAGTGATGAACTAAATAATCATAATTATGGTTCTTGTAGTTGGACTAGATGATTTAATCAATCAAACATATATATAACTAGCATAACATCAAAGTATAGAACAATCCCAAGCCATAAATCTTACATTGGAGCAAACACACAAGGCTTTTAGCCAAACATAATCATAATAGAACTAATGGAACAGTTAATACAAATTGAATTCATGTTTAAAAGATATAGAACGATAATACCGATTGCGATGAATAATCCTAGCTTAATCTTGATGTTGAAAGAATGGAGATTGACTTGTAGCCTTCCTTGAGCCTTGAAAAACGTATTGAAACTGAGAGAGAATGTAACAGTGAAGGTGTGTGAAAGAATGAAACCAAAGCCTCTCTTAAATAGGCTCAAAAGTAAGGTAAACTGGTCAGAAAATCACTAGATGCGCCGCATCTCCTAATGATGCACCGCATCTCCTAAGGATGCACCGCATCCCTTTACAGTTTGTTTAATCCAGCTCATTTAGCACTCAGGAACTGTCGGCAGGCACTGGATGCGCCGCATCCCACACCAGATGCGCCGCATCTGGCTCCCAAAATGCGTCTCATGGCTTTAAAATGTCGTATTTGAAACCTTCGGCAAAAACACGCATACAGATGCGCCTCATCCCTTTTGGGATGCGCCTCATCTGAGTCTGAAAGTGTATTTCTGGGCTATTTTTGCTATCTGACTTCGTTTTAAGCATCGTTTTCGCTGTTGGTCTTCATTTATTCAATCACAATGGACTTTTACACATATACATGAATTACAATACTTAAGTACAACAAATATATACAAATAGATACAGAATTAGATTGAAATAACGACAATAAACATGTATGATTTTAGCGTTATCAATAGTATACACAAACCTTAACATTATTTCAGCATTATAACTGCTTACATCATAGCATACACCAAAGATAACTACTCGCTAATCATGGCAACAATATCACAGAACATAATGATAGAAAACATTATATAAAGATAAGGGATAGAAGTACCAGTAGATTAAATGAGTTCCGAATACAAAAGTGACAACTTCAAGACTCCAGACCGCTCCTAATACAATCTTCGGCGTTCTTCTCTGGGTACTAGGTTTCCCGCACGGAGTCGAAGGCCTTGAGAGTATGACTAATATTGTACAAGAGAGAGAAAGAAGTGAATTGAAGTGTATGTTGGAATGAATGACAAAGACCCTTTAAATAAGCACAAAATTTGCCTGCAAACGGCTGGCAGGCCGTTTGCAGGGCCCGTTTGTTAAGGCAAGCCGTTTAACCAGGCCGTTTGGCAGGCCGTTTGCCACACTGGCATGCCATTTGGCAGCTCGTTTGGCAAGCCGTTTGGCTTGCTGATTCCCTGGGTCGTAACTTGATTTTTTGTCTTTCACTATTTTAGCTCTAGAATCTTCGTTTTAGCTCCGATTCTCTTGATTCTTTTTGCACCGTCTTCGTAATTACTTGTTCTTCAATTCTAACCGATGAAGTGGGTATTTTGCTGACAAAGTTCGAATCTTTCTTGTTTTTGGGCCTTAATACCGGGTGAAAACGCGACTTTTTAGCCGATATCAAATATCCCACACTTAGACTTTGCTTGTCCTCAAGCAAACTCTTATTTCTTTAAGAATCTTTTTAGAGTTTCTTTTCTAATAGTCTAAGTGGTTTGCTTTTATTATAAGAGCAAAAGATAAGGTGAGGTATCTTTGTTATGATTGAAACTATCTCTGCAAGCATGCGAGGAGGTTACATGACATAGACTAGCTTTCACGGGTCACTCAAATCACACAAGTGTTTAGAGTTCCCTATAGATCTAGGAAATGAATTCACTCATAGCCAGTCATGCTGCATCCATCATCATAGGCTTGATAAAGACTCAAATCCTTGCTGCTAACGCGAGAACGGTAGTAATCTTAGCTTCTAGGTCATTTGTCAATGATGAAAAATGAATTTTGGAGTGGTAGTGAAGTTGTTTTTGATGGGTGAGATAAAAGGGTAGTGTAGTCTTTATACGGACTTTTATTCGGATAGATACGAGTGCTGAAGTGTTTGAGAAGCACTTTTGAACTTTTCTTCATTTAATAATCATTTTCGGTCAAGTTCTTCTTCGGCATTTCTCTTATTAAGTTCTGTGCCTTTTTAGAACTTGAAATATATTATTTTTTTATATATTTTTTTTTTATTTTTTTTATTTTTTTTATTTTTTTTATTTTTTTTATTTTTTTTTTTTTAATTTTTTGGAGATTTCATCTCGAGAAACTTTTTGCCGGTAAACTTTTTCAAGACCTTTGCCATGATACTTGAGGGGTTTGTAACATCGGGTTTTCAGAAGGAATCTCGTTTTCTGGATTTTTCGAGTAATAGTAAAGGCGATGTGGGTGTGGTGGTGGAGTAGAAGTAGTGGAGGTGCGAAAGGCTTATTTTTCACAAATGGCTAGCTCTTATGATTATAACCGAATCACGTTTCGCTGCTTTGGAAATGTAGATCTAAAGCAAGTTCTGATTCTGAGCACAGACATCGGTACTCTCAACGAAAAATAGTGAAGCATTAAAGATGAATGATGGTCTTATTTGGGGTGCCTCACTATAATCAATTTAGGTCGATAATGCCTTAGTCATGCAATGCTCTATTAGAGATTTGGTTCAACCTAACAAGATTTCCACCCTACTTAAGCCTTATTTTTATTGACAAACGTTTTAGGTTTTCAAAAATACTTTTTCGAAAAGGGTTTCTTTTGCAAAAAATTTTGAAATTTGGCTTAAGGACTTGGAATCTTCGTAATGGGTTATTTTAATATAGCACAAAAAGATTATACCAACATCCCACACTTAGACGAACATTGTCCTCAATGTTCCTAGTGTATCCCACACTTAGGAGTTTTAGTTGAAGAATTGGGATTATTTGTCTAGTGTTTTAATTGGGTTGTTATCCCACACTTAGTGATAAGCTAGGATGTGGCATAGTTCGAATCTTGAGCTAGTAGCGAAATGAAAGAAATACCCCTAGCAGATGCGGCTGGCTTCCAATCCTTGCGTCTTTTATTGATCAGCTCATTTGTCATCCTTTATTCTTCTACTCTACTTTATTGCACGGGTTGCCTCCCGAGAAGCGCTTTTGTTTAAGGTCGTTGGCTCGACCGTAGTGATGCTTTAAAAAGCAAACATTCCTCGCTGACGGTTGTAATCTTGGTCTTCTCGAGGGAATGTGAGTCTTGGCGGGTAAATCCTGAGAAAGTGTCGGACCAATAGTGGTAGAAGATCCGGTACTTCTCTTGAAGATCTTCTGAAAGATAAGTAGTGTGCATTTTTGGCTCTTGATAAGTCTTGAAGTCTGATGAGAATGTGATCCACGACTCTGCTGGTTGACCCATAAATGTCTATCATAGAAGCAGTGCTGGTGGTGATTGTTTCTCTGATGGGATGCTCATTACGGAGGTCTTCAAACAATGTTAGAAACTGTATCTTTAGAATCACGAAGTCTTCGGAATGGTGATCTCCACATTAAGAGTTGGTAGCATTGCACAGATTTGTCAAAAGACGAAGTTGAAAAGAAGTGAATAGCAATCCTGATCCGAGCATTAATGTCACCGTCTTTGAGTATATCTCCCGACATCCAGCTTTAAATGTGAAGCTAGGATCTGTGGATTCGTGGAAGATACGTGATATCTGCTTCGTAACGTAGGTGGCAATGTTGACTCGATCTGGTTCAAGATGAGAGAACGGATTATTTCACCTTACTTCCTCCGTAACAGCTTCTCGTAACTCTTTGATAATCAGATCAGCATGGTGATCAATTGTTACGTAAATCACTAGTCTGTCTAGTGTGCTTTCGAAATTATCTCTTTCCAAGAGAGCGAAAAAGCTGTGAATATCCTCGATCATTTGCAAATCAGAGTGATAAGTTGGGCGTCCGGTGGAAAGATCCATGTGCTTCTAGATGAGAGTCAGTAGTGCTCGTTGGTTTGCTGAGAACGGAAGTGCAGATCCGGCTAAGGCGTTATAAACCTTAGAGTAAATGATCTTCTGATCTCGACAGAATCTTGTCTCAAGAATAGTGCGAACCACTGAATTTTACTCTCGTTGCCTTTCTTCATATTGCCTTTCTTCTTGGTAGATATGATCGTGAAGAGAATTGATAAAGTCTTGAATGCGTTCTTCTAGGATTTCAACATCATTGTCTTCTCTTTGGAGATAGAGGTTGTGTTCTTCTCGGATGGCCATAATTCATTCTGTTAAGCGTAGCGAAAAATTGATTGTTGATTTACGGATGACTTCGAGAATATCTTCAAATTCATCTATATCATTGATGAAGGTTATCATGTCTGCGTGTGTAGATATGACCGGATTTCGATCTGAAGAAGAGTTCGGCTCCCCTTGATCTGGTTCGGTTGAAGAGTTGGAGTTATTCAGAATGTCTTCATGTTGCTCTCCCTCATCATCATCGGTATATTTTTCTTCTAAGGATGCGTCTGATGAACGGGTTTCTTCAGTATTCTGGCTCTCCACTTTGATACTTGCAGGATCAATTTCTATATCCTTAACCTCAGCCTTGTCGGTCTTCTTCTTGAAGCGAATGATTAAACTGTGATCTTCCGTCTCAAGCCTCATTAATTCTTCATGACGCTTAGTGCTTAGAGCGGGTATTGTGGCAGTTTCTATTACGTCTTCCATTTCCTCTTCCTCTTCAGATTCCTCCTCTTCCTCTATTTCTTCGCTGGGATCCTCTTCTTCCATTTCTGGGTCGTCTACAGACTGTAATTCGACACCCATCTTGATATCAAAGGCTGGTGGTGAAGACTCGTCATCGAAAGTGATCCGTCTGGTGGAAATAGCAAACATCTCTACCTGTCCAGAAAGATTGGTTGGTCGGTCAATTTTGAAGGTGACGCTCTCCCCATGTGATCGTAAGATCAAGGTTTGATTGTACACATCAATGACAGTCCTAGCCGTATTCATGAAAGGTCTTCCTTACACTACTGGTGTGTGTAGGTCTTCCTTGATATCCATTACTATGAAATCCGTAAGATACAAGAATTTGTCGACTTTCACCAAGACATTCTCAACTATGCCCTTAGGATATCGAATTGTGTGATCGGCAAGTTGGATTGTCATTTTAGTTGGTGATAAGTCTTCTAACTCTAATCTCTTGTAGAGAGAGTAAGGGATCAGGTTGATACTTGCTTCTAAATCTGCTAGCGCATTAATGGTTCCAGATTGGTAGATTGAACACGGGAAAACGAATCGGCCCGTATCTCCTAGCTTTGGTGGTAGAGAGTTCCTGAGTAATGCAGAGCATTCTTCACTCAGTGGAATTTTGTTAGAATCTGGTATCCTTTCCTTTATAGAGAGAAGCCTTCGGATATATCTCTTCTGGTTGGGAACTTTGGACATAGTGTCCAGGAATCTTCCTTCAAGTTTGAAGGAATCAAGCTTGAATGGTTCTTCCTGTAGCCTTCCAGGATAGGGTACACGAACTGAAGTTTCAGTGGTCAGCTTCTGAGTATATGTTGATTTATTCTTAAGCCTAGCTGACCTTCTCCGTGGTTCTTCCTCTGGTATTACCGAGTCCATTTGCTTTGCTTCTTCTATGTGGGGATTTTGGATAGTATTACTTGGTAACCTTCCCTGCGGTTGGGTTTCATGGCGTTGTGATAACTGTCCGAGCTGCGTCTCCAGACTTTTGAGCAAAGCTAATTGATTTCTCATTAGTATCTCCGTCTGATCTTACCTGGCTGCAGTTCTCTGATTTAGCTGTTGTTGTCCTTGAATGAACTAAGTCAACTGATCACCAGCTCCAAGAGTGGGGTTAGTTGCTTTTGTAATCTAGGTGGTAGGAGAATTTTTCTCGACTGGTGTACCAGTGAGTGAAAGTGGTTGATCGTAGGTCAATTGAGATTGTTGGGCTGGATAAGGTGGATAGCGAAAAGGTTGATTGCTTCGCTGAAACTGATTAACCCTAGGTTATTGATTGAATCCGGGATTTGGTGGACGAGCTGGGTATTGAACGTAACAGACTGAACCGTCGAGATTTTTGTACTCAACTTGATATTCTTCAGTGGTTTGCGGGTTAGTACAATTAACACAAGCCTGAGCTTGGTTGACCTGCTGCGGCTGCGTCTTCAATTCTCCGAGTTGTTTAGCAAGAGATTCCATCTATCTGTGAGGGATTTGATGGCCTCTGTTTGATTGTTAAGTACAGAGAGTGGGGCAGATGATGAAGTTGTTTCACCACTGTTCCAGTCATGATGATGCATTGTCATGTTCTCGAGCAATTTTCATGCTTCGTTTGTGGTTTGGTTCATCAGATTCCCTTGAGCTGCTGCATCGATAGTCATCCTATGATTTACCGTAAGATCATTATAGAAGGTACAGATTTGGGCTGACCGATCTAGCTGGTGATTAGGGCATTTCTTCAGCAGGGTTTTGAATCGCTCCCATGCAGTGTAAAGAGATTCATCATAACTTTGTTTGAAGTTAATGATGTCATTCTTTAGTTTGGTTTGTTTAGAAGGAGGGAAACATTTGGTTAGGAATTTAGTAGCCATCTCTGTCCATGATGTGATGGAATCTTTTTCCAGTCCTTCGAACCAGGTTTGAGCATGATGAGTGAGAGAATAGGGAAACAAGTATAGCCGGACTATATCTTGTCCTATCCCTGGCTGTTTGTAGGAGTTCGAAAGAGATATGAATTTATCAAGGTGAGAATTAGGATCGTCATTCGGTAATCCATGAAACTAACAGCTATTCTGGATGAGCTGGATGATGTGATGTTTTAACTCGAACGAGTGTCCTTGAATCTCCGAAAATCTGATCGGTCCTCCTCGACCTTCAATTGAGGGTTTGGTATTTTCTGCTAAATGACGCGTAACGCCATTCGATTTCTGATTCGTGCTTCCTTGCGTGCTTTAGAGATTATTGTGTCTGGATCAGGTACGAATAACAACGGCCCTGATCTAGATCGGGTTTAGGTCATACACTGGGTATGCCTTTTTGTTTTTAATTTTTAGCAAATAAACTAAATTTCTAAAGTAATCTAAGGTAAGCTAAACTAGTCTAATGTAGTCTAATCTAAAGTAGTCTTAGTCTAAGGTAATCTAATTTAACTAACTAACTATCGTATGATTGAATATGTTTTTGGTTCTGGCTACTGATTTTCTGGTATTTCGATAACAGAACTCCGCACGAACTATTCAACAAACCAAGTGGCCAGGCCGACTACGGAGAGGCATGATCCTTTTGGTCCCAATATAATTGGCGACTGTTCGGAAAATCCAACAACCAAGTCCGTGTATAATTGTCTTTCTTAGACACCACTAAATGCTTGTGAATAAGTTTGATAAAGAGCAGTATTGCCTGATACCAGTTCCCCGGCAGCGGTGCCAAAAACTAGACTCCCCCTTGATACGGCCGAAACGGACGGTTTTTGTAACGACCCGGCTTTATCCGACTTGCTTTTGTGCTTTGTGCCTTCATGAAACTGCGCATATGTGCGTAATGAGATATTTTATGCTCTGGGATCTTATTTAATGATTAATTACTCTCATTAATATCTTACAACGTGCTATTAAGTGTGTAATCACTAAACTTGATCCCCGAAAGCTTTTACGACCGTTGGTGTCACTTGACGTTTGAAACGAACTATGTATTTCGGTACACGTTTAACTTTGGTCATAATCGGAATATTATGACTACGAAATACTAATTGTTATTTTATAATAACAATTACTTGGGTTTTTTTATGCTTAATTACGCTTAGTAATTTACTAGAGCACACTAGTTAGTTTTGTTAGACTTTCTACCTTGTTGGACTTTAGCCCACCCTACACTAGCTAGTGGACTATTTAATTAGCCCAATTATGTTAAGTTAGTGACCCATAATAATGAAAGACAAATGCTCATTTATTAGAGGGAACATACTAGCATTTTTGTTAAGTATTTTCCTTAATGTTGCATGGGATCTTAACATAAGCACCAACTTTAGACAACCATTAACCAAAAAGCAAAAGTTGGTCCCCCTTGTCCCCTCCCAAAGGCTACGGTTTTGGAGTCTCCCCACCACCCTTATTTCCTATAAATACCAAGCTATTTCTTCACAATTCACACTTGCTCTCATTTACAAATTACACACACTTACTCTCTAATTCTCTCTCTAGTCTTTCTCACTCTAAAAAGTGTAAGTTTTAAATTTTCTTCTTCTTTTCTTCTTCATAAAGTCGACATCATCATTATCATTTAATGGATCAAGCTTTTATCTTTTGATCTTGTTATATCTTGTAGAATCAAACTTGGGTTTGAATCCTTCAAGAACATGAAAGATTCAAGCTTTCTAGCTTGGAATCTTCATTTACTTGTTAGATCTAGCTTGTGATTTCTTTGTTTTGTTATAAAGATCAAAACTCGTGTTTATGATCTTCATGTATCTTAAAGATCCAAGCTTTATGCTTCAAGATCTTCAAGAACACTAAAGATCCAAGCTTTCTAGCTTAGGGTTTCATTATTTTGTTAAAGATCTTAGTTTTCTAGCATATGGTCTCATTAATCTTGTAAAGATCCAAGCTTTCTAGCTTAGAGTTTTCTTAATACTTGAGATCTAAGTTATTATTGTAGATCTCACTTACTTGGAACCTTTTTGTGTTTGTTGTGATGATAAAGATCAAGTCTTCATCATCACATGTGATGGAGATGCATAAACTTGTGTAAAAGGACAAATGTTGAAGCTTTATTGGATCTATGCAATAAAGAGGCAATCTTGATGTTCAGAACTTGTAGAATAATAGATTTTACTCTTAGTTGTGTATTGATGGTTGAACCTTGGTCAAAGTGATGCTAAAACATCAAAGAGTTGTACACTTGAAGCTTACAAGCATCAAGGATGAGAACCATGATGAGCATCAAGCACCAAGACTCTCACCGGAGCATTTGTTTGCTGTTTTTCGGGGTATGATCAGACTCCTGGGCTTCTGGAAACTTGATTTTCAGATAGTTCGTTTTGATTAGATGACTTTCCGTTTAGGCCTCGACTTAATCCGATATACGGTTTAGGATTTATAGCCTACCGAAAGTCACTACGCCTTTGTAACGTTGTGCTGAAATTTCTGACCTACTCGAACTTAAACCGTCGCCACGGTCAAATGAACACGAGTTAGGTTCTAAAAATTGATCAGCTGTTAGAGGACTCACATATGGAGCCATGGCCACTGACTACATGTCTTTTCGATTTGTTTAGAGGTCGTAACAGCTTCCCGAAGTCAGCCTTTTGTTTCGATCTCTATTCTTGTTAAACTTACCTTAGTGTTGATGAATGATGATGATAATGATGATGTCGATGATGACACTTAAACTTAATTTATTCACTTTTAAACCTTTTGGGACAACATACTGACCTAGTGACCTTTGACTTAGGTTGACGACCTTTCGGACCGACTTACAACCTGCATACGTTTCGTATCGACTTTTACTGCTTATTCACTGTGAGTTATAGCTTCCCTCTTTACTTATACTATTTTTGGGACTGAGAATACATGCGCTTTTTATGTTTTACTTACTTGACACGAGTACTTAAACTTTACATATGTGTGGGTTATATAACGGCATAAACATTCCCCTTAGCACGGTAACGTTTAATTATTGGTTTTGAACCGGTGAACGCGAATATTAGATATGGATCCATAGGGTTTGACATCCCCACTCAGGCTAGTCGCGCTAGCATTTAACGGGTGTTTGATACTTCAAGGACATACGCAATCGCCAAGTGTACTTTTAGGGGGTATTACTATTACGTTAAGTTAGTTACCGGGTGCCCACGGATAAGCATACACTTTATCATACTGATTTGAATTACTAATTTTAACTGCTTGTTGAAGCACTGAAATCTCGTGGTCTACAATACTTTACTGATTACAAACAAACTATAGCTCACCAACATTCGTGTTGACTTTTTAAGCGTGTATTTCTTGGGTGCTTAGACGTTGTTGCTTCCGCTGTTAGACTTGCTGTCTTGGTGTTATAGACTTGCTGTTACGGACCTGATGTGTTAGATTTCTGCTGCATTACTTAGAGATGTCTCAATCATGGAACTTTTTTTTTGCATTCGTAACTTAAATTACTTTTCAAACAATGGCTTTGTAACGACCTTTGGGTCACATACTTATGTTAACGCTTCTATTCATAAGAAGCACGTTATCATTTGTAAAACGCTATCTTTTTATGAATGCAAAACTAATTTTCAAACAGCATATAGTGTTTGACCTTGTAATGATCCTGTTGTTGATGAACCGTACACGATGGTTTTGTACGGGGCGTCACAGTTTTGTTTGTGCGGTGTCGTCGGCCCACAGCGCGCCAGAATCAACCACCAAGGAGGTGGGTACTGTTTTAAATTTATATTTAGCGGGGCCTAAATCGTACTACTCCTTAGTATGAGTAAGGGAAGTATGACCTAGAGTTGTATTTTTGAGATATCAGTAAAATCGAACCTATATTTAAGCCTAAGATAGTTAGGAAGGAGTAGTGGTTACTTAATTTTGGGATTTTCTAATTTATAATACAGATAAAGTAAATGCGATAAAATTCGTAATTCAGATAAGTTTAAAGTGAGTGCATACTATGACTTCATCAGTTATTCTGCCGAGATTATGGAATGCTGGCTCATGAATAGGCAGAGGCCTTGTATTCATTACACTGGTCCTAAACGCCCCTGTCATAAGATATGTCACTGGGTACTGCGCTAGGCTTGAAGATTCTGAATAGACAGCAACGTCCCTTACCCCCGGCGCCCGTGCAGTCTGACTACAGGCATACACGTTCAGACGGCTCATCCAATTGAGCGACTCGGTTGGGTGACATATTAACATTCCACAATGGTCTAAACTTTCTTAAGCATAATAGAATACATGGTTTACCATATCCGAGAGACGTGATGTGTTTCAATGCTTTCATTAATGATTGGTTTTGAAAGATAGTTAGGCCCTTAAAAAGAGTTCAACCATAAAGAACACCATGACCAAGTCAAGCTGACTTTCATGAACACGTTCGGTTATCCTAACGGTCCAATCCTTTATATGTCTAAACAAACAGTTCCTTAATTAACTAAGAATCCCTCAAGAGGGGTGCAATGCTTGAGACCGAGTTATGGTGCAGTGTACTAATCAACACTGACCGGGTTCCATGACCCTCAAGCTGACTTCCATGGCCGTTTGGCAAGCCGTTTGCAGGGTCTATTTGCTAAGGCAAGTCTTTTAACGAGGCCGTTTGATCTGGGCGTTTGGCGGGTTGTTTGGCAGCCCGTTTGGCAAGCCGTTTGGCTTGCTGGTTCCCTGGATCGTAACTTGATTTCTTGTCTTTCACCGTTTTCGCTCTAGAATCTTCGTTTTAGCTCCGATTCTCTTGATTCTTTTTGCACCGTCTTCGTAATTACTTGTTCTTCGATTCTAACCGACGAAGTGGGTATTTTGCCGACAAAGTTCGAATCTTTCTTGTTTTTGGGCCTTAATACCGAGGTGAAAACGCGACTTTTTAGCCGATATCACACATCATTAGGAATTTAGGAGCACCATACGCTTGTCATGTTCTGTTAAATTTTTTTGGTTTTTTTTGTTTTAGGAAGTCATACTTTTAGTTGTATATGTCAAATGTTTAGGTTTAACGGTGTAGAGACAGGGGCGGATACAGAAGGGTGACGGAGGGTGCCTAAATGGATTTGAAATTTTTAGCGCAAAAATTTTGAATTTTTTATTTTTGTCTCGGTGGAATTTTTTTGCCTAAAAGTTTTCATATTTTGTTCCAGAACCTTCAAATTTGCCCAAATGCCTCTATATTTTGTTCAAAAATCTTCATATTTTGCCAAAAAAAAATTGTTACGCCTTTAAAAAAAAAAACGTCCGTTTAAAATTTTTTTTTTTTTTTTGCCCGGTGAATAAACTTTCTTGTCCGTCACTACGTAGGGATTTGTATGAAGTGTTATGTTCCATTTTGTTTATTACAGAGTATATAGTTTGAAGGAACTCCATGTTTTGGACCAAGCATATCATCTTATTTGGTTGTGGAAATAATAAAAGGGTCACACACTCACACGTCTTCAAATGCTCATAAGATGATTAATGAAAATAGTGTGCTGAGTGGACATATCATGGTCACGATCGGCTGATGTTGATAAGGGACATTATACGCTCTTTAGTTTTTGTAATGATCATCGATAGATGTATATTTTGATAATTTTTTGCATCTTAAAATGTATATCGACTTACATCTTATCAATTGAGATCCTTCAAGAAAAATATACCCATGTATTCTATGTCCTGTTAAAGTGTTTTCTGATAATATTCCATATACTTTTCGTAGAAGCAATTTCAAATTGATTTTTATCATTCGGACCATCTTTAGCTACTGTCAAGAAATATCTAAAAGAAAACCCCGTATCGGGCCACCTTCTATATGGGCTAATTTTGGGCCCTTAACAATTCAGGTTCCACTAATTCACGTACCTTTTCCATATACCGTTTCCTTCTTCAATTTATTGTTTAAAACATTAAAGAGGTGTTTTAAGCAAGGGAAAAAAAGAACTAAGTAAAACAAAAATAAGTTTTTTATAAATTGGTTATACATCTAAAATCAAATAGGACCAAAACAAATATACATTGTATTATATATTAAATATTAAATATTAAAGATTGAAGTAATACATAAAGATAAATAAGAAGTCTATTGCTTTATAACAATAAATAATTTATTTATTTTGAAAAGCAAACCAATAAATAATTTATTTAAGACAAAAAAATTAATAATAATAAGATGATTACTATGGATAACTACAAGGGAAACAATTATATTTTACCTCAATTAAGCTATATAAGGATCCCTACACTACTAATTTTACTCGTACACTATCATACATCTTTAAAAATATTGTAGTATACTAATCATAAAATTTCATGGATAAAATGGAAAGAAACCCTTATTCCTTTCGAGAAAGGAGGGTTAAACCTTGGTATCGGCAAATGGTGGTGGAGGTTTAAAACCGAACCCAACTCTTTGTGGGTCAAGGTTATCTCTAGTATTTACGGGCTTGCGGGTGGTCTTAATATGGATATTCTCAATTCAACTTTTTCTTACAATTCGGTGTGGTCCAATATTGTGAAAACGGGGCACCACATTGACTCGCTCGGGGTTGGATTTAGAAGCTCTTTTATCAAGAATATTGGTGACGGGGCTTCTACCTCCTTTTGGAATGATGTTTGGCTTGGTGGTATGTCATTAAAAAACAGGTACAAAAGGCTATTTTGAGTTGAAGCTGTTGCAGATGTCAAGGTTCGTGACAGAGTCGCATGGGATGGGGAAAAATGGGCTGGAGGATGGAATTGGACTCGCGAGGTGGTGGGCAGGACCCACGATGAGCTACAGGATCTAAACAGGATGCTGCAACAGGCCTCGCTCAGGCCCGATACTCCTGATTTTTGGGCTTGGGCTCCGGGATCAAATGCGCGTTTCAGAACAAAGTGCTTAACCGAGCTAATTGATGCCATCTCGCTTCAAGGAAACAATGCTTCGCTAAGTACTCTGCGTAATAGTTTTACCCCTAAAAAGGTAGAATTATTCGTATGGAGAACAAGGAAAGGTAGGCTTCCAATTTTGCCCGAACTTTACAAAAGAGGAATCGATTTAAACTCGATACATTAGCCACTTTGTGACGATGATATCGGAAGTTTAGACCATTCCTTATTCTCGTGCAAGATTGTGAAGGACATATGGGTAAAAATATTCGAGTGGTGGAAGTTGGGACCAATCCCAAGTTGCGGCATTCTTGATCTTTTGAGTGGAGACACGAGTCACAATTTCTCGGATCTAGGTAAGTCTATTTGGCAAGGGGTAATGGACGACTTGTTATCTAATTTGAAAAAACCGTAACAACAAAGTTTTCAAGAACAAATGTTGGAATGTTCCGGTTGCGGTTAGCGAAATTCAAGTCAAATGCTTCGAGTGGATCGCGAAGAAATGCAAGGTGAAGAATATTAAATGGCAAGATTGGCTACACAACCCTTCGAGTTATGCTTTGTAATTAATACCTCACGTTTGTTAACTGCTATCTTGGCACCTTGACAATCGTTGACTTGTGATTCCTTTGTGAGTTTTGTAATGTTGTGATGATATTGTACCTCTGAGTAATGATTAAATAAAATAAATATTGCCTTTCAAAAAAAAAAATTTGTATTATACAATATCATAGAGCATGTGAATGTTGAGTGTCACTATCAAACGAGAAAAGTTAGAATATGTTATTGAATAAGATCTCATTAGGATCCTTAAGATCCAAGTGGGAAAAAAGGAAATTGGACATCAAGTGTAATTTCAGATGGATCAGTTTCGCATCAACCGGGATCACATTGTTGTCATAAATAAGATCGAATATAATCATTGTAACCGAAGATCGAATATAATCAATTAAAACCCTTGTGTAATGTTATTGTTTTGTTATCTGGTTCATTTTCTGTTTATTATTCATTTGTTGTTGCGAGTATAATACGTGTATACTCGTGTGTTGATTGGGTTTAACCTTTAACTTAATTAACAACTCCACTATTAGTTGCGTTGTTTCTGCCGTTAAATTCATAACTGTTTAGTGATGTACCGATATAAAAATTGACAGTAAAAGTCAAATCATCGAGTAGGGTCGGTTGATTATCAGCCATCTAGTGGGACCAAGTCAAGTTTCTGCAAATGGAAAAAATAATTTTTTTCTGTCAAAACCATCCAGTGGGACCTATGCATAAATCGTTAATATTTGACTAGTCAACCCAACAGCATGGGTTACAGGAAAACATTACTGCGAGCATCGGCGCGTTAAGTCACCACCCATTTTGTCCCATCTTTGTACTCCGAAGCAGTTAGCTTTAATTAATAAATTAATAAATTATAAATTAATTAATAAATTATAAATTAATTAATAAACAATACGGAGTAATACTGTGTAATTTACCATGTGTTGCTTCAATTGATTGAATGATACGTTAACGACTAAATTATTACAAAGGTTCAAGTCAAGAAAGAACATCCAAAAATGTCTCGCACACGACACCACGATCTCGGCTAGATTCAGTTCATACGGCTGCTAAAGAAAATCATTTTAAAAAACATAAATGTGTTTAAACGTGCAATGAATAACTGTAATAAATAAGGTCACCTTTAATGTATATTTGAAAAAACATTAGGTTTTAGGAGTTATGATTATACGAACGAAAGGGAGGTTTAACCGTTAAACATATAAATATAAATTAAATATTCAAATATAAATATAAATTAAGTATAAATATAAATATATGAAATATGAAATATAAATATAAATCTAAATCTAAATCATTGGAGTATATTGGATGAAGATTGTATGTATATGATTTCTAGTATAAGAAAAATGAAGATCTAATCACATGCTAAATAGAACATAAAGAATCTTCAAACACGAACTTAGACCATATCTCGTATCTCTTTCTCTTCTCCAAGACTCCACCACTTTGCTGATTTTTTTGTCATCAGTAAATCATTTATTTCAACGACCCTTATCATTTGCACGTATCACACACGTTCGGGCGAAAACCCGAACACGATCGACGGTATCCGAGAACACATCTATTCGGGCAGTGTTCCTTGGTAGAGGTCCGTAAACGAATCCGATAAAACCTCCCTATATGGTCAATATATATACCACAAATCCACCATTATTGGTGTTTAATTTTTTTAAAGAAAATCATGACATCCCTAAAGATCGAATCCATGACCTCTCCATATCCCATAACACAAAGTACTTTGGGAGAACCCCACCTCAAACCCTAATTCATTCATCCTCAATTTTTCATCCAACAATTAAAAATAAAATACATAAGCAACCATTTCTGTTAGACCACACCCAACAACATCAAGCCACGTAACTCAAAAACTCCAACACGCGGCTTCGTTTTCACGTGCCACCTTCCAGCACGTCGTCGATTCGAACCCTCAACACGCCTCATTAATGACGTGTTGTCTCAAAATCGAGTTCGAGCACGCGCGTTAAAAATGGTGTTATAAGGGTGCATAGAGGTAGTTGCCCCTAAAAAGTCCGTTTCATAGATTATTTTTTTTTTATTTATTTTACCAAGCTTTAAAAAAGTAAGGAGTTTATTATTTAAAACTAAAGAATATTTTCATTACCTAACTAAATTTTCAAGTAATATTCAAATAGTAATATTCAAATTAACGATTTGTTTATGTGTTTAGACTTGATCTAAATACAATATTAATCAAAGTTGTGTTACCAAGTCTATATAGTCTTACAAACTTGTTTTTCTAGATGTTTCAAAATATATAACATCTTGGGTATCATACTTAGAGTTTGTTTACTTTATTTTGTATTAATTGCTGATTTCATATGTTTCTGTTTAAAAATGGGTCTATGTTTCTACGTCTCATATGATAAGACCATTTTTCAGATTAAGTAACATATTAAGTGTCAAAGGATCAACAATTTTATTTACGAAATTAAGAGACATACAAAAATAAATCATTAAGTGAAAAGTAAACAAGTCTTAGTTGTGACATTATTAACTATTGAAAATTGGTTGGTCTTTATCTTTTTTATTTATAAAAATATAGAGTGTATATATACAGAGTATATAAGTATAGTACATGTATGAACGTGAATTTGAAACAAACGCAATGAAGGCACAATGTGAAAAGAAGACATATACCATTAGGAGTCGGTGATCGTTGTCGAGGATTCTTTTGGTAGGCTAGAGGTAAGTTACCGATGGACGAGGATTTGGTAAGGGCACAAATGGTTGTCCTGTCGATACGGAGTTAGTTATCGCTCCTTCACCGAAGCATGATGTCTAAAGGAAAGCTTCCTATGATAGATGAGGCGTTCACATCGTTTGACGAGATGATGCGCAAGATAGTGGTCAAACCATATTAAGCTATTTCAATTAACTTAAGTCATCCGCCTAAGGAAACGACTAATCTAAGCAAGCAAAGGCAAAAGAAAAAACATAAACCGAGTTAGAAAAATTTAGGTCGTGATCGTTCGCTTTTTGAGTGATTTAGATAGCTTCTAATAAATTGCTTGTTTCGTTGATTGGTTGCCTTTTTAATTGGTTTCTCTTTATTTTTGTTGGTGTTAGGTATTTGCCGAGTGTTTGTTTTATATTGCTTAGTTGTTAAAGTCGTGAGCTTTAGTGTTAGTTTTTGGTTTGTTTAGCTTGATAGTTTCTCGTGTTTGTATGTTTTTAAGTGTTTCATCTTTTAGATGAATCATTGTAATGCCCTGTTTTTCCTTGTACATGGTCCAACGGTGCGTATTTAACCTTGTGAACGTTTAACTTTAACCGTGGTCGATTTAAATGGACTAAACGTTGGAAATTGGATTGAACTGGCAAACCATCGCGTTTTAAGTAGGTGTATCGCGTTTTAGATCGTCGCAGAACGCGGCAGGGTCGGTCGAAACGCGACAGCTTAAAACCATTTAACCTGACCACTTTATCGTGTTTTGGTTAGCATTGTCGCGTTTGGGTCGGCGCGGAACGCGACATGGTGTCGCGAAACGCGACATGTGGGCAGACCTGCTTTTCCAGCTCGTTTTTAAAGGGCATTTTGAGGGTGTTTTGGACTTTTCACTTTGTGGACGGTTTGAGACCATAAAAACTGATCCAAAACTTATCCTTATCTCATTTCTCACTCTTTCACCTACACACTTCCATTTTTGAGAGAGAATTGGAGTTTTAGATAGAGAAAACTCATTTTGGAGGAGAAGGAACTCGATTCTTGCCTAAGTTCAAGTTTTAAAGTTGTTTCCTACATCTTTAGCTACGTTTTGGTAGTGTTGGTAAGTTTTAACTCCGAGTTTCAAGTTCAAATTGATTTATAGTTAGGGTTTGTTCATGTGTTGCTTGTAAGACCCATTTTAGTGTTAAAGGGGTGAATTTGGGCGAACTTGATGTATGGAAATCCTAAGGTTTGTAATCTAGGGTTTAGTCTTGTGATTTGAAGTTTGTAGGGTTAATTGTGTTGTTGAAGCACTAACACACTTATGTGTTAGTGAAAGACTTCAAATGGGTACAAGTTTGACCCGATTGTGGGTCTTGACTTTAAAATGGGTCAAATGGTTAAGGGTGGACCTAGTGGGAAAGATGGGTATGAAAATACCCCAAATTTGTGTTATTTGGTGTTATTGGACTTTAATCACTAGCTTTTAGTGATTAATGATAGTCTTGACGTTGAATGGGCGGGTTTGGGCAAATAGGTCATTTAATGCAATTAATTCATTAAATGCATAAGAGTTAAGTGTTGGTGGCTAGTCCAACTAGTTTGTATGTTGATTGTGTATATAATGTAATAGGTGCTTTACATTGAAGCTTGTGGAGCGTATAATCATCACATAGACGACAAGGTGAGTGGAATAATTATACGTGTACGTATATAGTGTATTTATTTGTATGATATGGCATGATCCACGGAGCCGGTAATGCAATAGTATGTGCGAGTATGCTATGATACGAACCACGGAGCCGGTAGCATTATAGTACGTGTGTTGTAGTGCGAACCACGGAGCCGGGAGTACTATAGCACAAGTTGTTAAGGTGTGAACCATGGAGCCGGTAGCGCCTTAACATGAGTATGACTCGAGTTATGATGTGAACCACGGAGACGGTAGCATCATGACAATGCGTATGGTGTGAACCACGGAGCCGGTAGCGCCATAACGCGGGTATGGTTAACCATATGGTTTGTGTATGTGTTGTAGTGTAGCATATTATATTATGTCGTTTATATGCTATTGAATATGCTAGTTGCGGTATTGGGGTCATTAGCTCTATAATTGAGATGGCATGCTAATTATATTGCTAGCATGTATGCGGTATGTGTGTAAGTGTATGCAAGTAGGTATATTATATATTTAAAAAGTTGTAAGGTTTTCCCTATTCGGGTTACCCGGGAAGGGCGAGTAATCCGACCCCATACTCTAGTGTACGCAGCCCATCAGGAATACTCCCTGGCTGTTTCCAACCCTTCCCTGGCCACCCCAAGAATTGAACCTGAGACCTCTTGCAAGGATCTCAGGGCCCCAACCACTTGGGCTACCTTGGGATGGTTGTATATTATATATGTATGTGTATAATTATTGCATTCACTAAGCGTTTTGCTTACCCCCTCATTGTTTACTCTTTTTAGGTTCCGGCGTGGACAAGGGCAAGGGTATTCATTTGGATTAGAGACCTCCACCTAGTGGGGTTATTAGAGGGGATTTTGGATGCGACCTTGTTGGGTAGTTTAACCACAAACGCCATGCTCGTGTTTTGCTTAGAAATTAAACTCATGGGTCGTTAATACATTTTGATTTGTACTAAACTTTAATACATAAAAATACTCGAAGCGTTGTACGAAACCTTTTATGTTATGGAGGATGTTTATTATTCGAGAAACTCATTTAAATGTCGTATAAAGTCACTAATGTTTCAAAAAAAATAAATTGTCGGGTTAGAGACGGGTTGGGTCGTTTCAAGTGGTATCAGAGCATGGTCTAAGGGATTTAGGCTACTTTTGATAGGTGCCTAGACTTAAACTTTGTTGCGTGTACATTTTATGTGGGACTTGTAGGGTGCGGGTCGGACCGGGATTGGTTAGTGCCTTAGTGTAGGTTAACTAACTATAGGATAATTGTATTATGTTGTGGTTGTTATCATCAAACGAGGTGATCGTTGTACTAACTAGTTGATGCGACGTGCTCGCGTAGAAATGACTAGCTACCATTGCTACGGGATCCAAATCGTATTTAACGAGCGATGTACGATGATTATCAAGAAAGATGGGATGGTGTGCGTATTTTGTGTGTGCTTCGCTAATTAAATTATTTTCGTTTCTTAGAATGAAGATGAGAAACGGGCACGATACCGATAACGGAGGTACGAGCGAAGACTCCGAGTTCACGGCTAAGGTTGAAGCCATTTTGCAAAAACATCATGCGACTTTTCTAGCGGAAGTTAAGAAGATGTTTCTAGAGTCGGTTGACGAACAAGTCACCGATTTAATCAAGGAACAAATTGGTGCTATTATTCAAGGCGATAATGTTGGAAGGCGAGACTTCCACTACAAGAGTTTCAAGGATGCTCAACCTCCTATTTTTGATGGTGAACGAGACCCACTAAAGAGTGCTCGTTGGATCTCCGATATGGGGGGCCTTTCGTACTAGTGAGTGTCCTCTCGATAAGAAGATGAGGTACGGTAGTAATATGTTGAGGGGTGATGCAAAGTTGTGGTGGGACGCGAAAATCCAACTTTACGGTGAAGAGCAGAGTATGAGTTTGACGTGGGATGAATTCAAGGAAGAGTTTTTTCAAAGAGTACCGAACTTCGGCCGATCTTTCAAGGCTTAAGGACGAGTTGCGTGCCTTAAAGCAAGGGTCAATGGATTTGAACACTCTCAAATCCACTTTCTTATCAAAGACCCAATTTTGCTCGGAGTATGTCGGGAATGATCATATGTTGAAAGAAGACTTCTATCGAACCTTGAATGACAAATATCAAGAAAAGATTAGTAGGAACTCGGTGAAAACTTTTGATGAGTTGTTCGACATAGCTAACGGTTTTGAGTCGCTCGTTCCGAAAAAGAGTGACTTCGCTTTTAGCAAAAGAAAGTTTGAAGCTACTAGTCATTCTAACAAGAATAGTAGGGGTGCGACCGAGAGCGTCGGTAATGTGAATAAGGGTGCGTCCGGGGGTAATGGACCCAAGTGTTATAATTGTGGACGACAAGGACACATGGCTCGTGATTGTACAAACTCCTCCTCAACACCCAAACTCACTTGTTACAATTGTCAAAAGGAAGGGCACCGAAGGACGGAATGTCCCGAGTTGTGGGGTTATCAAGTTAAGAAGTTGGAGAAAGCGGCGAGTACGGCAAGGGGACGAAATTATTTGATAACCAATGATGAAGCCAAACAATCCAATGAAGTTGTCTCAGGTACTTTCATGGTTAACTCCAATCCGGCAAAGATACTTTTTGATAGCGGTGCTAATTTATCGTTTGTGTCTCCAAAGTTTGTGCCTAAGCATAATAAACCGCTAGCTAAGTTAAGTCATCCGGTAGAAGTCGAAATAGCGGATGGTAAGACGGTGCTAGGGGTTGATGTGTGTAAAAATTGTAATGTTGCGTTTGGTGCCGAGACCTTTAAAATCGATCTCATTCCGATGACTTTGGTTGAGTTTGATATCGTTATTGGCATGGATTGGCTTGATTGTTATAGATCCGATATTGCATGCCATGAAAAGTTTATTCGTGTAAAGACCCCAAGTGGGGGAGAGTTAATTATTCACGGGGATAGGCGAAGGAGACTAGTACCATTATGCATTTATGCGCGGGCACGTCGTTTTCTTGGTGGCGGTGGCATGGTTTTCTTGTTCATGTAGTTGATACTCGCGAAGAGCCACCATCCATCCGTGAGATTCCGGTGGTTAATGAATTCGAAGACATTTTTCCGGACGAGTTATCTTGTGTTTCGATGGAAAGACAAGTTAAATTTCGCATTGAGTTGGTTCCGGGGGCTACCTCATTGCTAAAACTCCTTATCGTTTAGCGCCGACGAAAATGCAAGAGTTGTTTAATCAAACCCAAGAGTTGCTTGAAAAGAGTTTCATCCAACCGAGTGCTTCACCATGGGGTGCTCCGGTTTTATTCGTGAAGAAGAAGGATGGTAGTATGCGGATGTGCATTGATTATCGGGAGTTGAACAAAGTGACGATCAAGAATCGTTATCCATTGCCTCGGATTGACGATTTATTTGACCAACTCCAAGGCGCGACGTATATTTCTAAAATTGACTTACGGTCCGGCTATCACCAAATGCGGGTATGTGAGGAAGATATTGAAAAAACAGCCTTTCGAACTCGTTACGGGCATTTTGAATTTGTAGTTATGCCTTTCGGTCTTACGAATGCACCAGCGGCATTCATGGATCTTATTAACCGAGTGTGCCAACCTATGTTGGACAAGTCAGTAATTGTTTTCATTGACGACATATTCGTCTATTCTAAGAGTATGAAGGAACATGAACACCATTTGCGTGAAGTGTTAAAGACGTTACGGAAAGAGAAATTGTATGTTAAATTCTCAAAGTGTGAATTTTGGCTAAGGGAAGTGCAATTCCTTGGCCATATTGTGAATAAAGAAGGTATTCAAGTAGATCCGGGGAAGATAGAGGCGATGAAGGGTTGGGAACGACCAACTACACCAACGGAAATCCGAAGTTTTCTCGGATTGGCCGGTTATTATCGTCGGTTTATCCAAGACTTTTCTAAAATCGCTTCTCCGTTAACAAAGGTGACAAGGAAGAACGCGAGATTTAATTGGGAAAATGAGCAAGAAATTGCTTTCCAATTGTTAAAGGAGAAATATTGTCAAGCTCCGGTGTTGGTATTACCGGAAGGAACTGAAGATGTGACGGTTTATTGTGATGCCTCATTAAATGGGCTCGGGTGTGTTCTAATGCAACAAGGTAAAGTCATCGCTTACACCTCTCAACAATTGAAAGAACACGAAAAGAGGTATCCGACTCATGATCTTGAGTTGGCGGTAGTGGTTCATGCGTTGAAGATTTGGCGTCACTACTTGTATGGTGTCAAGAGTACGTGATGTTATGTGAGGTGTATACGAAATAGTTATATTTTTACTACGAAATACTATTAAATACGATATAATTTTACACAAGTTATTTATTTATTTATAGAGTGGATATACCTAAACCTTACTACAACACTATAGGCAGTGTACCTAATCGTACAGTAGTGTAGTTTTTAGTAAGTCCGGTTCGTTCCGCAGGGAGCTAGCCAAGTTTAACGCTATATTTATTTTTAAACTATATTTGTATCAATATATATATAAGTAATATTATTATTATTATAAAAGGGGATTTTTTACCGTTTAATGACCGGTTTGTCAATTTTATATCTTAAGTCGCAATTAAAACCTAATGTAAAATATTAAATATAAATACAACTTAATTTAAAGCGTTAAGTAAATGACGATAAATAAGAATGCGATAATTAAAAGTGTGATAATTAAAAGTGCAATAAATAAAATGACAGTAAATAAAAGTACGATGAAATATGAAATAAAGGAATTATGCTTATTTAAACTTCCGTAACGTGTTGATTTTAATTTATTACCCTGGGTTAATTGTCCTTTGTCCTAGATTATTCGATATGTCCATCTGGTTTTTGTCCATAACAGTCCATCAGTCATAAATATAAAGTGTGAGTGTCCTCGTCAAATTATCCTTATATCCGAAGTCAAATATTCCAACTAATTGGGGACTTAAACTGTAATAAGGTTTTAATACATTGTTAATGATTACACCAGGTTATCGACTGTGTGCAATTCAAGGTTTTAATACTTTATTAACAATTACACCAAGTGTCCTTGTATGTAATCCACCCCTGTTTTAATGAGTCCATTGACTATTAATCCATTCCCGTGTCCGGTTAAATGAACGATTATTTGTACTTATAAATATCCCGCCCATCGTATCCGATCGAGTGTATGTGGTTATTTATAATTACCTCAAATTGTAAATCTCTATATTAAATTAACGAACTATCATTCAGTTAAACAAATATAAAGCCCATTAATAGCCCATAGTTCAATTTCCACAAGTGTCGGTCTTTTGTCCAAACCCCAATTATGATCCATAGCCCAATAACCCCGTCTTTAATATTTAGCCCAACATCACGATTACTTCGATTTAAATAAGCATAATAATAATTTAGCTACGAGACATTAATTTAAAAAGGTTGAACATAACTTACAATGAGTATTAATAGCGTAGCGTTACACGGACAGAGTTTCGACTTACAAACTTAAAACATTCGCTAACATAACCTTATTATTATTAATCTTAAATTAAAATTAAAATTATAAATATAAATATATGTATTTGAGAGATAGAGAGTAGATGAATATATTGTGTGTAAAATTCGTCCGAAAAATGCTTCAATTTATAAATGTGGCAAGTTGCTGGGTGCCATGCGATCGCATGGTTTTTCTACTTCCTGTCCATGCGATCGCATGACTGTCATTTCCTGGTCACCATGCAACAAAAACGTGGGCTGCTCGAGTTTTATTATAATATATAATATAATATAATATATATAATTTTATATAATTATATATATATTATATTATATTTTTGTGCATAGTTGACTTGTAATTTTAGGTCCGTTGCGTCGCGCGTTGATAGTTGGCTCAGGTCTCGGTTCCGGATTTTCGAACGTCCTTTCGTATATTTAGATATCTTATACTTTGCATTTCGCGGCTTGTACTCTTGTAATTTTTTAGACGTTTCTCATCAATATTTTGAACCACTTGGATTGTATTTTGTACTTTTTAGCGTTTTGGTCGTTTGCGTCTTCAAATCGTCGAATCTGTCTTTTGTCTTCACCTTCTATTATTTAACGAATATCACTTGTAAAAAGAACAATTGCAACTAAAAGCTTGTCTTTCTTGAAGGATAATGTTATGAAATATATGTTCATTTTTAGCATTATCAAATATTCCCACACTTGAGCGTTGCTTGTCCTCAAGCAATATAGAACTTGAATATAACTTTACTAGAATCACTTCTTTATTCTTCACACTTTGTACATCAGTGATTTTAATACGGCGGTATGAACAATGATAGTAACGATGTGGTTTACAGTCCCACATGACTATAAAAATTTAGATCCTTTAGGGAAATTGGATCTTTATGAAAACATTTGATCTTTTTGAAAATTCAATCTAGCTTTTACCATAGATAAATTTTTCGGAATAACCCTTCACCGGTGTTTGCAAAATGTTTGTGGGTTTTGTGGGTTTTAGATTTTAAAATTTTAGCTTAAAACTTATGGTTTTGTGTCACCCACTTGATAACCTTGTATTAGGAAAGCACACGTCCAGTTTACTTGCTCCGTATATTACCTTTCAGTAAACTACCGTCCGGTTGTAAAAGAAAGCGTTGAACAAGCAACTGTTAAGGCAATGTCTAATGACATGCTTTTGATTATGGTCTATATCGTGTCGGATGCAATTACTATCCTTTGTAGGAGCAATAGTAAAGATCACCCTATAGTTTTTTGGTCTGGCACAAGGTCCTGTCTTCGACCATGCTATGCAACCACCGTTCTTACGGTTGACACCCGATTTGGTTCAGGTGACCTAATGAATTCCGGTAAATTCTTAGGATTTTACGTTCAATGGTAATGAACGCATTAAAAATGGGTTTTCAGAAAACAAATCGGTTTGTAAATTTATCAAAATATTTTCTCGTTCAAGCTCGAGTTTAGATATCATCGAATTCCATGAGTTTGAATTCTCAATCTTTAAAGTCAATCTCAAGGAGTGAATAATATCAGGCTTAAAAGCTGACTTTTGATCTTTTAAGGAGATTATCCTTTCTGGGGATCTGATTCATTAGTCTTATAAGCTAATTTGCACGGTGCCCCCCATTGTACGAGACAGATCCTCTCGTGGTTAGGATAAGTCTGACCACTTGGCGACCCTGTTTTAATGCTGAGGTCCGTGGATTTTCAGCTAATTTTCGAGAAAACTTTTCAAGGTTTTTCGTAGACTCTACAACTGGTCTGGACGACAACTTCCTGACCTAAATCAAGAAGCGCGTGTCTTTTTCTTGGAAGACTTTACTTCCTTTTAAATTCCATTACAATAAACTGGGTAAAACTTGAATAAAATCGTCCAAAACAAAAGTATCTTCAATTATTTGTACAAAAATATGTGATATATGTTCTAAATAACTTGGTAAATTTTTCTCACACTTGGCTTTTATTTTCCTTTCTTTGCCTTTTTATTCTCCTCTACTCCATTTTAAATGAATTCAAGCATTTTGTTTGTTTCTCAATTTATGTCCTTTCCGAGGTAACAATAATTTCGGTGTTAACACCTAGTTTTATCGTTCATAAATATGTATAAACATGATTTTGAATTCATTTATTTGAAATTTTTTTTAAAATTTTACTAGAATTGGGTAGTCAGTATATATAAGACTAGGGTTGTTCTTTATTATCAGAGAGCACTAGATTCTAATACAACTACTGCGTTACTAGTATTTTTAATGGTAACCAAGTGTTTAAATTAAAATTTTAAAACCCGAAAGAATTTAACCCCTCCCCACACTTAAGATCTTGCAACGCCCTCATTTGCAAGAAATCAGTAGCAATTTAAATTATTGAGGGTGATTAGCGTAGAAAAATGATTAAATTTTACCAAAGTTTCCAAACATATTGTTGTTTGTGTTGAATGATAAATGGTGCACATCATTTGTTCATTCCATCTGTTGTTACATCACACTTGTTTTTCGTTTTGTCGTCAAAATTAATAGCTTTTGCTGAACTTAATGCCCGTCTTTGAAAATGCGCTGTTTTACCCTGTTGTGTACATGAGATAAAATACATACAATACAAATATAAACATGCATGGTAATTTGAAATGGGACTTAATATCCCACTTTCAAATTACAAAAATGAAATATTAGTACAAAATAATAAAAATATTAAACATTACATTAAAGTATCAAAATGTTAAATGTTTAACATAAATAGATAAAAATAATAAAAGAGAAGACATCACCAATGGAACACTATTGATTTGGATAGGGGTTCCAGTTCATATCATCGTTCGGGTTCCATGGTTGGTGATAGGTGTTCTGGTAGGCTTGATTGGGGTCGTACAGGTCATAGGGTGGTCGCATGTCAGGCTGATGTGGTGGATAGTAAGCAGACCGAGTCGGGATGTAGTTATTTGGTACCTGATATAATAGCTGGCTCATGATTTGGTGCTGATAAACTTGCCAGCTATCGTGTTGGCGTCGCCTGGAAGTCTCATACTCATTCGCGGCTTGCCACTGCTCATACCGACGATGCCTATGATCATTAGTCATTTCTACCTCATCTATACGCTGGAAAACGTCAGTAGCACTATCCCTAATGACATCCCTAATGTCATCCGCTTTCGCCATCTCCTCATCCGAACCCCTCTCTACCTGTGGATGGCGGCCCTGATATTGTATTGCCTGATTGCGTCTCCTAGTCAATACCTTTGCACCTTGATAGGCTTGCAAACCTAAAGTCTCGTCCTGTTCCCTAACCACCATCATTGGACCCCCTTGTTCCCTATCTACACCTAAATACTCTCTGATAATGCTAAAAACGAACATATATATCATAGCATTATCCTTCAAGAAAGACAAGCTTTTGGTTGCAATTGTTCTATTTACAAGTGATATTCGTTTAAATAATAAAAGGTGAAGATAAAAGACAGATTCGACGATTTGAAGACGCAAATGACCAAAAAGCTAAAAAGTACAAAGTACAATCAAAGTGGTTCAAATTATTGATGAGAAACGTCTAAAAATTACAAGAGTACGAGCCGCAAAACGCAAAGTACAAGATAATAAATTGTACACAAGGACGTTCGAAAATCCGGAACCGGGACCAGAGTCAACTCTCAATGCGCGACTCAACGGACTAAAAATTACAAGTCAACTATGCACATGAATATAATATAATATATAATTAATTCTTAAAATTATATATATTATATTATATAATTAAAACCGTCGGCAAACAATAAAACAAAGTTATGTGAGCTGTCCCTAGACTCCATGCGATTGCATGGCATATGCAAAGGAAGCTTATGTGATCGCATGGTCCTGAAATGCTGGCCACATGTATAAAAGGCGACGAATTAAGCAAAACAAAAACACATCTTTTTCTATCCACACTCTCTCACGATATATATATATATATATATATATATATATATATATATATATATATATATATATATATATATATATATATATATATATATATATAATTTATAATTTTAATTTAAGATTAATAATAATAAGGGTATGTTAGCAAATGTTGTAAGTGTGTAAGTCGAAATTCTGTCCGTGTAACGCTACGCTATTATTAATCATTGTAAGTTATGTTCAACCTTTTTAAATTAATGTCTCGAAGCTAAGTTATTATTATGCTTATTTAAATTGAAGTAATCGTGATGTTGGACTCAAATATTAAAGACGGGGTTATTGGGCTTTGTACCATAATTGGGGTTCGGACAAAAGACCGACACTTGTGGAAATTAGACTATGGGCTATTAATGGGCTTTATATTTGTTTAATTGAATGATAGTTCGTTAATATAATATAAAGATTTACAATTGGACGTACCTATAAATAACCATATACACTCGATCGGACACGATGGGCGGGATATTTATAAGTACTAATAATCATTCATTTGACCGGACACGGGAATGGATTAATAGTCAATGGACTCATTAAAACAGGGGTGAATTATGTACAAGGACACTTGGCATAATTGTTAACAAAGTATTAAAACCTTGGGTTACACGCAGTCGATATTCTGGTGTAATTATTAAACAAAGTATTAAGACCTTGTTACAGTTTAAGTCCCCAATTAGTTAGAATATTTGACTTCGGATATAAGGATAATTTGACGAGGACACTCGCACTTTATATTTATGACTGATGGACTGTTATGGACAAAAACCAGATGGACATATCGAATAATCCAGGACAAAGGATAATTAACCCATGGTAATAAACTAAAATCAACACGTCAAACATCATGATTACGGAAGTTTAAATAAGCATAATTCCTTTAATTCATATTTCATCGCACTTTTATTTACTGTCATTTTATTCATTGCATTTTTATTTATCGCACTTTTTAATTATCGTATTTTTTAATTATCGCAATTTTATTTATCGTCATATTATTTATCGCACTTTAAATTATTGCATTTTAATTATCGTCATTTACTTTACGCTTTAAATTAAGTTATATTTATTTTTAATATTTTACATTAGGTTTTAACTGCGACTTAAGACATAAAATTGACAAACCGGTCATTAAACGGTAAAAACCCCCTTTTATAATAATAATACTACTTATATATATATATATATATATATATATATATATATATATATATATATATATATATATATATATATATATATATACATACAAATATAGTTTTAAAAATATAGCGTTAAACTTGGCTAGTTCCCTGTGGAACGAACCGGACTTACTAAAAACTACACTACTGTACGATTAGGTACACTGCCTATAAGTGTTGTAGCAAGGTTTAGGTATATCCACTCTATAAATAAATAAATAACTTGTGTAAAATTATATCGTATTTAAAAGTATTTCGTATAAAAATATAACTATTTCGTATAGACCTCTGCGCACATCAAGTATTTTTGGCACCGCTGCCGGGGATCACTTAACGCCGAAGCGAAAAGCTATTTTTTTTAAAAAAGATTTTTATTAAGTTTTAATTTCTTTTTGTAAAAATACGTTTTAAATATTAAAAATACAAAAATATAAAAAGAAAAACGAAATGTATATATTTTTAAGAGTTTGTTTAAAATATAAAGTTTTTCTATTTCTATTTAGTTTTTAAAAATTAAGTTTTTATTCATTTTATATAACTAAATTAAAAACAGAAATATAAAAAAAAAGTATAAAAAGTATTCGGGCTACACTATAGCAGCCCAATTTGTGATCTGAATATCTGGGCCATGCGACCGCATGAACCCGTAGGCTAAAACTCATGCGACCGCATGAGATTGTCTAACACGCAAGGATTGAACCTGGTACTTTATTAATTACGGAGTATAATTTAATTATTATTATTAGTAAACCCTAATTAGGGTTAATTATTATATTAATTAGTTTTAGTTTTATTTATTTTGTATTTTTAAGTTATAATTAGTTTTATTAATATAATAAATTAATACTTTTATAAAAATAATAATATAAAAATAATATTTTTGTAAAATTGTATTTTTATAACTTTAAGTCTATTTTTATAAATTGTATATTTTAATCGTTTATTCGTAATTTGTAATTTTTCATTCGTATTTAATTTTAAACTTAGTATTTTGCCATAATTATTGTTTATATTTCTAGATTTTTAGACTTTGCTGTAAAATCCCTTAAGTACTTTTTCTTTAGACTAAGATTTAGGTGCTTTAGAATTTTGCGACGCCGTTTTACGTTTTAGTGCCTTTTTAAGTTATTGCCGTTTTGGATATAGAATTCCTTTAAGCTTTAATACCTTTAGACGTAAGTTTTAATATTTAGTTTTTAGACTTTTGAGTTTCGACGCTTTTCTTTCTTATTTTTATTTTTCGACCTTTTATTTTTTTTCGACATTTTTCGATGCGCTCTTTTTCTTTCTTATTTCTCGACGCTCTAGTTTTTAGGACATAGAATTTTCTATTTCTTCTCTAAAATTTCAAAACGAAAAATTATTTTAAGTGATTAAATTGATAGACATCCAAAATTTTCTGGTTCGTAGTAATAGTTGGATTTGTTAGTGGCGAGTTGTGGGCTTCCGATTTAAAGGGTCCTAGCTACCTGCTGCATCTATTGGCTATTCGAAACGTGAGCAAAATCAGAAAAGTCTATTAATTTGATAACTTATATAATTTTTATCTTTTATAACTAATAGGATATTCTGTGAATGCACCGAGCAAAACGTTCACCACCTTTTATACGTTCACCACATGTAACTCGATCAAGACATCTAGCTAACATTGTCGCCGTTGATTTTTCTTTAGAATCATCATCAAGTCGACCAAGTACTCCAGTTCAAATTTCCGATAATCCATTTTTTGAACCCGACCTCACAATTGAGAATCTGGAGGATATTCAGGGACAATTCAGAGATCCTGAACCACTAATCATTCCTCCTGAACCACAAATCACTCATCCAGAGATTATCGAGGAAGAAACCATTAAATCAGAATCCCTTAGTGATTCAGATTCAGCAAATTCAATAATGGAAAATATGGAACCTCTAAGTATGGAAGACCGAATGAGAGCTAAACGCACTGGCCAAGGTCACACAATTACTCAACCAGACATTAATGCGCCAGATTATGAAATCAAAGGACAAATCCTACACATGGTAACTAATCAATGTCAATTTAGTGGTGCGCCGAAAGAAGATCCAAACGAACATCTTCGTACCTTTAATAGGATCTGTACACTATTTAAAATCCGAGAAGTGGAGGATGAACAGATCTATCTCATGTTATTTCCCTGGACTTTAAAGGGAGAAGCCAAAGATTGGTTAGAATCGTTACTTGAAGGGGCTATTGATACATGAGATGTTTTAGTTGAAAAATTTCTTAAACAATTCTTTCCGGCATCTAAAGCCGTGAGACTTCAAGGAGAAATAGTTACGTTCACGCAAAAGTCAAATGAAACTCTGTATGAGGCATGGACAAGATTTGGAAAGTTGTTGAGAGGATGTCCGCAACATGGTTTAGACACTTATCAAATAGTACAAATATTCTACCAAGGATGTGACATCACTACAAGAAAAGACATCGATATAGCAGCTGGTGGTTCCATTATGAAGAAAACCGCAACTGAAGCTTACAAAATTATTGATAACACTGCTTCCCACTCACATGAGTGACATCAAGAAAAAGATATCGTTAGATCATCTAAAGCGGCTAGAGCCGATTCTAGCCATGACTTTGATTCCATTTCCGCAAAGATAGATGATGTCGAGAGACGAATGAAAAAAATGACTAAAGATATTCACTCAATATGAATTAGTTGTGAGCAGTGTGGAGGACCACATTTGACAAAAGATTGTCTCAGTATTGAACAAACAATGGAACAGAGAGAGAATGTTTCATACATGAACCAAAGGCCTGGAAATAATTATCAGAATAATTATCAACCGCCAAGACCAATCTACAATCAAAATCAGAATTATAACCGAAATGTTCCATACAACAATCAACAAGGTCCTAACAATCAACAAGTATCCAACAATATTTACAATCAGCAAAGACCTATTTTTTCAATTAAACCACCACAAACCGATGATAAAAAGCCAAATTTAGAAGACATGATGTCGAAACTAGTTGAATCTCAAACTCAATTTTTCACATCTCAGAAACAAACCAATGAACAAAATGCTCAAGTATTTAGAAATCAACAAGCTTCAAATCCAAAATCTGGAACAAGAAGTAAGCAACCTAGCAAGGTTGATAGGTGAAGGAAAACTGGGAAGTCTACCTAGCGATACAAATTCTAACCCCCGGAATGAAACAGCTAAAGCCATTACCACAAGAAGTGGTATTACAATTAAACCACCTGAAATACCTGTAATTTCTGAGGACTCTATTCCTACTCCACAAGAACCACAATTTGAGCAAGATAAGGAAAAAGAATCGGTAGTTGAAAAGGTTAATGAAGATAACACAGTTAAGGCCAAGCCTTATGTTAACCTATACCAACCACCACTTCCTTACCCGAGTAAAATGAGAAAAGAAAGACTTGAAGCTGAGCAATCCAAATTCTTGGATATGTTTAAACAGATAAATGTCAATCTTCCTTTCATTGATGTGATTTCAGGAATGCCTAGATATGCTAAATTCTTGAAAGATCTAATCACAAATAGAAAGAGAATGGAAGAACTTTCGGCTGTTACAATGAATGCTAATTGTTCTGCAGTACTGTTGAATAAGATACCAGAGAAATTATCAGATCCAGGAAGTTTCACAATTCCATGTTTTCTGGGTAGTCTTAGTTCAATAGAAGCATTGGCAGATTTAGGTGCTAGTATAAATTTAATGCCGTATTCACTATACACTAAACTAGACCTTAGAGAATTGAAACCAACACGAATAAGCATACAACTAGCCGATCGATCAGTAAAATATCCTAGAGGGATAATGGAGAACATGCTAGCTAAAGTTGGTACTTTAGTATTTCCAGTAGATTTTGTTATTCTGGACATGGAAGAAGATTCTCGAGTTCCTCTCATATTAGGAAGACCATTCTTAAACACGGCTAAAGCAATAATAGACGTGTTCGGTAAGTAACTGACCCTAAGTATAGAGGACGAGAGTGTTACCTTTTCTGTGGATAGAGCCATGCAACAACCGCAATCTGCAGATGATACATGTTATTATATTCAAACTATAGATTCACATGCAGAATTGTTACAAGAATTTCCAGAATTACAAGGAACAGGAGAATGTTCTTTAGGAGAAAGAACTGAACCAATTGATGAAGCTGAAATGTTAGTTGCACTCATGGCTAATGAATACGAACCAACAACATAAGAAATTCAAATGCTAAAAGAGGAAGACAGATATCGATACAAATCATCGATAGAAGAACCACCGACATTAGAGTTAAAGCCACTTCCAAACCATTTGGAATATGCTTATTTACATGGTGAATCTGAATTACCTGTAATAATATCATCTTCTCTTACTGAAAATGAAAATCTCAACTCATTTCTGTGCTAAAAGCTCATAAACCAGCTATTGCATGGAATATTCATGATATTAAAGGCATAAGTCCTTCGTATTGCATACATAAAATCCTTATAGAAGAAGGTCATAAAACGTATGTGCAACGCCAATGAAGACTAAATCCTAATATGCAAGATGTTGTTAAGAAAGAAATTATTAAACTACTAGATGCAGGTTTAATTTATCCAATCTCTGATAGTCCATGGGTAAGCCCAGTTCAATGCATACCTAAGAAGGGTGGCATGACTGTCATCACAAATGAAAAAAATGAGCTTATTCCTACTAGGACTGTAACAAGATGGCGTGTTTGTATTGATTATAGAAAATTAAATGACGCCACCAGAAAAGATCACTTTCCCTTACCTTTCATTGATCAAATGTCAGAAAGATTAGCCGGAAACAGTTACTATTGTTTTCTTGATAGTTTCTCCGGATATTTTTAAATTCCAATAGCACCCGAGGACCAAGAGAAAACCACGTTCACGTGCCCTTATGGTACTTTTGCTTACAAATGCAAGCCATTTGGACTTTGCAACGCCCCTGCAACCTTTCAAAGGTGCATGATGGCAATTTTTTACGACATGATAGAAGAATGCATGGAAGTTTTCATGGATGACTTTTCAGTCTTCGGTGATACTTTTGAATCATGTCTAGTTAATCTTAAACGAATGCTTATTAGATGTGAACAATCAAATCTAGTTCTTAATTGGGAGAAATGCCATTTCATGGTTAAAGAAGGCATCGTTCTTGGTCACAAAATTTCAAAGGAAGGAATTGAAGTGGATAGAGCTAAAGTAGATGTAATTGCTAAACTTCCACATCCCACCAATGTTAGAGGAGTTAGGAGTTTTCTAGGGCATGCCGGTTTTTACCGACGTTTCATAAAATATTTTTCTAAAATTGCCACTCCTATGAATAAACTCCTAGAAAAAGATGCTCCATTCATATTTTCAGATGAATGCATCAAATCTTTTAATATTCTTAAAGAAAAACTCACTAATGCACCGATCATGATAACTCCGAAATAGAATCTACCATTTGAACTCATGTGCGATGCAAGTGATTTTGCAATGGGAGCCGTTTTAGGACAAAGGATTGAAAAACGATTTCAACCTATTTATTACGCTAGTAAGACATTTTAAGGAGCACAAATGAATTACACAACTACTGAAAAAGAACTCCTTGCCATTGTCTTTGCTTTTGACAAATTTCGTTCATATCTCGTTCTAGCTAAAACGGTGGTCTATACCGACCATTCTGCTCTTACATACCTATTTTCAAAACAAGATGCCAACCCAAGATTAATTCGTTGGATCTTACTCTTACAAGAGTTCGATATTGAAATCCGAGACAAAAAGGGAGCAGAAAATCTCGCCGCTGATCATCTTTCTCGTCTTGAAAATCCTGAATTAGAAGTTCTAAATGAATCGGCCATACAAGATAACTTTCCTGATAAATATCTATTAAAGATAGATTATAATGAAATTACATGGTTTGCAGACTATGCAAACTACTTAGTATGTGGATTCCTTAAAAAAGGGTTGTCGTACCAAAAACGAAAGAAATTCTTTAGTGATATAAAACACTATTTCTGGGAAGATCCACATTTGTTTAAAAGTTGTCCCGATGGAATAATACGCCGATGTGTATTCGGGGATGAAGCCAGTCAAATCTTAAACCATTATCACACAGGACCAACAGGAGGACATTATGGGCCTAAACTCACAGAAAGAAAAGTTTACGATGATGGATTCTATTGGCCTACAATTTTCAAAGACGCACACCTTCTTTGTAAATCCAGTGATGCTTGTCAAAGGGCCATAAAAATAAGTCAACGTGATGAAATGCCACAAAATGTTATTCAAGTATGTGAAGTATTTGACGTTTGGGATATTGACTTTATGGGTCCATTTCCAAAATCTCATAATAATCTCTACATTCTCGTTGCCATTGATTATGTATCTAAATGGGCGGAAGTACAAGCTCTCCCAACTAACGATGCATGAGTTGTAGTCAACTTTTTAAAACATCTTTTTGCAAGGTTCGGAACACCGAAAGCTTTAATAAGTGATCGGGGTACTCATTTCTGTAATAATCAACTTGAGAAAGTTCTCAAAAGATATGGAGTAACTCATAAAATCTCAACCGCTTATCATCCACAAACAAGTGGACAAGTTAAAAATACCAACCTAGCTTTAAAACGTATTCTAGAGAAAACCGTAGGATTAAATCCAAAGGAATGGTCCATGAAATTGGAGGATGCACTCTGGGCTTTTAGAACAGCCTACAAAACTCCAATTGGAACCACACCTTTTAAACTCGTTTACGAAAAAGCATGTCACCTTCCAGTAGAAATTGAGCACAAAGCATTTTGGGCTTTGAAGACATGTAATCTTGATTTGCATGAAGCCGGACGTCTACGGTTATGTCAATTAAATGAATTAGAAGAATTAAGACATGAAGCATACGAAAATTCGTTAATCTATAAAGAAAGAACGAAGAAATGTCATGATAAAAGAATCAGAAGTTCAAAAGAATTTAAAGAAGGAGACAGAGTTCTTCTTTTCAATTCACGATTCAAGTTATTTCCTGGAAAATTGAAATCAAGATGGTCTGGACCATTCATAGTCAAAAGAGTTTTTCCGTACGGAACAGTAAAATTATTAAATTCAAATGGGATTGAATTTAAGGTTAATGATCACAGAGTTAAACATTACATAGATAATCCAATGGAAGTTGAAGATGAAGTTAATCACAATTTCGATACCACAGCTAACTAAGTGTGGGAAGATTCGAATCTTTTTAGGGTAATATGTATTTCTGTTAGAGTTAGATATTCTGTTTTCGTGTAGTTCCCGAGAATGGAATCCGAATGGTCTTTCCCTAGCAGACCCTAAAGAACTAGTCTTCTCCCTCCATTCTGAATTTTTATTTTTTTTAGGTTTTACGAGATGAAGAATTCCTTTGATCTGAACCATGGTCTACTACTACACACTTTGATTACTAAACGTAATAATGACACACTCTCGAGTGAAGTGGTATCATTCATAAGAGGCAAAATGGACGAAGTAAGGAGAGAACTCAGGAAAGATCATCATAAGATACATTTTGCTAAAGGAAAATCAAAATCCGCAACAAAAAGAAGAGCACGATACCTTGAAAGATGTTATAAATGCGAAAAATGGTCACACGAAGGTAAATGTTCAAACATATTCAAATACCGAATTTGTTACTCTATGCAGAGTAGGACTGTTCATATGTTTAGAAGAAAAGATATTGAAGAATCCAGGTTACGCTTATGTAGCTATGGAAAACCAAATCACACGACTCTCCTATGAGTCAGCTAAATCAGGTCTCTGAGAATTCTTTCTCACAGGTAAGTATGTACAGTTTTTATTTGTTTTTATTTATTGCTTTTAACCTTTTGATAATAAACGCTAAATCGTTCGCTATAAAGTATTAAATTGATATTCAATAAAATTAGGTATGCGAAATAAAAATTATTGATATCGTACAAAAATTTATTACATCACTGCGAAATTTACCGTTTATTCTTAAGGTATAAATATCTTTTATCAATCAACCCAAAATATTTTAAAAATTCGTCATGAGTAAAACTAGGTTATGGAACCGAAATTACTTTACCCAAAAGAGAGACGTATATTTTTGATAATATTTGATTGATTAAAGTAGGATAAAAGAATAAAAAGATTTTTAATTTTAATTTTTACCTTGTTTTTAAAATTAATATATAAATATTAAATTATTAATGTAAATTTTTAAAACCAATATTATTAAGTTTTTAAATATTTTTTTAAAAAAATTAATTTTTTTAATATAAGTTTAAAAAATTAATGTATAAAAATATTAATGATATTTATATGAATTTTTAATTTTACGCATTTTAAATTTAAGTTTGGTGTGAATTTAAAAACAAAAATTTACTTTATTTCATTAAGTTAAAAATTTGATATTTAAAATTCGTCGTAAGTTGAAAACTAGGTCGTTGAACCGAAATTGCTTTACCCGAGGGCGGGACGAGAAATTTTGTTATCATTATTTTTAATCTTATTGAATTAAAGTATGCCAAAAACATTAAAAAATCAAAAATCTTTGCTTTTAAAACCACGCTTAAAAATGACAAATTATAAAATTTTGTCGAGGGACGGATTAGGACAACGATCCGAAACGACCTCGTCCTAAATAACAAGGAAAACAAAATTTTAAATTTATTTAATTATTTGTTTTATAAGTTAAAGATTTTGATATATAAAAAAAAAAAAAAAAAAAGCAGGGACCTCATGCGATCGCATGAGATTTACCCTGTAACCTCATGCGATCGCATGAAGGCAGAAAACTGGTCAGGAGCATAAGTCAGTCGACCTGCTCTTTCTTCACACAACACACATACACAAACACGAACACACACCAAACTCAACCAAATTTCGTCCTAAAATCAACTACAATCATGTCTTTCTTTAGATGGGGAGGGAAAAAGGTAAAGATTTCACCCCTAAACTCTTTAAATTTTCAGTTTTAGTGTTCTTGAGCTAATTTTTACCTAATTTAATTTTGTTAATTTCTAGTGTAATTTGAGTTAAATTGTTAGTATATTATGCATGTATAACCTAGATTGATACTATTTAACATGAATTGAAGCCTTAAACTTCAAAATTTTTAGAAATCTAGAGTTTGTGTTCTTGAGCAATTTGGGGCTTTTTGATATAAACAGGTTATGGTCGATTTTTGTCATGAATTATTGCTAAATTAAGTAGTGTAACATGTTTAGGTAGCTAAATGATCCAAACTTTGATCCTAAACATGATTTTTGAGAATTAAAGTGGACTTTTTAATTTGAAAATTCATGAACTTGATTAAATTGATGTAAATGCCATTTGAAACTTGTCTAATTGCTAGTAATGATTATTTTGACATGTTATTTGAGTAGAATGCTTATGAACTTTGTAAACATTTTCATATATGCTTATTTGAAAAAGTGTAGAATTGATAAAAATATGAAAATGAGCATGAGTTTAATATGGATTAAACATGTCATTGTAATTGTTTCAAGTTGTTATTTTGCTAACACTAATGCATATTTGGATGCACAAATTTTGTGTTTAATGTGTTTTGCAGAAATATACCGAATCTGGCGGTGGATCATCATCCAGACAACCTGAAAACGAACCTGAACCAGAAATGCAATATGAACCAGAACCTGAACAGGAACAACAACAGGAACAACAATATCATAATGATCAACACATACCGTATTATGATCCGCAACAAGAATATGTTAATGCCTACGTATAATTTCTGATTCATCCAATAATAGAACACCCAACGATTTATGAAGAACAGTTGCATCTCAATTTGAGATTTGATCGAAGCTGGAGAGATTACCCGACGTACCAAAGTAACAAATTTAAATTGGTACCGAAAAATGTAGAAGTACCGAGGTTAATCGATTGGGAGCCTTTGGAAAGGGTCCAACTAGCTAACTCAGTTAGGCAGCATCTGATCCAAAGGTATGGTAACTCTTCTTTTCCCGATTGGGAACGTTTATTCACCATTCGTAGGCCTGTATATAAAGAGTGGTGTATTGAGCTTATGAGTACTATATCACTTGATGCGGATGTAGTTAGGTTAGACGATAGAAATTTTCTTAGATTTTTACTTGGCCGTAGGATGTATAGGATGTCCATGCTGGACATGGCCAGGGCTTTACAGATTTACACTCCCGGTGAATTACTACTACCTAATTGTGCAAATTTGATTTATCATGGTGAAAGGGTAGATAGGAATTTTGACGCTGACGCCGTCTGGAGGCGTATGTCAAATTATAATGTTTTTACGCTGGGAGGAAGACACTCCTATTTAGATATTAACAAAGCCGAGCTTCGTATTATACATAGATTTTTAGCTAATTCGATTACACAAAGAGGTAACAACAAGGAGAAAGTGACTCAACACGATTTATTTTACCTTAAGTGTATTCGAAACACTAGAAGCTTTGTTAATATCCCCTACTGTGTTGGTTTTTATCTGTCCAAAATGGTGGAAGGAATATAGGACGGGGGAATAATAGGAGGAGGTATTTTTGTTACTCTCATTGGAGAGTATTTAGGTGTAGATAGGGATCAAGGGGGTCCACTAATGGTATGTAGGGAACAGGTTGAGACTTTAGGATTGCGGGTCAATCAGGGTGCAAAGGTATTAAAGAGAATACGCAATCAGGCAGTACCATATAAGGGTCATCATCCACAGGTAGAGAGAGGTTCAGATGAGGAAATGGAGGAACCGGATGACATTAGGGATGTCATTAGGGAGGCTGTTACTGACGTTTACCAGCGTATAGATGAGGTAGAAATGATAAACGAGACTAGACATAGTCAGTTAGAGCAGTGGCACGCCGAGAATGTGTACGAGCATTCTAGGCAATGACAACATGATAGGTGGCACTATCATCAGCATCAGATCATGAGCCAGCTATAACCTCATGTACCAAATAACTACGCACCGACCCGACCTGCTTACTATCCTCCACACCAGCCTGATATGCGACCACCATTTACTCTCTACAACCCTAACCAGGCCTATCAGTACACCTATAACCAACCGTGGAACCCGACCGACGACATGAACTGGAACTCCTATCCAGATTGATACAGTTCCCGTTGGTGATTTCTATGATTGTTATCTTTTTATTATTTTTATTTATTTATGTTTAAACATATAATATTGTGATACTTTTATGTATGTTTTAACATTTTTATTATGTTGTACTAATATTTCATATTTGATTTGAAAGTGGGATGTTAAGTCCCATTTCAAATTACCATGCATGTTATTATTTGTATGTATGTATATTGTCAATTGTACACAACAGGGTAAAACAGCGAATTTTCAAAGACTGGCATTAAGTTCAGCAAAAGCTACTAATTTTGACGACAAAACGAAAAACAAATGTGATGTAACAATAAGATGGAATGAACAAATGATGTGCACCATTTATCATTCAACAAACAAACGCCAATATGTTTGGAAACTTTGGTAAAATTTAATCATTTTTCTACGCTAATCACCCTCAATAATTTAAATCGTTACTGATTTCTTGCAAATGAGGGCACTGCAAGATCTTAAGTGTGGGAAGGGGTTAAATTCTTTCGGATTTTTAAAATTTTTGACTTATACACTTGGTTACCATTAAAAATACTAGTAACGCAGTAGTTGTATTAGAATCTAGTGCTCTCTGATAATAAAGAACAGCCCTAGTCTTATATACTGACTACCCAATTCTAGTAAAAATTTTCAAAATTTTCAATTAAATGAACTCAAAATCAGGTTTATACAAATTTATGAACGATAAAACTAGGTGTTAACACCGAAATTATTGTTACCTCGGAAAGGACATAAATTGAGAAACAATCCAAAATGTTAGAATTTATTTAAAATGGAATAGAGGAAAATAAAAAGGCAAAGAAAGGAAAATAAAAGCCAAGTGTGGGAAAAATTTACCAAGTTATTTAGAACATATGTCACATATTTTTGTATAAATAATTGAAAATACTTTTGTTTTGGACGATTTTAATCAAGTTTTACCCAGTTTATTGTAATAGAATTTAAAAAGGAAGTAAAGTCTTCCGAGAAAAAGACACGCACTTCTTGATTTAGGTCAGAAAGTTGTCGTCCAGACCAGTTGTAGAGTCTACGAAAAACCTTGAAAAGTTTTCTCGAAAATCAGCTGGAAATCCACGGACCTCAGCATCAAACAGGGTCGCCAAGTGGTCAGACTTATCCTAACCATGAGAGGATTTGTCTCGTACAATGGGGGGCACCATGCAAATTAGCTTATAAGACTAATGAATCAGATCCCCAGAAAGGATAATCTCCTTAAAAATCAAAAATCAGCTTTTAAGCCTGATATTACTCAATCCTTGAGATCGACCTTAAAGATTGAGAATTACAAACTCATGGAATTCGATGATATCTAAACTCGAGTTTGAACGAGAAAATATTTTGATTAAATTACAAGCCGATTTGTTTTCTGAAAACCCTATTTTCAATGCGTTCATTACCATTGAACGTTAAATTCTAGGAATTCACCTGGAATTCATTAGGTCACCTGAACCAAATCAGGTGTCAACCGTAAGAACGGTGGTTGCATAGCATGGTCAAAGACAGGACCTTGTGCCAGACCGAAAAACTATAGGATGATCTTTACTATTGCTCCTACAAAGGATAGTAATTGCATCTGACACGTTATAGACCATAATCAAAAGCATGTCACGGGACATTGCCTTAACAGTTTCTTGTTCAACGCTTTCCTTTACAACCAGACGTTAGTTTACCGAAAGGTAATGTACGGAGCAAGTAAACTGGACGTGTTGCTTTCCCAATACAAGGTTACCAAGTGGGTGACACAAAACCGCAAGTTTTGAGCTAAAATTTTCAAATCTAAAACCCACAAAACCCACAAAAATATTTTGCAAACACCGGTGAAGAGTTATTCCGGAAAACTTATCTAGGGTAAAAGCTAGATTGAATTTTCAAAAAGATTAAATGTTTTCATAAAGATTCAATTTCCGAAAGGATCTAAATTTTCATAGTCATGTGGGACTGTAAACCACATCGTTACTACCATTGTTCATACCGACGTATAGAAATCATTGATGTACAAAGTGTGAAGAATAAAGAAGTGATTCTAGTATTTTTATTTCAAGACTATATTGCTTGAGGACAAGCAACACTCAAGTGTGGGAATATTTGATAATGCTAAAAACGAACATATATTTCATAGCATTATCCTTCAAGAAAGACAAGCTTTTGGTTGCAATTGTTCTATTTACAAGTGATATTCGTTTAAATAATAAAAGGTGAAGACAAAAGACAGATTCGATGATTTGAAGACGCAAATGACCAAAAAGCTAAAAAGTACAAAGTACAATCAAAGTGGTTCAAATTATTGATGAGAAACGTCTAAAAATTACAAGTGTACGAACCGCAAAATGCAAAGTACAAGATATTAAATTGTACGCAAGGACGTCCGAAAATCCGGAACCGGGACCAGAGTCAACTCTCAACGCGCGACGCAACGGACTAAAAATTATAAGTCAACTATGCACATGAATATAATATAATATATAATTAATTCTTAAAATTATATATATTATATTATATAATTAAAACCGTCGGCAAACAAGAAAACAAAGTTATGTGAGCTGTCCCTAGACTCCATGCGATCGCATGGCATATGCAAAGGAAGCTCATGCGATCACATGGCCCTGAAATGCTGGCCACATCTATAAAAGGCGACGAATTCAGTGAACAAAAACACATCTTTTTCTATCCACACTCTCTCACGATATATATATATATATATATATATATATATATATATATATATATATATATATATATATATATATATATATATATATATATATATATATATAAAATTTATAATTTTAATTTTAATTTTAGATTAATAATAATAAGGGTATGTTAGCAAATGTTGTAAGTGTGTAAGTCGAAATTTTGTCCGTGTAACGCTACGCTATTATTAATCATTGTAAGTTATGTTCAACCTTTTTAAATTAATGTCTCATAGCTAAGTTATTATTGTGCTTATTTAAATTGAAGTAATCGTGATGTTGAGCTAAAATATTAAAGACGGGGTTATTGGGCTTTGTACCATAATTGGGGTTTGGACAAAAGCCCGACACTTGTGGAAATTAGACTATGGGCTATTAATGAGCTTTATATTTGTTTAATTGAATGATAGTTCGTTAATTTAATATAAAGATTTACAATTGGACGTACCTATAAATAACCATATACACTCGATCGAACACGATGGGCGGGATATTTATAAGTACTAATAATCGTTCATTTGACCGGACACGAGAATGGATTAATAGTCAATGGACTCATTAAAACAGGGGTGAATTATGTACAAGGACACTTGGCGTAATTGTTAACAACGTATTAAAACTTTGAGTTACACGCAGTCGATATCCTAGTGTAATTATTAAACAAAGTATTAAGACCTTGTTACAGTTTAAGTCCCCAATTAGTTAGAATATTTGACTTCGGATATAAGGATAATTTGACGAGGACACTCGCACTTTATATTTATGACTGATGGACTGTTATGGACAAAAACCAGATGGACATATCGAATAATCCAGGACAAAGGACAATTAACCCATGGTAATAAACTAAAATCAACACGTCAAACATCATGATTACGGAAGTTTAAATAAGCATAATTCCTTTAATTCATATTTCATCGCACTTTTATTTACTGTCATTTTATTCATTGCATTTTTATTTATCGCACTTTTTAATTATCGTACTTTTTAATTATCGCAATTTTATTTATCGTCATTTTATTTATCGCACTTTAAATTATTGCATTTTAATTATCGTCATTTACTTTACGCTTTAAATTAAGTTATATTTATTTTTAATATTTTACATTAGGTTTTAACTGCGACTTAAGATATAAAATCGACAAACCGGTCATTAAACGGTAAAAACCCCCTTTTATAATAATAATACTACTTATATATATATATATATATATATATATATATATATATATATATATATATATATATATATATATATATATATACAAATATAGTTTTAAAAATATAGCGTTAAACTTGGCTAGCTCCCTATAGAACGAACCGGACTTACTAAAAACTACACTACTGTACGATTAGGTACACTGCCTATAAGTGTTGTAGCAAGGTTTAGGTATATCCACTCTATAAATAAATAAATAACTTGTGTAAAATTGTATCGTATTTAATAGTATTTCGTGTAAAAATATAACTATTTCGTATACACCTCTGCGCACATCACTCTCCAATAAGAGTAACAAAAATACTTCCTCCTATTATTCCCCCTTCCTGTATACCTTCCACCATTTTGGACAGATAAAAACCAACACAGTAGGGGATATTAACAAAGCTTCTAGTGTCTCGAATGCACTTAAGGTAAAATAAATCGTGTAAGGTCATTTTCTCCTTGTTGTTACCTCTTTGTGTAATCGAGTTTGCTAAGAATCTATGTATTATACAAAGTTTGGCTTTATTAATATCTAAATAGGAGTGTCTTCCTCCCCGTGTAAACACATTAAAATTTGACATACGCCTCCAGATGGCGTTAGCGTCAAAATTTATATCTACCCTCTCACCATGATAAATCAAATTTGTACAATCAGGTGATAGTAATTCAGCGGGAGTGTAAATCTGTAAAGCCCTGGCCATGTCCAGCATGCACATCCTGTACATCCTACGGCCAAGTAAAAATCTAAGAAAACTCTTATCGTCTAACCTATCTACATCCTTATTAAAAGCGATAGTACTCATTAGCTCAACACACCACTCTTTATATACAGGCCTATGAGTGGTAAATAAACGTTCCCAATCGAAAAAAGAAGAGCTGCCATACCTTTGGATTAGATGCTGCCTAACTTGGTTAGCTAGGTGGACCCTTTCCAAAGGCTCCCAATCTATTACCCTTGGTACTTCTATATTTTTAGTCCAAAGCTTAAATTAGTTACTTTGGTACGTCGGGTAATCTCTCCAACTTCTATCAAATCTTAAATTGGGATGCAACTGTTCTTCATGAATTGTTGGGTGTTCTATTATATGGTGAACGGAAAATACTACGCAGGCAATAAAAAATTGTGGTTCTGGTTCATAGTATGGTACGTGTTGATCATAATGTTGTTGTTGTTCCGGTTCGTGATATTACATCTCTGGCTGTGGTTCCGGATCAGGTTGCCTAGACGATGATGCACCGTCCGTATCTGTATTTCTCTGCAAAACACATTAAACACAAAATTTGTACATCCAAATATGCATCAGTGTTAGCAAAATAACAAATTAAAACAATTACAATAACATGTTTAATCTATATTAAACTTATACTCTTTTTCATATTTTTATCAATTCTACAATTTTGCAAATAAGCACATATGAAAATGTTTACAAAGTTCATAAGCTTTTATCTCAAATAAGATGTCAAAATAATCATTACTAGCAATTAAACAAGTTTCAAATGGCATTTATATCAAATTAATCAAGTTCATGAATTTTAGACTTAAAAAGTCCACTTTAATTCTCAAAAATTATGTTTAGGATCAAAGTTTGGATCATTTAGCTACCTAAACATGTTACACTACTTAATTTAGTACTAATTCATAACAAAAATTGGCCATAACCTGTTTATATCAGAAAGTCCCAAATTGCTCAAGAACACAAACCCTAGATTTCTAAAATTTTTGAAGTTTAAGGCTTCAAATCATGTTAAATAGCATCAATCTAAGTTATACATGTATAATATACTAACAATTTAACTTTAATTACTCTAGAAATTAACAAAATCAAATTAGGACAAATATTTGTCATTATCACAAAAATTAAGAATTTTATGAGTTTAGGGGTGAAATTTTTACCTTTTTGCTTCCCCATCTGAGAAAATGCATGATTATAGTGGATTATAGAACAAAATTTGGTTGAATTTGGTGAAAAATTGATGATTTTAGGAGTGATTTGGGAGAGTATTCACGTATGTGTGTGTATTGTGAAATGAGACAGAACATAGCTCGATGAGTTTTTGTAATCTGTCCAGTTTTTTTGCCTTCATGCGACCGCATGACTTTAAAGTATAAACCCCATGTGATCGCATGGGGTCCAGCCCTTTTTTTTATAAAAACCTTCACTTATTAAAACATTAATTTAATTAATTAAAATTTTATTTTCCTTGGTATTTAGGACGAGGTCGTTTTGGTAAGTTTACTTAGTCCGTCCCTCGACAAAATTTTAAAATTTGTCATTTTAAAGCGATTGTTTTAAAAGTTAAGATTTTTGGATTTTTTTAATGTTTTTGGCATACTCTAGATCAATAAAATTAAAAATAGTGATAATAAAATTTCTCGTCCCGCCATCGGGTAAAGTATTTTCGGTTCAACGACCTAGTCTTAAACTTACGACGAATTTTATAAATCAATTTTTAACTTGATGAAGTAAAGTACATTTTTGTTTTTAAATTCACACCAAACTTAAATTTAAAATGCGTAAAATTAAAAATTCATATTAATATTATTAATATTTTTATATATTAATTTTACAAACTTATATTGAAAATATTAATTTTTAAAATATTTAAAAACTTAAATATATTGATTTTAAAAATTTATAATAATAATTTAATATTAATTTAAAAATAAGGTAAAAATTAAAATTAAAAATCTTTTTGGTCTTTTATCTCACTTTAATCAATCAAATATTATCAAAAATATATGCCCCTCTTTTGGGTAAAGTAATTTTAGCTATATTACCTAGTTTTACTCCAGACGAATTTCTGAAATATTTTGAATTGAATGATTAAAGATATTTATACCTTTTGAATAAACCGTAAATTTAGCAGTGATGTAATAAATTTTTGTATGATATCAATAATTTCGGTTTCGCATAGCTAATTTTATTGAATATCAATTTAATACTTTATAGCAAACGATTCAGCGTTTATTATCAAAAGGTTAAAAGCAATAAATAAAAACAAATAAAAACTGTACATACTTACCTGTGAGATAGAATTCTCAGAAACCTGTTTTAGCCGACTCATAGGAGAGTCGTGTGATTTGGTTTTCCATAGCTACATAAGCGTAACCTCGATTCTTCAATAACTTTTCTTCTAAACATATGAACGGTCCTTCTCTGCATAGAGTAACAAATTCGGTATTTGAATATGTTTGATTGTTCGAACATTTACCTTCGTGTGACCATTTTTCGCATTTATGACATCTTTCAAGGTGTTGTACTCTTCTTTTTGTTGCGGACTTTGATTTTCCTTTACCAAAATGTATCTTATTATGATTGTTCCTGAGTTCTCTCCTTACTTCGTCCATTTTGCCTCTTATAAATGATACTAGTTCACTCGGGAAGATGTTATTATTACGTTTAGTAATCAAAGCGTGTAGTAGTAGACCGTGGTTCATATCAAAGGAATTCTTCATCTCGTAAAACCTAAAAAAAAAAATTCAGAATGGGGGGAGAAGACTAGTTCTTTAGGGTCTGCTAGGGAAAGACCATTCGGATTCCATTCTCGAAAACTACACGAAAACAGAATATCTAACTCTAACAGAAATTCATATTACCCTTAAAAGATTCGAATCTTCCCACACTTAGTTAGCTGTGGTATCGAAATTGTGATTAACTTCATCTTCAACTTCCATTGGATTATCTATGTAATGTTTAACTCTGTGACCATTAACCTTAAATTCAATCCCATTTGAATTTATTAACTCTACTGTTCCGTATGGAAAAACTCTTTTGACTATGAATGGTCCAGACCATCTTGATTTCAATTTTCCAGGAAATAGCTTGAATCGTGAATTGAAAAGAAGAGCTCGGTCTCCTTCCTTAAATTCTTTTGAACTTCTGATTCTTTTATCATGCCATTTCTTCGTTCTTTCTTTATAGATTAACGAATTTTCATATGCTTCATGTCTTAATTCTTCTAATTCATTTATTTGACTTAATCTTAGACGTTCGGCTTCATGTATATCAAGATTACATGTCTTCAAAGCCTAAAATGCTTTGTGCTCAATTTCTACTGGAAGATGACATGCTTTTCCGTAAACGAGTCTAAAGGTGTGGTTCCAATTGGAGTTTTGTAGGCTGTTCTAAAAGCCCAGAGTGCATCCTCCAATTTCATGGACCATTCCTTCGGATTTGATCCTACGGTTTTTTCTAGAATACGTTTTAAAGCTCTGTTGGTATTTTCAACTTGTCCACTTGTTTGTGGATGATAAGCGGTTGAGATTTTATGAGTTACTCCATATCTTTTGAGAACTTTCTAAAGTTGATTATTACAAAAATGAGTACCCCGATCACTTATAAAAGCTTTCGGTATTCCAAACCTAGCAAAAAGACGTTTTAAGAAGTTGACTACAACTCGTGCATCGTTAGTTGGGAGAGCTTGTGCTTCCGCCCATTTAGATACATAATCAATGGCAACGAGAATGTAGAGATTATTATGAGATTTTGGAAATGGACCCATAAAGTCAATACCCCAAACGTCAAATACTTCACATACTTGAATGACATTTTGTGGCATTTCATCACGTTGACTTATTTTTTCGGCCCTTTGACATGCATCACAAGATTTACAAAGAAGGTGTGCGTCTTTGAAAATTGTAGGCCAATAGAATCCAGCGTCATAGACTTTTCTTGCTGTGAGTTGAGGCCCATAATGCCCTCCTGTTGGTCCTGTGTGACAATGGTTTAAGATTTGACTAGCTTCATCTCCGAATACACATCGGCGTATTATTCCATCGGGACAACTTTTAAATAAATGTGGATCTTCCCAAAAATAGGGTTTTATATCACTAAAGAATTTCTTTCATTTTTGGTACGACAACCCCTTTTCAAGGAATCCACATACTAAGTAGTTTGCATAGTCTGCAAACTATAGAATTTCATTATAATCGATCTTCAAAAGATATTCATCAGGAAAGTTGTCTTGTATGGCCGATTCATTTAGAACTTCTAATTCGGGATTTTCAAGACGAGAAAGATGATCAGCAGCAAGATTTTCTGCTCCCTTTTTGTCTCGGATTTCAATATCGAACTCTTGTAAGAGTAAGATCCAACGGATTAATCTTGGTTTGGCATCTTGTTTCGAAAATAGGTATCTAAGAGCAGAATGGTCGGTATAGACCACCGTTTTAGCTAAAACAAGATATGAACAAAATTTGTCAAAAGCAAAGACAATAGCAAGGAGTTCTTTTTCAGTAGTTGTGTAATTCGTTTGTACTCCTTATAACGTCTTACTAGCGTAATAAATAGGTTGAAATCGTTTTTCAATCCTTTGTCCTAAAACGGCTCCCATTGCAAAATCACTTGCATCGCACATGAGTTCAAATGATAGATTCCAATTTGGAGTTATCATGATCGGTGCATTAGTGAGTTTTTCTTTAAGAATATTAAAAGATTTGATGCATTCATCTGAAAAGATGAATGGAGCATCCTTTTCTAGGAGTTTATTCATAGGAGTGGCAATTTTAGAAAAGTCTTTTATGAAATGTCGGTAAAAACCGGCATGCCCTAGAAAACTCCTAACTCCTCTAACATTGGTGGGATGTGGAAGTTTAGCAATTACATCTACTTTAGCTCTATCCACTTCAATTTCTTCCTTTGAAATTTTATGACCAAGAACGATGCCTTCTCTAACCATGAAATGGCATTTCTTCCAATTGAGTACTAGATTTGATTGTTCGCATCTAATAAGTATTCGTTCAAGATTAACTAGACATGTTTCAAAAGTATCACCGAAGACTGAAAAGTCATCCATGAAAACTTCCATGCATTCTTCTATCATGTCGTGAAAAATTGCCATCATGCACCTTTGAAAGGTTGCAGGGGCGTTGCAAAGTCCAAATGGCTTGCGTTTGTAAGCAAAAGTACCATAAGGGCACGTGAATGTGGTTTTCTCTTGGTCCTCGGGTGCTATTGGAATTTGAAAGTATCTGGAAAAACCGTCAAGAAAACAATAGTAACTATTTTCGGCAAATCTTTCCAACATTTGATCAATGAAAGGTAAGGGAAAGTGATCTTTTCTGGAGGCGTCATTTAATTTTCTATAATCTATACAAACACGCCATCCTGTTACAGTCCTAGTAGAAATAAGCTCATTTTTTTCATTTGTGATGACAGTCATGCCACCCTTCTTAGGTACACATTGAACTGGGCTTACCCATGGACTATCTGAGATTGGATCAATTAAACCTGCATCTAGCAGTTTAATAATTTCTTTCTTAACAACATCTTGCATATTTGGATTTAGTCTTCGTTGGTGTTGCACATGCGTTTTATGACCTTCTTCTATAAGGATTTTATGTGTGCAAAACGAAGGACTTATGCCTTTAATGTCATGAATCTTCCATGCAATAGCTGGTTTATGAGCTTTTAGCACAGAAATGAGTTGAGATTTTTCATTTTCCGTAAGAGAAGACGATATTATTATAGGTAATTCAGATTCACCATGTAAATAAGCATATTCCAAATGGGTTGGAAGTGGCTTTAACTCTAATGTCGGTGGTTCTTCTATCGATGATTTATATCAATATCTGTCTTCCTCTTTTAGCATTTGAATTTCTTCTGTGGTTGGTTCGTAATCATTAGCTATGAGTGTGGCTAACATTTCAGCTTCATCAATTGGTTCAGTCCCTTCTCCTAAAGAACATTCTCCTGTTCCTTATAATTCTGGAAATTCTTCTAACAATTCTGTATGTGAATCTATAGTTTGAATATAATAACATGTATCATCTGCAGATTGCGGTTGTTGCATGGCTCTATCAACAGAAAAGGTAACACTCCCATCCTCTATACTTAGGGCCAATTTCTTACCAAACACGTCTATTATTGCTTTAGCCGTGTTTAAGAATGGTCTTCCTAATATGAGAGGAACTAGAGAATCTTCTTCCATGTCCAGAATAACAAAATCTACTGGAAATACTAAAGTACCAACTTTAACTAGCATGTTCTCCATTATCCCTCTACGATATTTTACTGATCGATCGGCTAGTTGTATGCTTATTCGTGTTGGTTTCAATTCTCCAAGGTCTAGTTTAGCGTATAGTGAATACGGCATTAAATTTATACTAGCACCTAAATCTGCGAATGCTTCTATTGAACTAAGACTACCCAGAAAACATGGAATTGTGAAACTTCCTGGATCTGAGAGTTTTTCTGGTATCTTATTCAACAGCACTGCAGAACAATTAGCATTCATAGTAACAGCCGAAAGTTCTTCCATTTTCTTTCTATTTGTGATTAAATCTTTCAGAAATTTAGCATATCTTGGCATTCCTGAAATCACATCAATGAAAGGAAGATTGACATTTATTTGTTTAAACATATCCAAAAATTTGGATTGCTAGGCTTCAAGTCTTTCTTTTCTCATTTTACTTGGGTAAGGAAGTGATGGTTGGTATGGTTTAACATAAGGTTTAACCTTAACTGTGTTATCTTCATTAACCTTTTCAACTACCGGTTCTGTTTCCTTATCTTGCTCAGGTTGTGGTGCCTGTGGATTAGGAGTAGAGTCATCAGAAATTACAGGTATTTCAGGTGGTTTAAGTATAATACCACTTCTCGTGGTAATGGCTTTAGCTGTTTCATTCTGAGGGTTAGCATTTGTATCACTAGGTAGACTTCCCGATTTTCTTTCACCTATCAACCTCGCTAGGTTGCTCACTTCTTGTTCCAGATTTTGAATAGAAGCTTGTTGATTTCTAAATGCTTGAGCATTTTGTTCATTAGTTTGTTTCTAAGATGTGAAAAATTGCGTTTGAGATTCAACTAGCTTCGACATCATATCTTCTAAATTTGGCTTTTTATCATCGGTTTGTGGTGGTTTAATTGGAAAAATAGGTCTTTGTTGATTGTAAGTATTATTGGATACTTGTTGATTGCTAGGACCTTGTGGGTTGTTGTATGGAACATTTCGGTTATAATTCTGATTGTAGTTTGGTCTTGGCGGTTGATAATTATTTTGATAATTATTTCCAGGCCTTTGGTTCATGTATGAAACATTCTCTCTTTGTTCCATTGTTTGTTCAATACTGAGACAATCTTTTGTTAAATGTGGTCCTCCACACTGCTCACAACTAATTCGTATTGAGTGAATATCTTTAGTCATCTTTTCCATTCGTCTCTCGAAAGCATCTATCTTTGCAGAAATGGAGTCAAAGTCATGGCTAGAATCGGCTCTAGTCGCTTTAGATGATTTAACGATGTATTTTTCTTGATGCCACTCATGTGAGTGGGAAGCAGTGTTATCAATAATTTTGTAAGCTTCAGTTGCGGTTTTCTTCATAATGGAACCACCAGCTGCTATGTCGATGTCTTTTCGTGTAGTAATGTCGCATTCTTGGTAGAATATTTGTACTATTTAATAAGTGTCTAAACCATGTTGCGGACATCCTCTTAACAACTTTCCAAATCTTGTTCACGCCCTATATAGAGTTTCATTTGGCTTCTGTGTGAATGTAACAATTTCTCCTTGAAGTCTCACGGCTTTAGATGCTGGAAAGAATTGTTTAAGAAAATTTTCAACTAAAACATCTCATGTATCAATCGCCCCTTCAGGTAACGATTCTAACCAATCTTTGGCTTCTTCCTTTAAAGTCCGGGGAAATAACATGAGATAGATCTGTTCATCCTCCACTTCTCTGATTTTGAATAGAGTACAGATCCTATTAAAAGTTCGAAGATGTTCGTTTGGATCTTCCTTCGGCGCACCACTAAATTGGCATTGATTAGTTACCATATGTAGGATTTGTCCTTTGATTTCATAATCTGGAGCATTAATGTCTGGTTGAGTAATTGCTTGACCTTGGACAGTGCGTTTAGCTCTCATTCGGTCTTCCATACTTAGAGGTTCCAGATTTTCCATGATTGAAATTGTTGAATCTGAATCACTAGAGGATTTTGATTTAATGGTTTCTTCCTCGACAATCTCTGGTTGAATGATTTGTGGTTCAGGAGAAATGATTAATGGTTCAGGATCTCTGAATTGTCCCTGAATATCCTCCGGATTCTCAATTGTGATGTTGGGTTCAAAAAATGGATTATCGGAAATTTGAATTGGAGTACTTGGTCGACTAGATGACGATTCTAAAGAAAAATCAACGGCAACAATATTGGCTAGATGTCTTGATCGAGTTACAGGTGGTAAACGTATGAAAGGTGGTGAACGTTTTGCTCGGTGCATTCACTGAATATCCTATTAGTTATAAAAATAAAAATTATATAAAGCTATCAAATTAATAGACTTTTCTGATTTTGCCCACGTTTCGAATAGCCAATAGATGCAGCAGGTAGCAAGGACCCTTTAAATTGGAAGCCCACAACTCGCCACTAACAAATCCAACTATTACTACGAACCAGAAAATTTTGGATGTCTATCAATTTAACCGCTTAAAATAATTTTTCGTCGACGTTTGAAAAAAATAAAGAAAATTCTATGTCCTAATAACTAGAGCGTCGAGAAATAAGAAAGAAAAAGAATGCGTCGAAAAAATAAAAGGTCAAAAAATAAGCGTCGAAAAATAATAATAAGAAAGTAAAGCGTCGAAACTTAAAATTCTAAAAACTAAATATTAAAAGTTGCGTCTAAAGGAAATAAAACTTAAAGGAATTCTATATCCAAAACGGCAATAACTTAATTAGGCACTAAAATCTATCAAATACGGCGTCGCAAAATTCTAAAGCACCTAAATCTTATTCTATAGAAAAAGCACATAAGGGATTTTACGGCAAAGCCTAAAAATTTAGAAATAAAAAATATAACTACGGCAAAAACTAAGTTTAAAACTAGTTACGAACGGTAAAAATACAAATTACAAATTAAAAGATTAAAATATACAATTTATAAAAATATTATTTTTATATAAAAGTATTAATTTATGAAGTTAATAATAATATTTAAACTTAAAATTACAAATTAAAACTAAACTAAATATAAATATATATATTAATTAAACCCTAATTAGGTTAAAGAAAATAAAATAAAATATATAAACCCTAATCCGTAATTATTACGTTCGAGGTTCAGCCTGTCAGCCATGTCATGCGATCGCATGTATTTTTGCCTACCCGTTCATGCGGTCGCATGGCCCAGAGGTTCAGATCACAAATTGGGCTGCTACAGTTTCCAAGCCCGATTCAGTTTTAATTATATTTTTTTTCTGATTTATCTTTATATAAAATATTATGTAATAAAAAAAATATTACTTATTAGTTTTACAACTCTAAAATATAAACTTTTTTTTAGACACTTAAAAATGTATACATAAATATTTTATGTTTTTATATTTTTGTAATTTTAACACTTATTACTAAAACAAAATATTTATACAAAATAAGAAATATTATATTTTTACAAAAATATTTTAAAAACTAATTTTTTTATAGCGTTTCTCTTTGTTCCCCGGCATCGGCGCCAAAAATACTTGATGTTATGCGAGGTGTATACGAAATAGTTATATTTTTACTACGAAAAACTATTAAATACGATACAATTTTACACAAGTTATTTATTTATTTATAGAGTGGATATACCTAAACCTTGCTACAACACTATAGGCAGTGTACCTAATCGTACAGTAGTGTAGTTTTTAGTAAGTCCGATTCGTTCCGCAGGGAGCTAGCCAAGTTTAACGCTATATTTATTTTAAAACTATATTTGTATCAATATATATATATATATATATATATATATATATATATATATATATATATATATATATATATATATATATATATATATATATATATATATATATATATATATATATATATATATATATATAAGTAATATTATTATTATTATTATAAAAGGGGGGTTTTTACCGTTTAATGACCGGTTTGTCGATTTTATGTCTTAAGTCGCAATTAAAACCTAATGTAAAATATTAAATATAAATACAACTTAATTTAAAGCGTTAAGTAAATGACGATAAATAAAAATGCGATAATTAAAAGTGCGATAATTAAAAGTGCAATAAATAAAATGACAGTAAATAAAAGTACGATGAAATATGAAATAAAGGAATTATGCTTATTTAAACTTCCGTAATCATGATGTTTGACGTGTTGATTTTAATTTATTACCCTGGGTTAATTGTCCTTTGTCCTGGATTATTCGATATGTCCATCTGGTTTTTGTCCATAACAGTCCATCAGTCATAAATATAAAGTGCGAGTGTCCTCATCAAATTATCCTTATATCCGAAGTCAAATATTCCAACTAATTGGGGACTTAAACTGTAATAAGGTTTTAATACATTGTTAATGATTACACCAGGTTATCGACAGTGTACAATCCAAGGTTTTAATACTTTATTAACAATTACACCAAGTGTCCTTGTATGTAATCCACCCCTGTTTTAATGAGTCCATTGACTATTAATCCATTCCCGTATCCGGTTAAATGAATGATTATTAGTACTTATAAATATCCCACCCATCGTATCCGATCAAGTGTATGTGGTTATTTATAATTACCTCAAATTGTAAATCTCTATATTAAATTAACGAACTATCATTCAGTTAAACAAATATAAAGCCCATTAATAGCCCATATTTCAATTTCCACAAGTGTCGGTCTTTTGTCCAAACCCCAATTATGATCCAAAGCCCAATAACCCCGTCTTTAATATTTAGCCCAACATCACGATTACTTCGATTTAAATAAGCATAATAATAATTTAGCTACGAGACATTAATTTAAAAAGGTTGAACATAACTTACAATGAGTATTAATAGCGTAGCGTTACACGGACAGAGTTTCGACGTATAAACTTACAACATTCGCTAACATAACCTTATTTTTATTAATCTTAAATTAAAATTAAAATTATAAATATATATATATTTGAGAGATAGAGAGTAGATGAATATATTGTGTGCAAAATTCGTCCGAAAACGCTTCAATTTATAGATGTGGCAAGTTGCTGGGTGCCATGTGATCGCATGGTTTTTCTACTTCCTGTCCATGCGATCGCATGGCCGTCATTTCCTGGTCACCATGCAACAAAAACGTGGGCTGCTCGAGTTTTATTATGATATATAATATAATATATATAATTTTATATAATTATATATATATATATTATATTATATTCTTGTGCATAGTTGACTTGTAATTTTAGGTCCGTTGCGTCGCGCGTTGATAGTTGGCTCAGGTCTCGGTTTCGGATTTTCGAACGTCCTTTCGTATATTTAGATATCTTGTACTTTGCATTTCGCGGCTTGTACTCTTGTAATTTTTTAGACGTTTCTCTTCAATATTTTGAACCACTTGGATTGTATTTTGTACTTTTTAGCGTTTTGGTCGTTTGCGTCTTCAAATCGTCGAATCTGTCTTTTGTCTTCACCTTCTATTATTTAATGAATATCACTTGTAAATAGAACAATTGCAATTAAAAACTTGTCTTTCTTGAAGGATAATGCTATGAAATATATGTTCGTTTTTAGCATTATCAGTACTATTTATTCGGACCACAAGAGTTTGAAACATCTCTTTGACCAACGAGATTTGAATTATCGTCAACGTAGATGGATGGACGTGGTAAAGGATTATGATTATGAGATACTTTACCATCCGGGTAAGGCGAATGTGATCATGGATGCGTTGAGTCGAAAGAGTCAACATCCGGCTATACGAGTAGGATCATTACGCATGACTATTACTAACGATTTTCTTGTAAAGCTTGGTGAGATTCAAATTGAAGCTTTTGTTAACAACAAGTATTAAGAGCGAATCATGGGGCAAACAGAGTCTATTACCTTAGGCCCGCATGGTTTGTTGTCCATTCAAGGAAGAGTGTGGGTGCCTAAAATGGGAGATTACCGACAAGTGCTACTTGATGAAGCACATAAGTTTAAGTATTCCATCCATCCGGGTGCGACGAAGATGTACCTTGATTTGAAGAAAGAGTATTGGTGGCCGGCATAAAACGTGAGGTCGTTAAGTATGTTGAACAATGTGTTACGTGTTTGCAAGTTAAGGTCGAGCACCAAAAGCCGTATGATATGCTACAACCGTTAGAAGTCCCGAAATGGAAGTGCGAAAACATTACCATGGATTTCATTACAAAGTTACCGAAGACGACGAGAGCTCAATTTGATACGATTTAGGTGATAGTTGATCGGTTGATGAAAAGTTCATTGTTTCTTCCTATCCGAGAGACGATATCGTTGGAGGCTTTGTCTAAGTTGTTTATCAAGGAAGCGATCTCAAGACATGGGGTTCCTATATCTATTGTTTCAGATCGAGATACTCGTTTCACGTCTCGATTTTGGAATAAGTTTCATGAAGATATGGGTACGCAATTGAAGATGAGCACGGCGTATCATCCTCAAACGGACGGTTAAACTGAGCGTACAAATCAAACGTTAGAGGATATGTTACGGGCGTGTGTTATTAATTTCGGTGGTAGTTGGGATGAGTACTTGCCTTTGGTGGAATTCTCGTACAATAATAGTTATATGCTAGTATTGGAATGCCACCGTATGAGATGCTTTATGGGCGAAGGTGTCGAACTCCTATTTGTTGGGGTGAAGTGGGACAAAGGGAAATCGGGAGTACCGATTAGTTATAGAGACGAATAGTAAGATTGAGATGATTCGGGCTCGACTTAAGGCGGCGCAAGATAGACAAAAATCTTATGTCGATAAACGAAGGCGACCGATTGAATTCCAAGAAGGTGACATTGTAACAACCCAACCCATTATCCAACCAAATACGCGGAATAATTTTTTTTTTTATACAGATAGGGTGCGCGGCGCGCAACCCTCCTTGTGCGCGGCGCGCACAAGGCCATTCAGCTTCTGTCCGAATTTTACGTTTTTGCGTTAAAGATCTATCACTTCCCGACACTTTTAGATGAAACAGTTTTCACAACATTTAATATTAGTTAAAACTAACACGTTCCAATAATAAAATGATTTTTACGACACCGGGCCCACATCGGCCAATTTACGACTTTCGTACAAGATACAAGTTTTCGACCACATGATTTTTAACACAAAATAAAGACCGAGCATGGCGATTGGGGATACGCTACCCAATCCTAATCAAATCCAAAAGAAAGTCTTCTAATCAAGCTACGCGAGTCCACTAGTCCCCAAGCTTACCAGAGCCACCGCATCCATGCAAATCTATAAAAATATAAACAACGAGAGGGTAAGTTAACGCTTAGTGAGTGAGAATATACTACATACATATTGTGACGATCGCTCCAAATCCATATGGACGAACACGTCATTCATCGATTTCATTACGAGGTATTTGACCTCTATATGATACATTTTGTAAACATTGCATTCTTTTGAAAAGGCTCACCATAAATGAATATTTAAATCAAAGGTTTTCGACATCTGATGATTTCTACATATAGACAATCACCATAAATAATAGTTTACAATAGTACTTCCGTTGACAATGCAGTCAAAATAAGATACATGGTGATGATTTGGTGAATGCAACGTTTTCTTGAAAAAATATGCCATGTAAGACTCCATGCACAAAGCTTGTGTAACATATAATCAAACAGCGGAAGACTTCTAGGGAACCTGAGAATAAACATGCTAACAAGTGTCAACAAAAAGGTTGGTGAGTTCATAGTTTTAATGTTTCGTATAATCTGTATATAAAGGCGGATCACAAGATTTCAGTTGTTTCATCCAGAAACGTTTATCAAAATATTCTACGAAATTGAGCACCCTGGTAACTAAACTTTAACGTATATATAATTTATACCCTTTGTATAATCATCTTAATAATACACGCAAACCAACGTGTACGCTTCTCAAATAGCATACGTCCGTTAAAAGGCTAGTGCTCTAGCTCAGACGGGGATATCAAGCCCTATGGATCCATATACTACTACTCGCGCCCACCAGTTCTTATAACCGGCAGTTACTAGTTACCAAAGCTAAGAGATTTTCGGTTCAAACTCGGTGTAGAATTTAGTATGTACTTGTATCCATTGCGTTTAAAATAAAGTGCATGTATTCTCAGCCCAAAAATATAGATTGCAAAAGCAATTAAAAAGGGAGTAAATGAAACTCACCTTAGCAGCATATAAAGTCGTTCACCAAAATGTGATCGAAACTCGAATTACCAAATAATCGTAGATCTCAACCTAGAGAACATATGTTGGTCAATAAACGTATATCAAGCTAGGTCAGGTCATAGTGTATCACAATTCTAATGCTTGAGATCGACATATAAAAGTTATCCAATGTCGTTTCAAAAAGTCAATTTTGACAGTTGTTTAACAAAACGAGACGTACCTTATATAAGGATTCATTTACTCGGTTGGTAATATTCAAAAATTCAAATTATCAATCTCGTAAACGAGTTGTTTAAATCTTAATTGTAGATTCAAAAGCAATTTCAATTAACGTCAATCATAATTCAGTTGATCATATCTTTTAATCCGTTCATCGAAATTATTCGATATCGACATGAAAAGTTATTGATTTTTCGCCAGCTTTCCAAAAACATATATATCATATACTTTTTACCAGTAATATATGTATTTAATTCGTGATTCATTATAATTGTTTAACGACGAAATTTAGCATACATGCATATATAAATATATATATACTCGAGCACTAGACATGGATACACAATTAATATATAAAAGATAAAATATGAGTGCTTACGTATAAATATTGAGATTCAATATTGTAGGAAAGTACGTAGATGTAACGGAGATGATAAACGCTAGATTTGATTCATAATTATACCCCCGAACATTACCCATAACCTCCTTGGCAATAACCCATAATTTCCTTAGCTTTATCCCGCTCGAAAACTCATTTTGAAAGTGACACGCTCATAACCCCGTCGTAGTATTTTATGTATAATACTACTAATAATAATAAGATTAATAATATTATTAATCTTAATAATTAATAATAATAATAATAATAATAATAATAACAACAATAATAATAATAATAATAACAATAATAATAATAATAATAATAATAATAATAATAATAATAATAAATATAAATATAAATATAAGAGTGTGAAAGAGAAATGAATGCATCAAAAATCAGAAACGTTCGAGCTTTTATAGAGTTGGCCAGATTTCAGACACCATGCGATCGCATGGTTTCTGTGTGTAATGGCCATGCGATCGCATGGCCCAGGATACCTGCTCACATATTTTTGTTTCTTTGTTTGTCGACATAATATTTAATTATATATATAATATATATAATTTATATAATTAATTATATATTATATTAAATTCACGTGCATAGTTGACTTGTAATTTTCGTTCCGATAAGTCGTACGTTGTTACTCGACTTATGTCCCGGTTCCGTTTTCTCGAACGCATTTTCGCACACTTAGAAAACTCGCTTTTTACGTTTCGTGACTCGTACCTTTGTTAAAATATAGTCTTAAATTATCTCTAAACCATACCACTCGAGGTATAACTTATACATTTGAGTGTTTTGGTCATTTACTTCTATAAATCATCGTCTCGCTATTTGTATATATATATATATATATATATATATATATATATATATATATATAATACATACATTTTCATTTTGAAATAGTGTTTTACTGTAGCAATTCACTGTAGCAAGTCAATTTCACTGTAGCAAATAGTGATTTTTCGAAAACGCCGTAGCATTTTGGGTACTGTAGCAATTTGAAAATACTGTAGCAAATTAGTGTTTTACTGGTTCATCTTAAACGCTTTAGTTAACTTATCTAAATATCAATCGAATCAATAAACGAATGTTACTATCGTTTACTAAATAACTTGAAATTATATATATGTATATATCTTTTTAATATACATAAATCAGTTTTTAAATACACATTGGAAGTTATTTATAAATAAATTTTAATAATAAATATTTCAACTTATCATATATATTCAAATAGATATTTAAACCAATAACTTTAATGTACGGTATCAAACAATTAATACATTGTTACCTTTTCAAGTTATAGTATATATGTATATATTTACATATAATTGTTCGCGAATCGTCGAAAACAACCGAAGGTTATTTAAATATATAAAAGTAGTTCAAAAATTTTGAGATTCAGTTTTATAGACTTTGCTTATCGTGTCGGAAATGTTAATCATACAAAGATTAAGTTTAAATTTGGTCAGAAATTTCCGGGTCATCACACATATATATGCATAAAATGGACACGCCACACAATAATAATCAAATAGCACATACCGGAGTCAAATGCATAAAGTTAAGCTAAACTAGGCATACCGTACGAATACTATACAACAAGCTAATACTCAACGATGCGCGAACACCAAACGATAAGAACAACGTCATCAAGCTACACCCGGAGGGTTAGCTACGTAACAATTATATCAATAACGTATATATATATAAAAATATATAACCAACGAACCCACAACCCAAGGTTAACCACTTAACCTTAAACACCCGAAGGATAACCGTGCAACCCGGCCTTAGTGGATACGTACGACCCGATACTCACTACTTTCACTTCATAGAATAACCGAGGATGGCCGTGCTAACCGAGCCTTAGTGAATACATACAACCCGTTATTCACCACCTCAACCACGAATTCAACCCAAAGGACAATCGTACAACTCGAAGTATTGTGAATACGAACGACCCGATATTCACATCCCCAAACCATAACCCACGGTCTCAAGATTACTAAAATTCACGACCTCAGGGTTAATCAACCGAAATCAAATACCAAGCGCACATCCGTGCCAATTGGACCTAAAACATAAGTCCATCAAAATCCACCTATATGTGAAGTGAGCTCTATAACCGGGAACCACTTCACCCGATCCGCACCCATCCTACACATACATATGCACATAGGATATTAACACTCACCTTGTCGTCTTGGTGAATGCTATCGAATAATCCGTAACTCACCGATGGAATGTACCTATTCCAATATCACAATACAAGTAACACACTTAGAGTGGATTTACAAACCAACTCAAAACGACACTTAGTGCAATTTCGACCAATTGCACTTCCAAGCACAAAACGCGCCCAAACTAAACAACAATCACTAACACAAGTGAAAATGGTCCTAATATGCCAATTAAACCCAAACATAAGTGTTAAACACTTATCAATCTCAAAATCACCCATAAACCCTAATTTTGACTCATCTCAAAATTAGTCTTTCAAATACCCTAAAATGGGTTCCAGCATTTCCATAATCACTAAACCTGGTGATTAAACCCAATTACAAGTCCTAATCATGGCCAAGTCAGTTTCCAACCCAAAATCCACCAACAACAACAATAAACCCGATTACTAACAACACTAAACTCACTTCATGAGTTTAAATGGGTTTCTCAACAATTTAAGTTCAAACCCTAACTTGAATATCAAAATCAAACAATGAAATTCGGAGTTAGAACTTACCACAACAACCAAAACGTAGCTAGGAACGAGGTGAACAACTTTAAAACCTGAGCTTTGGTGAGAATCCAACTCCTTCTTCTCCAAATGGATCTTCCTCTCTCTAAAACTCTTCTCTCTCTCTCTCTCTAAATAGTTGAGAGTGTTTGTGGATGTGAAATATGATCCAAAGTTGGATCCAATTCTGCCAATATGTTCACAGATCCGGCCTCAAGTTAAAAGACCAAACTACCCTTCATTTAACCCCAAAACAGAAAAACTGGAAATCTGTTGCAGGAAGTGTGCGCGGCCTGTGCTCACCTAATGGTGTGCGGCGCGCACAAGGGTTAAAACTTTCTGTCAGTTTGCAATTCGTTCCACACTTCACACACTTGATGCACACCAATAATACACTATGTACACTAAATATTAGGGTCTTACCACTCTCCCCCACTTAGAATCGATCACGTCCTCGTGATCCTCGTCACGAAACCGAACGGACCCACACTCAATGGTCCTCGAACATACGTTTCAAACCGACTTCTATCACAATTATCATAAACTCGAAGATTAAACCATTACCAATTACACACGTGCTCGTATTTCGAGACATGCAATGCACACAACATCCGAAAACTACTACAAGAGTTTAGCTTACATGGCAACATCACACGTTCTCCCAATTCATCTAGGAAATTCTTTACAATGAATCGCCCTTAACACTAAATCGTCATCCGTGATTTATCAAATCCGCAAATCTGAGCACTAAAACTTGCTCAATCCCCCACATTGGGAATAACTCAACCAATCTCGCACCGATATATCAATCCCTTAGCGTACCCTTACCAAGTACAATGCTAAAAACAACCAAGTCCTAACCTAAGGTCAACAACCAAACCGATGAAGACTGAATCTAGGCGAATCCTTGCGGATAACACTTACCACTTAACATCCCTTATAGTGCGCAATACGACCAATACGCAACTATCATAACATCATAAGCAAACGGCTAAGACTGATATCGCCCAAAACGACTATGACAACGCAAATCCCAAGGTGCACCAAGTCTACGATGGTCACAACCGTAACAACATGTGAGCAAAACACGGATATCGCATCACTAACCACACAACTTGGTCCTTACGACCCCACCATCGGTGTATTAAAACAACCAATAGTTCATACAACATGGTCCTTACGACCCCACCATCGGTGTATAAAACCATCAATAGTTCACACAACATGGCCGAAACAACCCGAGCCTAAACACATATGGAGGATGGTCGAAACAACCCGAACCTTAGTGAATTCGCAACAACCCAAAATTCACCAACCCAATCCATATTTTCCACAACAAAATGACCGCACAACCTGAGTCATCGTGAATACGCGCAAACCGATATTCACTACTGTGACGACCCGAAAATTTACGACCAAATTTAAACTTAATCTTTATATAGTTTCGACACGATAAGCAAAGTCCGTAATGTTGTTGTTTCAAAAACTTTGAACTGTGTTCATGTAATCAATTACCCTTCGACTATTCCCGATGATTCACGAACCATTATGTGTAAACAAATATATAAATAAATATATATATAGATATATATTATTTATTATAAATTAAAATATTATATGAGTTAATTAACTATGTAAATAAAATAATATATGATATTAAAATAAATCTATATATATATATATATATATATATATATATATATATATATATATATATATATATATATATATATATATATATATATATATATATATATATATATATATATATATGTAAGGTATATTGAATGTATATTTATATGGTTTCGAATTTATTTAGTAAACGATAATAGCACTCGTTTGTCAGTTGATCTATATTAAGCAAGTTAAATTCAAACTTATGTAATTTTAAAATAAACGGTGATACAAAAATGAGTTCTATAAATTTTAGGCTTATTAGAAATGTATTTAGGAACTATTTGTTAAGTTTTAACACTTTTTATATTTTACCTAGAATCGAGGGGGGCAGTTGATGTAATTTTTATTTATTAAATTAATGACTGAATTTTATACCATAATGACCAAAATAAATAAATATAGTTAATTTAAAAATATGGGATTTTTCTGAACACTTTTATCCGTCACTGATTTCGCACGATACACAGTCAGGGAAAACTGTCGGTAATTAAAAACCAAAAATAGTGATGGATACTGTACTAGTACATGTTTTTATGATTGAATGATTATTAAATATTATTGTTAAATTATTTTTGCCTTTTTCTTTTGTTTGTGTACATATTAACGTGTATTTTATTTAACCTATCTTGTCAGCTTAATTTCAGCATTATTGATCCTCTTGACACCTGTTTTGATCTGAATATAAACAAACGTATAATTCAAAAAGTCAATTAAGTAAGAATCTTATTAGCTAGCTGTTAATAAATTGAGAAAATCATATGCTATTATGAATTATCTTATGCTTATTAATCTACTTTTCAACACACACTTTGAACATACAAGAACAATATTCGCTCTGAGTAATATATATTTGGTATTTTATATATTTCTGTTCGTTTAACATTTAGGTTTGTTCAACTTATTAATTAGAAGAAATTTCACAGATTGCATATGATTTGTTCTACCTTTTATCTAAAGTATCTGTTCTCTTTTCTATCCATATAAGTGCAAATTGCAGTACAAATAGATATCTAAGATCAATCACCTTGATCACTTTCACCTTCATTCAATCACTAACCATTCACCACCATGAACTCAACTTTCGACCACCATCATCATCACCACTTAAACACTTACATAATCCTTCACTGTTAGAATCAACACTAAACCCATTATGTGTGCTATTTGATCTTTCTTGTTAAAACCCACAACACCACCATCCTCACTCTAACTCGTCACCTTCCATCACCACCTCAAACCCACTACAAAATCGCCCATGTAAACCACCAACAACCCTACTATCTGCTTCGGTTTTCTGGTTCTTACTCGTTGAACAACATCACGACATCACCACCAATTATAATTTCGGTCTTGATTTTTTAACATCACACACCATTATTTGCTGCTGCTACGTTACTACTCTAATTGATTGTTTCTATTGTCGTGACCATGTTAAACCGAAACAACCCTCTTCATGTTCGATGGTAATCAAAACCCACTTGTATATTATTATTAATTTTTTTTTTGCCAACTCCTACTGTTTTGGTTATTAACGAAACCTAAAACCGCCGCCTACTATTTTTGAACCCACTTGTTGCTACTCATCTACTTTACAACAATTATTATCAAATCTTTACTTGTTTTCTTCTGCTCTTCCGGTTCTGAAACAGTAACATAATTACGGTATTAAGATAATAACGAATATAATGATGATCGTGATGTTGAGAAGATGATGATGTTGATATACGCATGATGATCGTCGATGATAAAACGAGGAAGAAGAAGATGATGATAAAATCATCATGGTGATAATACAGTGGCGAAGTACGATGATGAGAAGATGATAGAGACATAGTGATGATGATTATGTTATGATGGTGGAAGACATGATCATGAAAGTTATGATTATGATGATATAATATTCTGCTACTTTTTACGTTTTAAGAAGAGAGAAGAAGAAGAACCGATTACCCTTTTTATTTAGTAATGATTTTGGGCTTCGGTTTTTTTTTTTTAAATTAGGCTTGTGTAATTCGCTGTTGGGCCGAGGCATATTGGGCCGAGTACTTGCTATTCTAGTTGGGCCGAGATCATCATAGGGTTGCTGTTGTTGTCCGATGTAAGAAGATGGAGGAAGAAAACCGGTGTTTACGGGTTAAATGAATTTAGGTGTCTTTTTAAATCAGAAAAACACGAAACAGTTGGGTGGTTAGGGATGTTATCGTTATTCGGGAGGTCATGGGTTCGAGCCCCGGCGGTGGCATTATTTTTTTTTTACTATTCTTTGAGGTAGTTTTCAATATCAATATTTTTATTATTATTGTTATTATTAGATTACTTATTATCATTAATAAAATTTATATCATAAATTATTAGTATTATCATTACAAATAATATTATTATTAGTACTATCTTTATCATTAATAATAAAATTATCATTTTTATTAATAGAATTATCATAATTTCTATCATAATTATTTTTATTTTTATCATTATTATTATTAGTATTATTAACATATCAAATGAAGATTTTCTATATAAAAATATATTTATGACATAAAACCTAACCATATTAATACTTTTGTAATAAATGTTAATTATCTATATAAAGATAAATATATCTAATTAAGTTATTAATAAAACACATGATATAAAATAACAAATAAAATCACTAATAATATATATATATTGTTCGATTACCATTACCTGTATTAATATACATAATTGAATATAGGTTCGTGAATCCGAGGCCAACCCTGCATTTATTCATTATTGTCGTATGAATATTTTTACTACAAAATATCGTATCATGAGTTTCATTTTCTCCCTTTTTAAATGCTTTTGCAATATATATTTTTGGGACTGAGAATACATGCGCTGCTTTTATAACTGTTTTATGAAATAGACACAAGTACTTAAAACTACATTGTATGGTTGGATTACTATACCAAATATCGCCCCTTCAAGTCTAGTAACCTATGAATTAGGGAAATGGCCCCTAATTGACACGAATCCTAAAGATAGATCTATGGTCCTAACAAACCCCATTCTGGAATTTGGAATGCTTTAGTACTTCGATTTAAATGGTGATTGCGATTGCCAATATTATGGCATACTTGCGAGTATGCGGGGGGATATTCTATATGCATTATGTTAATGTCGGTTACCAGGTGTTCATCATACGAATGGATTTTATACACTTGCGAGTGTAATGATATTTATGAAAAATGAGGATCTTGTGGTCTATTAAAATTATGGAAATGATTGATTACGATAAACTAATGAACTCACCAACCTTTTGGTTGACACTTTAAAGCATGTTTATTCTCAGATATGAAAGAAATCTTCCGCTGTGCATTTGCTCATTTTAGAGATATTACTTGGAGTCATTCATAACATATTTCAAAAGACGTTGCATTCAAGTCGTTGAGTTCATCAAGATTATTTTTAAGTCAACTATAGTTGGATATATTATGAAATGGTATGCATGCCATCAACTTTTGATGTAAAGAAAGTTTGTCTTTTAAAAACGAATGCAATATTTGTAAAATGTATCATATAGAGGTCAATTACCTCGCGATGTAACCAAATGTAATGTATTCGTCCAGATGGATTAGGACGGGTCGCTAGAGGTGGTATCAGAGCGGTGGTCTTAGCGAACCAGGTCTTGCATTAGTGTGTCTAACTGATAGTTGTTTAGATGCATTAGTGGGTCTGGACTTCGATCGTGACTGCATGTTAAAAATTTTGCTTATCATTTTGTGTCGAAAATTACTTGCTTATCATCCTTAAAGTCTAGACACATCTTACTGCCTCTATTGCATAGATAGTGTATAGATAAAATCGTATCTTAGCGTATCTGTTACTATTACCTTTGCCTGACAGCTTTCGAAATTTTCTCCGTAATCTGCTAAATCTTTATGCTATATAAGTATTCTATGTAATTAGAATACTATCCGATAGCCGAAAATCATTTCATACCGAGAAACCCTGTACTCAATCGTACGAAATGGAACTCGCCACTAGTTTAAGTTCTTCGGAATCCGACAGTTATTCCGACATGGATGTTCACCTAAACTCTGGAAGCAGCGTCACCAGAATGAATCAACCAATCAGCCATCCCCAATTCATCTGATGGGTTCGTAGTCTACTTAATCATTGGAGACGCGAAGAAGGCGATCTCTTCCACCAACCGAATTCACCTCTTAGTGAAGAACCTGAAGCACTTACCGGCGAGTCTATCCGAAACACCATATTCACCCTCATTGCCAGGATATCCCACAACGATTATATTCTATCCACAATTCTAGATCTTATTCATCCGCTCGTTCCGACCGACAATCACTCCAGAATAATGGAAGAAGTCAATGAGCTTCGCGCTCGAGTAATCAATTTGGAGAGTATGGTGCAAAATGTACCAGCTTCAGTAACATCACCGGCACCAACAGCACCACCAACATCCACACTAGTACCCCCAACAACCTAAGTTTCAACATCACACGCCTCAACATCGCAATCTATACCTCGAACATAATCATCGTTCTACATATCGTTCTACATCATTTATCTTCGTTCTACATGGTAATTATGTAACCTCTAATGTTTTAGAGATTATGTATTCTAGTTCTAACGGTAAATCAAATGAGATTAATATTATTAACTCATTAAATCCATGATTAAATCTGAAGAAAATATATATGTAAGTATATTTTCATAAAGATTGTAATTAAAAATTCATTCGTACAAACTGTTAATGGTGAAAATATTTTAACGGGTAGGTAATACCCGAGGAATATTTAAATTTCACATTAATAAGTACACTGTACATTCTTTCAAATCTAATTCAACAGTCACTTACTATCCTATTTACAACCACCGATATACGTATCCGTTCACCGCAGAATAACCCTTTTCATTCAATTTCATATTTAGATTTTGATCTATCAGAATCCAACAAGTGGCATAATGAAGAAAACATTGAATAAAAATAAAATTGTTAGAAACAAACAAATTAACCATGAGAAAATTTTGTTAAGAATCCACGCTAACAAAATTCTAGCTAACTGTTCCTAGCTAACTGATTACATTTTATTTATCGCAGTTTATTTATCGCAATTTAATTATCGCAATTTTATTTATCGTCATTTAATTTCTGTTATTTACTTTACACACTTTATTTATCATCATTTAATTTCTGTTATTTATTTTATGCACTTTAAATACCGGGACACGTATACAAGGTTTTGACATATCATATCGACGCATCTATATATATTATTTGGAATAACCATAGACACTCTATATGCAGTAATGATCAAGTTAGCTATACAGGGTTGAGGTTGATTCTACAATAATATATATAATTTGAGTTGTGATCGAGTCTGAGACATGTACACAGGTCACGATACGTATTAATTAATTCGAATATTATAAACTATATATGAATTATTGAGTTAGTGACTATGGACTGCTAACTGTGAACTACCAAGATTGGACAATTAAAATGATTTAAAATATTGATTATAACATATGAAACTAAACAATTCTTCAAGGGTTTGCCATTAATTTCATCTTAAACCTCATTTGTATCTTGACGATTACAATCTGCGTTCAAACCTTTCGTAATCCTTGAAAACACCTCAATCGAGAGGATGAACCAACCGCACTTCATCTACGTAAGAAGAGATTGATGTATATAGTTCTGCACTTGAAAACTCTTGGAACCTGAGTAAACGTTTAACACGTATCTGTGCTAATTCCTTTAGTATTATTATTACCCAAAATAACTTGGTAATTCCTTTCAAAGTAGCAAATTTTGTCACAACTCCAGCAAGTCAACTTCGACTTTTCGTTCGAAACAACTTTATTATCACCTTGGTTTATATGTATGCTCTTTTATTGTTACCGGGGAACCTTTTATATTCCACCATATTACCATCAGTGTTTAATCATCTAAAAAATACAATTCTCTTGAAACCACCTCGGATTGATAACCGATGATTCAGATATGGTAGCATTAAATGCAGAGGAAACGGCAAAATTGTAGATGGTCTAAACGGCCAAAAGTTTGATAATAAAGAATGGAATGTTGGGAACGCTCGATAGAAAATTTGGTACTGAAAAACAAATTGAGCAAACCATGAAAGAGACTCTGAACAAATCACAAGGACTAAACTTGTACATAAAGAATCCTGATGATTCTGTTTCTGATGAAATCTTTATCGAATATCTTGCTCCTTACTCTCAACTCTTGCGGACAATATTCTTCATCATCCTTTGATATTAGAAATTCTAAGATATCATGTATCTTTCATTATAAATATCCTCGATATTTCTGAAGATATTTTCATAACTATTCTTATCTGAAATCATTTATCTTTTCGCAATATCAGTGTTACATCAGAAAGGAAACTATTTTAGTTTCTAAATTCTGAAGAATTAGAATTTAAAAATATGAATGTTTTTGAAGTAGTATTGGGAATTGAAGCATGAGTTAGTATAATATAATGACACTTGATCAACGTGATTATATTACAGTAAGTCATGCTGAGTTTCTAATAGAACGTGATGATTCACAGACCATAACGTTATCATGTGTCATGTTACATGACTCTTACATTCTACTAAATCTCTAAACAAAATCAGGAATATATTTTCTTGATAATTCTATCTTTTCCAGTGACTTCTGATAATTTGACAAATGTTTCAAAAATATGAATTGAAGTATAAAAGATGAGAGTTGTGGAAATAATGGAGCGGAAGAAGTTCATTTATAGGGAAATGTCCGACAAAGCAATCAAAATAGATTATTGCATTTAACCAAAGAAGATCCTAATTTTTCTTAATTACCGAAAAACCAAATCTTATTACGCAGATTTCCTCTAAATCCCTTGAATTTCGAAAATCAACCGTGACTACGTCACCAGTTAAGACGAACCTGCATTTACTCATTTCACTCTTTTGTGATAGCTTCACTTGTGCTCTTCACATAAATGAATCGTTTTATCCATATTACTCACTAATGATAAAAACTCTAATTTCTAGCTCGTATGCGTCATGAAAACATACTTATTGTCAGTCATGACCATCCTAATCAAATTTCGGGACGAAATTTCTTTAACGGGTAGGTACTGTGACGACCCGAAAATTTATGACCAAATTTAAACTTAATCTTTATATAGTTTCGAGATGATAATCAAAGTCTGTAATGTTGTTGTTTCAAAAACTTTGAACTGTGTACATGTAATCAATTACCCTTCGACTATTCCCGACGATTCATGAACCATTATGTGTAAATAAATATATAAATAAATATATATATATATATATATATATATATATATTTTATTTATTATAAATTTAAATATTATATGAGTTAATTAACTATGTAAATAAAATAATATATGATATTAAAATAAATCTATATATATATGTAAGGTATATTGAATGTATATTTATATGGTTTCGAATTTATTTAGTAAACGATAATAGCACTCGTTTGTCAGTCGATCTATATTAAGCAAGTTAAATTCAAACTTATGTAATTTTAAAATAAACGGTGATACGAAAATGAGTTCTATAAATTTTAGGCTTATTAGAAATGTATTTAGGAACTATTTGTTAAGTTTTAACACTTTTTATATTTTACCCAGAATCGAGGGGGCAGTTGATGTAATTTTTATTTATTAAATTAATGACTAAATTTTATACTATAATGACCAAAATAAATAAATATAGTTAATTTAAAAATATGGGATTTTTCTGAACACTTTTATCCGTCACTAATTTCGCACGATACACAGTCCGGGAAAACTGTCGATAATTAAAAACCAAAAATAGTGATGGCTACTGTACTAGTACACGTTTTTATTATTGAATGATTATTAAATATTATTGTTAAATTATTTTTGCGTTTTTCTTTTGTTTGTGTACATATTAACGTGTATTTTATTTAACCTATCTTGTCAGCTTAATTTCAGCATTATTGATCCTCTTGACACCTGTTTTGATCTGAATATAAACAAACGTATAATTCAAAAAGTCAATTAAGTAAGAATCTTATTAGCTAGCTGTTAATAAATTGAGAAAATCATATGCTATTATGAATTATCTTATGCTTATTAATCTACTTTTCAACACACACTTTGAACATACAAGAACAATATTCGCTCTGAGTAATATATATTTGGTATTTTATATATTTCTGTTCGTTTAACATTTAGGTTTGTTCAACTTATTAATTAGAAGAAATTTCACAGATTGCATATGATTTGTTCTACCTTTTATCTAAAGTATCTGTTCTCTTTTCTATCCATATAAGTGCAAATTGCAGTACAAATAGATATCTAAGATCAATCACCTTGATCACTTTCACCTTCATTCAATCACCAACCATTCACCACCATGAACTCAACTTTCGGCCACCATCATCATCACCACTTAAACACTTACATAATCCATCACTGTTAGAATCAACACTAAACCCATTATGTGTGCTATTTGATCTTTCTTGTTAAAACCCACAACACCACCATCCTCACTCTAACTCGTCACCTTCCATCACCACCTCAAACCCACTACAAAATCGCCCATGTAAACCACCAACAACCCTACTATCTACTTCGGTTTTTTGGTTCTTACTCGTTGAACAACATCACGACATCACCACCAATTATAATTTCGGTCTTGATTTTTTAACATCACACACCATTATTTGCTGTTGCTACGTTACTACTCTAATTGATTGTTTCTATTGTCGTGACCATGGTAAACCGAAATAACCCTCTTCATGTTCGATGGTAATCAAAACCCACTTGTATATTATTATTAATTTTTTTTTGCCAACTCCTACTGTTTTGGTTATTAACGAAACCTAAAACCGCCGCCTACTATTTTTGAACCCACTTGTGGCTACTCATCTACTTTACAACAATTATTGTCAAATCTTTGCTTCTTTTCTTCTGCTCTTCCGGCTCTGAAACAGTAACATAATAACGGTATTAAGATAATAACGAATATAATGATGATCGTGATGTTGAGAAAATGATAATGTTGATATACGCATGATGATCGTCGATGATAAAACGAGGAAGAAGTAGATGATGATAAAATCATCATGGTGATAATACAGTGGCGAAGTACGATGATGAGAAGATGATAGAGACATAGTGATGATGATTATGTTATGATGGTGGAAGACATGATCATGAAAGTTATGATTATGATGATATAATATTCTGCTACTTTTCACGTTTTAAGAAGAAAGAAGAAGAAGAACCGATTACCCTTTTTATTTATGTAACATCCCACCTTTTTCCGTTTACTTTTCCGTTATACTAATATAAAGTCCGTTATATGTTTATAACATCTCCCGTTGATACGCGTTTTAAATTATCTCGTTTAGGTAATTCCCGCACCCGAACGAAAGTTGAGGGACTAAACTTGACAAGGGATCAAACCCTTGACTAGGTCAAAGGGTCAAACCCCTTTCACCCATTCATTTTCATCTCCATCTCTCTCTTTCTCTCTAGCAAGAACACACACCCAATTATCCAAATTCATTCAATCATCATCTAAATTCGATCTAGGAGGCTTACAACAAAATAAATTACATATTCGTGATCCTCTCTTCATCCTCTTCATTTTGGTACCAACTTCATCTCATTTGGGTAACTTTCTAAAATCACTAGATTTTGTGTTCTTGATGTTTTTAACTTATAAAAGTGTTAATTAGTGTCTATGGCTCAAGTCTAACATGAATATATAATTTATATGCTCGATCTTGTTGTTTTAGTGTAACTAGCATGAACTTGAATTTTGGTGTGTTGTTCTTGAAGTTTGGATGATCATATGTTGTTAGATGTTAAAAGTTCATGTTCTAATTGTGTTCCTTGTATCACTAGCTTCAATTTGATGTGTAGGTTGCCTTAGAAAACTTCATGAACTTGATTATTGATTTTGGTGAATTTGGGTTAGGGTTTGATGAATTTGAAATGGACTTTTGATGCATTGAATGCCATGGATTATTATTGGTAAGTGTTTAGTTGGATTGTATGCTTGATTACCTTCGAAACGGCATATCATTCATGTAAATTGGTTGCCCGAATCATTGAATTGCATTTATGAACTTGTATGCGGTTAATGTTAAGCATTAGATGCGGTTTTGGTTGTTGTAATAGGTAGATTGATTGATGAAATGTGTTTAGTTGTTTTCCTCGTCAAATTACCTTCCCAACGGTATAAGATACTTGTCTTGATTGTTTGCGGATCATAAATGGTGATTGTTTGAAGTTAGGTTCGTGCATAAAACTTAAAAACTGCCAGAATTCTCTGCACAGGTAATGGCGCGGTGCGCCATATACCCGCGCGGCGCGCCATTCTGGTCTGTCCAACTTGGTCAATTTTTGAATAATGTTTGCTATGCTACGCACCTCCGATTCACATGTAACTTGTCCTAACATGCTCATACATGATTAAAAACCTCAGAAAAATAGTTCGGGACACGACCCGAACGTGTTGACTTTTTCGTTGACTTTGACCGACCAAAGTTTGACTTTTTGTCAAACTTAACCAAATGATTATGTAACCTTCCTAACTTGTTTATATACTTGTATCTTGCATGAAACTTGACAATTTGATTTCACATGCTAAATAATCGAGTCGTAACGAGCCATAGGACTAATTGAACATCCTTGACTTATCGTGTTTACCGTTATTGATACGACCTATTTGTTTAGGTCAAGACTAGCACTATCCTTCGCACACGTTACTTTGTGAAGTACTTTTCATACGTGCACTCAAGGTGAGATCATAGTCCCACTTTTTACTCTTTTGAACTTACTTTTGGGATGAGAAAACATAAACGATTCTTTTGAACTAAGTGAACACAAGAACGGGAAAACAAACATTCTACATACGAGTTTAGAACAAAATCCTCAATTCGATTATCATTAGTTACACTTGCCGGGTGTAAGCGAGAACTTATGTTATATGGCCATATGGGTTTGACAGCCCTCATCCTTGACGGTTCGCTACCGTCTACGGATGAAATATATTTTCGAGAATCAGTGTTTGTTCTAGCACTATGGATGGGGTATACAATGCACCAAAGACGGGCACTTGTTACGAATTAGGCTTGTGTAATTCGCTGTTGGGCCGAGTACTTGCTGTTCTAGTTAGGCCGAGATCATCATAGGGTTGCTGTTGTTGTCCGATGTAAGAAGACGGAGGAAGAAAACTGGTGTTTACGGGTTAAATGAATTTAGGTGTCTTTTTAAATCAGAAAATCATGAAACAGTTGGGTGGTTAGGGATGTTATCGTTATTCGGGAGGTCATGGGTTCGAGCCCCGGCTGTGGCATTATTTTTTTTACTATTCTTTGAGGTAGTTTTCAATATCAATATTTTTATTATTATTGTTATTATTAGATTACTTATTATCATTAATAAAATTTATATCATAAATTATTAGTATTATCATTACAAATATTATTATTATTAGTACTATCTTTATCATTAATAATAAAATTATCATTTTTATTATTAGAATTATCATAATTTCTATCATAATTAGTATTATTTTTATCATTATTATTATTAGTATTATTAATATATCAAATGAAGATTTTCTATATAAAAATATATTTATGACATAAAACCTAACCATATTAATACTTTTGTAATAAATGTTAATTATATATATAAAGATAAATATATCTAATTAAGTTATTAATAAAACACATGACATAAAATAACAAATAAAATCACTAATAATATATATATTGTTCGATTACCATTACATGTATTAATATACATAATTGAATATAGGTTCGTGAATCCGAGGCCAACCCTGCATTTGTTCAGTATCGTCGTATGCATATTTTTACTACAAAATATCGTATCGTGAGTTTCATTTGCTCCCTTTTTAAATGCTTTTGCAATATATATTTTTGGGACTGAGAATACATGCGCTGCTTTTATAACTGTTTTACGAAATAGACACAAGTACTTAAAACTACATTTTATGGTTGGATTACTATACCGAATATCGCCCCTTCAAGTCTGGTAACCTAAGAATTAGGGAAATGGCCCCTAATTGACGCGAATCCTAAAGATAGATCTATGGTCCTAACAAACTCCATTCTGGAATTTGAAATGCTTTAGTACTTCGATTTAAAAGGTGATTGCGATTGCCAATATTATGACATACTTGCGAGTATGCGGGGGACATTCTATATGCATTATGATAATGTCGGTTACCAGGTGTTCATCATACGAATGGATTTTATACACTTGCGAGTGTAATGATATTTATGAAAAATGAGGATCTTGTGGTCTATTAAAATTATGGAAATGATTGATTACGATAAACTAATGAACTCACCAACCTTTTGGTTGACACTTTAAAGCATGTTTATTCTCAGGTATGAAAGAAATCTTCCGCTGTGCATTTGCTCATTTTAGAGATATTACTTGGAGTCATTCATGACATATTTCAAAAGACGTTGCATTCAAGTCGTTGAGTTCATCAAGATTATTTTTAAGTCAACTATAGTTGGATATATTATGAAATGATATGCATGCCGTCAACTTTCGATGTAAAGAAAGTTTGTCTTTTAAAAACGAATACAATGTTTGTAAAATGTATCATATAAAGGTCAATTACCTCACGATGTAACCAAATGTAATGTATTCGTCCAGATGGATTAGGACGGGTCGTTAGAACTACCCCCACCCCATAGTATAACCGAGGATGGCCGTACAACCCGAGCCTTAGTGAATCCGAACTACCCGACATTCACTACCTCAAACTATAAGTCCAACCAACAGGGGCAATCGTACTACCCGAAATATTGTGAATACGAACAACCCGATATTCACGTCCCACAACACAACACATGAATGGTACTCCCATTCTCAATCGGTACTCGAATTTCCCGATAACGTCATACCATACCGATATAACACTACACCAATGATGAAGTTAGCGGACCGGATCAACGGCCATAAATCACCAATCACATACGCTCTTTTGGCCTCAAACAACGAGTAGTGCAACATCGAGCACTGCTACACTATAGTGAATCCTAACGGATCACACTAACCATTCACCACAAACGAAGCATATACGCATAATCGAACATCGCTATCACAATCGAGCAAGAACCACCAATATCGCACATAGGCACAAAACAATAATTCTCTAGAAGAGAATCCGACACACACATCCCTTAACCGAGGGATTTCACCTTGCTCGCCAAATACGCCCATTATCTCTCAACGAGATTCACCACATTACCACCCCGGTGATAATTCAATTCCGAAACCATAAGTACGATTTAACCGAAATCGTACTCTACCACAAATCGACCAAATCTAGGTCCCGTCACAAATTTCGGACATGCTAAGAGCATCATCTAAAACCTTACACTAAAACCTCCTCGTGTGGGAGCGTAACTCCCCCACTCGGAACTACGTTCCATAACCGCCTCTTGTACAACCGTACCATGCTACCAAAGGTAGACTTTACTAACAATTGGGTTCACACGACCCATCACCACATCTTGCTCCATCCTTGAGCATGCAAAGGATTTTAACCAATCCTTAAACACCTCGAACAGAAGTCACCATAATTTGCACAACTTTACTCTCTCAATTATCCAATTGTTATAGCTTGTCAAATTTCCACCTAGTCACTCATGTACCTAAGGTTTCTTACCGGTACCCTAAGCACAAAGTAACCGCACTACCATCGGAGTCGAATACCACGCTAGTAGGTATGAAAGAGGCACCTAACACCGCGTCGCGTAGACTCCATTACCAACATACATCGAGATCAAACACTCGATCTTTAGGGTTGTATCCACCCGTCGAACCTCATGGTTCCTAATCTTCAATACAAAAACAAGCACACGCTTAACGACCAAACACCAAAGCCCATTCCCAAGGCTTGGTAGAAAAATTTCCCAACACTAAGGAATGCTCGGCGGCACCAAGTCTTACGCCCTTCGCCCATTAATCAAAACTTCACCGTAGGGCAATTCCACTAGGAACGCCACCCATAACAAAATATGGACAATACAATGCTTTCAATCAAACTCGTACACAATGACACATAATAGATATCCAAAGGACATATTTATTAAAATGAAACGTACCTTAACGTCTCCTTGCGGCATTTGTCGCCGCCAACTCGGGACAATCCGGCTTGCGATGTCCCTCTTTATGACAATAGTAGCACATTCCGTCATCACTTCTCGGCATTGTGCAGTCCCATAACTTGTGGCCCCTAACACCACAATTAAAACATCTAGGCGCACGAGAACTCGTCGTGCCTTTCTCCACATTACCCATACTCGCACTTGCACCCTTAGTTTTCTTAATTGGGGCACCATATGAATCAACCCTTCTCTTACTTGAAGGTTCACCAATCTTCGATCGCGAATACGACTCGAAACCCCTAGCCATGTTGAATAACTCCGCAAACGATTTCACTTGACCAACGCTAATTTTGCCCTGAAAATCATCATTCAAAGTTCGATAAAAATCTTCCTTCAACATTCGATCGTTCCCAATATACTCCGGGCAAAAACGAGCCTTCGCCATAAAGTTCGTCTTGAGAGTATTCAAGTCCATCGATCCTTGTTGCAAATTTCGCAACTCACTATGCATTTCCGACAAATCGGCTGAAGTCCGGAACTCCTCAAAGAATTCCTTCATAAAATCGTCCCACGATAACGCCATAAACGGCTCACCACCGACAAGATCAATCTTACCATCCAACCAATCCCTCCCTCTACCCCGCAACAAGCTAGTAGCGAGTCTCGTCTTCTTCTCGGGAGGGCATTCAATAGTGCGAAAACACCCTTCCACATCTGAGATCCATGTTGTGCTAACCAAAGGATCCGGTTTCCCATCATACATCGGGGGTTTAGTCCTCATGAAGCTCTTAAGACAACGCTCCATTTCCCCACTACTTTGAAGTTCGGAATACTTCCTATCCATTTCTTCTCGAAACGCACCCATTTGCTCCGCAACGGCGGCCGCAACCCTAGCGTTAAACTCTTCGTCATTCATCTCGATCTCGTTTCGCGTCGTCATTCTAAAGAATGCAAAACGATTAGTCCACGAACATATAAAACCACATGCACAACACCGCCCCATCTTGCTCGACACTCGTCGTACATCACTTGTTAGACACGATTTGCACCCGTAATAAGGTTTGCAAGTCCTTATTACGCACACACGCTGTATCAACTCGTTAGTACAACGACCGTCTCGCTCAATGATATAACTATCACAAACATAAACAAAGCACAACGCACTAATATATTATTAGTATCCACTTAAAAATATAAAAGTTAGTCCACCTAAAAACAAGGTACTAACTATAACCCGTCCGACCCGTAATCCTACAAGTCCCGCAACAAATAAGCACACACATAAAAGTCTAAGTCTAGGCACCTATCTCAAGTCACCTAAATCCCTTAGACCATGCTCTGATACCACTTGTAACAACCCAACCCGTTATCCAACCAAATACGCGGAATAATTTTTTTATACAGATAGGGTGCGCGGCGCGCAACCCTCCTTGTACGCAGCGCGCACAAGGCCATTCAGCTTCTGTCCGAATTTTACGTTTTTGCGTTAAAGATCTATCACTTCCCGACACTTTTAGATGAAACGGTTTTCACAACATTTAATATTAGTTAAAACTAACACGTTCCAATAATAAAATGAGTTTTACGACACCGGGCCCACATCGGCCGATTTACGACTTTCGTACAAGATACAAGTTTTCGACCACATGATTTTTAACACATAATAAAGACCGAGCATGGCGATTGGGGATACGCTACCCAATCCTAATCAAATCCAAAAGCAAGTCTTCTAATCAAGCTACGCGAGTCCACTAGTCCCCACGCTTACCCGAGCCACCGCATCAATGCAAATCTATAAAAATGTAGACAACGAGAGGGTAAGCTAACGCTTAGTGAGTGAGAATATACTACATACATATATATGCATAAAATGGACATGCCACACAATAATAATCAAATAGCACATACCGGAGTCAAATGCATAAAGGTAAGCTAAACTAGGCATACCGTACGAATGCTATACAATAAGCTAATACTCAACGATGTGCGAACACCAAACGATAAGAACAACGTCATCAAGCTACACCCGGAGGGTTAGCTACGTAACAATTATATCAATAACGTATATATATAAAAATATATAACCAACGAACCCACAACCCAAGGTTAACCACTTAACCTTAAACACCCGAAGGATGACCGTGCAACTTGGCCTTAGTGAATACATACGACCCGATACTCACTACTTTCACTTCGTAGAATAACCAAGGATGGCCGTGCTAACCGAGCCTTAGTGAATACGTACAACCCGTTATTCACCACCTCAACCACGAATTTAACCCAAAGGACAATCGTACAACCCGAAGTATTGTGAATACGAATGACCCGATATTCACATCCCCAAACCATAACCCACGGTCTCAAGATTACTAAAATCCACGACCTCGGGGTTAATCAACCGAAATCAAATACCAAACGTACATCCGTGCCAATTGGACCTAAAACACAAGTCCATCAAAATCCACCTATATGTGAAGTGAGCTCTATAACCGAGAACCACTTCACCCGACCCGCACCCATCCTACACATACATATGCACATAGGATATTAAGACTCACCTTGTCATCTTGATGAATGCTATCGAATAATCTGCAACTCGCCAATGGAATGTACCTATTCCAATATCACAATACAAGTAACACACTTAGAGTGGATTTACAAACCAACTCAAAAGGACACTTAGTGTAATTTCGACCAATTGCACTTCCAAGCACAAAACGTGCCCAAACTAACCAATAATCGCTAACACAAGTGAAAATGGTCCTAATATGCCAATTAAACCCAAACACAAGTGTTAAACACTTATCAATCTCAAAATCACCCATAAACCCTAATTTTGACTCATCTCAAAATTAGTTTTTCAAATACCCTAAAATGGGTTCCAACATTTCCATAATCACTAAACCTAGTGATTAAATCCAATTACAAGTCCTAATCATGGCCAAGTCGGTTTCCAACCCAAAACCCACCAACAACAACAATAAACCCGATTACTAACAACACTAAACTCACTTCATGAGTTTAAATGGGTTTCTCAACAATTTAAGTTCAAACCCTAACTTGAATATCAAAATCAAACAATGAAATTCGGAGTTAGAACTTACCATAACAACCAAAACGTAGCTAGGAACGAGGTGAACAACTTTAAAACCCGAGCTTTGGTGAGAATCCAACTCCTTCTGCTCCAAATGGAGCTTCCTCTCTCTAAAACTCTTCTCTCTCTCTCTAAATAGTTGAGAGTGTTTGTGGATGTGAAATATGATTCAAAGTTGGATCCAATTCTGCCAATATGTCCACAGATCCGGCCTCAAGTGAAAAGACCAAACTACCCTTCATTTAACCCCAAAACAGAAAAACTGGAAAATCTGTCGCATGAAGTGTGCGCGGCGCGCTCACCTAATGGTGCGCGGCGCGCACAAGGGTTAAAACAGTCTGTCATTTTGCAATTCGTTCCACACTTCACACACTTGATGCACACCAATAATACGCTATGTACAATAAATATTAGGGTCTTACAGACATGGTGATGCTTAAGGTTTCGCCATTGAAAGGTATTATTCGTTTTCGAAAACGAGAAAAGTTAGCTCCTCCGTTTATTGGGCCTTTCAAAATTTTGGCTCGTGTTGGTGAGGTTGCTTACAGACTAGAGTTACCCGAAAAGCTTGCGGGAATCCATAACACATTTCATGTTTCCCATCTCCGTAAGTGTCTTGCAGATGACTCGACTTGGGTGCCATTAGATGAAATTGCGCTAAACAACAAGCTAGAGTATGTTGAAGAGCCGATAGCCATTCTTGATGAAATGGTCAAGTTGTTGCGTAATAAAGAAGTGGGGACTTATAAGGTGCAATGACGACATAGAAAGGGGTCGGAGTTTACATGGGAACTCGAAGAGTTCGTTTTGGTGTATCTTCCGGCTTGTCTTGCAGCTTGAATCGCGAGGACGCGCTCCGATTCAAGTGGGGGAGAGTTGTAATGCCCCGTTCTTCCTTGTACATCGTCCAAAGGTGCGTATTTAACCTTGTGATCGTTTAAATTTAACCGTGGTCGATTTAAATGGACTAAACATTGGAAATTGGACTGAACTGGCAAACCATCGCGTTTTAAGTAGGTGTATCGCGTTTCAGGTCGTCGCGGAACGCGACAGGGTCGGTTGAAACGCGACAGCTTAAAACCATTTAACCTGACCACTTTATCGCATTTTGGTTAGCGTTGTCGCATTTGGGTCGTCGCGGAACGCGACACGTGGGCAGACATGCTTTTCCAGCTCGTTTTTAAAGGGCATTTTGAGGGTGTTTTGGTCTTTTCACGTTGTGGACGGTTTGAGACCATAAAAACTTATCCAAAACTTATCCTTATCTCATTTCTCATTCTTTCACCTACACACTTCCATTTTAGAGAGAGAATTGGAGTTTTAGAGAGAGAGAAAGCTCATTTTGGAGGAGAAGGAACATGATTCTTGCCTAAGTTCAAGTTTTAAAGTTGTTCCCTACATCTCTAGCTACATTTTGATAGTGTTGGTAAGTTTTAACTCCGAGTTTCAAGTTCAAATTGATTTATAGTTAGGGTTTGTTCATGTGTAGCTTGCAAGACCCATTTTAGTGTCAAAGGGGTGAATTTGGACGAACTTGATGTATGGAAACCCTAAGGTTTGTAATCTAGGGTTTAGTCTTGTGATTTGAAGTTTGTAGGGTTGATTGTGCTGTTGAAGCACTAACACACTTATGTGTTAGTGAAAGACTTGAAATGGGTACAAGTTTGACCCGATTGTGGGTCTTGACTTTAAAATGGGTCAAATGGTTAAGGGTGGACCTAGTGGGCAAGATAGGTATGAAAATACCCGAAATTTGTGTTAGTTGTTGTTATTGGACTTTAATCACTAGCTTTTAGTGATTAATGATAGTCTTGACGTTGAATGGGCGGTTTTGTGCAAATGGGTCATTTAATGCAATTAAGCCATTAAATGCATAAGAGTTAAGTGTTAGTGGCTAGTCCAACTAGTTTGTATGTTGATTGTGTATCTAATGTAATAGGTACTTTACATTGAAGCTTGTGGAGCGTATAATCATCACCTAGATGACAAAGTGAGTGGAATAATTATATGTGTACGTATATAGTGTATTTATTTGTATGCTATGGCATGATCCACGGAGCCGGTAATGCCATAGTATGTGCGAGTATGCTATGATGCGAACCACGGAGCCGGTAGCATTATAGTACGTGTGTTGTAGTGCGGACCACGGAGCCGGTAGCACTATAGCACGAGTTGTTAAGGTGTGAACCATGGAGCCGGTAGCGCCTTAACGTGAGTATGACTCGAGTTATGATGTGAACCATGGAGCCGGTAGCATCATGCAATGCGTATGGTGTGAACCACGGAGCCAGTAGCGCCATGACGTGGGTATGGTTAACCATATAATTTGTGTATGTGTTGTAGTGTAGCATATTATATTATGTCGTTTATATGCTATTGAATATGCTAGTTGCGGTATTAGAGGTCATTAGCTCTATAATTGAGATGATATGCTAATTATATTGCTAGCATGTATGCGGTATGTGTGTAAGTGTATGCAAGTAGGTATATTATATATGTATGTGTATAATTATTGCATTCACTAAGCGTTTTGCTTACCCCCTCGTTGTTTACTCTTTTTAGGTTCCGGCGTGGACAAGGGCAAGGGTATTCGTTTGGATTAGAGACCTCCACCTAGTGGGATTATTGGAGGGGATTTTGGATGCGACCTTGTTGGGTAGTTTAACCCCAAACGCCATGCTCGTGTTTTGTTTGGAAATTAAACTCATGGGTCGTTAATACATTTTGATTTGTACTAAATTTTAATACTTAAATACTGGAAGCGTTGTACGAAACCTTTTATGTTATGGCGGATCTTTATTATTCGAGAAACTCATTTGAATGTCGTATAAAGTCACTAATGTTTCAAAAAAAAAAAAAAAAAAAAAAAATTTGTCAGGTTAGATACGGGTTGGGTGGTTTCAATAATTTTCGTTTATGAAAGTTCTTCGTTGTTTGAAAAAAGTCCCATTGTGACCCTCATACTCAAATCAAATCCATTATCAAGATTAAGAGTTACTCCATAGCATTGAGATAACAATAGGTCTGATCTTGAATGAACTAGTTACAACCGATCCCTCCACATATGTGTCCCCAACATACGTTGTACTATACATCCACAATGATTCAAATGCAACCCATATTGGTGTAATGCTATCAAAACATGTTTTAATTTTAATTGACTGTGTAAAAAAGGATAGCTGAATATCTATTAGTATAGGCCACTCCTTATCTACCTCGTGAAAACACGTGAAAAGTATTTGACGTTGAATGTTGAATTGTTTAACATTCAACACATTTGTTTATAACTTCTGAATGACAAGTGGTGTTGAATGAAGTAATAATATGCGTTGAACCATTCGAATGAAAATTATCTTTTAACGTCTAAATACATTCATTGCAATTTAAGACCCTTACCAAACTATATGCATAACAATTACTCCCATCATATAGCTACATTCTTTTATTTATTTCTTCTAAAAGGTTAATAAAGTGATATATTCCGTACATCATTTAGATTTTTCATTAAAATAATTTCAAACATGTTATTGTTATTCAGAATCAGAATCATGTAGAACATTCGAATTCCATTTGAATTACGATCCATTCAACGAATAATTATTCAATTTTATCAAATACACCCTTAGTTATGTGTTTGTGGAGACCACTGAAGCATTGCCTGAGTGGTATAAACTCTGGGTTGGACCTGAGTTCTAGTTTGCGCAAGTTCGAATCAGGGGGGAGGTTTCTCAAAGATTATGTTGTGGTGAATAAAGGTGTATGTCCTAATCCACCCAGTTTAATACAAAGCACATCGGGTACTCAATGCGGCGATGGTGTGTGAAGAGTTTTCTCTTAACGCGTGTGTGGTGACAAATGAGAGCATTCGATGTCGTAATGACCGTTCAAAGGAAAAAAACTCACGTGTTAGTGAATGGAGTTGATACTAATGTAGTGTTGATGTTAATGAAAGAAGTTCAGTGTAATGCATTAATAATCACGAGTGGTCTTACATTACATTGGATTTACAGTATATGCTTACCTAAATTGTTTGATTATAACACGTGACTTCATGGAATATAAGTTGATGTTAAACGAATATATTATAAGTAAAGTTTTATTTTGCATTTTTAGAGTTCCAGCTATCAAATTCAGTTATAAGCTACAATTTCAATAGCTTCAACTATTTTCAATTTTTCACCAAACAAATCAATAAATTCTTTTCATAAGAAATTTGAGTTAAATGTACATTTTTTGTTTCACTTTATGCAAACCTAAGGGTACAACTTGTTTGATGCTAAAATTTACGAGTAATAAAATACAACAGAGTGGGGGAAACGAGAGGGAAGCATTCTAAACCACACAGTCACAATATAGAATTTTGACCTCGCTCTTGTCCCACACATTCACGTTCATAAATTTGTGGCGGAGTTCCTTCTTTTTTGTTCTTCGTTCTTGATCATATCATCATTATATATATAATTTAAAATTTTAAAATGAATTATTAAAAATTTGTACATAATAATATATGATCTTTAAATAATAGTTATTGAAAATTGAAAAATTATTTCTTTTTGTACAGATAGAGTTCAGGCTTTCTAAAAAGTTTTGAACATTTTAACAAAAGTGTTAGACTACCATTAACTGTGCTTGGGACGTCACAGACAGAGAGTTCACTTTTTAGTCAAAAAGTGCAATCTGTCTGTGATGTGGCAATGTCAAATTTTGACCCTCATTAACTCGTGTCAGATTTTTGTGTCAAATTCGTGTAGGGTCTACTAATTTTTTTATTCTTCTTTTGATTAAATATAAACAAAAAATATATTACATAAAATAATATATATATATATATATATATATATATATATATATATATAAAATAATAATAATAATAATAATAATAATAATAATAATAATAATAATAATAATAATAATAATAATAATAATAATAATAATAATAAAGCCATTAATTAAGTAAATATGGTGCCTTGAACACGCTCGAAATCGACTTCAGAATCTTCATCTTCTAATTCTTGAATCAGTGCAATAATACGTCCGTCTGAATCAAATTCGAAATTAAGTAAACATGATACCATAATTATTAAAAATTGTAGGATTGAAAGTGAAAAATGAAAGGAAAAAAAATAGTGTTTTGGTATGTTAATAGGAAGTTGGTAATGACTTTAAATAGATAAAGATATAAAAAAGTTGGAAAAAAGGGCTTGTAGTCGTTATTCAACGACTCAAATCTCGGACCAATCACATAGCGACACGTGTTTTGACATTTTTTTCGTCGAAAAGGTGATTGACGCTCTCTTTTCGTAGTCGTGACGCCCCATTAATTACGTCATGGAGCGTCAAATGCTGCCAACATGTGACACGATAATTTGACGCTGCTTTAACCATAGTCTTACATATAGGGGTGATCAGTATTTGGTTTGAAACCGTGGAACCCGAAAACCAAACCAATAAAAACCAAACCGAATTTGAAAAACGGTTTTCGGATCGAGTAAAACCGAAACCGAATTTGAATTCGGTTTTCGGTTAGGTTTTCCGTTTTGAAAATTCTGAATTCGGTTTAACCGAAAACCGAATTCAAACCCGAATTCAAAAATTTTAAATGTTTAATTTATATATTTTTGTTTTAATGTCATTATAATTTGGGATTCTATGAATAAAATACATTTTCACTCATATGATGATTTGGTAGCTCACATTATAATTATGTTACTCAAATTATTATGTTCTTCTTCTTAATAACAGAAGCAGTAAACGTCATAATTAAGCTGTAAATATTAATAAATCATCGACTTCTTGATAATTTAATAGCACGTCATTGTTTAGGATATAAATAACTTAGACATCAGTAACGCCACAATTAAACTACCATCGTTTTCAATTTTTTCATAATATTCGGTTTTAACAGAAAACCGAACCGAATCCGTTCGAATTCGATTTTCGGTTCGGTTCGGTTTTCGGTTTTGCTCAAAAAAAAATTCAAAACCGAATACACTGAACAAATCAAAAAATCGAACCGATGAACACCCCTACTTACAAGAGGTATTGTTCGAAAATTTGTTGATTAAAAAACTAGGAACTAGGAAAGTAGGTGGAAAGTTAACAAAGTAATGGTAGGGCGTTATTTCAAACGGCGGGTGACGGGTTCCTAACCGCCACCGACGTTGGTTTCCAATCCAGCTGTAATTGAAAATGACTTCACACGCTGGCGTACAACACGGCCCCGTCAGATCTGACTGTGTCACAGGTGTCCTATTATCTTTCCACGTGTATATGATACTTGTCCACATCCCTCATTTATATCACTCTTCCCACGCGCCCCCACTTCGCGTGAAATATCATTATTTCTCTTTCAACTAGCAACAACGGACAGACCACTACCACCAAATTGAATTAAAAAAAATAAGGTCTATTTAAACCCCTTCGTTAACTCTATTACACTCTTTCCTCCTTCATCTCTTTTCCGCATACGCGTTTTGTATCTATACTCCATTTCCTCTTTTAGTAGTTTCTAGGGTTTATAAGGTAATGCAGTTTCATTCCCTTCTTCTTTTCGCTATTTTTATTATATATTTAATTTATTTGTTTAGCAATTGCTATTTTCTAGGTATTTTGTTTTGAAGTTTCAGAATCCGTTTGTTTACAGAACGAATGTTGCGCAACATTGATTTAATTAAACTTATTATTATAATTACTATTTAATTATTTTAATAATTATTATCATTAGCGTACGATTGAAATTTCTCTTTGCTTTATTTAATTTGCAAAACGTGTTTATTATGAGCTAGTTTAATCTGTTTCTGTGAATAAAGTTTTTTTTTTTTTTACTTTGTTTATCATATTATACACCGTATTGTGTAATTGTGTATGTGTATGTTTATCTATATGTATAATGTATAGAGATGAAAGGTGAAATAAGAATACAAATTGTAATGAATCTGAATAGACTTGTAGGCAGTTAATTCTATAAGTGATTTCTGAAAGTACTGATTCCATATTAGTTAGCAGTATTACGATATTGTGGTTTAGGTATGAGCTATTTGTATGTAATTGTCTCATATGTGAAGAGCTCTTTATGAATTGTTATTGGCAGTCATTGAGTGTTTAGGTATAACATCAGCTGGAATTTGTAACTATGTTAGGTTCTATATTGTATATGCATACAGTTTTTCTGTTTAGATTTATAAGTTTTCATGTATCTTATAAAGGTTAAAAGGTTTTCCCTGTTCGGGCTATCCAGGAGGGCGAGTAATCCGACCCATAGTCTGATGTATGCAGCCCAACAGGATTACTCCCTGGCTGTTTCCAAACCATCCCTGGCCATCACTAAATATAAGTTATCATGTGTCTTATAAACAGATTTGTGTGCTAGAACATAGGGGATCTGGGAGATTGATTTAGTTTTTGTATAGTTCTTAATTTTTTCAGCTCTTGAATATTGTAGTTTTTCATGATTTTTTGGGATAGTTATGTTTTTTGGACTATTTTATCTGATATTATTTTAGTGTGAGAGGGATAGGTGATGACCAGGTTCATTATATCTCTTATTTACCCTACTAAACATTGTGTCAGTCAGTCAAGGGTGTTTTTATATGTATTTTTAAATAGTTACTTTGAATTATACTAATGTATTGCTGGTTTCAGATGGCAAGGTAAAAAAATTGAAAATAAACGAACATAAGTTATGCACAAAAGAGAAAATAAAAATTTTATTTTTCTGAGTGTGTGCACATATTTGAAGGAAATAGGGAATCTTGATTGTATTGTATATTTGTTGCTACGTTTGTATTTCTAATTATGTAAATAAGAGGAGATGAGATTTTGTAATCCACTAAAGTTTCATTATACACCATTATACTTATGTGTTGTTTGATATCATGCTGTCAATATAATACATACGTACGCTACATATGATGGTGTGTCAAGTAGTATTATTGAAGTGCATTGATCGCTGCATCATGTAGTCAAGCTCAAGACAGCTATGTATATTTCATTTTCGTCTGTATAGGATATGAAAATATATAGCCACATTGGACCATGCTCCTAAACATTGAATTGTGTTGAGGTCTTGTCCTATACCATGCTCCTAAACATTGGACCATATTGAATAGTTCCATATGCTATGCTAATGCTTTTTTTTTTTTTTTTTTTTTTTTAACATTCTTATGTCCCCACCATGTGAGTTTAGATTATTAGCATACACGTAGCCTGTGGTCGACATTTCATGCCATGTATTTTGTTCCTAGCCAGCTTTCTATTTTGGGGGTGATGTTATACAATATTTATTGACAAACAAATCAGCAGAAGTGTCATGAAATCTTGTTCAGTATATATACTCAGTGCAAGCATTTGAACTTTATTTCAACATGTATGTATTATGCCTCATGGATTTTTACTTCTGTACATGTGATGTGTGAAAGGGTAAAAGTCTGGTTTCATTAAGATAACTAGTTGTGGCTATTATACCAAAATAATTTTAAAATGGAGGATTTGGTATTATTTCGTGCTATTAGTTTTCTTTGCTTTGGTGTTATTTGTGCTAATCCCTAATTGGTTGTGATGCCAGTTATTTAGACTTGCTCCTGTTTAGACTTGCATTCTTACACATTTCCTCCAAAAAGTTGTCCTGTTTTGATGCTAGTTATTTTCTGAGGTTATTAGGCTCCTAACTACAAATTGAAACCAGAGTAAGCGCATCTGTTGGGAGGAAACTATTTGGAGATTAGTTACTACTTACTAGCAGTTGTCTCATTTTAATGTTCCTTGTAAAAGTTTTATTCATTAACTGGAGTTTTAATGATATTGAGGCCTTTTGTTTTGCAGTTCGTTGCCAAACTATATTCATAAAAATTTAGCTAATGAAAGTGAAGGTGCCTAAGTAAGAGACAAGTTGATATTCATATTTTTGATAAAAGAAGAGTTGGTTAAGACGACTGTGTGATTTCGGTTAGCTGCTTATAATTCAGTTAAGCGGTTCAAGACCTGATGGATCTTAAGGCGAGTCATAGTGCACCCATATTGACCGACCCCACACCTATTTCCAAACCAAGATTAGGAATTCATGACTCATTGCTTCCATACTCGACTGCTGGAGTCTTCTCTCAAGGCCCGTTTCTGACAATTCAATGGAAAAAACCTGGAGTATTTGATGATGTTCGCTCTACTAACTGGTTGGATGCCATGAAATCTTCTTCCCCCAGGAATTTAATAAAAAATAATGGCACTGATTTTTCATCAAATGATATGGATCTTGCTTACCGAAATTGGATGGTATTCATCTTCTCCCACTCTTGTGTACGTTGCTACTAGTATTTAACCCTTGTTAGATGCTAAATTAGATACTAAAAAGTGTTGTTAACTGATCGTTGTGCAGCTTAAGTATCCCTCTGCGCTTACATCATTTGAACAGATAGCTAATAATGCAAAGGGCAAGAGGATAGCATTGTTTCTAGATTATGATGGAACACTATCCCCTATTGTCGATAATCCAGATCATGCCTTCATGTCTATTGCTGTATGAATCTCATCTTCTTAAATTGTTCAATTTTGGCAAGATATTATTCTTATAATACCCACCTGTGTACAGATGCGTGCTGCCGTGAGAAATGTGGCAAAATACATTCCAACCGCAATTATTAGCGGCCGTAGCCGTGAAAAGGTAGTTGCAATTATTTTTCATTATTAATACAATTTTGAGGTTTTGGTTATAGTATTTTTTTTCATTTTTTATTTATTTTTATTATTTCAGGTACGTAAGTTTGTAGGACTGAAAGAACTGTATTATGCTGGTAGTCATGGGATGGACATTATGGGTCCTCTTCTCCCTTCAAATGACCCCACCACCGAGGTAGCAACTTCTAGAACTTTTGCATAAATAAGTACGCAAATCGAAATTACTCTAAATATTTGGTTATCTAAATCTGATTATTTACTTGATTGTAGGTTAAAGAAGGAAACTTGTACCAGCCTGCTAGCGAGTTCTTACCAATGATCAATGAGGTAAAATATGTGAAACCACCTTCTGTTTTTTCACACACACACACACACACACACACACACACACACACACATATATATATATATATATATATATATATATATATATATATATATATATATATATATATAACTTTGAGATCTTACAGTGTTTATGTTTGAAACAGGTTTTTGAATCCCTTGTTGAGATAACCAAAAACATAAAAGGAGCTAAAGTTGAGGACAACAAGTTTTGTGTTTCAGTGCACTATCGTAATGTAGACGAGAAGGTAGCATTTCAACATTTTTTATTCCTAACATCCATATCATTTTCACAAAGATGAAATTTTATTAATACTCCTTTTTTTTTTTTTTTTTCTTTTCTCTATTTACAGAGTTGGACAACAGTTGCACAATACGTCCAAGACACTTTAAAACACTATCCACGTCTGAGATTGACACATGGCCGAATGGTACCTACAAACTCCTAAGTCTTCATTTCCCAGAAAATAAAGTTGGACTACTTTTATAGTTCTTTATTTTTCTAGACTAATTGTTATTCTTTTATTTCCCTCACGTTTAGGTTTTAGAGATTCGGCCTGTGCTCAAGTGGGACAAGGGGAAGGCGGTTGAGTTTTTACTTGAAACACTTGGTTAGTAAAATTCCATTTTTTATTCTCTTATAAGAAATAAGAAATATTTTGTGTTTATAGCATGATATTTTATTATTAGTATTTGAACATGCTCTTTTTTTTGTTGCAGGATTAAGTAATTGTGATGATGTGCTCCCCATATATGTAGGTGATGACAGAACCGATGAAGATGCATTCAAGGTAAATCTGATTATTATAAACTGAACCTCCAAAAGGGTAGTTAATTGATCTAACAAGCTAAATTTATTTCATTTTAAATAGTTTTTACGAGAGGGTAATCGTGGTTTGGGTATCTTGGTGACACCTGCCCCCAAGGAAAGCAATGCCTATTATTCTCTCAGGGATCCATCAGAGGTTCGGTTTTCAGTTTTAATTCGTATGCATTTTTTATATACAGACCGTTGGTACATGTAATTCAAATATATAACAGTTATAAATTTGGTATTCGTTTGCAGGTTATGGAGTTCATCAACTCGCTTGTGATGCATAAGAAATCAGTATCACGATGAGTTTAAAACATTTTATTTGCGGGCAATTGGACTTCGTCATCAACATTCAACATCAAAATAAAATCAAAATCAAAATATAGAATAAAACAAAGGCATTGGAGTTGAGTAAAACGAGCACTTCTCCAAAGTCGTTATCGCGGCAACTGTAAATCTTATTTTTTCTTTATTTTTTGTTCTTTTAATGCTTAATTTCTTTGTGTAGATTTTGTTACTGTAATTTCCATGGAAATTTCAGTGTCTAATGTTACTGTGTATGTATCGTGTTTCTATTGTTTGCCTATTTTTAGCTTCAATTTTTCTCTATGCCTTTGTTCTTTGTACGGCCTAGTTATTTAATGTAGTTGGAATTTGAGAACAGTAAATGTGATCAACTGTAAACTTATAATTAAATAACAGATTATATATACATTTGTGTTATGCCTATCGATTTTATTGTATCATGTCATGTACATGTGAACTGTATCTTTTTAGATTATAGTATCTACATATATGACTCAAAATCATTATTTGGTCAATAATAAAGTAGTGTCTGTATTAGAGATAAATCTCCTGTGATGATTAAAAACTTGTCTTCGAGCGTACTAGCAAATTTGGGGCCAAAAAGTCCGTAGAGACTGGGCTCACAATTTTCTATTATTGTTATTATTGCGGGATTATAGCCAAAATGCCCATTCCCAGCAAGTTTCTTGCGCTGGAGCCAAAAAAAAAAAAAAATTTGCCAGGTTGCCCTCGCAAGACGCAAGGTGCCTTGCGAGTTGCCCTCGCAAGGCGCAAGCTTGCGTCCTTGCGTCTTGCGAACTTGCGACCTTATCTGATCAGATGTTGGATTTTCAGATAAGATTTAGTGAGATTTCTTAGATTCTTGTCGGATAAGATTTTACCCTATTTATAGTATGACCCTGGAACATGTTATTGCACAGTCTCATAAAAATTCCATCCTTGTGCAATTCATTGATTAAAAGCACTTTAAGGTACTAATTTAAGCATTTTTCTTCACTAATTATAGTATTTATTATTTGTTTGTATGATAATTATTTTTAATTAGTTTGTTATTTACAGTTAATCTCAGTTAATATCCATGGACAGAAGAGCTAGAGCTTCACACCGACCATCACAGGGAGAGTCATCACAACAAGTTGCTGAAAGACGACGACTATTAGCCGACCGTCCCATTCTTCCTGGTATTAACGTTGTTGCTCAAGGTGGTTTTTCCGCGTACTGGCGGGGAATAGATGCTGGAGCTTTTCTATATCGTCAAGTTAATGAGTACTATCCCAGACTTGTTAGGGAATTCTATGCTAACTATGTGTTTGATCCACGTAAACTGAAATGTGTTCACGTGAACATGTTTGGTTATTCCTACGATTGGACGTTGGAGGAGTTTGGTGAGATTCTGGATATTCCAGATGGAGATTTCAAGTTTTTCAGTCTTAGCAAGGATGTGAAAAAGGCCCCGAGGAGGTCAGCTACAGGAAATTCATTCTCCGCTTCTGGGTTTGTTTCGGGACTATGTAAACCTGGTTTTTACATGCCAAACAGTGGTCCTGTCATTATCAGGGAGGAAGATATTCAGGACCAGTATCAACAGATGATGAATGTCATCAAGAAGAATGTCATGTTTCGAGATGATGCTGATGTGGAGCTATCTGTAACTGAAGTTTTGATTTTGATGTGTTTGCTCGAACAAATCCCAATTAATCTGGCATATGTGGTTGCTAATCGGATGGCAGGATTGCCTGCAGCTGGTGGGAGTGGATTGTCGTATGGCATGTTGTTGAACAACTTCTTTGCTGATGAAGACGAGTTGGTGTATCCTTCTGATCGAGAGGTGTTGAATGCTCAGATTATGTATGCTGCTCCAATTTAATTAATCTTGGTTGATCATGTAATAAAGTAGGTCGTAGGGCCTTTTGTACTACTTAGTTTGTGTGTTTGTAGTATGTCATTCTGGTTAATGAAATGGTATTTTAATTTTAGCCTATATGTTTTATTGGTCATTTTAATTTCAGTACAAGTTCAAGGACGACGGGAGTAATTTGGTCAATAACTTTTATAAATTACACTTAAGCAGTAACAAATAAAAAAAAAAACTCAAATTTAATTGAGTACCAAAAACTTTTATAGATGGACATATACATTAACAGAAGTTAAACAAATAAAAAAAACTCAAACAGCAGCAACAAAAAAATATTAATCATACCATACGCAAAGACGCAAATCAAACCTTGCGACTGGACGCAAGACGCAAATTTTATGGATCTTGCGTTCTTGCGTCTTTGCGTCTTGCGTTTGTTATTATTAGGTTATAAACCTGATAATAACATTCACTTGACACACACACACTTACCCAGACGCAGAGAAGCAAATTACGTGAAACCTAGCCAAACGCAAATACGCAAACCTCCATCATCTCCTCTCTCGTTCGAACAGTAGATCGTAACCACCATCACCACCTGCACTACCACCAGTTCATCCATCGTATTCACCACAACCACCACGTACCAGCACCTACGTCACTAACTACGTCACCATCGTCTTTGTGATGCCCCGTACAAAACCATCGTGTACGAATCATCAACAACAGGATCATTACAAGGTTAAGTACTATATGCGTTTTAAAAAAAAAAACAGTTTGCATTCATTAATAAAGTGATGTCTAAACCAACATCGAATGTTTTACAATCCAAAAGCATGCTTCACTAAGTAGAAGCAAATAATAAGTGTATGTGACCACAATGGTCGTTACAAGTCATAGTTCAAAAGTACTAATGTTTGAATGCAAAATAAAGTAGTTCATGCGATAACAACTCTAAGCAGCGGGTGTCTACAGCACGAATAGTACATAGCGGAAGCTAACCTCAAGCACCTGAGAAAAACATGCTTTAAAACGTCAACACAAAGGTTGGTGAGCTATAGTTTAAGTGTAACAGTATGTAAGGTAGGCCACGAGATTTCAGTGCTACAAAGAGCGTTTCGAAACAGTATGATAAAGTATATGTTAACCGTGGGCACTTGGTAACTAACTTAACGTTTATACCCCCTGAAAGTACACTTGGCAAGTGCGTATGTCTACGAAGTATTAAACACTCGTTAAATGCTACCGCTACTAGCACGAGTGGGGATGTCAAACCCTATGGATCCATATCTAAGATTCGCGTTCACGGTTCAAAAACCAATGATTAAACGTTACCGAGCTAAAGGGAATGTTTATGCCATTGTATAACCCACACATATATAAGTTTAAGTACTCGTGCCTAGTATGTAAAACATAAAATCCGCATGTATTCTCAGTTCCCAAAATAAGTTAAAGTAAAAAAAGGAATGCTATAACTCACAATGATAATGTAGCGGTAAAGTATGACTCTGAAAGTAAGCAAGTAATGAAGGTTGTCCAAACGGGTCCTCAACCTAAGTCAAATAGTACTAAGTCAGTAAATCGTCCGAATAGGTTTAAAAGTATGTAAATAAGGTCTTAAGGGTCATCATCATTCATCATCAAACGAAAGGCGTAAAGTAAGTTTCGTTTATGAAAGTAGTTTAAAAAAAGGGCCGATTTTGATCAGTCACCACGGCCTCTACCCTTACTGAAATAAGGTGAGACTAGTGGTCATGGCTCCGTATGTGAGTCCTTTAAGTGTGATAAAATTTACAGAAGCAAACTCGTCTTTGTTTGACCGTGGCGATGGTCTAAGTGCGAGTAGGTTAGAAATTTCTGCACAACGTTAAAAGGACATAGTGACGATCGGAGGGCCATAAATCTTAAACCGTAACTCGGATTAAGACGAGTCCTATATGAAAAGTTATCTACTCGAAAAGATATATCTGAAAATAATGGTTACAGTAGCCCAGGTGTACTGGTATGTTACAGAAACCAGAAAATAGTAGGTAGAAGACAGAAAGCAGTAAAATAATGGGTTCCGGTGAGTTTGATGCTTGATGCTTATCACGGTTCTCATCCTTGATGCGTATAGCTTCAAGTGTAAAATTCGTTGATGTGTTTGAATCATCTTGACCAAGATTTGACCATCATAACCCAAGTGCAAGTCTAAGACATGAAGCACAACTCACTTAAGTGTTGCAAGTGTTTTGATGAACCAAAGTTACATCAAAGTCTTAGATTTAACACATGCATGAAATATAAAAGTAATATTAACTAAGTTTTGACAATTATGACACAAGTGTGAGTCTAAGACATGTAGATCAACTCACTTAAGAGTTGTATGAAGTTGATGAACCAAAGTTACATCAAGGTCTTAGATCTAACACTTACATGAACTTTAAAAGTAAAAACAAGTTACAAACTTGAAGTAAACTTATGAAATCAAGATCTTAAGTAGTAGAACATAGTTCTTAGTTAGATCTTGAAGATCCAAGACTCAAAATCCTAGATCAAGCATAAGTGTACAAAGTTATAGTTAAAGAAAGCTTATTTATGTGTTCTTGAACTTTCAAGTTAACTTTTAGTTCAAGATTAATGAGATCAAGACTAACTTGTAGTACTTGACCATTTAACTAACAAACATGAAATTAAAGTGCATGATATAAAGAGATAAACTAGGTAAACAAGTAAAAGGTTCATGGTTGTTCATACTTTTAAAGATTCAACCAAAGTTTGATCTTTAAGTAAAGTAAACTTTAAGTTTACTTCAAGAACTACAAGTAGGATTTCAACACATGAACTTATAAACTTTTGAAACAATAAATGTAGAATCATAAACTAGTAAGTTTATGTTCTTGTGTTCTTGAAAGTTCAAGATATTATGAAGAATGAAACTAAAGAGTTTGATTCTTGGAAACTAGTAAGTAAATAATAACAAGTAACAAAGTAACAACAACTAACAACTACAAACAATTAACAACAAAGAACAAAGAACAAAGAACAAAGATGATGATGATTTAAGGGTGTTTGGCCTACGGTTTTCATTAAGAAAAAGGAAGAACAAGTTGTTCAAAACACTTACAAGAAAGAGATAAAAGTGAGAGAGAAATGAGAGAAAAGGTTGCAAGTATTTTAGGTGTGTGAAAAATGAAATGGAACAAGTGAATGGAGTACTCAAAAAAAAAAAAGAAACCAAACACCTCTAAAGGCCTTGGAGGCCGTCGGTTTTGCAAAGAGGGAAAGGGGGGAAGAAGTTTGTCCATGAGGTACATGCATGTATGTGTCATAAAAGGTGGATATTAAGTGTTAGTTCATGGGGATTATGTAGTAACTATATTCCTTATGCACAAACTAACTAGTTGAGTTCAAATGATGATACTTACATGTAGTAATGGGCTTAACTAAGTCCATGAAAGAAGTAGGGTGGGCTTTATAAGCCCATGTTCAATTAAAAGTCCAAGTTGTATGTAATTAACAAATAAATCCAATTAAAGCCCAAGTAACTGTGACGATCGCTCCAAATTCATATGGACAATACGTCATTCATTGATTTCATTGCGAGGTATTTGACCTCTATATGATACGTTTTGTAAATATTGCATTCTTTTGAAAAGGCACACCATAAATGAATATTTAAATCAAAGGTTTTGGACATCTGATGATTTCTACATATAGACAATCACCGTAAATAATAGTTTACAATAGTACTTCCGTTGACAATGCAGTCAAAATAAGATACATGGTGATGATTTGGTGAATGCAACGTTTCCTTGAAAAGTATGTCATGTAAGACTCCATGCACATAGCTTGTCTAACATATAAGCAACAGCGGAAGACTTCTAGTAAACCTGAGAATAAACATGCTAACAAGTGTCAACACAAAGGTTGGTGAGTTCATAGTTTTATTGTTTCGTATAATCTGTATGTAAAGGTGAATCACAAGTTTTCAGTTGTTTCATCCAGAAACGTTTATCAAAATATTCTACGAAATTGAGCACCCTGGTAACTAAACTTAACGTATATATATTTTATACCCTTTGTATAATCATCTTAATAATACACGCAAATCAACGTATACGCTTCTCAAATAGCATACGTCCATTAAAAGGCTAGTGCTATAGCTCGGACGGGGATATCAAGCCCTATGGATCCATATACTATTACTCGCGCCCACCAGTTCTTATAACTGGCAGTTACTAGTTACCAAAGCTAAGGGATTTTCGGTTCAAACTCAGTGTAGAATTTAGTATGTACTTGTATCCATTGCGTTTAAAATAAAGTGCATGTATTCTCAGCCCAAAAATATATATTGCAAAAGTAATTAAAAAGGGAGCAAATGAAACTCACCTTAGCAGCATATAAAGTCGTTCACCAAAATGTGATCGAAACTCGGATTACCAAATAACCGTAGATCTCAACCTAGAGAACATATGTTGGTCAATAAATGTCTATCAAGCTAGGTCAGGTCATAGTGTATAACAATCCTAATGCTCGAGATCGACATACAAAAGTTATCCAAAGTCGTTTCAAAAAGTCAATTTTGACAATAGTTCAACAAAACGAGACATACCTTATATAAGGATTCATTTACTCGGTTGGTAATATTCAAAAATCCAATTTATCAATCTCGTAAACAAGTTGTTTAAATCTTAATTATAGATTCAAAAGCAATTTCAATTAACGTTAATCATAATTCAGTTGATCATATCTTTTAATCCGTTCATCGAAATTATTCGATATCTAAATGAAAAGTTATTGATTTTTCGCCAGCTTTCCAAAAACATGTATATCATATACCTTTTACCAGTAATATATGTATTTAATTCGTGATTCATTATAAACTGTTTAACGATGAAATTTAGCATACATGCATGCATAAATATATATACTCGAGCACTAGACATGGATACACAATTAATGTATAAAAGATAAAATATGAGTGCTTACGTATCAATATTGAGATTCAATATTGTAGGAAAGTACGTAGACGCAACAGAGATGATAATCACTAGATTTGATTCACAAATATACCCTTGAACATTACCCATAACCTCCTTGGCAATAACCCATAATTTCCTTAGCTCTATCCTGCTCAAAAAACCATTTTGAAGGTGACACGCTCATAACCTCGTCGTAGTATTTTAGGTATATATACTACTAATAATATTATTATAATAAGATTAATAATAATAATATTAATCTTAATAATAATAATAATAATAATAATAATAATAATAATAATAATAATAATAATAATAATAATAATAATAATAATAATAATATAAAAAAAAATAATACAGAGGAATGAATCGAGCTTTTATAGTATGTGGCCTGCTACAGTACCTCATGCGATCGCATGAGTTTTCAGTGTTTTTGCCATGCGATCGCATGGCCGCCTCATGCGATCGTTTTCACTGTAGCACTGTAGCAAAATACGGTTTCACTGTAGCAAATAGTGTTTTACTGTAGCAAATAGTGTTTTTCTGTAGCAAAGTCATTTTACTGTAGCAAATAGTGTTTTACGGTAGGAAAGTCATTTTTACTTGTACATATATATATATATATATATATATATATATATATATATATACATATAATTGTTCATGAATCGTCGAGAGCAGTCAAATGTAATTTAATACATGAAACAGTTCTAAAATTTTGTGATTCAACTTCATAGACTTTGCTTATCGTGTCGAAAACATTAAATCATTTAAAGATAAAGTTTAAATTTGGTCAGAAAATTTCGGGTCATCACAGTAACTAACTAATCGCCATAGTTAATTAAAATGATTAATAAAATCAATCATGAATATAAATAATACTTGAAAATATTATTCGTGAAGTTTCGTGTGTCACAAAGACGTTTCGGGCAATTAAAGTCAAGTTCGGGCAATCATGGCAACATGTAAATGTAATAACATACATTCGTTTAATCACACGTATAATAATAATAATTATTAATAAATAAACGTTGGAAAATCCAAGGTCGTTACAGTCTTCGTCTGCTTCATTTTAACTACGAAAGAAATCAAGAAATCAACCTAATAACAATGGCAAATCCTCAGGTTATGATGTTATGCGAGGTGTATATAAAATAGCTTATATTTTACTAGGAAATACTATTAAATACGATACAATTTTACACAAGATATTTATTTATTTATAGAATGGATATACTTAAACCTTGCTACAACACTTATAGGCAGTGTACCTAATCGTACAGTAGTGTAGTTTTTAGTAAGTCCGGTTCGTTCCACAGGGAAATCTTTAAACAAAGCTCAACGCTATATTAGTTTACTTTTATAAAAATACAAATATATATATATAAGTAATATTATTATTATAAAGGGGGGTTTTTTACCGTTTAATGACCGGTTTGTCGATTTTAAAACTTTAGTCGCAGTTAAAACCTAATGTAAAATATTAAATAAATAAAAGACTTAAATTAAAGCGTAAAGTAAATAACGATAATGAAATTGCGAATAATAAAAGTGCGATAAAATAAACTTGCGATAATTAAAAAGTACGATAATTAAAAGTGCGATTAAATAACAATAACAATAAAAATGCGATAATTAGAAGTGCAATTAAATATAAAATAAAGGAAATTAAATATGAAATAAAAGAATTATGCTTATTTAAACTTCCGTAATCATGATGTTCGACGTGTTGATTTTAGTTTTATGCCCATGGGTTAATTGTCCTTTGTCCTGGATTATTTAATATGTCCGTCTGGTTTTTGTCCATAACAGTCCATCAGTCATAAATATAAAGTGCGAGTGTCCTCGTCAAATTATTATTATACCCGAAGTTAAATATTCCAACTAATTGGGAATTCGAATTGTAACAAGGTTTTAATACTTTGTTTAATGAATACACCAGGTTATCGACTGCGTGTAAACCAAGGTTTTACTACTTTGTTAACAATTACACCAATTACCCTTGAATGTAATTTCACCCCTGTTTTAATTATTCTAGTGGCTATTAATCCATTCCCGTGTCCGGTTAAATGAACGATTATTCGTACATATAAATACCCCGCCCATCGTGTCCGATTGAGTGTATATGGTAATTTATAGGGACGCCCAATTGTAAATCTTTATATTAACATTAACAAACTATCATTTAGTTAAACAAATATAAAGCCCATTAATAGCCCATAGTCTAATTTCCACAAGTGTCGTTCTTTTGTCCAAACCCCAATTATGGTACAAAGCCCAATTACCCAATTTTAGTAATTAGCCCAACATCATGATTACTTCGTTTTAAATAAGCATAATAATAACTTAGCTACGAGACATTAATATAAAAAGGTTGAACATAACTTACAATGATTAAAAATAGCGTAGCGTTACACGGACAGAATTTCGACTTACACCCTTACAACATTCGCTAACATACCCTTATTATTAGAATTAAAATTAAAATTAAAATTAAAATATAAATTATATATATATATATATCGTATATATTGAGAGAGAGATAGATATTAGGTTGTTTTTTCGATCAGAATTCGTTTGCTTTTATAGGAAGTTTCTGAAATTGGGGCTCCGCGACTCGCGGCCCTTTTGGCCTTCAAACTCCGCGAGTCGCGGAGAATGAAAATACAGCTCACACTTTGGAGTCTTTCTCTGCCGATGGTTTTTATTTATAAATATAATATATATATAATTAATATAATTAATTATATATTATATTATATTTATATACATAGTTAACTTGTAATTTTTAGTCCGTTGCGTCGAGTGTTGAGAGTTGACTCTGGTCCCGGTTCCGGATTTTTGAACGTCCTTGCGTACAATTTAATATCTTGTACTTTGCGTTTTTAATCTTGTACTCTTGTAATTTCGAGACGTTTCTTATCAATAATTGAAACCTTTTTGATTGTCTTTTGTACTTTTGAGCTTTTTGGTCGTTTGCGTCTTCAATTCGTCGAATCTGTCTTTTGTCTTCACCTTTTATTATTTAAACGAATATCACTTGTAAATAGAACAATTGCAACTAAATGCTTGTCTTTCTTGAGGAATAATGCTATGAAATATATGTTCGTTTTTAGCATTATCAAATATTCCCACACTTGAGCGTTGCTTGTCCTCAAGCAATATCGTCTTGAAATACTAGAATCACTTCTTTATTCTTCACACTTTGTACATCAGTGATTTCTATACGGCGGTATAAACAATGGTAGTAACGATATGGTTTACAGTCCCACATGACTATAAAAATTTAGATCCATTAAGGAAATTGGATCTTTATGAAAACATTTGATCTTTTGAAAATTAAATCTAGTTTTTACCCTAGATAAGTTTTCCGGGATAACCCTTTACCGGTGTTTGCAAAATAATTTTGTGGGTTTGGTGGGTTTCAGATTTGAAAATTTTAGCTCAACACTTATGGTTTTGTGTTACCCACTTGCTAACCTTGTATTAGGAAAGCAACACGTCCAGTTTACTTGTTCCGTATATTACCTTTCGGCAAACTACCGTCCGGTTGTAAAGGAAAGCGTTGAACAAGCAACTGTTAAGGCAATGTCCCGTGACATGCTTTTGATTATGGTCTATAACGTGTCGGACGCAATTACTATCCTTGGTAGGAGCAATAGTAAAGCTCACCCTTATAATTTTTCGGTCTGGCACAAGGTCCTGTCTTCGACCATGCTATGCAACCACCGTTCTTACGGTTGACATCTGATTTAGTTCAGGTGACCTAATGAATTCCAGGTGAATTCCTAGGATTTTACGTTCAATGGTAATGAACGCATTGAAAATAGGGTTTTCAGAAAACAAATTGGTTTGTAATTTTGATCAAAATATTTTCTCGTTCAAGCTCGAGTTTAGATATCATTGAATTCCATGAGTTTGTAATTCTCAATCTTTAAGGTCAATCTCTAGGATTGAGTAATATCAGTCTTAAAAGCTGATTTTTAATCTTTAAGGAGATTATCCTTTCTGGGGATCTGATTCATTAGTCTTATCCAGCTAAATTGCATGGTGCCCCCCCATTTTACAAGATAAATCCTTCTCATGGTTAGGATAAATCTGACCACTTGGCGACCCTGTTTGATGCTGAGGTCCGTGGATTTCCTGCTGATTTTAGAGATGACTTTTCTAGATTTTTCGTCAACCTACAGCTGGTCTGGACGACAACTTCATGACCTAAATCAAGAAGCGCGTGTCTTTTTCGGAAGACTTTACTTCATTTTAATGATGGAATTGATTCATCGTGTAGATCCATCTTTTCTTTCAAATATATTACAGTAAATCGGGTAAAACAGTTAATTTAGTCCAAAACAAAAGCACCTGCAATAACTTTACAGAAACATGTGATATATAGTTTTTAATTGAATAACTTGGTACATTCTCCCCACACTTAGTTTCTTTCTTTGCCTTTTTATTCTCCTTTATTCCATTTTAAATGAATTCAATCGTTTTAGGGTGTTTCTCAATTTATGTCCTTTCCGAGGTAACGATAATTTCGGTATTAACACCTAGTTTTCATCGTTCATAAATATATATAAACATGATTTTAAATTCATTTAGTTGAAATTTTTTTAAATTTTCATAAAATTTGGCAACTAAACCAAGTATACACCCGAGAGAATTTATAACCCTTCCCCACACTTGAGATCATGCAATGCCCTCATTTGCATGAAATCAGACTCTAATTTAAATTATTGAGGGTGATTTGTGTGAAAATGATTAAATTTTACCAAAGTTTCCAAATATATTGGTGTTTGTTTGCTGAATGATAAATGGTGCACGTCATTTGTTCATTCCGTCTTATTGTTATTTCACATATATTTTGCATCTTGTCGTCAAAATTAGTTGCTTTTGCTGAACTTAATGCCAGTCTTTGAAAATGCGTTGTTTTACCCTGTTGTGTACATAAGATAAACTGCAAACATATATACATATTTTTGAAGTTTGGTATATTACCCCACATTCAAAAATTATTAAAATCTAAGAATAAAAGTTAGATAATTATAAAAATGATTACAATATTAACAAAAGTATTAAACGTATCAATAATTACAAATTACAAAATAAAAAAAAAATAAGTAAACTAAGGATGATATTGGTACCAATAGGGGTTCCAGGCATAACCATAAGTGCTATAGAATGCTTCGGCAGGGTCATACGTAGGATATGGTGGCTGCATCTCTATAGACCAAGGAGGGAAGATGGGTTTCGGTGTAGGAATATAGTTTCTACCTATATGTTGGCAATGAGCTATGATTTGGTTCTGATGAACTTGCCAATCTTCAAATGCTCTCTGTCTAGCATTTTCGTATTACTGAGAAGCTATAAACCTATGCATTTCTTGCATCTCATTCCCCCCTCCTACATTACCTTGCTGCTGGTTTCCCTCCACCTGTGGATGTCTACCATGGTATCGTACTGCGGCGTTATTTCGCCTCTTCAAAACTTTCGCACCATGGTATACATTTAAACCTATAGTATCGCGGGGTTCCGGCTCTTCTAGTAATAATCCCCCCCGACTTATATCCACACCGAGATATTCACCAATCAAAGTAATAAAAATACCACCTCCTATTATGCTATGTGGTCGCATCCCCTGAACCATAGCTGATAAATAATAACCCACACAATATGGTATACTTACAGCGCTTTGTGGGTCTCGAATACACATATGGTAAAACAAATCTTGTTCATTTACCTTTTCTTTGTTTTTACCCCTTTGTGTAATCGAATTAGCTAAAAACCTATGTATTACTCTTAATTCGGCTCTATCTATATCCAAATAAGAGTAATTTCTCCCTTTGAAACGGTGATGGCTTGTCATTTGACTCCACACACCGTGTGTATCAAAATTTTCATCTATCTTTCTACCGTTTAGTATCAATCCTCTACAATCGGCAGACGCTAACTCCTCAGGCGTATATATACGTAAAGCCTGAGCCATGTATAGTAAAGACATGTGGCGCATCGAACCACCTAACAAAAATCTAATAAAAGAACGATCGGTTAAACTTGCTACCCGATCATTCAACTCTATACTACATAACAATTCTTCACACCATACTTTATATACAGGTCTACGTATGGTGAATAAATGCACCCAGTCATTAAAAGAAGAATTACCATACCTCTGTACAAGTAATTCCCTAATTGGCCCGGCCAATTTCTACAGCTTCTAAGGGTCCCCATTCTATGACCCTCGGTACCTCAACAACCTTAGAATGAAGAGTATGCAAACCCCTTTGATATTTTGGATAATCTATCCAAAGTCTGTCAAATCTCAGGTTCGGGTGCAACTCTTCCAAGTGCATATCGGAAAAGGTCATGACTGGATGAGGTATCTCCTGCTTGTAGTAGTTATCCACCTCCTGTTGTTCCAAATTCTCAGCAGGAGCATTGTGGGCTTGGGATGAAGATTCACCCCTTTCATTCTGCAAAACACATCAAACACAATTTTTGTGCATCCAAATATGCATTAGTGTCAGCAAAATCATCAATCAAAATAATTATAATGACATTATCAATTTATATCAAACTTAAGCTCATTTTCACATTTTTATCAAATCTACACTTTTTCAAATAAGCATATACGAAAATGTTCGCCAAGTTCATAAGCATTCAACTCAAATAACATGTCAAAATAATCATTACTAGCAATTAAACAAGTCTCAAATGGCATTATCTTTCAAAAATCAAGTTCATGAATTTTAGACTTGAAAAAGTCCACTTTAATTCTCAAAATCATGTTTAGGCTCAAAGTTTGGATCATTTAACTACCTAGACATGTTACACTACTCAATTTAGCAACAATTCATAACAAAAATCGGCCATAACCTGTTTATATCAAAAAGCCCCAAATTTGCTCAAGAACACAAACCCTAGATTATTCAAAATTTGAAGTTTAAGGCTTCTAATCATGTTAAACAGCATCAATCTAGGTTATACAAGCATAATACATAAACAATTTAAGCCTAATTACACTAAAAAGCATCAAAATCAAATTGGGGAAAAAATAGCTCAAGAACATCAAATTTCGAATTAAATGGTGTTTAGGTGTAGAAATTTACCTTTTTCTTGAGTAATTCTTAGATAGCATCCTTCTCAACATGATTTTAGCAAAAGATTTGGTGATTAACGGTTAAAAATTGTGATTTTGGGGGTTTTTTTTCGTGTTTTTCGGGTGCAGTTTTTCGAGCTGTATTTTTGGGTTGAGGAGTATGAAACTGATCAGTTTGCAGCTCTTATATTTTTTTTTCTGTAATCCGGCTCCTCCGCGACTCGCGGGGATTTACTCTCCAAACTCCGCGACTCGCGGAGCTTTTTTTATTTTTTTTTATTTTTATATAATCATTAACTTTTGAAACAATTAAGTACTTAATTTTAAAATTTTGTTTCCCTTGTTATTTAGGACGAGGTCATTTCGGATCGATGTCCTAGTCCGTCCCTCGACAAAATTTTAAAATTTGTCTTTTTGTAGCGATTGTTTTAAAAGCTAAGATTTTTGGGTTTTTTCAATGTTTTTGGCATACTCTAATTCAATAAGGTTAAAAATAATGATAATAAAAATTCTCGTCCCTCCCTCGGGTAAAACAATTTCGGTTCAAAGACCTAGTCTTCAACTTACGACGAATTTTAAAAATCATATTCTTAACTTAATGAGATAAAGTAAATTTTTGTTTTTAAATTCACACAACTTAAATATAAAATTTAAAATTATTATTAAAAATTCACACCAAACTTAAAATTTGAAATGCATAAAATTAAAAATTTATATTTTAAAAATTCACACCAAACTTAATTTAAAAATTCATATTATAAATTCATACCAAACTTATATTAATTTTTCAAATATTTACAATTTTAAATATATTGTTTTTTACAAAGTTTACAATATTAATTTAAGATTTAAATATTAATTTTAAAAACATGGTAAAAATAAAATTAAAAATCTTTTTGTCTTTTTATCCCACTTTAATCAATCAAATATTATCAAAAATATACGCCCCTCTTTTCGGTAAAGTAATTTCGGTTCCAAGACCTAATTTAACTCATGACGAATTTTTGAAATATTTTTGGTTGATTGATTAAAGATATTTATACCTTAAGAATAAACGTTAAATTTCGCAGTGATGTAATAAATTTTTGAATGATATCAATAATTTCGGTCGCCAAACCTAATTTTATTCCATACCAATTTAATACTTTTTAGCGAACAAATTAGCGTTTATTATCAAAAGGTTAAAAATAAAAATAAAAATAAAAACTGTACAGACAAACCTGTGAAATAGATTTCTTAGTTATATGATCTATCCCATTCATAAGATAGTTGGTTTAATTGGTTTTCCATGGCTACATAGGCGTAACCTCGAGCATTCAGTGTCTTTTCTTCTAAACATATGAACGGTCCGTCTCTGCATAAAGTAACAAATTCGGTATTTGAATAGGTTTGATTATTTGAACATTTACCTCCATGTGACCATTTTCCGCATTTGTGACATCGTTCTAGGTGTCGTGCTCTTCTTTTCGCTGCGGATTTTGATTTTCCTTTACCAAATTGTAACTTATTATCTTCGCATCTGGATTCTTTTCTAACTCCGTCCATTCTTTCTCTGATTACTGATACTATTTCACTCGGTAGTATGTCATTATTTCTTTTAGTGATCAAAGCGTGTAGCATTAGACCATGGTTTAGTTCACAGGCAGTCTTCATTTCGTAAAAACCTAAAAAAATAAAAATTCAGAATGGGGGGAGAAGACTAGTTCTTTAGGGTCTGCTAGGGAAAGACCATACGTGTTCCATTTTCGAGAACTATACGAAAACAGACAATCTAACTCTAACAGAAATACATATTATCCTTTAAAGACTTGATTCTCCCCACACTTAGTTAGCTGTGGTGTCGAAATTGTGATTAACTTCGTTGTCGACTTCCATCGGACTATGTATGTAATGTTTAACTCTGTGACCATTAACTTTAAATTCAATCCCATTTGAATTTATTAATTCTATCGTTCCGTATGGGAAAACTCTTTTGACTATGAATGGTCCAGACCATCTTGATTTCAATTTTCCAGGAAATAGGTTGAATCGTGAATTGAAAAGAAGAACTCTATCTCCTTCTTTAAATTCTTTTGAACTTCTGATTCTTTTATCATGCCATTTCTTCGTTCTTTCTTTATAGATTAACGAATTTTCGTATGCTTCATGTCTTAATTCTTCTAATTCATTTAGTTGACTTAATCGTAGACGTCCGGCTTCATGTAAATCAAGATTACATGTCTTCAAAGCCCAAAATGCTTTGTGTTCAATTTCTACTGGAAGATGACATGCTTTTCCATAAACAAGTCTAAAAGGTGTGGTTCCAATTGGAGTTTTGTAGGCTGTTCTAAAAGCCCAGAGTGCATCCTCCAATTTAATGGACCATTCCTTCGGATTTGATCCTACGGTTTTCTCTAGAATACGTTTTAAAGCTCGGTTGGTATTTTCAACTTGTCCACTTGTCTGTGGATGATATGCAGTGGAGATTTTATGAGTTACTCCATATCTTTTAAGAACTTTCTCAAGTTGATTATTACAGAAATGAGTACCCCGATCACTTATTAAAGCTTTCGGTGTTCCAAACCTTGCAAAAAGACGTTTTAAAAAGTTGACTACAACTCGTGCATCGTTAGTTGGGAGAGCTTGTGCTTCCGCCCATTTAGATACATAATCAATGGCTACGAGTATATATAGATTATTATGAGATTTTGGAAATGGACCCATAAAGTCAATACCCCAAATGTCAAATATTTCACATACTTGGATGACATTTTGTGGCATTTCATCACGTTGACTTATTTTTCCGGCCCTTTGACATGCATCACAGGATTTGCAAAGAAGGTGTGCATCTTTGTAAATTGTAGGCCAATAGAATCCAGCTTCATAAACTTTTCTTGCTGTTAGTTGAGGCCCATAATGCCCTCCTGTTGGTCCTGTGTGACAATGGTTTAATATTTTACTAGCTTCATCTCCAAATACACATCGGCGTATTATTCCATCGGGACAACTTTTAAACAAATGTGGATCTTCCCAGAAATAGTGTTTTATATCACTGAAGAATTTCTTTCGTCTTTGGTATGATAATCCTTTTTCAAGGAATCCACAAACTAAGTAATTTGCATAGTCTGCAAACCATGGGATTTCTTTATAATCTATCTTCAATAGATATTCATCAGGAAAGTTGTCTTGTATGGCCGATTCATTTAGAACTTCTAATTCGGGATTTTCAAGACGAGAAAGATGATCAGCGGCGAGATTTTCTGCTCCTCTTTTATCTCGGATTTCAATATCAAACTCTTGTAAGAGTAAGATCCAACGGATTAATCTTGGTTTAGCATCTTGTTTTGAAAATAGGTATCTAAGAGCAGAATGGTCGGTATAGACCACCGTTTTTGCTAGAACGAGATATGATCGAAATTTGTCAAAAGCAAAGACAATAGCAAGGAGTTCTTTTTCAGTAGTTGTATAGTTCGTTTGTGCTCCTTGTAACGTCTTACTAGCATAATATATAGGTTGAAATCATTTTTCAATCCTTTGTCCTAAAACGGCTCCCATTGCAAAATCACTTGCATCGTACATTAGTTCAAATGGTAGATTCCAATTTGGTGTTATCATGATCGGTGCATTAGTGAGTTTCTCTTTAAGAATATTAAAAGATTTGATACACTCATCTGAAAAGATGAATAGAGCATCCTTTTCTAGGAGTTTATTCATAGGAGTGGCAATTTTAGAAAAATCTTTTATGAAACGTCGGTAAAAACCGGCATGCCCTAGAAAACTCCTAACTCCTCTAACATTGGTGGGATGTGGAAGTTTAGCAATTACATCTACTTTAGCTCTATCCACTTCAATTCCTTCTTTTGAAATTTTATGTCCAAGAACGATGCCTTCTTTAACCATGAAATGGCATTTCTCCCAATTAAGTACTAGATTTGATTTTTCGCATCTAATTAGCATTCGTTCCAGATTAATTAGACATGATTTAAATGTATCACCGAAGACTGAAAAGTCATCCATGAATACTTCCATGCATTCTTCTATCATGTCGTGAAAAATTGCCATCATGCACCTTTGAAAGGTTGCAGGGGCGTTACAAAGTCCAAATGGCATGCGTTTGTAAGCAAAAGTACCATAAGGGCACGTGAATGTGGTTTTCTCTTGATCCTCGGGTGCTATTGGAATTTGAAAATATCCGGAAAATCCATCTAGAAAACAATAGTAGCTATTTCCGGCTAATCTTTCCAACATTTGATCTATGAAAGGTAAGGGAAAGTGATCCTTTCTGGTGGCGTCATTTAATTTTCTATAATCAATACATACACGCCATCCTGTTACAGTCCTAGTAGGAATAAGCTCATTTTTCTCATTTGTAATGACAGTCATGCCACCCTTCTTAGGTACGCATTGAACTGGGCTTACCCATGGACTATCAGAAATTAGATATATCAAACCTGCATCTAGCAGTTTAATAATCTCTTTCTTAACTACATCTTGCATATTAGGATTTAGTCTTCGTTGGCGTTGCACATACGTTTTATGACCTTCTTCCATAAGGATTTTATGTGTGCAATACGAAGGACTTATTCCTTTAATATCATGAATCTTCCATGCAATGGCTGGTTTATGAGCTTTCAACACAGAAATGAGTTGTGATTTCTCATTTTCAGTAAGAGAAGACGATATTATTACAGGTAATTCAGATTCACCATGTAAATAAGCGTATTCCAAATGGGTTGGAAGTGGCTTTAACTCTAATTTCGGGGGTTCTTCTATCGATGATTTATATCGATATCTGTCTTCTTCTTTTAGCATTTGAATTTCTTCTGTTGTTGGTTCATATCTATTGGCTATAAGTGTAGCTAACATTTCAGCTTCATCAATTGGTTCATTACCTTCTCCTAAAGAACATTCTCCCGTTCCTTGTAATTCTGGAAATTCTTCTAATAATTCTGCATGTGCATCTATAGTTTGAATATAATAACATGTATCATCTGCAGATTGTGGTTGTTGCATTGCTCTATCAACTGAAAAGGTAACACTCTCATCCTCTATACTTAGGGTCAGTTTCTTACCGAACACGTCTATCATTGCTTTAGCCGTGTTTAAGAATGGTCTTCCTAATATGAGAGGAACTTGAGAATCTTCTTCCATGTCCAAAACAACAAAATCTACTGGAAATACTAAAGTACCAACTTTAACTAGCATGTTCTCCATTATCCCTCTAGGATATTTTATTGATCTATCGGCTAGTTGTATGCTTATTCTTGTTGGTTTCAATTCTCCAAGGTCTAGTTTAGCGTATAGTGAATACGGCATTAGATTTATACTAGCACCTAAGTCTGCCAATGCTTCTATTGAACTAAGACTACCCAGAAAACATGGAATTGTGAAACTTCCTGGATCAGATAGTTTTTCTGGTATCTTATTCAACAGCACTGCTGAACAATTAGCATTCATAGTAACAGCCGAGAGTTCTTCCATTTTCTTTCTATTTGAGATTAGATCTTTCAAGAATTTAGCATATCTTGGCATTCCTGAAATCACATCAATGAAAGGAAGATTTACATTTATCTGTTTAAACATATCCAAGAATTTGGATTGCTCGGCTTCAAGTTTCTCTTTCTTCATTTTACTCGGGTAAGGAAGTGGTGGTTGGTATGGTTTAACATAAGGTTTATCCTTAACTGTGTTATCTTCATTAACTTTTTCAACTACTGGTTCTTTTTCCTTATCTTGATCAGGTTGTGGTTCTTGTGGAGTAGGAATAGTTTCATCAGAAGTTACAGGTATTTCAGGTGGTTTAAGTGTTGTACCACTTCTTGTGGTAATGGCTTTAGCTGTTTCATTCCGGGGGTTAGTGTTTGTATCACTAGGTAGACTTCCCGGTTTTCTTTCACCTATTAACCTTGCTAGGTTACTTACTTCTTGTTCCAGATTTTGAATAGAAGCTTGTTGATTTCTAAATGCTTGAGCATTTTGTTCATTAGTTTGTTTTTGAGATGTGAAAAACTGTGTTTGAGTTTCAACTAGCTTCGTCATCATATCTTCTAAATTCGGCTTTTTATCATCGGTTTGTTGTGGTGGTTTGTTTTGAAAATTCGGTCTTTGCTGATTATAAGTATTATTGGATACTTGTTGATTGCTAGGACCTTGTTGGTTGTTGTATGGAATATTTCGGTTATAATTCTGGTTTTGATTGTAAATCGGTCTTGGCGGTTGATAATTATTCTGATAATTATTTCCAGGCCTTTGGTTTATGTATGAAATATTCTCTCTTTGTTCCATTATTAATTCAATACTGAGACAATCTTTTGTCAAATGTGGTCCTCCACACTGCTCACAACTAATTCGTATTGAGTGAATATCCTTAGTCATCTTTTCCATTCGTCTCTCCACAGCATCTATCTTTGCGGAAATGGAATCTAAGTCATGGCTAGAATCGGCTCTAGCTGTTTTAGATGATCTAATGATATCTTTTTCTTGGTGCCACTCATGTGAGTGAGAAGCAGTGTTATCAATAATTTTGTAAGCATCAGTTTCGGTTTTCTTCATAATAGAACCACCAGCTGCTATATCTATGTCTTTCCTTGTAGTGATGTCGCATCCTTGGTAGAATATTTGTACTATTTGACAGGTGTCTAAACCATGTTGCGGACATCCTCTTAACAACTTTCCATATCTAGTCCATGCCTCATATAGAGTTTCATTTGGCTTCTGTGTGAACGTAACAATTTCTGCTTGAAGTCTTACGGCTTTAGATGCAGGAAAGAATTGTTTAAGAAATTTGTCAACTAAAACATCCCATGTATCAATCGCCCCTTCAGGTAACGATTCCAACCAATCTTTGGCTTCTCCCTTTAAAGTCCAGGGAAATAACATGAGATATATCTGTTCATCCTCCACTTCTCGGATTTTAAATAGTGTGCAGATCCTATTAAAGGTACGTAGATGTTCATTTGGATCTTCCTTCGGCGCACCACTAAATTGGCATTGATTAGTCACCATGTGTAGAATTTGTCCTTTGATTTCATAATCTGGCGCATTAATGTCTGGATGAGTAATTGCGTGACCTTGGCCAGTGCGTTTAGCTCTCATTCGGTCTTCCATACTTAAAGGTTCCAGATTCTCCATAATTGAATTTGTTGAATCGGTATCACTAGATGATTCTGATTTAATGGTTCGTTCCTCAACAATCTCTGTTTGAATGATTGGTGGTTCCGGAGGAAAGTTTAATGGTTCAGGATCTACGAACCGTTCCTGAATATTCTCTGGATTCTCAATTGTGAGGTCGGGTTCAAAAAATGGATTATCGGAAATTTGAACTGAAGTACTTGGTCTACTGGATGACGATTCTAAAGAAAAATCAAGGGTGGTTATATTTGCTAAATGTCTTGATCTAGTTACAGGTGGTGAACGTACAAAAGGTGGTGAACGTCTTGCTCGGTGCATTCACTGAATATCCTATTAGTTTTAAAAAGGAAAGAAAAATTATAATAAGTTATCCAATTAATAGACTTTTCTGATTTTGCCCACGTTTCGAATAGCCAAAAGATGCAGCAGAGGGGCAGGATTCGTTTGGTCTCAATATAATTGAGGACTGTTTGGCTCCAATAACCCGGTCCACGTACAAATCCAACTATTACTACGAATCAGAAAATTTTGATGTCTATTAATTTAACCACTTAAAATAAATTTTCGTAATTTTAAGAAATTTAGATAAGAAGTAGAAAAAATATCTATGTCCAAAAACTAGAATAGCGAGAAATAAGAAAGAAAAAGAATTCGTCGAAAAAGGTCGAAAAAGAAAAAAATGGTTGAAAAATAAAAGGTGACGGAAAAATAAAAGAAACTTATAAAAACTTAAAAATACTTGACTAACCTAACCTTATTACTACAACTAACTTAAAATTATAATCGCAAATTGAAATTACTAATTGGAATGATAATTGATACATAGTAAAAGGTGTCTAAAAATATTAAAGCTTACAGGAAAAACTAAATCCCAAATGGAGATAACTAAAAAAAAGAAACTAAAACTTAAAAAGGCGTCGCAAAATTCTAAAGCACCTAAATCTTAGTCTAAAGAAAAAGAACTTAAGGAATTCTACGGCAAAGCCTAAAAATCTAGGAGTAAAAATAACTATAGCAAAAACTAAGTTTAAAATTAAATATGAGCTAAAAATACAAAAGTTATGCTACAACGATTAAAAAGGGACAAAATATAAAAATATACAAAAAGTTGTAAAAAGTACAATTTTTATAAAAATATTATTTTTATATTATTTATTTTATTAAACTATTAATTTAATTAAACTTAATAAACTAAAATATAAATTAAATAAAACTTAAATTAAACTAAAACTAATTATAATAATAATAATAATTAAGGTTAAATAATAATAATAATTAATTAATACCCGTAATTAATGCAGGATTAGGGTTTCTGTTCGCGTGTCAGAGAAGCTCCGCGACTTGCGGTATTTAATGCTTCAAACCCCGCGACTCGCGGGGTTCAGAAATTCAGTTGACAGATTTAATCTTCAACGCGTTTTTTCTTTATTTATTTATTTTTATTTTCTGTTTTCTGTTTTTTTTTTATAAATAAAAGATATTAAAATTAAACTTATATTTTTATAAACTAAAATAAAAATAAATAAACTTATAAAACTTAAATATTTAACAAAATCTAAAAAAATACTTATATTTTTGTTTTTCTTTTTATATTTTCGAATATTTAAAATGTATTTTTACAAAAACGACTTTTAATAAAAGTAAAATAATTTTTTTTTTTATTAGCATTGCGCTTCCGGCGTTTAACAAGATTCCCCGGCAGCGGCGCCAAAAATACTTGATGTTATGCGAGGTGTATATAAAATAGCTTATATTTTACTAGGAAATACTATTAAATACAATACAATTTTACACAAGATATTTATTTATTTATAGAATGGATATACTTAAACCTTGCTACAACACTTATAGGCAGTGTACCTAATCGTACAGTAGTGTAGTTTTTAGTAAGTCCGGTTCGTTCCACAGGGAAATCTTTAAACAAAGCTCAACGCTATATTAGTTTACTTTTATAAAAATACAAATATATATATAAGTAATATTATTATTATAAAGGGGGGTTTTTTACCGTTTAATGACCGGTTTGTCGATTTTAAAACTTTAGTCGCAGTTAAAACCTAATGTAAAATATTAAATAAATAAAAGACTTAAATTAAAGCGTAAAGTAAATAACGATAATGAAATTGCGAATAATAAAAGTGCGATAAAATAAACTTGCGATAATTAAAAAGTACGATAATTAAAAGTGCGATTAAATAACAATAACAATAAAAATGCGATAATTAGAAGTGCAATTAAATATAAAATAAAGGAAATTAAATATGAAATAAAAGAATTATGCTTATTTAAACTTCCGTAATCATGATGTTCGACGTGTTGATTTTAGTTTTATGCCCATGGGTTAATTGTCCTTTGTCCTGGATTATTTAATATGTCCGTCTGGTTTTTGTCCATAACAGTCCATCAGTCATAAATATAAAGTGCGAGTGTCCTCGTCAAATTATTATTATACCCGAAGTTAAATATTCCAACTAATTGGGGATTCGAATTGTAACAAGGTTTTAATACTTTGTTTAATGAATACACCAGGTTATCGACTGCGTGTAAACCAAGGTTTTACTACTTTGTTAACAATTACACCAATTACCCTTGAATGTAATTTCACCCCTGTTTTAATTATTCTAGTGGCTATTAATCCATTCCCGTGTCCGGTTAAATGAACGATTATTCGTACATATAAATACCCCGCCCATCGTGTCCGATTGAGTGTATATGGTAATTTATAGGGACGCCCAATTGTAAATCTTTATATTAACATTAACAAACTATCATTTAGTTAAACAAATATAAAGCCCATTAATAGCCCATAGTCTAATTTCCACAAGTGTCGTTCTTTTGTCCAAACCCCAATTATGGTACAAAGCCCAATTACCTAATTTTAGTAATTAGCCCAACATCATGATTACTTCGTTTTAAATAAGCATAATAATAACTTAGCTACGAGACATTAATATAAAAAGGTTGAACATAACTTACAATGATTAAAAATAGCGTAGCGTTACACGGACAGAATTTCGACTTACACCCTTACAACATTCGCTAACATACCCTTATTATTAGAATTAAAATTAAAATTAAAATTAAAATATAAATTATATATATATATATATATATCGTATATATTGAGAGAGAGATAGATATTAGGTTGTTTTTTCGATCAGAATTCGTTTGCGTTTATAGGAAGTTTCTGAAATTGGGGCTCCGCGACTAGCGGCCCTTTTGGCCTTCAAACTCCGCGAGTCGCGGAGAATGAAAATACAGCTCACACTTTGGAGTCTTTCTCTGCCGACGGTTTTTATTTATAAATATAATATATATATAATTAATATAATTAATTATATATTATATTATATTTATATACATAGTTAACTTGTAATTTTTAGTCCGTTGCGTCGAGTGTTGAGAGTTGACTCTGGTCCCGGTTCCGGATTTTCGAACGTCCTTGCGTACAATTTAATATCTTGTACTTTGCATTTTTAATCTTGTACTCTTGTAATTTCGAGACGTTTCTTATCAATAATTGGAACCTTTTTGATTGTCTTTTGTACTTTTGAGCTTTTTGGTCGTTTGCGTCTTCAATTCGTCGAATCTGTCTTTTGTCTTCACCTTTTATTATTTAAACGAATATCACTTGTAAATAGAACAATTGCAACTAAAAGCTTGTCTTTCTTGAGGAATAATGCTATGAAATATATGTTCGTTTTTAGCATTATCAGGTTACTTCTTCTTTCACTATATATGTTAGTTATATGGGAGTTGTATATCAATTTCATATGTTCATATATAAATGTGAAAATGTGCACACCAACTGTTCGATGGAATGTCTCTATGATAATCATCATTATTTAACCGTATTCTTGCTTCTATTTTTTTTTTTAATAATGGGGTATATTATCTCTTGTTTTGTATAGTTTTTTGGTGAAACAACAATTTGTTGCTGCTCAAAATAACTTGACTGTCCAAGACGCAAGGGTCATTTTGCGTCCTTGCGTTCCGGTTTATATATGGTCGCAAGACCAAATTTGCGACCTTGTGTACCTGTAGTTTAGGATGCAAGACCAGTCTTGCGTATTTGCGTATATTATGCTGATGTTGTTATTGTTAATTTTACAGGGGTGGGTTGGAGGTAAACTGACGATGAAGAATAAAATAAGTATTATAGGTGATGTGAAGAAAGTAATGACCGAAAATCAAATAAAAATATTTAAAGAAACGTGTTTTGGTGTATGGTTAGATCTTGAATACATGGGAAACGATCCCGGACTTGTACATGCAATGCTCCAACGTAAAACTGTACGGCCGGAAAGAAATGATGATGATAAGTACCCAGAGGAGCAAGATGACATATGGTTTAGATTCAAGCCTAATTTTTCTATTAGATTTGGTCGCCGTGAATTTTGTCTAGTAACGGGGTTTTTGTTTGGTACCCGTACGGATATGGCACATTACATCCCTAAAAATTATGAAAAGGAGACGGCTCCAATTAGACAACGTGTATTTCCGTCCATTAAAGAGAGCACAAACATTTTGATTGGTGATATTGAAAAGAAGCTACTAAAAAGTAGTCGGGTTGGTGTTTCGGACGATGATATGGTTCGACTAGCAATCACATTAGTTGTAGAGAGAGCTTTTATGGGTAAAAAATCTTCCCATGTGGTGAACAAGAAGTTCTTATATTTAGTTGAAGATTTTTCAAGTGTTAATAAGTACCCATGGGGGTCTCGTATATGGGAACCGACTTACGAAGCGGTTAGTGAAGGGTTTGGTGTTCGGGAAAGCCAATTAGAGAGCGGCAAGGCGTACAGTTTAGCGGGATTTATGTGGGCATTTAAGGTAACTACATGTTTGATTTTGATAAGGCTAAAAAGGAACATATATTTCATAGCATTATCCCCCAAGAAATACAAGATTTTAGTTGCAATTGTTCCATTTTCAAGTAATATTCGTTTATATTAAATAAGTGCGAAGACAAAAGGCGAAAACGACGAATTGAAGACACAAAGGTCCAAAAAGCTCAAAAGTACAAGATACAATCAAAAATGTTCAAATTATTGATGAGGAACGTCTAAAAATGACAAGAGTACAAGTTACAAAACGCAAAGTACAAGATATAAAATTGTACGAAAGGACGTTCGAAAATCCGGAACCGGGGCATGAACCAACTTTCAGCGCTCGACGCAGCGGTGTAAAAATTACGAGTCAACTATGCACAAGAATAAAATATAATATTTAAATAATTCATAATAAGAATAATATTAAATAATAAAAAGTTGTTAATTGAGCATAGTTCAGGGGTCGTAAATGAAAATTCAATTTCTAATTTCGCTATAAAAGCGATGATATACGATCAAATTGAGGAACCTTTTTCGATCAACTTTTCCGATCTTTTTTTTTATCGATCAAATATCTATATCAATTATCAATATCTATATTCTATATCTCTATCATAATGTTAACTTAATAAGATATAACAATAATCTTAATTTTAATTTTAAATTATGATAATAATAAGATTTATGATAGAGATCGTTTGAGTGTGTAAGTCGAAATTCTGTCCGTGTAACGCTACGCTATTTTTAATCATTGTAAGTTATGTTCAACCTTTTTACATTAATGTCTCGTAGCTAAGTTATTATTATGCTTATTTGAGCCGAAGTAATCGTGATGTTGGGCTAAAATATTAAGACGGGGTTATTGAACTTTGTACCATAATTAAGGTTTGGGCAAAAGACCGACACTTGTGGAAATTGGACTATTGACTATTAATAGATGGGGGGTATTGTCTAATTGAGTGACAACTCATTGAAGTCTGTCGAACCTATCTTCAAATTAATTAACCTAATAATTAATAATGATTATGGTTGTCCTATTTAGTGACGTTCATATGGAATCTGTTATAATCATTTAATTAATCAATTGGGTTGGGTAATTGATTATTCATTCTGATCAAGTGGATGAATTAATATTCATAAACTAATTAAAACAGGGGTGGATTACATACAGTGATAACTGGTGTAATTGTTGACAGAAGTGATAACTGCGTCACAGTTTAAATCCTTAATCAGTTGGAATATTTGACTTCGGGTATAAGGGTAATTTGACGAGGATACTCGCACTTTATATTTATAACCGATGGACTATTATGGACAAAAACCAGATAGACGTATCAAATAAACCAGGACAAAGGACAATTAACCCATGGTAATAAATTAAAATCAACAAGTCGAACATCATGATTACAGAAGTTTAAATAAGCATAATTGTTTTATTGTATTTTTCATCGCACTTTTATTTTCTGTCATTTTATTTTCTGTCATTTTATTTATCGCAATTTATTTTACGCACTTTAATTTTTGTCATTTATTTTTACGCTTAAAAACAAACCGGTCATTAAACGGTAAAACCCCCATTTTATAATAATACTACTACTTATTTATATATATATTTTTACAAATAAACTTAATAATATAGCGTTAACTTCACCAGCTCCCTGTGGAACGAACCGGACTTACTAAAAACTACACTACTCTACGATTAGGTACACTGCCTATAAGTGTTGTAGCAAGGTTTAGGTATATCCACTCGATAAATAAATAAATAAAACTTGTGTAATATTTCGTCGCATTTTGTAGTAAAAATTAATACTATTTCGTACACCCCCGCTACATCATCAAGTTTTTGGCGCCGCTGCCGGGGAACGCTAAAACGCTATATTTTTAATTATAATAATATTGAAATAAAATATAATAATATAATAATATTGAAATAGAATATAATAATATAATAATATTTAAGAATCAAAAATTTATACGTAAATTTTAAAAAAAGTCGTATTTATTAAATACTTCAGGGGTATATTATGTAACTTATAATTAATAATTGCTATCATGTCGCTTTCATGTGAATAGTAAATTAATTAATTTATTTTCATTTACTATTCATGAATAGTAAATGAATTAAAAAAAAAAAAGTTTTGAAAAAAAATTATAATTATAAAAAAAATTATTAATTTGTAAAAAAAATCGTTTTTAAAAAAAAAAAAAAAAAATCGTTTTTTTAAAAAAAAAAAAAAATTTCGTTTTTAAAAAAAAAAAAAAAAAAAAAAAAATTTGTGTAAAAAAAAAATCGTTTTTTTTAAAAAAAAAAAAAAAAAATTCGTTTTAAAAAAAAAAATTTGTAAAAAAAAAAAATCGTTTTTTTTTTTTTAAAATTTAAAAAAAAAACGAAAAAAAAAAAAAAAAACGTAAAAAAAAAAACGTAAAAAAAACGTAAAAAAAAAAAAAAAAATTATTAAAAAAAAATATATATTTTTAAAATTTTGTCTATAAAAAAAAATGTTTTTTTTAGTTTTATTACCTTTAGATTTTTAGACTATAGTCGCAACTTTTAGTATTAAGTTTAGTTTTGCCATAGTTATTTTCTTATTTTTATTTTTCGACGCCTTTTACCTATGTATCAATTACAATTCCAATTAGTAATCTCTATTTGTAGTTTTAATTTTAAGATAGTGATAGTTATAAGGTTGGATTAACCGCGTGTTTACAAACCACTCTTCGTCTTTTTCATTTTTCGACACTTTTCGACGCGCAATCTTTTTCTCTCTTATTTCTCGCCATTCTAGTTTTTAGGACTTAGAATTTTTTCTACTTCTTCTCTAAATTTCTTAAAATTACGAAAATTTATTTTAAGTGGTTAAATTGATAGACATCAAAATTTTCTGGTTCGTAGTAATAGTTGGATTTGTACGTGGACCGGGTTATTGGAGCCAAACAGTCCTCAATTATATTGAGACCAAACGAATCCTGCCCCTCTGCTGCATCTTTTGGCTATTCGAAACGTGGGCAAAATCAGAAAAGTCTATTGATTGGATAACTTATTATAATTTTTCTTTCCTTTTAAAAACTAATAGGATATTCAGTGAATGCACCGAGCAAGACGTTCACCACCTTTTGTACGTTCACCACCTGTAACTAGATCAAGACATTTAGCAAATATAACCGCCGTTGATTTTTCTTTAGAATCGTCATCCAGTCGACCAAGTACTTCAGTTCAAATTTCCGATAATCCATTTTTTGAACCCAACCTCACAATTGAGAATCCGGAGAATACTCAGGGACAATTCCGAGACCCTGATCCACTAATCATTCCTCCGGAACCTCCAATCATTCAAACAGAGATTGTTGAGGAAGAAACCATTAAATCAGAAACCTCTAGTGATTCGGATACAACACTTCCAATCATGGAAAATCTAGAACCTCTAAGTATGGAAGACCGAATGAGAGCTAAACGTACTGGCCAAGGTCATGCAATTACTCAACCAAACGTTAATGCGCCAGATTATGAAATCAAAGGACAAATTCTACATATGGTAAATAACCAATGCCAATTCAGTGGTGCACCGAATGAAGATCCTAACGAACACCTTCGTACGTTTAAAAGAATTTGTACACTATTCAAAACCCGAGAAGTGGAAGATGAGCAGATCTATCTCATGTTGTTTCCCTGGACTTTAAAGGGAGAAGCCAAAGATTGGTTAGAATCGTTACCTGAAGGGGCGATTGACACATGGGATGTTTTAGTTGAAAATTTTCTTAAACGATTCTTTCCGGCATCCAAAGCCGTGAGACTTCAAGGAGAAATTGTTACGTTCGCGCAAAAGCCAAATGAAACTCTATATGAGGCATGGACAAGATTCGGAAGGATGTTGAGAGGATGTCCTCAACACGGTTTAGACACTTATCAAATAGTACAAATATTCTACCAAGGTGTCAACGTTGCTACACGAAAAGACATAGACATAACAGCTGGTGGTTCCATTATGAAGAAAACCGCAACTGAAGCTTACAAAATCATTGATAACACAGCCTCCCACTCACATGAGTGGCATCAAGAAAAAGATATTTTTCGTTCATCTAAAGCGGCTAGAGCCGATTCTAGCCATGACTTTGATTCCGTTTCCGCAAAAATAGATGCTTTCGAAAGACGAATGGAAAAGATGAATAAAGATATTCACGCAATACGAATCAGTTGTGAGCAATGCGGTGGACCACACTTAATGAAAGACTGTCACATTGAACAAACGATGGAACAACGTGAGAATGTTGTCTACATGAACCAAAGGCTGGAAAATAGTTATCAGAATAATTATCAACCGCCAAGGCCAAACTTCAATCGAAATCAAAACATTCTTTACAATCCAAAAGGACCCGACAATAACTCGTATAACCAACAAGGTCCGAATAACCAACCAACTCAAAACAACACTTTCAATCAACAAAGACCTGGCTTGTATAAACCACCACAACAAACCGACGAGAAGAAGTCAAATCTGGAAGAAGTGGTATTTAAGCTAGTTGAATCTCAAACACAATTTATTGAAACTCAAACCCAAACGAATGAGAGGTTTGAGCAGTCATTTAGAACTCAACAAGCTTCCATTTTGAATCTAGAAAAACAAGTAGGTACTCTTGTTAGATTGATGAGTGAAAGGGAACAAGGAAAGCTACGTAGTAATAATGAAGTAAATCCTCGGAAAGAGAATGTTAATATGGTGTCAACAAATTCTGAAAAACCAGCTCCAGAAGATGGGAAGGTTTTAGATGTGAGTAACAATGAAGAAGTTACACCACCACCACCATCCGAGTATGTAAAGCCAGTGGTGACACCATACAAACCACCCATCCCATTTCCAAGAAAAGGAGTTGAGTATGAGCAAGTAATAGGTAATAAAGATTGTGATACTTCTGGAAAGAAGAAGAAGAAAAAGAATAAGAAAGTACAAGAAACAAAAGCCGTAGAAGTAAACCCGGTGAAGACAGTTCCACCAAAACCTCCACCTAGGGTAGGTGATCCGGGTGAATTTATTGTTCCTTGTCTACTTAGTGATTGTGTCATGTATGATGCACTGGCAGATTTAGGTGCAAGTGTGAGTGTTATGCCTCTTTCCTTATATAAGAGATTAGGTGTAGGTAAGTTAAGTCCAACGGATATGAGTGTTCGACTCTTTGATCAAACCATTAAGCACCCAGTTGGAATTGCTGACAACCTACCCGTTCAAGTAGGTAATTTAACCTTTCTAGTCGAATTTATTGTCATTGACATAGAAGAGGACCCAAACGTTCCTCTAATTTTAGGTCGACCATTCTTTGCGTCCACCGGGGCGTTATTTGATGTAGGAAATGGAAGAATGACACTTAGTAGTGGTAACAAATCGATCACCTTTATGATTCGAAAGTCTAAATCTCCACCAACCAAAACCATTGAACCAGCAAAAACGATTGGTAACAACCATGTTGTTTTACCAACTCCAACGGTAGTGCTTAATAATAATAAAACGCCTAATTGTGGGGAAAATGAAGTAACACCTAATGATGACCTGATAACAAAGAACCCCGTTGTTGATACGAAATTAAATGACCCCGTTATTAATAGTTCAATGAAGAAACTTATTAAACGGATTCGCGATGCTAGAACCAAGGGGAACTTTAAGTTATGTAACCGGTTAGTATCCAATCTATCACCTAAAGAAAAGGAGAAACTAGTTGAAATTGTTGATATTACACAGGAATCCGACCAATGGCTTAAAGAAAAAGTCACAGATAGGCAAGTTGATTATGGACCAAGAGAAATTGACGATGAAGTTAATCACAATTTCGACACCACAGCTACCTAAGTGTGGGGAGATTTAAATGTTCTAAAAAGAAAATGCTGTCTAGAGTTAATTGTTCTGTTCTCGTGTAGTTCCGAGAATGGAATCCGATTGGTCTTTTCCGCTAGCAGACACTAAAGAACTAGTTTTCTCCCACCATTCTGAATTTTTATTTTTTAGGTTTTAATTAATATGTCTTTTAAATTTAAGTTTTGTGTGATTTTAAAAACAAAATTTACTTTATTTCATTAAGTTTAAAAAATTGATTTCTAAAATTCGTCGTAAGTTGAAGACTAGGTCGTTGAACCGAAATTGCTTTACCCAAGGACGGGGCGATAAATTTTGTTATCATTATTTTTTTAATTTTATTGATCTAAAGTATGTAAAATATATATATATATATATATATATATATATATATATATATATATATATATATATATATATATATATATATATATATATATATATATATATATATATATATATATATATATATATATATATATATATATATATATATATATATATATATATATATATATATTATATTTTATAAATTTTTAAACGTGGGATAATATATCAAACTTTAAAAATATGTATATATATGTTTGTATTTTATGTTATGTACAAAACAGGGTAAAACAGCGCACTTTCAAAGACTAGCATTAAGTTCAGCAAAAGCTACTAATTTTGACGACAAGACGCAAAATATCAAATGTGATATGACAACAACATGTTTGCAAACTCGGTATTTTTAATCACTTTTCTACACTAATCACCCTCGTGAATTTATAATTAGAGTCTGATTTCATGCAAATGAGGGCATTGCATGATCTTAAGTGTGGGGAAGGGTTATAAATTCTCTCGGGTTTACACTTGGTTTATTTGCCAAATTTTGCGAAAATTTGAAAAATTTTCAACTAAATGAAATCAAAATTATGTTTATATATATTTATGAACGATGAAAACTAGGTGTTAATACCGAAATTATTGTTACCTCAAAAAGGACATAAATTGAGAAATAACCCAAAACGCTTGAATTCATTTAAAATGGAATAAAGGAGAATAAAAAGGCAAAGAAAGAAACTAAGTGTGGGGAGAATATACCAAGTTATTCAATTAAAAACTATCTATCACATGTTTGTGTAAAGTTTATTGCAGGTGCTTTTGTTTTGGACTAAATTAACTATTTTACCCGATTTATTGTAATACTTTTGAAAGAAGAGATGGATCTACACGATGAATCAATTCCATCATTAAAAGGAAGTAAAGTCTTCCGAAAAAGACACGCGCTTCTTGATTTAGGTCAAGAAGTTGTCGTCCAGACCAGCTGTAAGTTGACGAAAAATATAGAAAAGTCATCTCTAAAATCAGCAGGAAATCCACGGACCTCAGCATCAAACAGGGTCGCCAGGTGGTCAGATTTATCCTAACCATGAGAAGGATTTATCTCGTAGAATGGGGAGGCACCGTGAAAATTAGCTTGATAAGACTAATGAATCAGATCCCCAGAAAGGATAATCTCCTTAAAGATTAAAAATCAGCATTTAAGCCTGATATTACTCAATCCTTGATATTGACCTTAAAGATTGAGAATTCAAACTCATGGAATTCAATGATATCTAAACTCGAGCTTGAACGAGAAAATATTTTGATCAAAAATACAAACCGATTTGTTTTCTGAAAACCCATTTTCAATGCGTTCATCACCATTGAACGTAAAATCCTAGGAATTCACCTGGAATTCATTAGGTCACCTGAACCAAATCGGGTGTCAACCGTAAGAACGGTGGTTGCATAGCATGGTCGGAGACAGGACCTTGTGCCAGACCGAAAAATCATAGGATGATCTTTACTATTGCTCCTACCAAGGATAGTACTAGCATCCGACACGTCAAAAGACCATAATCATCTGCATGTCATGGGACATTGCCTTAACAGTTTCTTGTTCATCGCTTTCCTTTACAACCGGACGGTAGTTTACCGAAAGGTAATATACGGAACAAGTAAACTGGATGTGTGCTTTCTGATACCGGGATAGCAGTGGATTACACGAGCCTAAAAGTTTTAGCCAAAATAATGATCCACAAATATATTTTGCAACACCAATGATGGATCAAATCAGAAAACTTGTCTAGGGTAAAATCTAGCTTGAATTTTCAAAAGATTAAATGTTTTCATAAAGATCCAATTTCCTTAAAGGATCTAAATTTTTATAGTCATGTGGGACTGTAAACCGCCTTTCAAATGTGCACTTTGCTTTGGAAACCGAAAGTAAATCGGCTATTTGATTGCAAGTGTCGTTGTCCTAAACCCAAGGCAACTGTGGATGACACACCCACCTTTAACCATATCGTTACTATCATTGTTTATACCGCTCTATCAAAATCACTGATGTACAAAGTGTGAAGAATAAAGAAGTGATTCGTGTGATGTATTATATTATTTCAAGACTGTATTGCTTGAGGACAAGCAACGCTCAAGTGTGGGGATATTGATAAGGCTAAAAAGGAACATATATTTCATAGCATTATCCCCCAAGAAATACAAGATTTTAGTTGCAATTGTTCCATTTTCAAGTAATATTCGTTTATATTAAATAAGTGCGAAGACAAAAGGCGAAAACGATGAATTGAAGACACAAAGGTCCAAAAAGCTCAAAAGTACAAGATACAATCAAAAAGGTTCAAATTATTGATGAGGAACGTCTAAAAATGACAAGAGTACAAGTTACAAAACGCAAAGTACAAGATATAAAATTGTACGAAAGGACGTTCGAAAATCCGGAACCGGGGCATGAACCAACTTTCAGCGCTCGACGCAGCGGTGTAAAAATTACGAGTCAACTATGCACAAGAATAAAATATAATATTTAAATAATTCATAATAAGAATAATATTAAATAATAAAAAGTTGTTAATTGAGCATAGTTCAGGGGTCGTAAATGAAAATTCAATTTCTAATTTCGCTATAAAAGCGATGATATACGATCAAATTGAGGAACCTTTTTCGATCAACTTTTCCGATCTTTTTTTTATCGATCAAATATCTATATCAATTATCAATATCTATATTCTATATCTCTATCATAATGTTAACTTAATAAGATATAACAATAATCTTAATTTTAATTTTAAATTATGATAATAATAAGATTTATGATAGAGATCGTTTGAGTGTGTAAGTCGAAATTCTGTCCGTGTAACGCTACGCTATTTTTAATCATTGTAAGTTATGTTCAACCTTTTTACATTAATGTCTCGTAGCTAAGTTATTATTATGCTTATTTGAGCCGAAGTAATCGTGATGTTGGGCTAAAATATTAAGACGGGGTTATTGAACTTTGTACCATAATTAAGGTTTGGGCAAAAGACCGACACTTGTGGAAATTGGACTATTGACTATTAATAGATGGGGGGTATTGTCTAATTGAGTGACAACTCATTGAAGTCTGTCGAACCTATCTTCAAATTAATTAACCTAATAATTAATAATGATTATGGTTGTCCTATTTAGTGACGTTCATATGGAATCTGTTATAATCATTTAATTAATCAATTGGGTTGGGTAATTGATTATTCATTCTGATCAAGTGGATGAATTAATATTCATAAACTAATTAAAACAGGGGTGGATTACATACAGTGATAACTGGTGTAATTGTTGACAGAAGTGATAACTGCGTCACAGTTTAAATCCTTAATCAGTTGGAATATTTGACTTCGGGTATAAGGGTAATTTGACGAGGATACTCGCACTTTATATTTATAACCGATGGACTATTATGGACAAAAACCAGATAGACGTATCAAATAAACCAGGACAAAGGACAATTAACCCATGGTAATAAATTAAAATCAACAAGTCGAACATCATGATTACAGAAGTTTAAATAAGCATAATTGTTTTATTGTATTTTTCATCGCACTTTTATTTTCTGTCATTTTATTTTCTGTCATTTTATTTATCGCAATTTATTTTACGCACTTTAATTTTTGTCATTTATTTTTACGCTTAAAAACAAACCGGTCATTAAACGGTAAAACCCCCATTTTATAATAATACTACTACTTATTTATATATATATTTTTACAAATAAACTTAATAATATAGCGTTAACTTCACCAGCTCCCTGTGGAACGAACCGGACTTACTAAAAACTACACTACTCTACGATTAGGTACACTGCCTATAAGTGTTGTAGCAAGGTTTAGGTATATCCACTCGATAAATAAATAAATAAAACTTGTGTAATATTTCGTCGCATTTTGTAGTAAAAATTAATACTATTTCGTACCCTCACGCTACAACATCAGATTTCAAATACTTTTATTATTTAAAGATAATATATATATTGATATTGTTAAAACAAATGATTTGTAGATTTGGATCCTCGAGGCTTACCGTCGTACCATTAAATCCTTTGCTACAAAAAGGACAAGAATGGAGTACCGAGGGCTCTTTTTTGGAAGTGTACAACAGCGGAGACTTTTGGAATCTCTGATTACATTAAACTCTTAGATATTCAGGTCAGTTGCATTTAATATTTGGAATTACCATTGATTGGTAATTGACTGTTGAAACAGAGAGGAAATGGCAAGGACGCAAGACCATTCCTGCGTCCTTGCGTCTTTCTTAAGCTTGGACGCAAGGTTGTACTTGCGGCTTTGCGTACGTGCTACATTGGAGACGCAAAGCTTTGTTTGCGTCCTTGCGTCTGTTTGACCAGAAAAGTTCCAAGTATTTTTTGTTATCTTGGTATATAAAGTCGTGTTTGATTATGCAGGATGATTGTCCCAAGAACAAGAAACCTCTACGTGGTCTCTTCCCCACTGATACATAGAAGGAGTGTCAATGGTGGATTGATAGTGACGCGTTATTTCTTAGAACTTTAGTTGAACAGGAGATCCAGCAAGAAGAAACCCCAATAATTCCAGAAACTATAGAGCAGACACAGACACAGACACTAACACATCAAAATATCGAGGTACAAGAATTACATCGTGTGGTAGCGTTGTTGACCGAGCGGGTAGACAAAAGTGAAAAAGAATTTAAAGAGCGGTTGGACAAAGTTGAAAATGAATTAAGTGAATGTAAAAGGAAATTGTCGGAATACGAAGAAAACCCTTTTCCAGAGCAAGAGTATCCGGTGTATTAAAATTTATTAATTATTTTTATTTTTTTCATTTGAATATTTGTTCTCATCTGAATTTATATAATTTATGTTTTTTATTTGTTATTTGCTTAGGACGATACGTATTATGAGAAATCTTTCTCTGACAATGAGATTGTCAACCCTTCTCCGATGCAAATACGATGTGGAATTAGAGAAAGACGGCCCACACGTGCATTAAGGTCCCCGTTTACTTCACCTGGATATAGAAAACCAATTGAGAAGGTAAATTGCTGCATTATAATATTATAATTGTGTTTTTTTTTTTTTTTTTTTAAAATCATAAATATTTGTTGTTCTTGCTTCACTGATGTGGACGCAAGGTTAATCTTGCGTCCTTGCGCTTAGTGGACGCAAAGTTAGTCTTGCGTCCTTGCGCTATATGGACGCAAGGTTATTATTGCGTCCTTGCGTCTGTGTTTTTTACTAACCAGATTTCCTGTTTTGAACAGTTGTCCAGACATGTCATTGAGAAAGTGGAAAACATGAATGTGGTCAACCTAGGTACAGATGAGCAATTTTTTGATGAGCAAATGGTTGATCAGAAAGCTGTTGATGGACAACCTGATGCTATGGTAGTTGATATCATTGCACCTGTTGAAACAGAAGGACCAAAGAATGTAAGTGGTAAGGATCTAAAGGTGTGTTTTAAGAGAAAAAGGAAGGAAAAGGACTGGGCTACTAAAGAAGAAATCTGGGCCATGATCGACAGACTTATTGTCACGACCCGGAAAATTTCGACTAATTTCAAACCAAATTCTCGATACGATGTAATATTCTTGACACGATAAGAGAAATCTGTTAGGTTGAGTCTCAAAAATTTTGAACTGCTTTATATATTCAATTGACCTCCGACCATTTTCGAAGATTCACGAACTATTATTTGTAGATAAATGTGTATACATATAAAAATAAATATAAATATATGTATAGAGTATATTAAATATAATTATTTATTGATTGTAATGTTCGTTGGACGTTTCGATTATTATTTAGAGAAGTTTAATTCAAACCTATTTGATTTTAAATAAACGGTGATCCGAAAATGAGTTTTATAAACTTCAGGTCTATTAAAAATGTATTTAAGACCTAGTTATTTAATTTTAACACTTTTTATATTTTACCCAAAATTGGGAGGGACAGTTGATGTAATTTTTATTTAGTAATTAATAATCAAATTTTATACCATAATAACTAAAATAATTAAAGAAACTTAATATAAAAAATTTAGAATTTTTCTGAGAACTTTTATACACCACTAATTAACAACGGAACACGAATTAATAGTCTAGTCCATAAAAACACAAGTGGGGCGGCTACTTTGCTTAATTCACGGACTTGATTACTATTTAATGTTTGTCACAAATTTAGTTACTGTTACTCCTTTTTGACTAATTACTTCAATTATGTCTTATCTATATAACACATGCATATGATGATATATTGATACAATCATCTAACTCATCTGCATCTAATTTCTCTAATTTAAGAACCCTTTCTCCTTTCTTGTGTACAAGTATTCGACTACCACCATCACCGCCCAACATCAACCTCTTACCTTCGGCTACTTCCACCACCCTACAAAACCACCAACTATTAAATTGTGTTGCTAAGATGCCTACTCGTCACCTTGTACACACGACACCATACACCACCACACTCGTTTGTGAAACACCTACAAGTTGTTGCAGCTTATGTACCAGTTTATGTTGTGTTGCCGAGATCAAAACCATCATCACAACATTCGATTACCGTCTCCATTATTTACTCTATGTAAACCCAACTCATCACCACCTTCGTAATCAATCAAAACCCATCAAACCAACCTTCATAGCTTCACCTTCTACCAATGAACAACCGAGAACTACAATCGACTAACCACATGCATTTTTCCTTCTCTTGTTTGTCGAGCTCAACCTACACCACCATGACCCGCCATATTCTACCACCTCAAACCCACTTCTTATTCATGAAACCGTCACCTTTTATCACCAACGTTTAACCACTACATAAGTTCTTTTTGTTCTTGTACATCTTCGAAACAACCACCCAACGGCCACCTTCAACAATCCAAGAACAACCACCACTAAACCTCTCTATCTCGTCACCCTCTACTCTCTCTCTATATATTTTTTTTTTGTGAACCATCGAGACCACCTTTCGATATCAAACCATTACCGCCGGTCACCACCAAATGAGCTAAAACACCACCACCACAACCGCAACCGCTACCACTTCACCTCCCTTGAATCGCCACTATTTTTTTTTCTCTCTCTCTTCCTCTCTCTCATTTATCCTTGTTGCTGTGTGTAGCCGTGAACAACCAAGGAACATCTCTCACCACTAAACTGATCACCATCAACCTATTTCCTTAGTATTATCTTTCTGTGAACAAACATCATAACCGAAACTCAAGTGACCGAAATTCAAGTAAGAACCTGTTGTACGCGTGTATATCGTTTTTATTTCACAGCCGCTGCTACAACATGTTGCCTTCAAGCTATATTATTGATGATGATGACTAATAAAAGGATGGTGGGTCACGGTTAAAGTTTTAGTAAAATGGGATATGTAGAATATCATTATATGAAACAATATTAAATTCCTAGACAAGTGAGTGGGATGGTTTAAAATTTGATGGCCGACAATATTGAATAAGGAATTGGACTTGGTTATTAAGATGGGGCCATAAATTGATTTAGTTATGTCTATGAAATCATAGATGAATTATAGTGTTTAGATGATGAGCTTATGATGATGATAAGATATAAATAATGATGATAGTAATAAGGTGATGTATGACGATGGTAACATGATAATTGGTTAGTGCAGACGTTTTTTTTATTTTGTTTTGTCTCTCGCAAATCATGATACCAGATTAAAAAGCCCAAGAACCCTTCTTGTTGAATCGTGTTCCTTTTTCTTGATTGGGCCACAACTTAAGTTTTATATTGGGCCGTATAACCCTTTGAATAAATGGGACGTGACATGTTGTTAAGCTGTGATTTTCTTTTCCTTACATATGACGAGTGATGATGATTGTGATGTTAAGTTACGAAGTTGTAAAGAGGAAGTTGTTAGATTAAAGATGATGATGAGTAGTGATCGTATTCGGTGATAATGAAGATCGGGTTCTAGGTGATGACAACATTATGATAAGGGTTGAATGAAGATGATAGAACATGATATATGGTAATGAGTAGGGGATTAATTGATGATGATGATGTTAATGATTTAATGCATGATGAAGAGATTCGAAAATAGTATAAGACAAATAAAAACCGAGTTATTAAAAAAAAATGTTAGAATAGAGAAATGGTTGCGGGTGTTAATGGGTATGCGAGAGGTCCTGGGTTCGAGTCTCGGCAGTGGCTTTTTATTTTAAAAGCTCCTTTCTTCAAAGGTCCTACTCTTTTATGATTTATTATTTTTTTTTTCATTATTATTATTATTATTAGAGAAAATTATCAATTATAATAACATTATTACTAAATTTATCATTTTTATCATTATTAATATTATTATTGTTATCATTATTGTAGCATTACTATAATTATTATTTTAACAAAGAAATAATAGTTTTATAAAATAAATATAGTAAATTAATTAATGAAACATATAATTTATTAAAATAACAAATATATCATTAATAATAATGGTATATAAATTTGTTCGATTACAATGTGTTAATATATATAACTAATATAGGTTCGTGAATCCGAGACCAACCCTATATTCGTTCAATGTCGTTCTATGTATTTTTACTACAAAATACATTAGGTGAGTTTCATTTGCTCCCTTTTTTTTAATTGCTTTTGCAATATATATTTTTGGGACTGAGAATACATGCGCTGCTTTTATAAATGTTTTACGAAATAGACACAAGTACTCAAAAATACATTCTACGTTGAGTTGTACCATGGCATATTTCTTTATACTTGGTAGCTAATATTTACGTGAGGAGCGTAAACGCGAATCCTGTTGATAGATCTATCGGGCCTGACAACCCCAACCGGGTTGGACGACCAGTTTTAAACGGTTGCACAGTACTTCGTTTCGTTACTACACTTGGTACGGTGTAGGGTTTATTTAAGAATATGCTGCTGTGATTTAAATGTTAAGTATGGTTACCAAGTGCTCAACAAACTTAGAATGCTTTTCATACACTTGCGAGTGTATTATATTTATGATAACGGAAATCTTGTGGTCTATTAATATATTAAAAAGATTGTTATGATAAACCTATGAACTCACCAACCTTTTGGTTGACACTTTTAAGCATGATTATTCTCAGGTACGAATTAAGTCTTCCGCTGTGCATTTGCTCATTTTAAGGACATTACTTGGAGACGGTCAACGCAATGGGACTAGATGTTGATGATTTCGTCCAGGGGGATAAGGACCGGTTGTTACATGTGGTATCAGAGCGTTGGTCCTAGTGAACCAGGTCTTGCATTAGTGTGTCTAACTGATAGCTGTTAGGATACATTAGCGAGTCTGGACTTTGACCTTAGCTGCATATTATAAGTATTGTTTGCCATTCCTAGTGGAAAATTACCTGCTTATTATTCCTAAGTTTAGACACGACTTCCTGCACTTATTTGATAGATAGTGTACTGTAGACTTTGTCGGACACGTCTCCTTAATTCCCTCCGTAATCTACGGGATCTTCTGTACTATATTTAGGTATTCTATGTAGATAGAATATCATCCGACACCCGAAATTCACTTCATGTCGAAAATCCTTTATTTAATCGTACGCAATGGAACTCACCACTAGTTCATGTCCATCAGATTCCAATATGGAGTCCCACTCCAGCCCCAGAAGCAGCGTTACCAGAATGAATCAATCAATCAGTTATCCTCAATTTATCTGATGGGTTCGTAGTCGACTTAACCAATGGAGACGAGAAGAAGGCGATTCCTTCCACCAACCGAATTCACCTTTTGGCGAAGAACCTGAATCACTTATCGGCAAACCTGTTCGAAACACCATTTTCACTCTCGTTGCCCGAATATCTCGCCAGGATTATATTCTATCCACAACTCTAAACCTTATCCATCCGCTCGTTCCTACCGACAATCATTCCGGAGTAATAAGTCAACGAACTTCGCACCCGAGTTGTAGCCTTGAAAAATATGGTGCAAAACGTACCAGCTTCAGCAACAGCACCGGCAACACCAGTACCACCAACAACCCAAGTTTCAACATCACATGCCTCAACATCTCATTCTGTACCTCGAGCATAATCATCGTTCTACATATCGTTCTACATCGATTATCTTCGCTCGACATGGCGATTATGTAATTTCTAAAGTTTCAGAGATTATGTAATCTAGTTCTAACGATAAATCGAATGAGTTTAATATCTTATTAACTCATAAAATCCATGATTACATCTGAAGAAAATATATATATGTATGTATATTTTCATAAAGATTGTAATTAAAAATTATTTTGTACAAACTGTTAATGGTGAAAATATTTTAACGGGTAGGTAATACCCGAGAAATATTTAGATTTCACATTAATGAGTTACACTGTACACTCTTCAGTTCTGATTCAGCGGTTATTAACAAATACTGCTCAAATCCATACATATACGTATCCGTTCACCAAAGAACAACTATTTCCATTCAAATTCAATTTCATATTTGGATTTTGACCTATCAGAATCCAACAAGTGGCATAATGAAGAAAATATTGGACAAAATAAAAAGTGTTAGAAACAAACGAATTAACTAATTGAAATTTTGATAGGATTCCACGCTAACTGTTCCAGCTAACTGTTCCTGGCTAACATTTAATTTATGGCAATTTACATTCTCTAAATTTTATTTATTGTTATTTAGTTTCTGCACTTTACATACCGTCGGGACACATGTACAACAATACGTCGGATTTATTCTGAGACAACACGTTGTATAATGGGTCATGATATATATTTATTTATTTTACGCACTTTAAATAACGGGACACGTATACAAGGTTTCGACCTATCATATCGACCCGTCTATATATATATTTCGGAACAACCGTAGACACTCTATATGTGAATGTGGGAGTTGGCTATACAGGGTCGGAGTTGATTCCAAAATATATATATGGTTTGAGTTGTGATCAATACTGAGACCGGTGCACGGGTCACGATATGTACTAATTAATTCGAATATTATATATTTAATTTATATATGAAATTATTGAACCATTGGACAATCGGACTATTGGACTGCTAATTTTGGACAATTAAAATGAATTAAAACATTGATTATAACATATGAAACTAAATAATTCTTCAAGTTTGCCACTTGTCTTAAACCTCATTTGTACCTCGACAGTTACAATCCGCGTTCAAATTTTCATGATTCTTGAAAACACATCGATCGAAAGGATGAACCAGCCGCACTTCATCTACGGAAGAAAAGATTGATGCATATAGTTATGCACCTGAAAACTCTCGGAAACTGAGTCAACGTTTAAATGTGGCAGTATTAATTCCTTTAGTGTTATTATTACCCAAAATAACTTTGAAATCCCTTTCCAAATTAGCCAATCTTGTCACAGCTCCAGCAAGTTAACTTTGACTTTTCATTAAGACTAGACTTAGTATAATCTCGATATATATACGATATCCTTTCGCTATCGTCACCGGAGAACCTTTTATATTCAACCATACTACCATCAGCGTTTAATCATCTAAAAACACAATTCTCCTGAAACCACCTCGGTTTGATAATCGATGACCCAGATCCGTTAACTTTGAAAATGTTGACGAAGCAGCATGTTGTAGATGGTCTTAATGGCCAAAAGTTGATGATAAAGAAGGAAGTATTAGGAACGCCCGATGGAAAATTTGGTACTGAAAATCGGATTGAACAAACCATGGAGACTGTGGACAAATCACAAACACTAAACCTGTACTTAACAAATCCAGATGATTCAGTATCTGCTGAAACCTTTAAACGGATATCTTGTTCCTTACTTATTCTAAATCCTTGCGGAAACATTTTCTTCATCATCCTTCGATCTAGAAATTTCAAAATATCGCCATAAATATCTTCAATATTTCTAAAGATATCTTCATAAATATCTTCGTCCGAAATTATCCATCTTCTCATGCTATCTATGTTACCTCATAAAAGAAACTGTTTCAGTTTCTATCCTTCTATAAAATTTGAGTTTAAATCATGGATGATTTTTGGAGAAGTGTAGGGAATTGAAGCATGAGTTAGTATAATATAATGACGTCGGGCCAACGTGGTTATATTACAGTAAGTCATGCTAAATTTTTAATGGAATGTGATGATGGTTCACAGATCTTATCATCATCATGTGCCATGTTACACAACTCTTTCATTATACTTAATTTCTAAGCATATCACGGAAATCTTTCCTTGATATTTCTGTTCTTTCGTAACTCCGACAATTTGCAAATAAATCGTGCGATTACATTTTCTTTCTGATTAGAAGATTTCTTTAAATTTCTTGAAATCTGAAAATCAACCTTGATTATGTCAGAAGTTAAGATGAAACTTTTCACTCTTTTGTGATAGCTTCATTCGTACGCTTCGAGTAATCGAACCGTTTTATCTAAAACACTATTTATCAACTCATATTCGTCATGAAAACATTTTTATTGTTAGCCATAACGACTTCACTCAAATTTCGGGGACGAAATTTATTTAACGGGTAGGTAATGTCACGACCCGGAAAATTTCGACTAATTTCAAACCAAATTCTCGATACGATGTAATATTCTTGACACGATAAGAGAAATCTGTTAGGTTGAGTCTCAAAAATTTTGAACTGCTTTATATATTCAATTGACCTCCGACCATTTTCGACGATTCACGAACTATTATTTGTAGATAAATGTGTATACATATAAAAATAAATATAAATATATGTATAGAGTATATTAAATATAATTATTTATTGATTGTAATGTTCGTTGGACGTTTCGATTATTATTTAGAGAAGTTTAATTCAAACCTATTTGATTTTAAATAAACGGTGATCCGAAAATGAGTTTTATAAACTTCAGGTCTATTAAAAATGTATTTAAGACCTAGTTATTTAATTTTAACACTTTTTATATTTTACCCAAAATTGGGAGGGACAGTTGATGTAATTTTTATTTAGTAATTAATAATCAAATTTTATACCATAATAACTAAAATAATTAAAGAAACTTAATATAAAAAATTTAGAATTTTTCTGAGAACTTTTATACACCACTAATTAACAACGGAACATGAATTAATAGTCTAGTCCATAAAAACACAAGTGGGGCGGCTACTTTGCTTAATTCACGGACTTGATTACTATTTAATGTTTGTCACAAATTTAGTTACTGTTACTCCTTTTTGACTAATTACTTCAATTATGTCTTATCTATATAACACATGCATATGATGATATATTGATACAATCATCTAACTCATCTGCATCTAATTTCTCTAATTTAAGAACCCTTTCTCCTTTCTTGTGTACAAGTATTCGACTACCACCATCACCGCCCAACATCAACCTCTTACCTTCGGCTACTTCCACCACCCTACAAAACCACCAACTATTAAATTGTGTTGCTAAGATGCCTACTCGTCACCTTGTACACACGACACCATACACCACCACACTCGTTTGTGAAACACCTACAAGTTGTTGCAGCTTATGTACCAGTTTATGTTGTGTTGCCGAGATCAAAACCATCATCACAACATTCGATTACCATCTCCATTATTTACTCTATGTAAACCCAACTCATCACCACCTTCGTAATCAATCAAAACCCATCAAACCAACCTTCATAGCTTCACCTTCTACCAATGAACAACCGAGAACTACAATCGACTAACCACATGCATTTTTCCTTCTCTTGTTTGTCGAGCTCAACCTACACCACCATGACCCGCCATATTCTACCACCTCAAACCCACTTCTTATTCATGAAACAGTCACCTTTTATCACCAACGTTTAACCACTACATAAGTTCTTTTTGTTCTTGTACATCTTCGAAACAACCACCCAACGGCCACCTTCAACAATCCAAGAACAACCACCACTAAACCTCTCTATCTCGTCACCCTCTACTCTCTCTATATATATATTTTTTTTGTGAACCATCGAGACCACCTTTCGATATCAAACCATTACCGCCGGTCACCACCAAATGAGCTAAAACACCACCACCACAACCGCAACCGCTACCACTTCACCTCCCTTGAATCGCCACTATTTTTTTTTCTCTCTCTCTTCCTCTCTCTCATTTATCCTTGTTGCTGTGTGTAGCCGTGAACAACCAAGGAACATCTCTCACCACTAAACTGATCACCATCAACCTATTTCCTTAGTATTATCTTTCTGTGAACAAACATCATAACCGAAACTCAAGTGACCGAAATTCAAGTAAGAACCTGTTGTACGCGTGTATATCGTTTTTATTTCACAGCCGCTGCTACAACATGTTGCCTTCAAGCTATATTATTGATGATGATGACTAATAAAAGGATGGTGGGTCACAGTTAAAGTTTTAGTAAAATGGGATATGTAGAATATCATTATATGAAACAATATTAAATTCCTAGACAAGTGAGTGAGATGGTTTAAAATTTGATGGCCGACAATATTGAATAAGGAATTGGACTTGGTTATTAAGATGGGGCCATAAATTGATTTAGTTATGTCTATGAAATCATAGATGAATTATAGTGTTTAGATGATGAGCTTATGATGATGATAAGATATAAATAATGATGATAGTAATAAGGTGATGTATGACGATGGTAACATGATAATTGGTTAGTGCAGACGTTTTTTTTATTTTGTTTTGTCTCTCACAAATCATGATACCAGATTAAAAAGCCCAAGAACCCTTCTTGTTGAATCGTGTTCCTTTTTCTTGATTGGGCCACAACTTAAGTTTTATATTGGGCCGTATAACCCTTTGAATAAATGGGATGTGACATGTTGTTAAGCTGTGATTTTCTTTTCCTTACATATGACGAGTGATGATGATTGTGATGTTAAGTTACGAAGTTGTAAAGAGGAAGTTGTTAGATTAAAGATGATGATGAGTAGTGATCGTATTCGGTGATAATGAAGATCGGGTTCTAGGTGATGACAACATTATGATAAGGGTTGAATGAAGATGATAGAACATGATATATGGTAATGAGTAGGGGATTAATTGATGATGATGATGTTAATGATTTAATGCATGATGAAGAGATTCGAAAATAGTATAAGACAAATAAAAACCGAGTTATTAAAAAAAAAATGTTAGAATAGAGAAATGGTTGCGGGTGTTAATGGGTATGCGAGAGGTCCTGGGTTCGAGTCTCGGCAGTGGCTTTTTATTTTAAAAGCTCCTTTCTTCAAAGGTCCTACTCTTTTATGATTTATTATTTTTTTTTCATTATTATTATTATTATTATTATTATTATTATTAGAGAAAATTATCAATTATAATAACATTATTACTAAATTTATCATTTTTATCATTATTAATATTATTATTGTTATCATTATTGTAGCATTACTATAATTATTATTTTAACAAAGAAATAATAGTTTTATAAAATAAATATAGTAAATTAATTAATGAAACATATAATTTATTAAAATAACAAATATATCATTAATAATAATGGTATATAAATTTGTTCGATTACAATGTGTTAATATATATAACTAATATAGGTTCGTGAATCCGAGACCAACCCTATATTCGTTCAATGTCGTTCTATGTATTTTTACTACAAAATACATTAGGTGAGTTTCATTTGCTCCCTTTTTTTTAATTGCTTTTGCAATATATATTTTTGGGACTGAGAATACATGCACTGCTTTTATAAATGTTTTACGAAATAGACACAAGTACTCAAAAATACATTCTACGTTGAGTTGTACCATGGCATATTTCTTTATACTTGGTAGCTAATATTTACGTGAGGAGCGTAAACGCGAATCCTGTTGATAGATCTATCGGGCCTGACAACCCCAACTGGGTTGGACGACCAGTTTTAAACGGTTGCACAGTACTTCGTTTCGTTACTACACTTGGTACGGTGTAGGGTTTATTTAAGAATATGCTGCTGTGATTTAAATGTTAAGTATGGTTACCAAGTGCTCAACAAACTTATAATGCTTTTCATACACTTGCGAGTGTATTATATTTATGATAACGGAAATCTTGTGGTCTATTAATATATTAAAAAGATTGTTATGATAAACCTATGAACTCACCAACCTTTTGGTTGACACTTTTAAGCATGATTATTCTCAGGTACGAATTAAGTCTTCCGCTGTGCATTTGCTCATTTTAAGGACATTACTTGGAGACGGTCAACGCAATGGGACCAGATGTTGATGATTTCGTCCAGGGGGATAAGGACCGGTTGTTACACTTATCAATGATCAAGGTTGTCTTAAACCACCACCCACTGGAGCATGGAGAGATCAGAGAAAGCATGCACCCCCTGCAAAAGATCCCACGACAATTATACAGAGCAAGCAAGAGACCCGTTGCATGTTCATCTTTCAAAGTGATCAGTTCATTTACCTTAGTACAGAGTTTTGGATTCGCTTGCTGGGGTTAGGAAAGGCAGGATATTTGGAGAACTTGGTGAGTGATCTCCTTAATGTTTTGTTTATGACATGATTTAATTTATACCCAAATATCCTAACCTGTCTTCTTAATTTGTAGCACATTGATGGCTGGGCTACATTTCTTTTAAGATATCGTTAGAGATTTCTCCCCAGAGCAAGCCAGATGTTTAACACTCCTGAGTTTCCACATGAGGTAGTTAAAGCAAGTTATCGATGGATAATTATGCCATCTGGATTCCTGGCTCAGCTTGCAAACTTTAAAGAATTTTGGGGATTAAGTCAGAAGGAGAAGGAGGAGAGGTTGAAGCAAAAGGAGGAGAAGTTGAAGCATGCCAAGGCCAAAGATCCTAATTTCAAAGATAATGAAGGAATCACTGTCTTTAGGGAACCAAATTACACGTATATAATTGCTCTTGGGGATGGTAGTGATGAAATGTATTCAGCTTGGTCTTCATGTGATCAGGTAAACATTCTAATTATCAATCTGGTGTTGTTTATAATTAGTAAGCAAAATGGTAGTGATGTTTTTTGTAAACTGGAACAGGCGCAAGGTACATATTGCGACCTTGCATATGCAAATGTACTTGGACGCAAGGTTTGTCTTGCGACCTTGCGTCTAGTAATGTTCTTGGACGCAAGGTAAGTCTTGCGACCTTGCGTCTTCGTGTAATTTGGACGAAAGGTTCTTTTTGCGTCCTTGCGTATGGATGGTTTTCTGAATAAACATTCTCTTCTGTTTCAGATCTTGATCCCAGTACACTTTAGACAACCAGAACATTTCTTGCTGCTATCATTAAAGTTAGAAGAAATGAAAGTTTACGTGTACGACAATTTACCCGGTCTTGCAAGTGAACAACTACAACATGTTGTCACAATGTTGTGTGAAAACTTACCCGTCTACTTGCACGCGATTGACTACTATAACAAGACGCCAGAATCACAGATTGAAGATTACTACCAAAACAATGAGAGTATGGAGTTGATGATTGAAACTGGGCACATGCCAGTGCAGGCAGGTGAAACCGGTGACTGTGGTGTTTGGGTGTGCATCCATATGGAGAGACTGGTGTTTGCACAGGAGGGGCTTGATGACATTGGAGATCCAAAAAAGGCTGCACAGGAATATAGGAACAGAATGGCAAGGACTTTCTTCCATGCACGTTTTGATACACTACCGCCACCACCAGAGGAAAAAGATGCGACAAAGGATGCTAAAAAGGCTGCACAGGTTGTATGATTGTACCCTTGTTGATATGTATATGTGTTGTTGAACTTGTTGTTTTATGAAATTCTGCACAGGTTGTAATTATATGATACAAGTACTTACTAGTAGGTTGGAAAGAATAGACTGTAAGAGTAGCAGAGTAGCAGGGTTATGGAAGAAAGATGGACTATCTTGCGACCTTGCGTATGTGTTGATTAGGTCGCAAGGTCAATCTTGCGACCTTGCGTATGGGTTAATGAAGTCGCAAGGTCTATCTTGCGACCTTGCGTACGTGTTAATGAAGTCGCAAGGTCTATCTTGCGACCTTGCGTATTTGTACATGGTTGGACTCAAGGTTTAATGATAGCATAGATAAACCAAAATATAGATTATCACACATAACATAGATAAACTTCGAGAATTTATTACAACCATCGATATGACATAAAAAAAATACAATAGGAAAAGAAAATAAACAGAAACTTGGAGATTGGTTTACTAATTATCGCTCGCTAGATTGCACGTTGCATAAAACTGAGACTGATAAGCATGAAACGCTTCTTTGTCAGTGAGTTTCTCCTTACCCTTTATCGACTTTGAAGTTAAGGCCGATGTTTTTACTACCCTTTTCGTGGTTGGTTCACCAGTTCGATCAACTGAAGATTTGCACGTATCCCTACCATGACCTGGTTCTTTGCAACGAGTACATGTTCTTACTGTTTTGTCAGTGTCTTCACCCATTGACGGATGACGTTTTGTTGATTTTGGGCGTCCGGGAGCTCTTTTCGGCTTAATGGGAGAGTTTACAATTGGTAGGACGTTGGGCCCCGGATCCGACCATTCAGACCGATGGGGCAAAGGAAGGATGTCTTCCATATACGTACTTACATAAGTTTCTATCATGAACCAATGAGATACAAAATGAGTAACATCAGCTACTCCAAACAGTCGTGCTGCTGCAATAACATGTCCGCAAGGTATGCCTGATCCCTGCCACTGCCCACATGAACAAACTTTATCTGCTAGATTAACAAGGCCATTTTTTCGTCCATCGCGCACTTCTACTAGATTATTTGTCGATGGAATTTCTTGCCATCTTCTTGACTTTTTCGTCCTCTTAGCTAGTTTATGTTCAGCATATGGAGTAACAGTTGAAGTAAGACTAACCGATTGGTTGCGATGTTTGAAATACCAATCTTGTACCGAAGCGCGAAAAAATTCCAATAACATGCAAACAGGTAGTTTTCGAGCATGTACGGATAGTGCATTAACAGACTCTACACTGTTGCTAGTAAGGTATGAATACCTAACATGTTCCGCTCTACTTCTAGACCATTTGTGGAACCCGACATCACTTAAAATTTTGTAAGACGCTTTCAATCTTCTTCTAAATACATTAAGATGATCCTCAAAATCCGACGCACGATAAGCTTTGACCATGTAAAGACCCGCACTTTTTCGATCGTTCTATACTTATAAGATTAATATTTACATAAATTAAACCATACCAACATGATAAGCAATCCAAATTGTTGAGATTTATGTTTTTGAAAAGAGTTTTACACAATGTTTGACCGTCTAGTTTGACCGATGATATCACGAACTATATAACATATGATAATTATATGTTTGTGTATATATATGTATATATACATATTTAACATGATCTAAAGAATGTTTTAATACCTCATTTTGTATTAATAACAATAAGTTATAAGTATATTTTGAAACTACTAACTTAAGTTTTCAAAACGATAACCATACGTAACGTTATTTGACATAAATACTTATGACCTATAATTTTTATACATATATCGTATATATAATGTATTTAATCACTTTTTAAGGACTTAAATACATAAAACCATATAAGTATATTCACAAAAGGTAGCTATATTTGAATTCTCATTCCGTTTTCACAAGATTTCTATACGTATATCTAGAGTATATGTACTCGTATCATACCTAGCTTCTATACATATTTACTATTGGTAAATACATATCAAATCACCACCAACCAGCCCTTGTTCATGCCCTAGGTATAAGGTAATTGGAATTTGGAAGCTTATTGACTAATTACATAAGATAACAAACTAAAATCTTGTCATGAACACCTTAGTTCCACGTTTTTTATAAGCTTCATGGGCACTTCATTTTGATTCAAATTTCTACATCATTTCTTAGTTAAACACACACTCTTCCATAACCCTTAAACACCCTCATCAATTCAGCAAGAAACCATGAAGATCTAGCCATAGAAACAAGCCTTAATCATCATAAGAAAACTCTTACAAAAACACTTCAAGAATCCTTCCAAGAACACAAGTTTACTTCCAATCTTTCATTCAACTCCATCACTCTTTTGGTTCTAGATTTTTACTTCTCTTTTACAGCAACCTTGTCCAAGTAACTTGAGGTAGTAATTTTTTTCATAACCTTATTCGATTCATATATATATAGCTATCTTATTTTATGGTATAAAATTTTAACAACAAGAACATAGTTTGAATATTTTCAAACTTGTTTGCAAACTAAATAGATCCTTCTAACTTAACTTTTAAAATACTTCAAGACCTGTAATATATCATAAATATATTCTAATTTAACAAGGTATAACTTGGTTTTTCAAAGAACACCTTAAAAACTGTTTTTACGACGTCGGAGTGCAACCGGGGGCTGTTTTGGGTTGGATAATTAAAAACTATCTTGAACCTTGAATTGGAGGTTTATTTTCTGGAAAAATGATATTTACTATGAATATGATAACACATAAAAATTTCATGATTTAACTCAAAGTATAAGTATTTTTAGAAAAATAATCATTTAAGGTTGTTTACATGATGGAAAATGATTAACTTCATAAGTTTCACCAAAGTTTGACCTATGACCTGTGATTTCGAATACAAACTAAGGTATTTACAGTTCATATTCTTAAAGAAGGACTCGATCCAAGGAAGTGGCAAGTTGAACCAACGAAAACGGAGTTGTAACGAAGAAACTATGACCAAAACAAAATCGGATATCCAAGACTAGTTTAGCCACGAAAATAATTGGAGAAAAATTAAATAAATCACATCTTTTTAAAATAACATGATATTTTATATATATGTACTCATAATTTAATTTTATATATTTCAGGATCACCCGTAAACAATACGAGAAGATTAATCATAAGATTCCATGATTGTACGCAACACGTCATTTGACAACACCGGTACTTTATGTACGCAACACGTCATTTGACAACACCGGTACCATGGGTCAAGATTAATCCCGACCAATACGAATACGATGGGGGTTTTATTTATTTCGATGGGGGTTTTATTTATTTATTAAACACCTAAATATGAACCATTAAAATTGAATTGCTAACTACGGACTAAGAAGACATTAAAAGTATTATAAGTATATATATGTGACGATTGTTTAAAATGAAAATATATTGATAAATTATATATGGATAGGTTCGTGATATCAACCGGAGACCAAGTCAAAATATATATATCTTCAAGGCAAAAGTGAGTATATAGTCCCACTTTTAAACTCTAAGTATTTCGGGATGAGAATACATGTATTTTATGTTTTACGTTATGGACACAAGTAACTGAAAAATATATTCTACGTTGAGTTGTACCACTGGCATACTTCCCTGTAGCTTGGTAACTATTATTTACAGTGGTATTGTAAACGCGAATCCTGTTGATAGATCTATCGGGCCTGACAACCCCAACCGGACTGGACGACCAGTATTCAACGGTTGCACAGTACTTCGTTTCGTGACTACACTTGGTACGGTGTAGTAAGATTTCATAATAAAGGGAATATGCGACGTGATTAAATGTTAAGTATGGTTACCAAGTGCTCAATCACTTAGAATATTTTATTAAAATGTTTATATATGAAATCTTGTGGTCTATATATATATATTGCTGCCGGCATTAAACCTATATCTCACCAACTTTATGTTGACGTTTTAAACATGTCTATTCTCAGGTGATAACTAAAAGCTTCCGCTGCAACATGTTGAATTTAAACAAGATCTTGAGTATGCATATTTGTGTCAAAAATAAAACTGCATATCGGAGGATTTGTAATGTAAAATATGCTAGAAATCGTATTGTTATCATCACATGTAAAGTTTGTAAGTCTAAGATTATCGCTAAACGATAATCATCTTTTTATTGTCTAAAGCTTGTATTAAAATAAGAGTTATGGTTTGTAATGTAAAATAAATGCAGTTGTTCTTTTAAAAATGTCGCATATAGAGGTCAATACCTCGCAATGAAATCATACGTTATCTAACTCGTTCTTATGGTTAAGGACGGGTTATGACATGTGGTATCAGAGCGGTGGTCTTAGCGAACCAGGTTTGTATTAGTGTGTCTAACTGATAAGTCGTTAGGATACATTAGTAAGTCTGGACTTTGACCGGATCTGATTTAACAACCATTGCTTATCATTGTTGGTTAAAATTTATATGTAAATATTATGTAGTACTAATGGGTTAGTTGTTGTGTGATAGATGTCGGGCTCAAAACTTATTATCACATTCAGCGACACCGAATCAGAATCTTCAGATGGTGTTCAGTCATTAACCTATCCGATGACGAAAATAATATCTTTGGGGAAGACTCACAAATTCCGGATGAACCAACAATAAAGAACCCGGAAAGTGAACCCGAGGAGGAAAGTGAACCCGAGGAGGAAAGTGAACCCGAGGAAGAAATACAAGAAATTACGAAAGACAAGTTCGAACTAGGAAAGAAACGAAAGGCTAATGAATTAGAAAATTCAAATCCTGAGTTTAGTAAGGATGATGTGGCACCAACTCCATTAGACACTACCACCCCTATTCCCGCTATTCCTATTCGTTCTATCCCGGCATCCAGTTCTTCAGCCCCACAGACAAAATATAGGCAGACAGCTAGGATAAGCGTTAGGCCATTCCTTGAACCTAAACGTCCTAGAAAATAGACCAAACGATGCGCTGCCGTATTAAACCATGGGATCATATAATGTTTTGTATAATATTATTAGTGTGGTTTGCTTAATGTTCGATGTAAGATAAGCATATGTAAAATAGTGAAGTATGAAATGCAATAATTTTCCATGGTTAAGTATTATTTAGATGGTAGTAATTGGTTCTGTACTAAGCTATTAAGTATGGACATTAACGGGTAGGTACTACCCTAGATATAATTATAAAATGCTAATAAGAAGAAAAGGCTTTTATAATAATACCTGGTTCATATTGTTAACAAGCTATAATGTACTGTAAATATACACTACATCTATAATATTCCATGTGAATAATTATTTTCTTTCATTCTTATAGAAGAATATGGCGCGATTGAATCGAATGACGGAACAAGAAGTCGAGGAATTCATCAACCAGCAAGTGAACGACAGAATGTTATGGGTCGAGGCTGCAAGAGCTGCTGCAGTTAACCCAAATCCTCGTGTAGGATGCACCTACAAAACTTTTCAAGCTTGCAAGCCCTCATCATTCAGTGGAACGGAAGGACCGATCGGTTTAACCCGGTGGATAGAAAAGATGGAGACTGTGTTTAAAATCAGTGGTTGTGTTAAAAAGGACATGACCAAGTATGCATCGTGCACTTTACAAGATAGTGCACTCACGTGGTGGAAAAATTTTGTGAAGGCTGTAGGAGGAGATGTAGCTTATGATACTCCATGGGAAGAATTCAAAACAATGTTAATCAACGAATATTGTCCAAGGAACGAGGTTAGGAAGTTGGAAGATGAATTACTAAGTCTGAAGGTTATTGGTACTGAAATCACCAACTACAATCAGCGATTCATGGAATTAGTTTTGCTATGTCCTGAATTGGTTCCAACCGAAGAACGGAAGATTGAAATGTACAAAGATGGGTTGCCCAAAAAGGTCAAGGCAAACGTTACAGCATCGAAACCTAAGACAATTCATGAAGCTATAACCATGGCAAATAAGCTAATGGATCAGGTCATCATGGATAAGAAAGTATCCAATACTGATGTGAAGGTATCAGATAACAAAAGAAAGTGGAATGGAAATTATGATCGAGGTAACCAACAACAATCTTTTAAGAAACAAGAAATCACGCAAGGTGCGGGTAGTGGTTTAAGCTTTGGTTACAAAGGACAAAATCCTTTATGCAACCGATGCCACAAACATCACTCTGGTTACTGTAATGTGGTATGCAACAAATGTAATCGAAAGGGTCATCTTGCTGAAGATTGTAGGGCTCTCGTTACAAATACAAATGGTACCAAGACTCCTGCCACCAATGCAAATAGAACTGCTTTGGCTACCATTACTTGTTATGGGTGTGGAAAACAAGGTCATTATAAGAGCTAGTATCCGAATCCATAGAAGAATAATGGATCTGCACGTGGAAGAGCATTTGTTATTAATGCTAGAGAGGCGTGTGAAGACCCGGAGCTTGTTACGGGTACGTTTACCATTAATAACTTATCCGCATCTATTATATTTGATACTGGTGCTGATAGAAGTTACGTGTGTAGAGACTTTCACGCTAAATTGAATTGTTCATCATTACCTCTAGATGCTAAGTACATGATTGAGTTAGCTAATGGTAAACTAATTAAAGCCGATAAAATTTGCCGTGATTGTAAAATAAATTTAGCCGGAGAAACATTTAAAATTGACTTAATACCCGTAGAATTAGGAAGTTTTGATGTAATAGTCGGCATGGACTGGATGTCCAAAGTAGGATCTGAAGTTGTGTGTGCCAAGAAGGCAATTCGTATTCCTTGTAAGGATAAAATGCCGGTGATGATTTATGGAGAGAAGGGTAACTCAAAGCTAAAACTCATTAGCTGTTTGGAAGCCAAGAAGTGTTTAGAAAAGGGATGTTATGCTATTCTAGCACATGTTAATAAAGTCGAAAAGAAAGATAAAGAGAAGTGCATCAACGACGTGCCTGTGGCAAGAGATTTTCCTGAAGTTTTTCCGGAAGAGTTGCCGGGATTACCTCCATCTAGATCTGTAGAATTTCAAATAGATTTAGTACCAGGAGCTGCACCAGTTGCCCGTGCTCCATATAGACTTGCACCGTCCGAGTTAAAAGAACTTCAGAGTCAGTTAAAAGAATTACTGGATCGTGGATTCATACGACCAAGTACTTCACCGTGGGGAGCTCCGATTCTATTTGTTAAAAAGAAAGATGGATCTTTTAGGATGTGTATAGATTATCATGAATTAAATAAGTTAACTATCAAGAATCGGTATCCACTACCGAGAATTGACAACTTATTTGATCAACTCCAAGGATCATGTGTGTACTCGAAAATTGACCTAAGATCGGGCTATCATCAATTACACGTCAAAGAAAAAGATATACCGAAAACTGCTTTTCGGACATGTTATGGTCATTACGAATTTTTGGTCATGCCGTTTGGGTTGACAAATGCGCCAGCTGTATTCATGGACCTCATGAATCGAGTTTGTAGTCCATATTTAGATAAGTTTGTTATTGTTTTCATTGATGACATTCTTATCTATTCCAAGAGTGAGCAAGAGCATGAGCAGCATTTAAGGTTGATATTAGAGTTGTTGAGAAAAGAACAGCTATACGCTAAATTTTCTAAGTGTGCTTTCTGGTTGAAAGAAGTGCAATTTCTTGGTCACGTTGTTAGTAGCAAAGGAATTCAGGTTGATCCAGCTAAAATTGAGGCCATTGAAAAATGGGAGACTCCTAAAACACCAATGCAGATACGCCAATTTTTGGGTTTAGCCGGTTATTATAGAAGGTTTATTCAAGATTTTTCCCGAATAGCTAATCCGTTGACAGCATTAACGCAAAAAGGGAAGAAATACGAATGGACCTCGGAGCAGGAGAACGAATTTCAATTACTGAAGAAGAATTTAACTACGGCGCCTATTTTATCGTTACCTGAAGGGAACGGTGATTTTGAAATATATTGTGACGCTTCGCGACAAGGTTTTGGTTGTGTTCTTATGCAACGAAAGAAAGTTATTGCATACGCATCCCGACAATTGAAGATTCACGAGCGGAATTATACGACGCATGATTTAGAACTAGGAGCAGTCGTGTTTGCATTGAAGATATGGAGACACTACTTGTATGGGGTTAAATGCACTGTGTTCACTGATCATAAAAGTCTTCAACATATTTTTGATCAGAAACAGCTGAACATGAGGCAACGTAGGTGGGTTGAGCTGATAAACGACTTTGATTGTGAAATTCGTTATCATCCCGGGAAGGCGAATGTGGTGGCCGATGCTCTAAGCAGAAAGGAACGAGAACCAATTCGAGTACGAGCAATGAACATAAAAATTCGCATGAATCTCAACTCACAAATCAAAGAAGTTCAACGAGAAGCACTTACTAAAGAAAATATAGGAAATGAAATAATGAAGAAGTATGAGAAGCAACTCGTTATGCGGGAAGATGGAATTCGATATTTTGCAAATCGTATTTGGGTACCAAAGTTGGGTGGATTAAGGAAGTTGATATTGAACGAGGCACATAAGACAAGATATTCGATACATCCTGGAGTTGGAAAGATGTACCAAGATCTTAAGACACATTATTGGTGGCCTAATTTAAAGACAGACGTTGCAACATATGTTGGGGAGTGTTTAACTTGTTCCAAAGTCAAAGCAGAACACCAGAAGCCGTCAGGGTTACTTCAACAACCAGAAATCCCAGAATGGAAATGGGATGGTATTACCATGGATTTCATCACGAAGTTACCAAAGACTGCCTGGGGATACGACACCATTTGGGTAATTGTTGATCGTCTTACCAAATCTGCACATTTCTTGCCTATAAAGGAAACGGATAGAATGGAGAAATTATTACGATTATATATAAAGGAAATAGTTTCAAGGCATGGAATACCTATTTCCATTATATCTGATCGTGATAGTAGATTTACCTCAAAGTTCTGGCAATCACTACAGGAGGCACTAGGAACTCGTTTGGATATGAGTACCGCATATCATCCGCAAACCGACGGGCAGAGTGAAAGAACAATTCAGACTCTTGAAGACATGCTCAGGGCATGTGTGATCGATTTTGGAAACGGATGGGATAAATATCTACCATTAGCAGAATTCTCGTATAATAATAGTTATCATGCGAGCATTAAAGCTGCGCTATTCGAAGCATTGTATGGAAGGAAGTGTAGATCTCCTATTTGTTGGAATGAAGTAGGAGATCGACAATTAACTGGTCCCGAGATCATACACGAAACGACTGAGAAGATAGTACAAATCAAGGAGAGATTGAAAACAGCCCGTAGTCGCCAAAAGAGCTACGCCGATGTCCGAAGGAAACCATTAGAGTTTCAGATCGGTGACATGGTTATGGTAAAGGTGTCACCTTGGAAAGGTGTAATACGTTTCGGTAAAAGGGGTAAACTGAACCCAAGATACGTAGGCCCGTTCAAGATTATCGAACGCATTGGACCGGTAGCTTATCGACTCGAGTTACCACAACAACTCGCCGGAGTACATAATACATTTCACGTCTCGAACCTTAAGAAGTGTCTTGCAAAGGAAGATCTCACCATTCCTCTTGAAGAAATCCATGTCGATGAGAAACTACAATTCATCGAAGAACCAATCGAAATCATGGACCGTGAAGTTAAACAGCTCAAGCAGAGCAACATACCGATCGTTAAGGTTCGTTGGAATGCTCGAAGAGGTCCTGAGTTTACTTGGGAACGAGAGGATCAGATGAAACAAAAGTATCCACACTTGTTTCTCGATGACGCAAAATAGGTACAATTTTAAAATTTCGGGACGAAATTTATTTAACGGGTAGGTACTGTAATGACCCGCACTTTTTCGATCGTTCTATACTTATAAGATTAATATTTACATAAATTAAACCATACCAACATGATAAGCAATCCAAATTGTTGAGATTTATGTTTTTAAAAAGAGTTTTACACAACGTTTGACCGTCTAGTTTGACCGATGATATCACGAACTATATAACATATGATAATTATACGTTTGTGTATATATATGTATATATACATATTTAACATGATCTAAAGAATGTTTTAATACCTCATTTTGTATTAATAACAATAAGTTATAAGTATATTTTGAAACTACTAACTTAAGTTTTCAAAACGATAACCATACGTAACGTTATTTGACATAAATACTTATGACCTATAATGTTTATACATATATCGTATATATAATGTATTTAATCACTTTTTAAGGACTTAAATACATAAAACCATATAAGTATATTCACAAAAGGTAGCTATATTTGAATTCTCATTCCGTTTTCACAAGATTTCTATACGTATATCTAGAGTATATGTACTCGTATCATACCTAGCTTCTATACGTATTTACTATTGGTAAATACACATCAAATCACCACCAACCAGCCCTTGTTCATGCCCTAGGTATAAGGTAATTGGAATTTGGAAGCTTATTGACTAATTACATAAGATAACAAACTAAAATCTTGTCATGAACACCTTAGTTCCACGTTTTTTATAAGCTTCATGGGCACTTCATTTTGATTCAAATTTCTACATCATTTCTTAGTTAAACACACACTCTTCCATAACCCTTAAACACCCTCATCAATTCAGCAAGAAACCATGAAGATCTAGCCATAGAAACAAGCCTTAATCATCATAAGAAAACTCTTACAAAAACACTTCAAGAATCCTTCCAAGAACACAAGTTTACTTCCAATCTTTCATTCAACTCCATCACTCTTTTGGTTCTAGGTTTTTACTTCTCTTTTACAGCAACCTTGTCCAAGTAACTTGAGGTAGTAATTTTTTTCATAACCTTATTCGATTCATATATATATAGCTATCTTATTTTATGGTATAAAATTTTAACAACAAGAACATAGTTTGAATGTTTTCAAACTTGTTTGCAAACTAAATAGATCCTTCTAACTTAACTTTTAAAATACTTCAAGACCTGTAATATATCATAAATATATTCTAATTTAACAAGGTATAACTTGGTTTTTCAAAGAACACCTTAAAAACTGTTTTTACGACGTCGGAGTGCAACCGGGGGCTGTTTTGGGTTGGATAATTAAAAACTATCTTGAACCTTGAATTGGAGGTTTATTTTCTGGAAAAATGATATTTACTATGAATATGATAACACATAAAAATTTCATGATTTAACTCAAAGTATAAGTATTTTTAGAAAAATAATCATTTAAGGTTGTTTACATGATGGAAAATGATTAACTTCATAAGTTTCACCAAAGTTTGACCTATGACCTGTGATTTCGAATACAAACTAAGGTATTTACAGTTCATATTCTTAAAGAAGGACTCGATCCAAGGAAGTGGCAAGTTGAACCAACGAAAACGGAGTTGTAACGAAGAAACTATGACCAAAACAAAATCGGATATCCAAGACTAGTTTAGCCACGAAAATAATTGGAGAAAAATTAAATAAATCACATCTTTTTAAAATAACATGATATTTTATATATATGTACTCATAATTTAATTTTATATATTTCAGGATCACCCGTAAACAATACGAGAAGATTAATCATAAGATTCCATGATTGTACGCAACACGTCATTTGACAACACCGGTACTTTATGTACGCAACACGTCATTTGACAACACCGGTACCATGGGTCAAGATTAATCCCGACCAATACGAATACGATGGGGGTTTTATTTATTTCGATGGGGGTTTTATTTATTTATTAAACACCTAAATATGAACCATTAAAATTGAATTGCTAACTACGGACTAAGAAGACATTAAAAGTATTATAAGTATATATATGTGACGATTGTTTAAAATGAAAATATATTGATAAATTATATATGGATAGGTTCGTGATATCAACCGGAGACCAAGTCAAAATATATATATCTTCAAGGCAAAAGTGAGTATATAGTCCCACTTTTAAACTCTAAGTATTTCGGGATGAGAATACATGTATTTTATGTTTTACGTTATGGACACAAGTAACTGAAAAATATATTCTACGTTGAGTTGTACCACTGGCATACTTCCCTGTAGCTTGGTAACTATTATTTACAGTGGTATTGTAAACGCGAATCCTGTTGATAGATCTATCAGGCCTGACAACCCCAACCGGACTGGACGACCAGTATTCAACGGTTGCACGGTACTTCGTTTCGTGACTACACTTGGTACGGTGTAGTAAGATTTCATAATAAAGGGAATATGCGACGTGATTAAATGTTAAGTATGGTTACCAAGTGCTCAATCACTTAGAATATTTTTATTAAAATGTTTATATATGAAATCTTGTGGTCTATATATATATATATATATTGCTGCCGGCATTAAACCTATATCTCACCAACTTTATGTTGACGTTTTAAACATGTCTATTCTCAGGTGATAACTAAAAGCTTCCGCTGCAACATGTTGAATTTAAACAAGATCTTGAGTATGCATATTTGTGTCAAAAATAAAACTGCATATCGGAGGATTTGTAATGTAAAATATGCTAGAAATCGTATTGTTATCATCACATGTAAAGTTTGTAAGTCTAAGATTATCGCTAAACGATAATCATCTTTTTATTGTCTAAAGCTTGTATTAAAATAAGAGTTATGGTTTGTAATGTAAAATAAATGCAGTTATTCTTTTAAAAATGTCGCATATAGAGGTCAATACCTCGCAATGAAATCATACGTTATCTAACTCGTTCTTATGGTTAAGGACGGGTTATGACAGACCATTTTCCAATAATTCCATTCAAAATATTTGAATTTGTTAGATTTACTTTTAATGCTTGCAAACAAATGACGAGCGCAGAAATAGTGAAACGCTTCGGGGAACACGGTTGAAACACCATGTGCTATTGGCAAACCTCGATCCGAAATAAAAGTAAGCTCTGACATACGATCACCCATTCCCCAAGTCATCAAATGGTCTCGTAGGTTGCCCAAAAACCAATCCAAAGACTCGTTTGTCTAGGCGCCAGCAATTCCATAAGCCAATGGCAAAATTCCATTATTGTCATCCATCGCAACAGCAACTAAATTTGTACTCAAATATCCTGCCTTCAAATGCGCTCCATCGACGATAATTATCGGGCGACAATGTTGAACAAATGATTGAATCTGCAGGAATGAACAATGTTAAAACAAATATGTTTTTAATTTTTTAATCGATACGCAAGGAACGCAAACATTAAAATTTTTATTAAATGGTAATAGTGATACTTACAACTACGCCAAGGGAATAATAACACATCAGAAATCTATTTTCTTTGTCTGTGATCAAATTCGTTACGCTTCTGGGGTTGTGAATCTTAATGTTATGTAGGTAAATTGGAAGCATTTGGTACGACTCTTCACTACTCCCACGAAGCATCTGTAATGTATGACATTTGGCCCTCCATGCTTGATTGTAAGATATGCTGACACCGAATCGGCTGCCTATATCCGCACGTATATCGTTTGCTTTATATTCCCGGTTTTCAGATTTGAATGAATCCACAAGCATACTACCCAACACCTGTTTGGTTGCATGTTTATTGTTTCCCATAATTAGTGTGCGTGAGCATGTGTGTTCGTCATGCAGTTTCTTTACCATAAAGTTTTCAGTGAATCGTATTCTGTAAGCACTACATTTCCACTCACAGTTTGGCAACACACATTTAGCGGTGTATCGAGATTTGTCTGACTTTACAGGCTTTATTTGGAAGTTTTCTTCAAGACATTTTGTAAATAGGGTGTTTATAAACTCTTCTTTGTTCAAGAAAGTTTGACGGACTTTAATTAAATCTGACACCCTATACGTGGTTGGTATTTCAGTCGTCTGTTCGCGCTCTTCCTCATGCTGACTCAAAAGAGTTGGCATATTCCAGAACGGATCTTGCTTTTCTTCTTCATATTGGAATTCTGCGTCTCGGTCTTTTCCTCCATCTGAATCACTATCTTCGACAAGAGGTACCTCAAACGGGTGGTCTAATTCTTTAATTTTACATACGTTTTCAAGACCATAGTTATGCAAATCAAACTCTTCTGTGTTTGGAAGTGGCAATTCAGGTTCTTCCACTTCCAAATTGTTACTTGCGAGGTTTTCTTCGGTATCATGTTGTAGTAAGAATTGTTGTGGTTGGTGTTTTGGTGATTTTGGTTTTTTTGGTACCTCTTTTTCTTGGTTTTGTTGTAGTAGTGGCTGGTTTGTCGAGTATTTTGTTTCTAGATTTCGTTGTGGCTGATGCATTATTACTCTATCGACAATAAATATCAATAAGACCATTTACAATTGCATATTGTAAAAACTCTTGAAAGTCTTCATCATCATCAGTAATATCAAAAACTTGATTATTAAAAATGTATCTCATTGAAACAGCTGCATTGGGTGGGAAGTCAATCTTTTTAAGAACATTTTTTAACAATATTCTCCGATTCATTGGTTTTACGGGCGCAATTGGAAGTCTTAACCGAATTCTAAAACAATCTCGTGGCATATATATGAGTATGTTGTTAATGTACTCAAAAGAACCCCCACAACATATATTAACAACAAATTTATCATCATTAACACAATTCATAATGACAAAAATTAGTGAAAAAATGGTTAAAATAGTACCTTAACGTGGGTATAAGCTCGGCATTGAAAACTTTTGAAATTTTTATGAGACTGTGATTTCAAAGTCTCAGGGTCAATCTATATATAGGGACAAAATATTATCCGTAAAAATCTAGGATATCTGACGAAATCTTATCCACAAAATCGTATTTCTGATCAGATAAGGTCGCAAGTTCGCAAGACGCAAGGACGCAAGCTTGCGCCTTGCGAGGGCAACTCGCAAGGCACCTTGCGTCTTGCGAGGGCAACTTGGCAAAAAAAAAAATTTTTGGGCTCCGGCGCAAGAAACTTGCTGGGAATGAGCATTTTGGCTATAATCCCTATTATTGCACCTGTTATTTATACTATGTTTTACGGAGTAAGAATTTGCAGGTTAATATTACTCGTAATTGTTGAAAAGGTGACATTTTTCTCGCTGATCAAATCAGTTTTTGATATGATATGGTATTACTTATATTGATAGAAATCATATGGAACACAATTTTTATATTTTTATACAACAGAAATTGACATAAATGTCTAGATTCTAAACACATACAGAAATGAAATATTCTTGGGACTATTATGATACCAGCAAGGTTTAATTATTTAATAGAAATAGAATAGGTAGATGAACACAATATATTTATATTTTTTTAGCACCATAACAAAATAATATAAGACACAAATGAAAAATAATGAGTCCATCTAAAGTCTAAACGTGCTTGGCTGGGCTGGCTATGGGCTGGTCTACTTATGGGTTGAGCCTGAAGGTAACGAGAAGGACTGGGTTTGAAATAGTCAAATAGAAAATGTGAAGTTTCTTAGTGGATCGTTTGTTGTAAGCTCAAGTCTAAACACACTACTATCCTAGTAACATATTTTTCTTCTTCTTTTTTTAAAGCTAAAATTTTACAAACAATTGGGGACTAATATACATGCTATAGTTCGGGCTATCAAAGAAAAATGGACATTCTAAATGTTTAAGAGATTTTTTGTCATTCAACATCATTTGTCATTCAATAGCCACAAACAAATGCACTAAATATTGAAAGGTTCAATGTTGAAATCATCTTACTCAATTTTAAATCATCCCATTCAGCTGTAATCAAACATAATCTTTATTCTCCAAAGATGATTCTAGCTATCTAGTTAGCTAGTTATAAGAACTCAACTTAAACTTATCTCCAAGAATGAGGCGATGAATGTATGAAAACGAGACAAGTTAAATGATAGATGTTCGGTGTGCCCAAACTTGATTACTCTAAAAAAGATATACATCCTCAAGATTTTTAAATTTAATTATTCTTTACCCCACCACCCAAACAACACATGCAAATTATGTTATATATCCATCCATATATATTATATATATTTCTGTCCGGACCACTTTCTTGATACATAAAACAAGCTGGCCATCAACAACCATTTTGATCATTAATTATATGAAATTGTTCCCCTTTATGCCTTTTATTTCATCCTGCTGCGGCTGCTTCATGCCTTCATGCATGCTTAGCTTATTAATTTCTTGCCCTGCATCCACTCTCAAGAACTCATCAGTAAGCAACAATATATTACACCATTCATCTCTTTCTAATTATTCTTCTCAGAATCTTGACTACAATTTCCATATTTCATGAACGATCGATCGAATTACTATTGGCATGCATTATATGAGTATCATGCATGCCATTTCTCGAGTATTTACAATCACAACATTCATTATATTGATCAATTAATTTTGTGCTTCTAGATAGATAGCTTAAATATCGTGCGTGTTAGTCTTTTTATGAACCTTAATAATGAAATTTTTGTATAATTTTCTTGGGTAATGTATATATGATGGAACTAGCTAAGTAGCTAGCCAATGTTTATGTGACACTTACCTTTCCTTCTAAGGTTGAAAGTAAAAGAATCAACAATATATTGTTAGTTGTAAAGAACTTTTTGTAAAAAGCGAAACATCATAAAAAGTAACAATATATAATTTATAAACTGCCTTCAAAGGAAAGTTTGATTAATCAATATATGTAACCAATAACAAACTAGTTTCTTTCATTCTCTCCCCACATTCACCCCTTATATATCTGCCCATGTGTTTTGAAGCAAACTTTAATTCTAAGCATAGTACATCCCTTTCCTCTATATACATCATGACTCAAAAGGGCGTGAGCAACATGGCATTATCTATGTTGATCCAAATCATATATTGTGATGTTTAAGATATATTTCAACTCTATATAATCTAACATGTAAGTATGTAACTATCAGTTTGGTTCAATCTTTGGATATGAACTATGTAAGTTGGATAACTAATATCATCTTTTCTGCATAAGATAAATACTTTACGCGGCATTTAATCGCATTACACATAGGAAAAATAAGTTTTGGCTTAAAGATATATCTCAGTTCTAATTAATATCATATATGGTCACAGTGTAGCTAATTAACTCAAAATAGTGTATGTATGTATAGTATAAATATCCTTTGAGATTTTATAACTCTACTGAAAAAAAGATTAAATAAAGGTTAATAAAAATAACAGCATATGCTTCTACATATATAATGAACATGACCATTACACATATATAATACATTTAGTACATAGATAATGCTTTGATAGTTTAATCCCAAGTAATCATAAAATACAGCAGCACCCCATACCTATCTTTGATGGTTTTAATTATAATTAGTTACAACAATATCCATCAAATAAACTAATCGAGAGTGCTAATTAATCAAAGGGGCTTAATTATTACTCTATGTAAGCTAGGTAAAAGGGTTAATAAAGGTTACACATGTAACACATACTGTAGATTGGTCTTTATTATGTACAACAATTAATAAAAGTTAATAATTTTATGAAAATAACACATTTTCAGGTCATTTCCATAGATCTATTTGGCAACCAGAAATGGAATTTGATGCATCTTCTGGAACTGTTATTTGGTTTTCTTCATTATGATACAATTGATCTTGATTTCCTTTAGCTAAAACATCGTCCTGGTTATGAAATTGCGATGCAACAAACTTGTCAAGAACGCGCCAATTTGTCACTTGATGATCATTAAAGTTTTGGCCTTGATGTAACTGAATGTTGTTGTTATGGTCTTGAGTGTGCATGGAAGGCTGAAAACTATTGCTGCCGCCATGGTTTATGTCAATACCGTAAATCGGCATGGAAGAATTGCAGGTTGGGAGAAGTTTTGGGCTCTCTAGAAGAGGGAGTTGGAGGTGGTGATCAGGGGTACTCTGGTAATTTTGAATATGATCTAGTTCTTGCTTGCAAGAACCATAAGGGTATTGGTTAAAAACATTGTTAGCTAAGTTCGATCGAATGTTATTTAGCGTTGGCGAGTGATCAATTTCAGGCATGAACGAGATTTGTTGATCGTCGCACCACATTAGCTCTTGCTCACTTGCTCTCCTCATAACTGGCAGTCTTTTCTTAAAAACCCTACACACCACCCACCCTTCTTCCTGTTTTTTTTTTTTTTAAAAAAAAAAAAAAAAACATATTGCATTATTTTTGAAAACATCCACCAAATAATACAATTTCTGTCATATACATTATGGAATTGGCAGTAGAGTGTGGGCCAGTCTGGGTTGCCGTTTGTTCTTTTTGCCATAAAAAAGCATTTTATGCGAAGATATGATCATACCTGTGTTGTGGTTGCATTTTCGTCTGTTTCAAGGCGATATTCATGCATGATCCAATCAGATTTAAGACCATTAGGCGCACGGCCTTTGTAGTAAACCAATGTTTTTCTCATCCCAACCAAATCATGTTTTGAGTAAATCGCTTTATCCCTTCCAGTTGCTTTCCAAAATCCAGCTGCAGTAGCTCTATTTGTGCGAGACCCCGTCGGGTACTTCTTATCTTTATGACTAAAGAAATACCAATCGTTCTGTTCTTCCGTACCTAGCCTGCATAGCTCTATTTAAGTTTACAATTAAGTTAGCATATTTCATGCAAGTAATCTTAATAGCATAAAGGAATTTGCTAATGACAGGGCCGTTGTTAGTGTGCATAAGAAAGTTGTACTTTTTAATAAATGCTGCTTTCAGATCCATAAGTAACCGCTCTGTACAACTATATTTTATGCACACTAACGACAGACCTAGACCTAGGCCGTCGTTAGCAAAATTCTAGTATAAATTAACTAATTATTTGTGACAGTTTTAGATAGCTAGTATATATACCTTGAAGATCCCATGGCTCAATTTTGTAAAGATCGACATCTCTGATGACGTCTAGTTCAATTGGTCTGGAGTTAATCTTTTTTCGAAGGTAGTAATCCACAAGTTCTTCGTCGGTAGGATGGAATCGAAAGCCAGGGGGAACATGTGAAAAAGTGTTCATGTTCTCCCCCTATTATTGTTAGAACCTGAATCCATAATCATCAATCTTAATCTTAATATCACTTTAGAACATTCACACTTAATTACTACACATTGATATTTACGCAGAAATCTGATAATAAAAGTGAGCTAAATTGTAGCATTGATTAATTGAAGATAGAATGCAACTTGAAACCATTTTATTGTTAACTGATTATATAATGTTTCTACTTAAAGGAATTGAATACTCATAAATATCAATCAAGATTAACTATATATGATGGACCTGTAAATAAGACTGTAAGTATAAAGTATATATGAAATCAAAATAGTTACTTAATAGAAATCATACAAAACGTGGGAGGATCGATTTACCAACGAGATCAAAATGAAGTATAGCGCTAAAGTAAAATCTGCTCTTAATTATTTCTTTGAATTAGGGTTAATATCAAATGTCTACGAAAATACAGAAACTGTATACGATCGAAAACCAAGAAAGATTTCGTTTGTGCTCGGGGTCTGAACCAATTATTGTTTTCTGAAATGGTTCATACCCCAAGGAGAAAGAAGAATTTGATTGGATAGGAAGTTGCTAAAAGTGGAAAGCTTAAGAGAATGAATGAAGATTATATAAGAGGAGGTTTGAATTTGAAGAAGAAGAAAGAAAAAAGTAACCAAAACCTAATGATGAGAGATGATGACATAAACATGTATATATGTAAGTATGTTTGTTTGTTGTAGCCTATCTTTGTCTTTCATTGTCAGATGGATGTGGGGGCTAAATTGGTGGCCAAGATTTTTCATTCTTTTTGCCCTAAATATATATATATATAATATATCTGTGACCGACCCACCAGCAACTGATCGAGACTTACCTTAAAATACCTTGTAACAATCTCATATTGTTTAGCAAAAGTGTAGATCAATGAAGACACTTTTAAAGTTATATTGCTATATATTGTCTTTGGCAACTCATCATATATATGTTCAACCCGTATGACTCGAATTTTTGTAAAATACCTTCACCGATTACTTTATGAATTATGAGTGTCATGTCAAGAGTTTGAAATCCCCAGTGTCAAAAGAGTTGTTATACTCGATGTGCAATTGAATTGAACCGACGCCTATTTTGGCAACGAATTTCAACTATGAAACCCTTTATTATTAGGTACGAGTACCACTAAGCTATTAACTTGTTAATAACAAATTCAAATATTTTGCCTTATAGTGGGTATTCTAGACTATTGATTGTATTGATTTCTATTTATTACACAAATATTATGATAAATAATACAAATAAAAATATTTATTGTTAAAGTTGAGGAAAAAAAGATTTTAAAAAAAGTTAGCAGTGAACACTTATGTTGAAACGGGAGAGTAAATGAGAACAAAACTTATTCCCAGTGGCGGAATTTGAGTAGGAAAGGGGGCCGCCTGCCCCGGTGTATATGAAATTTTTAAGCCTAAAGTTTTAGATTTTGCTTTCAATCCAAAAGTCCATGGTTCAAAAGTCCATGGTTCAAAAGCATTTATATTTTTCATTATTGGATTCTTTACTTTGAAAAGAAAAAGTTTGTATTTTGTCCAAAAGTCTTCGTATATGGCTCCCAACCTAAAAGTCCATGACCAAAAGATTGTATATTCATGGAGAAATAAAGTTGCAGAATGCAAACATCTTTAAAAGAAATTTCGACCCCATTAAAATAAATATTGTTTTCGCCACCGCTTATTCCAATTTTAATGATAATATCCAAGATGGACATTTCTGGTTACATGCATCTTGATCATATGAAGATGCAATTCAAAAGCGTTTTGGTTCTTCTACCTCCTTGATTTGTGCGGGTTGGTCAAACGGGTCCATAAGGAATTTAAAAAGCAATGCACGTCAAGACTACAACGCATCATTTAAGACTCAGGTTGCACATCGTATCAGCGGAACAAGGTCGTATATTCGTATGTGTGCATTAGTCAGACTCCTATATATAGATACCAAGGTTCATTATTTTACGACGTTGTATTTGGAGAAATTATAACTCAAGTTACAAATTCTTAGGTACTCTCTAAGAAGGCAAGCTTTTACGGATTATACTATGAATGAGAATAAGGTGTTGATATATGGATTTTATGATCATCAAGGATGTTATACAATCGGACTTTACGATCGGTCATCTCCTCCAATCTAAGACCTCATGAAACACTACTGTAAGGTCACTTAAATACCATAGCAACCCAACGTCATTGCATTTAACCCGAAATTTCCTTAACAAATGAATTTTAGCTTGATCACATATATTACTAGAAAATTGACTTAATATTAATAATACTTTGCCACTATAGTCGCTAGAAAAAAAATGACTTTCTTGTAATTATTTTTTATTTTTATTTCTCACAGACTGATAAAATAGATATTTTGTGACTTTTGTAGTCAAAGTTATTCTTAGCGGCGAAATGGCTTCACTAAACTTTGTCAATTTATTTTTTAACTTTTAGTAACGCTTTTTAAACAAAAATTTATAAACTTTTTTCGGAAAGAAAATATACAAATAAACGAATCAGAAGATCGAAAAGCTACAAACCAATACAATACGGAACAAAATCTAACTTTAGTCAAGAAAAAACAAACAAACTCGCTAACCAAAGTAAATCTAAACCAACAACATAGTAAATCTAAATCTAAAAGGCAGGCTAAACAACAATAGAGGCAACAACAACTAGAGCCATCATTCCAGTAGGATTAAACCATTGACGAAGAATACAATGCAACGTGTCATCGAATGACACTAGAGACCGCAATATCCAACGTCAATCAGAACATCTGCCGCCAGAAATCACCACGCGCGGTAAACAAGGTTGGAGAATTCGGATCTCGGGGAGATCTCGTTTGGACTTTTTTAGGGAGATCTTGGCATCTCGGAATAATATCGGGGAGATCTCGGACGTTGACTTACGTTGACTTTATAGTTTTTTTAATAAAAATAAAAATGTACATTAAAAGATAAATATATGTTTATTTATATACGTTTTTAAGAGATTTTACAAAAATATCCGGGAAATTAGTGAGAAAATCTTAAAAATTACGAATTTTACAATAAAATCTTACAAATTAGCAAGAAAATCCGAGAAATCGTGACTTTATCTAAGTTTGACCCCGTTGACCGAGAAATCTCGGGAGATGAACATCTCGTCTCGGTTGCCTTCAAGAAAAGAGATCTCGGGGGAGATCTCGGGAGATTTACAACACTGGCGGTAAAGTTGAGGTCATTTTCATATTGTCATTGTGAGTGGTAAATTTCATTTAGTATATTAATTAATTGTATTGTACTATTAAAGATTTTAAATATATATATTTTTTATTCTTCGAACATCAACTTGAATTTCATTAACGACAATATATGTATATTTAAAGGTAGTACGGGAACATGATTAAACGGACCCCGTTGAACTGATCGTCACAAATACACCTCGTCTCCACTACCGACGGTAATCATGCTACCACTCTAATTCTCTACCCCGTGCGCCCATCATTCTTAAAATACTCCATATTTTCTATTTTCATGTTATTAATATTAATATATAATAATAATAATAATATTATTATTATTATTATTATTATTATTATTATTATTATTATTATTATTATTATTATTATTATTATTATTATTATTATTATTATTATTATTATTATTATTATTATTATTATTATTATTATCATTATCATTATAATAATAATAATAATAATAATAATAATTATTATTATTATTATTATTATTATTATTATTATTATTATTATTATTATTATTATTATTATTATTATCATTATCATTATATTTTTTATTATATTATTATATTTTTCTGGAGAAAAAACAGTTTAATCAGTTGAAAATGAAAGGGTGGAATTCTTCATTTTGGCGGAAAAATATGTTGACGAAAAGTCACACCAATTTGGGAGAAAATTCTTTTGGACGTAACTTTTCAGTATATGCGTATAGTAAATATGCCGTTGATTGGAACGGTGCTTCCTTGACATCCACAAACGGGGTGCTGCCCTCTTTGACCCTCACAATTTCCACGACAATATAAGGTTAACACTTACGAACGTGTACTCCACATTCTCCTAAGTCCGACTTTGAATATAAGTTGATTACCTATGCAATTTAGTAAATTACAATTATCAATAATTGTTGAATAACCTAAAATCACTAGCAGTTTCCTTAATATCCTTATAACATTGGAACTGTAAAAGGATGGCTATAGTTCAGTTTGAAGTAACACGAATACACGATCATTAATCCATAAATGCCTCAAATATTATACTAAATATTGAGTAGTAAACATGATTAAACTTTTAAAACATATAGCAGCATATATTACGGCGGTCAAGAAAATGATCGGAGAGTGAAAATACCCTCCAGATTGAGAAGACTCACCCTTTTAATTGATAAAAGATATGTATATGTACGAGACTTTTTAAGAAAAGAAGTGTACAAAATGTAAGAAGTTATCCTCTTTGCCATTTTATTTTATTTTTATTTTATAATAAAAGATTATAAAAGATAAAAGATACTCCGTAAAAGATAGAGGACCGAGTTAATATTAGGATTTGCGTCTTTTGTTGTGTGCCCGGTAGAAATTGATGACAATAAAGTGGGGCCCAAAATCGTATGATTAACGTGGCCGTCTGTGGGTGGCTGAATCGTAACTCAACCAATAATATTGCGGCATCTTCAATATTTGTTGGACCCACCTGTGTGACGCCCTAAGTTGCCCCTTCGCACCACCTAAATTTTTTCCTAGCTAAGCTCCATGAAATTTTAGTCTTTGGTGATTTTATACGTTATAAAAAAAAAATCACATCACAGTAATTCATTAGTAAAAAACACAATTTGTTACTTCTTCCGTCTAAATTAAATAGTTTTGCATTAATTTTTTCTCTTAATTTTTACTTTAATTTTTTTTATTACATAATACATTATGAAATTTATATGAACGATATGTTTTATATATGGTTTTATTTTCAATATAACATTCATCAAATATTAATTAACACAAAATATTATTCACCTTTAAAGTTATGACAAAAAGTCAACTTGATATTATTAAATTGAGACGGATGTAGTATGATTTGAAATACTATTTATCAAGACAAATTACATCGTTGGTCATGTGGTTTACTCCAAATTGCATGATCTGGCTTAAACTTTGTTTCGAAGTGTTTGATTTCTCTCCTTTGCAAATGTTATGCAGTTGGTCACCCATCCTAACTATCATGAAATATTTCTGTAATTTTCAATCACGTGCAATGCACACGCGGCTAAATTTGTCTTTTCATTTGGTTATCTTCTTTGTTTGTTCTTCTTCTAAATCAAAATCATCTGTATTAATTCTTCTCCAAAATCAATGCCATGTTCTTCCCAAAATCAAAATATTTTCTTTCCAGAAATCAAAATTAGTTCAAACGCAAATCTAAACCAAAACAAGTGGTAAGCTAGAAAAATGAAAAAGCACAAAAAGTAATACAGATTGCTACGATGGCTGACGGGACACCGGAATCCACCATTGTAACACGACCAGATCCGGTTATGCAACCCACGATTGGCTGATTTCATCACTTGAGATTGGCTATCGATTTCTGATGGGTTCGACATAATTTTGTCATTTTACATATACTACATTAGTCAAATACAATTGAATTTATTACTTGCACATAACATAAAATTCTATCTAGACCACTCCCAACCATGACGTCCCTCCTTTTCATGACAGACAACCACGCTATATTTTACTCTCCATTTACTCCCTATCACATACCCATCATACACTACTACTAATCATGACATATTTTCTCTCCATCGCATGACCCTACTTTTTTATTATTTGATATTTAAACTTATTATATTACTATATGAATTATTTATATTATTATTATTAATTATATTTATTTGATAAATTGTTAACTGATATAATTGAACTAAGTCGCAAGGTTAAGTTGCTGAGCTCAAGATATAACGTTTCAAAGTTTACAAAATTTGTTACAACCAAATCGCAAGTCGCAAGGTCTACCTTTCGACTTGCGAAGACATTTTGACAGCTTTTATTTTTTTTGAAGACGAATCTATAGTTAATATTAAAATGCTATAATGATGACATCATAAATAGTCATTTTTTCTTCATTAGAAAAAATCAAAATGAAAATAGAAAAAAATCTAACCCCATGACATCATAAATCAATTTAATTTACAATTAAAATTTAATCTTTACAATTAATTATAATTTAATTATTATGATTAAGATATAATTTAATCTTTACAATTTTTTTTATAAAAAAAAACCTTCAAAAGACATTTGTTATTAGTTATAATTATTATTAAAAATATAAATACTCAATTTGTAAGCAAACTTTATTATTATTAATTATTATTATTATAATCATAATAATTATTATTATAATATTAATATTCAAATATGGATTCTCTTTATGGGATTAATTACGTTACATATGTATGCGAAAATACATGTCTCTATATGTTTGTAAAAACAACGACAAGTTTCTTAGTCAGAATCCGTGAATTTACGGGTCATTAAACTAAACGATTTTAGCATTTACATTCACTTAATTCCTAAAACATATCATTAAACTGTTTCGTTTAACCAAACCCGTGATTCCACGGGTCATTTCACTAGTTATCTTACTATGTTTGAAAAATGGGCTTTTGATCAATAACACTAATTAATCGTTCTATACAATAGTTTCTGGCGTGTTAATCGTATCTTTAATAATTATCATTCCAAAAGTTATTTATAAAGAAGAATATAAATATAAACTTCAATTTTGGTATTCTAAGAAGAAGAAAAAACTACAGTATTTATTAATCGGCCCTATTCTGTTTTAGACGAAGGGGAAGAATAAGTTTCAAGGGTAGGTTGGCCCACCATTACTAAGGCCCATATATTTAAGCCCAACAAAGGCTTTCAAATAATCAAATCCGCTCAATTTAGTTGGTTTCATACGATCCAGTTTTATGATTTGGTTACCACAACCAACAAAATTCTGCAAGTTTATCAAATAAATACAAGTTGTATCAATTTCAATATCGAATCAAAAAATGTACACAAATAATTAATAAATAACAACACATTGCAATGCAATTAATCTCATAATCCTGGAATAAACGGTATGCCGGTGGCCGGCAACCATGATCTTCCGGCAATAAGTCTCTCCACTGTGTACTGAGAAGCAACGCTCGCACTTCTAATAACTTGGTACCCAGGCCATTTCACACGGTTTCTTGTCGATGATCCGGGACCAAAACACGCATATTCACCATAAACCAATGTTTTTTGTGCAAAATTACTATTATCCCATGAGGCCCATCCTTGTCGATCAATATGACTATCCATAAAAGTTTTCATATAAACCGTCCTTGAATATTCTTGCCATGGACGGCCTAGATATGTTCGAACAGTATGCATAACTGGCCTTAGGTCGGGTGCTGGCATAACACGGGAATTATGAAATGAAATTCCCGTGTTTTGAAAAGGATCACCACGACCTTGGGCAGTTATAGTATTTGATTGTCCTTTTAGTGGTCTTCGTGCCAAGATCATACAAGTTTGAAAAACAACGGCCGCATTACCAAATATGAAATCTATTGTGCCGTAAATGTAGCATGTTTTATAGAATTGTCTTTGAGCAAGGACAAATAGGGTATCTTGATAACCTTCGATACTACACCCGTAATAAACTGACAAATCAGATGACGTTCGAAGCGCCACTGCTTGTTTATTTTCTGGACCCGCGGTGTTTCGGATTGTTATACCACGTGCAATGAACCCTATACCGTCGACTCCTGAATTAATTGCAATAATTTTAGTTAGAAAATTGATTGAAATGAATAAAACAACATATATTTTAGTGGAAAGTCAACCTATTATTAGCTTTTTAAACACGGTATTAAAGATAAGTAAATTGAATGGTGAAGATATTATAACATGAAAGTTAATTGATACTTGTCATGCATGCATATTTTGTTATCATCCAAACGTTAATCGTCTACTTTACTTAACTTTTATCATAGTATTACGTATAAATGTAACAATGACTCATTTTCATGACTTCAAAATTGATATATTTGTTAGAGTATTAGTATTATTTGATATATTTTCATGCATGCATATTAACCTTCAAGATATATTAGTGATCAAGTAAATGATCGAGATTAATCAAGAAGGACAATTGATCTTACCAATGGTTGCGGTGCTATAAGTTGTGAAGCCTCTAGCAACGCTTCGTGAGCCCGTAATAATTGTGTATCTTGCTCCATCACCAAGCAACATGATGTTGTTTAAGTTGTTTCCGATTTCAAGATTCTCTCTATAAACTCCTTTTCGAATGTAGACAATGTATCTCTTGTTACCACGTTTAAGTCCCGCTGCAAAATTAAGAGCCGACTGAATGGTTCGAAACCTACTCCCACGGGCTTGAGAAACGACTATATTAGCTTTCATGTGAATTGAATTCGATTGCAACAATTTTCGGTCATTGGGTGTAACCCAAGAAGGAAAATCATCATCAAGATCTTGATTCATTAACTTTTGCTTGACAAAATACTGATTTATGGCCAAACTATTGCTTATCATCTCTGTGAGGTTATGTGATTTGAGGGGAGATACAAAGTTTGTCAAATTGAAGTCTTGAGAGCCCGAAAAGCAAGTTTCAAGATTGGTGAGAGCCGCACTTAGCCAAGTTTGAGCATCAAAGTCGGAGCATCGGTTGTGTTTGAGTCCGTTCAAGGTTTCATTGAGTTGAAGAATGGTATTTTTGACAAGGTTGTTGCAATCGACCCACACTGCCTTCTGTCGTTTGCTCTTGCACTTACTTCGGAGGCCGGTATTGCAAGTTTGAGCATCTAGAGCCTTTTCTAAAGCGACCTGCAACAATAGCATCCTAAAGTCTTTTCTGTGTCGTGGGGTATGATGGGTCCCACGACTTAGAAAGTATTTACACTGTTGTGGATGAGGAGTTGTCTCACACCAATAATTGATGTCACTACCCGTCTCTTCCTCTTCTTGAAAAGATGTAGATACCGAAGAAAATACAACAAGAACATATAATACAAGTATCAAAATTAGATTCATTTTAGCTATTTGACACCTAGGGTGTTGTGTTGTTGTTCTTTGAGTTTTGTGTTTGAAATTAGAAATGTGATTATATGGCGGAATTCGAAATATAGCATGTGATGTAGTTTATATATGTAGTGTGAATATATAGAGGATCATAAAATATAATGAGAAGTATGATCTAAGTTAAGTGAAAGTTGACATTGAGAAACCCTAGAATTGTGTTAAGTTAATGATGAGATCCTTGTTATACGGATCGAGCTGCCATTTTTTCATTGAGAGAGAATCGTGGGTTTGTATTAATTACTGCATGGTATTAACAAGTCATTAAATTAAATTAATATGTTTTTCATTGTAATAATAACATGTAACTTCCAATGCATGGTCGTTGAATTGTCCTCAACTAATTTTTTGAAGAGGATAATATTTCTTTAGTAAAAAAAGGATGCAATATATTTAAGTTCAATGTTCAGGATATTTAGATGAACACTTTGTAGTACAAGTTTTGGAGCAAAAGCCAATAGGTTTACATTCCTGAAAATGGAACGATATAGTCTTAATTTAATAAACATTTGAAATTTGAAATATGTTATAGTAATAATTTTAATTTGAGGATATTTAATTTGATATAAGGATCATATTAAGAGAGACATTTTTGTAAAAGAAAATTGTTACCTCATTCGATACAATATATATGTCTATAAACTTTTTGTATGTCTTAAAATAGGTTTTTTTTTTTTTTTTTTTTTTTTTGAACGGCAAAACAATAATATTAATATAAAATCACGAAATTACAAAGTTCGCACAAGATGAAAGCATAGATACCGAGCTAAAATCTTATGCTAAACATCTATTTACACACATGAAATAGATTATACAACTAAAACAAATGGATTATGCACTCAATCAAGCCAATCGATATTTTTATCTTTACACCGTCTCGCAATCCATTCGTGGCTCTTCACTTGGATGTCATTTAAGGCAATCGGAGCGAACCAACACGAATTCTTGAAAACTTTTTTATTTCTATTATTCCAAATGAGGTACACACTAGTCCACACCGTTGCTTGCCACAACTTTTTACCCAAAGCCCACCAAGGAGGGAGTCGAGATTATACTGAGTCAGGGCATACGCCACCACTTTAGAACTTTATCCCTCACTTCTCGAACCTTCAGACATGAGAACAATGCATGCTCAACCGATTCCACGATGTCATCGAATAGAGGACAAAGGACGGAGGGAAGATCAATACCCCGTTTGTCAAGTTCTAACAAAACGGGTAACCTTCCCCGCCTCGCCCTCCATACAAAAACACCAACTTTATTTGGAATAAGAGTATTTTTTTCACTTGTAATCAATAAGAATGATTTAAGTGGGGATAAAAGACATTTTATTAGATAATAATGTGATAATTGTATACAGTGGCGGAACTTGAACTCGGATACAGACGGGGCGGTGTAAAAATTAAATAAATTTTTCATTGTCAGCAGGGGTAAACACTAAAAAAACCTTATTTTAATGTAATTTTTTTTCTTTTTAGTGTAAAATTTTTTGTTCCGTAAAATCCAGGTGGGACGGATACCCCTTTGGGTTCCACTAAGTACCGGCCACTGATTGTATATTTGTAATTTTATAGTAGACATTTAAATTGAAACGAAGGAATTAACATTCATGACATATATAATTGTTTTTAAATGTTACAAGTCTCATCGCTCGGGGGCTTGTCACCTAGGAGTTTTACGCGTTAGTAGGAACACAATGTGGTTGTCGTTAGGAGGTTTTCTCTGCAAACAAAAAAAAAAAAAAACTTAATATTTAAAATGCAAAACTTCATATATATTAAACCAATCAAATGAAAATTTGTTAAATTTAAAAATTTTTGTTGACATTTTATTTTCCTAAATATTACTGTATATATACTAAACAAACAATTACTTACTTAAATCATAAGCCAAAAAAGATAGGATAAACCTCATTTAAAGCATAAACATAAATTCTGATTGAGTACATATGAGTATGAAAATTATCTGGCGGCCTTTCATGTAAAAATGAAGTAACAATAATGAATGGTGGTCGATCGATGGATTCGGGACTTCCGTACAAAAGATGGTTTCTTGTAATAGTGAACAAAATTATCTAATCATGGTTTCAAACTTTAACCCAAAAAAAATAATCTCCGGTCCAAACACCGGATTCCTAGGAACAAAAACCTCCTCATACCATGTGATTTTTAAGCTTTCTATTAATTTTTTTTTTTTTTTTTTTTTTTTTTTTAACGGTAATTTATTATATAAACCACAAAGATTACAATAGTTCGCACATGATGTTAATCATAAAGATACCGAACTAGAATCCTATGAAAACATCTAAAATCGCAACATTACAACTCGACAAAACTAATTATTACAACACAAATATAGACGGATTTTGCAACCAATCGAGCCACTCGATTTTCTTTCTTTTACATCGCTTCGCGACCCATTCATAACTCTTCACTTGTATATCGTTTAGAGCCACCGGAGGAGACCAAAATGAATTGTTAAAAACTTTTTGATTCCAGTTTTTCCAAATAAGATAAAAGAAAGTCCACACCATTGCTTGCCAAACTTTCGCACCAAATACCGAGCATTGTAAGGTTGATTCACCGACCATATGAACTTGAATTTATACCCCACCATTTGAGCACCTTATCCCATATTTCTCACACCTTAGGACACAAAAATAGAGCATGCTCGACCGTTTCAATAGAGTTATCACATAAAGGACAAAGGACGGAATGAAGATCGATGCCCCGTTTGTCCAATTCAAACAAAATGGGCAATCTATTCCTTCTCGTCCTCCATACAAAAACTCCAACTTTGAGTGGAACGAAATTATTTCTCAAAGTAGCCAAGTTTAACGGGTTCGGGGAAAACAATTATTCATAAGTAACTTAGATAATGCATTAGTAGAAAAAAATACCGGACCCGCAAAGTTTCCACAACCAACTATCATCCTTTTTGTGATCCAAGGAAGTTGCATATTCGATCAGCTGCTCTAAATCATTTAGCTCGCCCACTGTTCGGCCAGAAAAGTCTCGAGTCCAATGCCGATTCGTGATATATGAGCTGCCATTCCATCGCAATCGATCCGCGACATTAGCATTTGTGTTTGAATCAAGCCGCACCAATCTTTTGAACACTTCTTTTAGCGGTTTCTCACCAAGCCACACATCATTCCAAAAACAAGTGTTGTTACCATCAACGACCACCCTTTTGAATGACTTCGAGAATTGTACACCAAGGCCATCGATCTCAAAACCTGTTTTGACAATTTTACTCCAAGTAGAATTAGAACAAGAAGATGAATTAACCAACCTGAAGAGAAAGACCCCGAAACCCCATAGATACTTTTTATCACATTAACTCACAAGGAAGTGGGTTCGGTTAAAAATCTCCACCACCACTTGCCGATTAATGCGATGTTTTTACAATTAAGAGAACCAAAATTAAGACCACCATCCGCCCAAGGATGAATGGGGTCATCCCACTTAACCACCGAGATTTTTGACTCGTCACCCGCCCCTCCCCAAAAAAATTTCTTCTCACACACTCGAGTTTTTTTAGTACGCACGGCGAGGCACAGAAGAGTGAAAAGCAGTACAATGGTAAATTATTTAGGACCGAGCTCACGAGAGTTAAACGCCCACCGAAAGACATCGAACGTGCTTTCCAATCCGAAAGCCTTTTTCAAATTTTTCTATAACCGACTTCCAACTTGCAAGTTTATTCATTTTTGCACCTATCGGTAACCCAAGATATATAAATGGAAAGGATCCCACTTTACACCAAAAAAGATTAGCCATATATTCTACTTCCATTTTGTCAACCCCCACACACCAAAAAGATTGCTTTTATTATAATTTATTTTTAACCCGGAACATAACCCGAAACACTATAATAGTTTCATGAGATTTACAACATTATCCAAACTCCAATCACCAAAAAATATCGTGACGTCCGCGTATTGTAAATGTGAAATCGGGATCTTATCGTTACCAATTTATACTCCACAATATAGATTTTTTGAGACCGCCGATTTGGTTAGCCAATTAAGACCTTCCGCCGCGATAATGAAAAGAAAAGGGGAGAGCGGATCCTCTTGTCGAACACCTCTACCAATCTTAAATTCTCTAGTGGGAGATCCATTGACCAAGACCGAGATAGAAGCCGTTTTAAGCAAGACGCAATCCAACCCCTCCATTTAGACCCGAACCCCATAAACCTCATCATATCATCTAAAAACTCCCAACTAAGACTATCAAAACCCTTTTCAAAATCAACTTTGAATGACAAACATTTCTTACGATTATTTTTTAAAAACTCTACCGATTCGTTAGCAATAAGCACACCATCCATTATATTCCTCCCCTAATGAGCGCGCTTTGCTCAAAACATACTAAACTCGGGATGACCTTCCTAAGCCTAAGAGAGAGTAACTTCGCGATTATTTTATAGAAACTTCCTATCAAGCTAATTGGTCTATACTCATTTAGGCACACCGGATCGGTTTTTTTTTTGGAATAAGAGTAATAAATGAGGAATTGCAACCTTCAGATATCACACCCGCAGACCAGAAAAAGTTAACCGCCTCCACAAGATCTTCCTTAATTATAGCCCAAAATTTCTTATAAAATCGCATATTAAACCCATCCGGCCCCGGGGCTTTATTACTTGCACACTCGTTGTAACGACCCGACTTTTTCGACTTATATTTTTGTGCTCTATACTTTCACGAATCTGCATATTTGTGCGTACTGAGCTATATTACATTCTGGGATGATTATTCATGATAATTACTTTCGTTAATATCTTACAACGTGCTATTAAGTGTTTAATCACTTAAATTGATCCCCGAATGCTTTTATGACCGTTAGTGTCACTTGACGTTTAGAACGAGCTATGTACTTTGTACACGTTAAACTTTTGTCATAATTGGAATATTATGAATACGTAATACTAATTGTTATTTTCTGATGGCAATTACTTGACTTATTGGTTGCTTAATTACGCTTAGTAATTTACTAATGCACACTAGTTAGTCTTAATGGACTTTTTACCTTAATGGACTTAGCCCACCCTACTCTAGCTAATGGACTTTTAAGTTAGCCCAATTTTAATGAAATTATGACCCATTAAAATGAAAGACAAAAACCCATTTTGATGAGCCAACATACTAGCATTTTTGTTAGCCATTACTACATATGTTGCATGGGATCCCAACAACAAGCACCACCTTTAGACCACCACAATGCAAAAAGCAAAAAGTTGTCCCCCTTGTCCCCCCTTGGCCTACGGTTTTGGAGACCACCGCCACCACCATCACACTATAAATACAAGCCTTGATTCTTTCATTTCACACTTGATCTCATTCTCATTTTACACACACTTGCTCTCTAATTTTCTCTCTAGTCTTTCTCACACTAAAATTGTAAGTTCCTGAATTTTATTTCTTCTTCTTTTTCTTCTTTAATTTCGACATCATCATCATCATCATCATCATCATCATCATCATCATCATCATCATCAAAGGATCAAGCTTTTTAGCTTTTTGATCTTGTTATATCTTGTAGATTCAAACATTGATTTGAATCCTTCAAGAATATGAAAGATTTAAGCTTTCTAGCTTTGGATCTTCATTACTTTGATGGATCTAAGCTTTATAGCTTAAGATCACTTTATTTTTGTTAAAAAATCAAAACTTGTGTTTATGATCTTCATGGAACTTGAAGATCTAACCTTTTGCTTTAAAGATCTTCAAGAACATAAAAGATGCAAGCTTTCTAGCTTTGAATCTTCATAATCATTTGTTAAAGGATCCAAGATCTCTAGTTTAGGGTTCCATTACTTTGTTGAATCAAATTTATGTGTCTTGCTTGTTTGAATGAATGAAAGTTTGTAGCTTAATTGTAGATAGAACTTGTATTTGTGTTAAGACTAAGAACATCATGAACCTTGGTTCATCATCCTTCTAAAACTCTTAAGTGAGTTGTATTCACTCTTAGTCTTGACATTTGTGTGTTGATGGTTGTACCTTGGTCAAAGTGATGCTAAAACATCAAAGAGTTATACACTTGAAGCTTACACTCATCACGGATGAGAACCGTGATGAGCATCAAGCACCAAGAAACCCACCTCAGCACTTGTTTACTGTTTTTGGGGTCTGATCAAACTCCTGGGGCTTCTGGAAAGTTTATTTTCAGATAGTTCGTTTCGAGTAGATGACTTTTCATTTAAGATTCGCCTAAATTCGATATACGGTTTATGATTTATAGCCTTCCGAAAATCACTACGCCTTTGTAACGACGTGCTGAAAATTCTGACCTACTCGCTCTTGAACCGTCGCCACGGTCAAACGAAATCGAGTTAGGATCTGAAAATTGGATAGCGGTTGGAGGACTCACATACGGAGCCTTGTCCACTGACCACACATATTTTTGTTTTGAATAGAGGTCGTAACATCTGTCCGAAGTCAGCCTTTTGTTTCGATATTTATTCTTGTTAAAAACTTAAAATGATAATGATGATGATGATACTTAAGACTTAATTTATTTACTTTTGAACCTTTAGAAACAATATACTGACTTAGTAACCTTTTACTTAGGTTGAGGACCTTTTGGATCGACCAAATTACTTGTTTGGACCGACTTACTACTTGCTTACGTTTTCGTGACGATTTTACCACACATTCACTGTGAGTTATAGCTCCCTTTTTACTTTACTATTTTTGGGACTGTGAATACATGCGATTTTTATGTTTTACATACTAGACATGAGTACTTAAACTTTATATATGTGCGGGTGACATAACGGCACAAAGATTCCCCTTAGCTCGGTAATGTTTAACTATTGGTTTATGAACCGGTAGACGCGAATCTTAGATATGGATCCATAGGGTTTGACATCCCCACTCGGGCTAGTCGCGCTAGTATTCAATGGGTGTTTAATACTTCGTAGACTTACGCACTCGCCAAGTGTACTTGTAGGGAGTGATATATTATTTTTACGTTAAGTTAGTTACCGAGTGCCCACGGAAAAGCATATATTTTATCATACGGATTTGAGATACTGTTTTGAATACGAAATCTCGTGGTCTACATTACATTGCTGATTACAAACAAACTATAGCTCACCAACATTCGTGTTAACTTTTTAAGCATGTATTTCTCAGGTGCTTAGACGTTGTTGCTTCCGCTGTTAGACTTGCTGTTATAGTCTTGGTGCTATAGACTTGCTGTTACAGACTCGCTGTGTTAGACTTCCGCTGCATTATTTAGAGATGTCTCAATCATGGAACTTTTATTTTGCATTCACAACTTATGTTATTTACGAGCTATGGTTTTGTAATGACCTTTGTGTCACGTACTTATGTTGATGCTCTCTATTCGTAGAAGCACGTTATCTTTTGTAAAACAATTGAAGTTATCTTTATCATGAATGCAAAACTGGTTTTTAAACAGCATATAGTATTTGACCTTGTAACGATCCTGTTGTTGATGATCCGTACACGTTGATTTTGTACAGGGCGTCACATTTGGTATCAGAGCATTGGTTGTAGGGAATTAGGTTGCATTAGTGAGTCTTGACCGAGCGGAGTAGGATTCACTAATAGGACTAATCTACAACTTGCTTGTTTACTTGTTTCTGCGGAGCTTGCTGCATGCTACTGTTTACTTTTTCTGCTATATGAACTGCTGCATGCTACCACTTACTTAAACTGCTATGTGAATTTGCTTTATGCTATTGCTTATTCTCGCTACTGCATGCTACCATCTGCTTTTGATTGCATGTTACTTCTGCTTAATGCTTTATGCTATACCGACTTGGAGAATTTATCTTTCCTAGTTCAGATTTTTTTTTCTGAACCCTTTTCCCACTCGTCTAACCCTAAGGACTAGTAATATAATCTACCTGTTACTACCGTTCCACCGTTCCAGAGATCGAAACATTACTTCACGCAATCTAGGAAGAGTACCCCTCGGATTACACGCCCACTAAAGTTGATCCTCGGAGGAGGAGATATGTTAGGACTTGTCAGAGTAACCGCACCCCGAGCTCACCCTAATTAGCCACGTACAACGTATGAACATTAGAAGGTTGTTCAGTTTTCGCGAGTTGACCCGTATCCCGTACGCTTTCATGACTGTCACTTATCTCTTTCATTCTTCACCACTACTCGACGATCTAACGACACTTCTGGACTTAGGTCCCTAACACTCTTAGGCATTGGAGAAGTCGGGAAAGTATCTCATTTCACAAGGTCATAGTGTCTTCTACTGATGCTCAGCCATACCCAAAAACTTAGGAGTCTCCTCAAGGCATATCGTATTACTACTTGCTACACGTACAACTCGACATGAGACCCAGATTGAATTTATAGAAAGGAACCTAACGATATTACCTGAACCCGAACATTTTGAAGAAATTTCGGGACATTTAGGCATTGATGCATGATCTACGGAACCTACACACTCACATCGAGAAACCGTGAGATTAATTATGTAGATTTGGTTTTGAGATAGCATAGATAAAGCACCGTTAGATGAAATTGAGTAGAACTTGAAGTGATCACGTTATGTTGACCATATGGAGTGATATTGGGATGAACGTACGATTTAGTACAATATAATGACGCCAGACCAGCGTGATTATATTGAAGTAAATCATGCAGAAGTCCCAATGTTACTACATAAGGAATATGAAGTAATTCAAAGAAAATTTTGGTAGGAACCACTTGAGTATACGCATTATGGTCTGTTAGAGGTAGGGAAAGAATAACCACATAGCCCAGATACTGTACAAGAAGGGCCTTGATTGCGAAATTGATAACCCAAAAATTTGTTATAGATATAGACACCCTGGACACTTAAGGAAAAAGTTCTTAAATAGGAAAAACTTCGAACTTACTTGCGGTAGGGCAATCGTTATCTCAGCTATGGAGATTCGCATGGATCCTGATATTAGTTAGGGTACGTTTTGTCACAACGTTTTTTTATCTCGGAGTTGTTTACAACTGGAGCGATAGAAACCTCATATCTAAGAACGTTAGTGTTATGACTAATAAGCCATTAACAACCATGAGGGTTAAGTGTAGCGACCCATCCTAATCCATCCGGACAAAGTCCGTATCGATTATAAACGATTCACAATAGTTGATTTTATCGCGAGGTACTTGACCTCTATATGATACATTTTACAAACATTGCATTTGTTTTTGAAAAGACAATATTTCATTACATCGAAAGTTGATGGCATGCATACCATTTCATAATATATCTAACTATAATTGACTTAATATTAATCTTGATGAATTCAACGACTCGAATGCAACGTATTTTGAAATATGTCATGAATGACTCCAAGTAATATCCCTAAAATGAGCAAATGCACAGCGGAAGATTTCTTTCGTACCTGAGAATAAACATGTTTTAAAGTGTCAACCAAAAGGTTGGTGAGTTCATTAGTTTAACATAAATAATCATTATCATCATTTTAATAGACCACAAGATTTCCGTATTCAGTTCTCATAAATATACGTCCCGTGTATAGAGACAAAATATCATTCATATGGATTGAACACCTGGTAATCGACATTCACAATATGCATATAAGAATATCCCCATTATTCCGGGATCCTCATTCGGACATGATATAAATTTTGAAGTACTAAAGCATCCGGTACTTTGGATGGGGCTTGTTGGGCCCGATAGATCTATCTTTAGGATTCGCGTCAATTAGGGTGTCTGTTCCCTAATTCTTAGATTACCAGACTAAAAAGGGTGATATTCGATTCGATCATTCAACCATATAATGTAGTTTCGATTACTTGTGTCTATTTCATAAAACAGTTATAAAAGTTGCGCATGTATTCTCAGCCCAAAAATATAAAGGGTAAAAAGTCAAATGAAACTCACTATACTGTATTTTGTAGTAAAAATACATATGACGTCATTGAACAACAGAACAATGTAGGGTTGGCCTCGGATTCACGAACCTATATTATTTGTATAGTCATTAATACATATAATCAAAATCGAACAAATATGTATATATATATATTATTATTAGTGATATAATTTTTATGTTAATAACTTATATATATTTCATTATTTAATTAAAAGTATACATTTTATATATTTTTAAATAAATAAAAGTATTAATATAGTTAAGTTTTATGTAAAGATCACTTATTAATAGTTGTAAATATACTAGATTAAAGACAATAATAATAATGATAATAATAATATTAATTTTTGATAATGATAACTTTAATAAAAATAACAACTTTACTAATAATGTTAAATATTAAGAAAAATGATAGTTTTGTTGATTTTAATTATAATGGTGAAAATAATAGTAATAATAATAATAATAATATTAATAATTCTAATAATAATAATATAATGATACTTTGTTTTAGTATTATAATGATAACAATAATACTAGTGGTAATAATAATAATAATAAAAATAAAAATGGGAGTACTACCTCAAAGTAATTCGGTTTTTAAAAAGAAAAGACACCAGCCGGGCTCAAACCCTCGACCTCACGCTAACCCGTAACACACCTTAACCATCTACTCTAATTACTCATTTCTGTTTTATATCCTATTTGAAATTTTATAACCCCATAAATCAACTGTTCTTCTTCTTCTAAATATACTCAGTCGGCACTTCCCTTAAACGAATTGGCTGACCAGATAGATAAAATTCACGAATTCAATTAACCCATAATGTTTACAGTTTCAATTATAAAGAGAAAGAGAAAATAAATAAATAAAAAAATTTAAATAAACAAAAAAAACTGCTGTAACTGTTCGATAAAAACTCTTCAAGAACTAAAAATCAAATTTAATTTGTAGAAAGTTTTAGACTAGACTTATAGCATAAAAAAGTTTCCAAATCGTTCATGAAATCTGTCTGCATCGTCAATTTAACAGAAATCATTGAAATCAATTCGAATTTTGCTATGAACAATCTCTTTGACTTTTTGTTTTTAAACTTTAACTGCCCAATTTGAATTCGATAATTAAAGTTTGGCATTGAAACTTTACAGATAGTTTAAACGAAGGATTTAGAACATGATTTCATTATTACATTTTTAAATATCATTCAAATTCGTAGTTTTGCAGTTTGAGTTTCAATACAGGGATATCGACATATATAAAAAAAAAATACTTACAGTATCAGATAAAAGAAAAATCAGTGGGAGTGATATTTGATGGTGGAACTTGAATTTACTTTTCTCATTTTTGTGAAGTGATCGATTGTAAAAAATTTTTGGTTCGACAGCATATAACGGCAGACAAAAAATAAAATAAAATAAAAATAAGATAAAAATAAATAAAGTGAAGTTAATAGGTAACGAATTTGTCTGGTATTGAATCACGGATGTAACAGCAAATAAAAAAATAAATAATTATGCGTAATATAAAAGTATTTATATTTATATAATTTTATAATTAGTCTTAATGTTTATATTTATATAAATATCTGATCTTTATATAAGTAGTTAACTGAATTATATATAATTAGTTGTATATGTATCGATATATATATTTAATCGCATTTTTATAACTATATATAAATGTATATATGAATTTATGTATATTTGATTTTTTTATAAATCTATTTATATATCTGTTTATATATTCTTAATTATATATATATAACTAAAATTTATATATATATATATATATATATATATATATATATATATATATATATATATATATATATATATATATATATATATATATATATATATATTTGTATTTATATATGTCAGTATTGGAAACATAATTAATATTTGTTATACAAACATTGATATTAAATATTAATTTTAATAATGATAGTGAAACTAATAATATTAATAATAATAGAAATAGTAATAATAATATCAATAATATTGATAATACTTGTACATACCCTATTTTACGTATTTATACATATTTTATATATAATAATTTATAATACAAATATTAATTTTTAACATTTATAATAAAGGTAATGTGAATAATATTAATACAAAGATTATATTCAAACTTATAATTAAATTTAATTATTAATATTATATGATAACATATATTAAATATTTATCATTTATACATTTTATATATATATAGATTACATCATATATAATATTGCTTATGTATAGTATTCATATATATATTTATATTTTTATTTACACACAATGTTCGTGAATCGTCGGACATAGTCACAAGGTAATTGCATACATGAAACAGTTCAAAAATTTTGAGATTAAATCTAACAGACTTTGCTCATCGTGTCGGAAACATATAAAGATTAAGTTTAAATTTGGTCGAAAATTCCCGGGTCATCACAGTACCTACCCGTTAAAGAAATTTCGTCCCGAAATTTGAGTGAGGTGGTCATGGCTAACAATAAGAATGTTTTCATGACGAATAGGAGTTGATAAATAGAGTTTTATCATCATTGAGTAATATGGATAAAACAATTTGATTATTCGAAGAGTACGAATGAAGCTATCACAAAAGAGTGAAATGAATAAATGCAGATTCGTCTTGTCGGGTGACGTAGTCACGGTTGATTTAAAGAAAATCTTCGAAATCTAAAAGATTTTGATTCTTCGACGAATAAGGAAATTAAGATCTCTATAATTAAATACGGTGACCTGCCTCGATTACTCTGTCTGATATTTCTACTATAAATTTAAGCTCTTCCGTTCCATTATTCTCACCATTCCTATACTTTCTGTCTTAGTTCATACATCCAAAAGATTGTGAAAATACTTAATCCAGTTCTGATTCTTGATATTTTCCTATCTATCGTATCTGTCATCCTTCTTTTCAATCTTCCACCATAAAATCTGTTTACTTCTACTACTGCCTTGGGGGGATACTATTCTTAATTATACCGTTTCTTTATATTGTTATTCGTATTAATATCCACGGTTTGTAACTTCTGTGTTGTTATAGGGTTTTATTTCCTCTCTTATATTTTGGAGCTCTTTGCCTTTTTATTCTCCTCTCGACCTCTAGTAAAGCGAGTAATAGTCTAGAATTCGTAAGTATGGAGTTTCAAATGAACATAATGTTCTAAACAAGAAGGAACGTAATGGCACGATTGATTTGTCGAATTACCAAAATCACTGAGAATAGTACTATCAAGAATATATTTTTCTTGATATGTTCAGAAGTTAAGTAGAATGAAAGAGTTATGTATCATGGCACATGATGACGTTATAGTCTGTGAATCATCACGTTTCATTAGAAACTCAGCATAACTTACTGTAATATAATCACGTTGATCAAGTGTCATTATATTATACTAACTCATGCTTCAGTTCCCAACGTTACTTCAATAACATTCATATTTTAAGCTCGAAAGTTTACATAATATAGAAACTAACATTTTCTATATGATGTAACACTGATAGTGTGAAGAGATAAATAATTTCGGACGAGAATATTTATGAAAATATCTTCAAAAATTATCGAAGATATTTATGATGATATTTTGGAATTTCTAAGTTCGATGGTTGATGAAGGAAGATTTTACGCAAGGTTTTAACATGAGTACGGAGCAAGATATTCACTAAAGATTTCATCGGATTCAGAATTACCTGGATTCTTTGAATATAGGATTTGGCCCTTGTATTTGTCCTTGGTCTCCTTCGTGGTTAGCTCAATCCGTTTTCCAGTTCCAACTTTTCTGAGCTTTTCCAACATACTATTCTTTATCATCAAACTTTCGATGATTAAGGTCATTTACGGTTGTCTATGGTTTCTGCTGCTTCATTTAGCTTTTTCAACATTCAGAGTATTGATTTGTGACTGAGTGTTTTTCAGAATTTCAGAATGAGAGATCATAATTCTAAGATATAAATGTCATATATATAACTGTTGATGTAGATATGCTGTGAGTTTTCAAAGTACTGACTGCTGATTCTTGGTAATTGGTATGGCAGTTCTCGTTACAAAATGCGAATGAGTATATGATAGGATTTCAATGAATAAATATAATGATTTGTCAGAGAGATTTAAGCCAAGAAGCAACGAGGTTGCTGGTACGTCTGCTGGTAATATGGTGGAATATAAAAGAATTCTCCGGTATCAAAAGGGAAGTCGTATATATCAGGATTATAGTAAGGCTACTTCGAATGAAAAGTCGAACTTGACTTGTTGGAGCTGTGACAAAATTGGCTACTTTGAAAAGGGATCGCAAAGTTATTTTTGCTAATAAATCCAAAGGATCTGACGCGGCTACGTGTTAAACTTTTACTCAGTTGCCGAGAGTTTCTCAGGTGCATAACTATATGCATAAATCTTTCCTTCCGTAGATGAAATGCGATTGATTCATCTTCTAGATTGAGATGTTTTCAAGAATCATGAAATGTTTGAACGCAGATTGGAATCGTAAAGATACAAATGAGGTTTAAGATGAAATCAAGTGGCAAACTTGAAGAATTGTTTAGTTTCATATGTTTTAATCAATATTTTAATTCATTTTAATTGTCCAATGTTATTAGTCCACAGTCGATAGTCCACAGTTGATAGTCGAATAATTCATATACAGTTTAATATACAATATTCGAATTAATTAATACGTATCGTGACCCGTGTACATGTCTCAGACTCGATCACAACTCAAATTATATATATATTATTGTAGAATTAACCTCAACCATGTATAGAGAACTTGTTCATTACTGCATATAGAGTGTCTATGGTTATTCCAAATAATATATATAAATGCGTCGATATGATATGTCAAAACCTTGTATACGTGTCCCGATATTTAAAGTGCGTAAAATAAATAACAGAAATTAAATAGCGATAAATAAAGTACGTAAAGTAAATAACAGAAATTAAATGACGATAAATAAAATTGCGAGAATTAAAATTGCGATAATTAAATTGCGATAAATAAATTGCGATAAATAAATGTAATACGGAATTAACAGTTAGCTAGGAACAGTTAGCTAGGAACAGTTAGCTAGGATTTTGTTAGCGTGAATTCTTAACAAAATTCCTCATAGTTAATTTGTCTGTTTCTAACAAATTTTATTTTGGTCAAATGTTTTCTTCATTATGCCACTTGTTGGATTCTGATAAATCAAAATCCAAATATGAAATTGAATGAAAATGGTTATTCTGTGGTGAACGGGTTTGTATATCGGTGGATGTAAGTAGGAAAGTAAACGACTGTTGAATCAGCTTCCAAGAATGTACATTGTGACTTATTAACGTGAAATCTGAATATTCCTCGGGTATTACCTACCCGTTAAAATATTTTCACCATTAACAGTTTGTACGAAAGAATTTTAATTACAATCTTTATGAAAATATACTTTCATATATATTTTCTTCAGATGTAATTATAGATTCAATGAGTTAATATAATATTAATCTCATTTGATTTACCGTTATAACTAGAATACATAATCTCTAAAACATTAGAGATTACATAATCGCCATGAAGAACGAAGATAAATGATGTAGAACGATACGTAGAACGATGATTGTACTAGAGGTACTGAATGTGATATTGAGGCAAGGATTGTTGATGATACATGTGACGACCCGGGAATTTCCGACCAAATTTAAACTTTATCTTTATATGTTTCCGACACGATAAGCAAAGTCTGTAATGTTGAGTCTCAAAAATTTTGAAACGATGTTCATATATTCAATTGACCTTTAACTGCTCTCGACGATTCACGAACAGTTAATTATATATAGATATGTGTGTATGTATATATAAATATAATTCGAAATATAATTTGAAGTATTATATGTTGTTGTTATTAAAAATTAATAAAATAAAGATAGGATATTATAATAATTATTATTTAAAATATATCTCTATATATAAATAAAGTATATTAAAAATAAATATTAAATGCTTGTAATACTCGTTTGATGTTCCGATTGATATTAAGCAAGTTAAATTCGAACTAATGTATTTTTTTAAAATAAAAGGTGATCCGAAAATGAGTTATATATGTTATAGGCTTATTAAAAGTATATTTAGGATCTAATTATTTAATTTTAACACTTTTTATATTTCACTCATAAATGAGAGGGACAGTTGATGTAATTTTTATTTATCAAATTAATGATTGAATTTTATACCATAATGACCAAAATAAATAAATAAAGTTAATTTAAAAATATGGGATTTTTTTTTCTGAGAACTTTTATCCGCCATTGAATTAACAACGGAGCGGGATATATCACTCTCGATAGAATTATGAGGGCTGCTATAATCATAAACACGTTTAATGTGATTGAATTATTATAATATATTACTGTTTTCTTTTTCTATTCTCCACTAACTTATATGATACATAAAATATGCAAAGGAAATGTAAATTGAAAACTACATTTCTATTACTTGCTTTCTCTTAACCCGAAGCCATGTCCACCACAATCACTTTTCGGTTACTATTATTAAAATTATTACTATTAACATATTTATATGTATTAATTATTAGTATTAATTAAATATGAATTTTCATGTCGATATAGAAAAAGGAAATTGGTTTCACATCCCTATCAGTATATTTATTTTTCTTTTTCTTTGTCCTGTCTCCTGTTTGCTCGTGAATTTTTTTGTCGATACAACTGCAATACAAAACAATCAATCATCTTATTTTATTGAAAAGAAGGCATTCGATTTCCACCATCCTTATCAATTATCACTACCTCACCATTGAAACAACCTTCATTTTTTTCCTCTTTACCATCGTGATGCACCACTATCCAGCACCAATTTATTTCCAACTCCTTCTTCTTATTTCTCAATCGAACGCTATCAAACACCACCTTCATCAAACCCCACAAACATCATTGTGAACCACCATGATTACCACCTCAACACTCATCTTCACCGCCACCTGCAACACTATCAAAAATCCCACATAAAGTTATACCCTTCCAGCTGGTTCTCACGATACACATGAGTAATCTAAGTGGACTTAGATTGCTAGTGGAAAATGAATTATTATGAAGATAATTATGAAGAAGAACCCGTCTTTTTTTTCTTCTTCTTGCGGTCACTGCTATACCACTTTTATGGGTTGTCAACTTGGTTATAAAGGATATTATATTCTTATACAGCCTTTTTTTTTTGTTTACTACGCATGGGAACAAATGGAGCTAAAAGGGTCGACCAACTTTACTTTTAAAGGGACCGGAATTTTTTTTTTTTTTTTTTTTTTTTTGTGATCATGAATTAAAAGATGGAATAAATAATGATGATGTTGCGGATTAAAAAAAAAGTTGATGATGATGTTTGGTTACACGACAATGATGAAACAGATATGATGGTTACGTTTATGTATGATGTTAGATTAATGATAAGGTTAGATGGTTAGATGGTATTACATGAAGAAAACTGAATTACGGTTTAAATAAAAATAAAGAGGTGATTATTTCAGAAAAACACAAGATAGATCGAGTGGTTTGGGGTGAGGGTGTTGAACATGAGGTCATGGGTTCGAAACTAGGAGATTGCATATATATTTTCTTTTTCTTCAATAAGATGTCTTAAGAGTTGGGTCAGTTGGGCTTCAAATACTGATAATTGGGCCGTGTTCTTTGTTCCATTTTCTGCTGGACTAGGATGATTCAAAGACGTTTGGACCTAGCTGCTGTGGGCTTGTACCAAACTGATTTCAAGTAATGAAATCGATGAGGATGGATAGGTTTAGAAGAAGGAAACAGAAAAATTGGTTTATCAGATATTAGATTCGTGTAATTTCAGAAAAACCAAGACAGACGAATGGTTTAGGAGTAGTTTGGGTTATTGTGAGGTCTTGGGTTCGAGCCCCGTCTAGGGCATTTCTTTTTAGAAGAAGCTTGGGAAGGGTATACTCTTTTATTTTTATTTCTATCCTTATTATTATTATTAGTAATTATTAATTATTAATTATAATGATCATAATAATTATTATTATTATTATGATTGTTATTATTATTATTATTAGTAGTATTATAATTATTATTATTATCACCATACTTAAAAGTATTAAAAATCATTATTAACATTAGTATAATTATCATTTATATGATTATGTTTATTATTATTATTATAATTATTATAAAAATAATTTAAATTATTATTGTTTTCATAAATATTAGTATTTGTATCATTTATGGTATTATTATTATTATTATTAGTAACCTAAGTATTATTATAAATATTATCACTATTATTATTATTATGATTATCATTAATAGTATCGTTATTATTAAAAATTGTTAACATTATTATCATTTTTATTAAAATTATTATTTTATTATCATTAAAACTACCATTATTGTTATTAGCAGTATTATCTATATTATTATTATTAAAATAATTATGATTACTAAAATAAAAAGTTTTAATAACATTGTTAAAGTTATAGGTATAGAACTAATGATTTTATATACAAAAATATATTTAAATCACATAACTTAACTATATTAATATATCTACTTATATAAAATGAAAATATACATAAATAAATAATGAAACTTATAAATTATTAATTTAACAAATACATCATTAATAATAAATAGATTCATTCGATTACGAGTATATGTTTTAATACATACATAAATGATATAGGTTCATGAATCCGAGGCCAACCCTACACTTGTTCAATGTCGTCATATGTAGTTTTACTACAAAATACAGTATTGTGAGTTTCATTATTCCCTTTTTACTCATTACATTTTTGGGCTGAGAATACATGCAAATGCTTTATTAACTGTTTTTACAATATTTATATGCGTGAGTTTCATTACTCCCTTTTTAAATGCTTTTGCAATATATATTTTTGGGACTGAGAATACATGAGCTGCTTTTATAAATGTTTGACGAAATAGACACAAGTAATCGAAACTACATTATATGGTTGAATGATCGAAATCGAATATGCCCTTTTTATTAAGTCTGGTAATCTAAGAATTAGGGAACAGACACCCTAATTGACGCGAATCCTAAAGATAGATCTATCGGGCCCAACAAGCCCCATCCAATGTACCGGATGCTTTAGTACTTCGAAATTTATATCATGTCCGAAGGAGGATCCCGGAATGATGGGGATATTCTTATATACATATTGTGAATGTCGGTTACCAGGTGTTCAATCCATATGAATGATATTTTTGTCTCTATGCATGGGAAGTATGTTTAGGAGAAATGGGAATATGAAATCTTGTGGTCTATTAGAATTATGAAATGATTATTTATGATAAACTAATGAACTCACCAACCTTCTGGTTGACACTTGAAAGCATGTTTATTCTCAGGTATGAAAGAAATCTTCCGCTGTGCATTTGCTCATTTTAGAGATATTACTTGGAGTCATTCATGACATATTTCAATAGACGTTGCATTCGAGTCGTTGCGTTCATCAAGATTATTATTAAGTCAATTTTAGTTAGATTTATTATGAAATGATAAGCATGTCGTCAACTTCCGATGTAATGAAAGTTTGTCTTTTCAAAAACGAATGCAATGTTTGTAAAATGTATCATATAGAGGTCAAGTACCTCGCGATGTAATCAACTGTTGTGAATCATTTATAATCGATATGGATTTCGTCCGGATGGATTAGGACGGGTCTCTTCAGTTGGTATCAGAGCGGTGGTCTTAGAGAACCAGGTCTTGCATTAGTGTGTCTAACTGATAGTTGTTAGGATGCATTAGTGAGTCTGGACTTTGACCGTGTCTGCATGTCAAAAGTTTTGCTTATCATTTCGTTTCGAAAATTACCTGCTTATCATTCTTAGTCTAGACACATCTTACTGCATTGATTGCATGAATAGTGTATAGACAAGATTCATATCTTAGCGCATCTATTGCTGTAAACTTTGCCTGACATATTCCGTAGATTCCTCCGTAACTTATGGGATTTTAGTATTATATATGCATATGTAAATTATGTATTGCAGGGTACTAATCTACATCCTATAATCTATTTCTTATCGAAAATCCTTCATTTGATTGTATGAGATGAATTTCTCAACCAGTTCGAATTCCTCGGATTCCAACAGCTATTCCGATATGGAGTTTCACCTAAGTTCCGAAAGCAGTGTCACCAGAATGAATCAACCAATCTTCCATCCTCAATTCATCTGATGGGTTCGTAGTCAACTTAATCAATGGAGACGCGCAGAAGGCGATCCCTTCCACTAATCGAATTCACCTTTTGATGAAGAACCTGAAGCATTTACCAGCAAACCTGTTCGTAACACCATTTTCACCCTCATTTCCTGAATATCTCGCCACGACTATATCATAACTCAGATTCTAAACCTTATTCATCTACTCGTTTCGACCGACAATCATCCTGGAGTAATGGAAGAAATCAACGAGCTTCGCACTCGAGTAATAAATTCAAAGAATATGGTGCAAAATTTACCAGCTTCAGCAACATCATCGGCACCAACATTACCATCAATAACAACATCAGTACCATCAATAATCCATGCCTTAATATCACCATATGTACTTAGAGTATGATCTTCGTTCTACGTATCGTTCTACCTCATTTATCTTCGTTCGACATGGCGATTATGTAATCTCTAATGTTTTAGAGATTATATATTCTTGTTCTAACGGTAAATCAAATGAGATTAATATCATATTGACTCATTAAATCCATGATTACATCTGAAGAAAATATATATGTTTATATATTTTCATAAGGATTGTAATTAGAAACTCTTCGTACAAACTGTTAATGGTGAAAATATTTTAACGGGTAGGTAATACCCGAGGAATATTTAGATTTCACATTAATAAGTTACATTGTACATTCTTCGAATCTGATTCAACAATCATTTACTATCCTACTTACAACCACCGATATACGTATCCGTTCACCGCAGAATAATCATTTTCATTCAATTTCATATTTGGATTTTGACCTATCAGAATCCAACAAGTGGCATAATGAAGAAAATATTTGACAAAATAAAATTTGTTAGAAACACACAAATTAACTATGAGAAATTTTGTTAAGAATCCACGCTAACTGTTCCTAACTAACTGTTCCTAGCTAACTGTTAATTCCGTATTACATTTTAATTATCGCAATTTATTTATTGCAATTTAATTATCGCAATTTTAATTCTCGCAATTTTATTTATCGTCATTTAATTTCTGTTATTTACTTTACGCACTTTATTTATCGTCATTTAATTTCTGTTATTTATGTTACGCACTTTAAATATCGGGACACGTATACAAGGTTTTGACATATCATATCGACGCATTTATATATACTATTTGGAATAACCATAGACACTCTATATGCAGTAATGATCGAGTTCTCTATACAGGGTTGAGGTTGATTCTATAATAATATATATAATTTGAGTTGTGATCGAGTCTGAGACGAATACAGGTTACGATACGTATTAATTAATTCGAATATTATATATTAAACTATATATGAATTATTGAATTGCTAACTGTGGACTACCAACATTGGACAATTAAAATGAATTAAAATATTGACTATAACATATGAAACTAAACAATTCTTCAAGTTTGCCACTTGATTTCATCTTAACCTCATTTATATCTTGACAATTACAATCTGCGTTCAAACCTTCCGTGATTCTTGAAAACACTTCAATCGAGAGGATGAACCAACCGCACTTCATCTACGGAAGAAAAGATCGATGCATATAGTTTTGCACCTGAAAACTCTCGAAAACTGAGTAAACATTTAACGCGTAGCTGTGCAAATTCCTTTAGTGTTATTATTACCGAAAATAACTTTGCAATCTCTTTCCAAATTAGCCAATTTTGTCACAGCTCCAGCAAATCAATTTCGACTCTTCGTTTGAAACAACCTTATTATAACTTTGATATATATGCGTGCTCTTTTATTGTTACCGGGGAACCTTTCATATTCCACCATGTTACCATCAGCGTTTAATCATCTAAAAACACAATTCTCTTGAAACCTCTTCAGAGTAATAACCGATGATTCAGATATCGTAGCATTAAATGCAGGGGAAACAGAAAAATTGTAGATGGTCTAACGGTCAAAAGTTTGATGATAAAGAAGAGAGTGTTGGGAACGCTCGATAGAAAATTTGGTACTGAGAAACAGATTGAGCAAACCATGAAGGAGACCAAGACCAAATACCAGGACCATGCCATATATTCAAAGAATCTAGGTAATTCTGGATCCGATGAAATCTTCAACGAATATCTTGCTCCGTAATCATGTTAAAATCTTGCGGAAAAATCTTTCTTCATCAACCAATGAACTTAGAAATCTCAAAATATCATCATAAATATATTCGATATTTCTGAGGATATTTTCATAACTCCTCTTGTCCGAAATTAGTTATCTCTCCGTGCTATCCGTATTACATCATAAAGGAAACCATTTTAGTTTCTAATTTTCTTTAAAATTCGAGTTTAAAATATGAATGTATTGAAGTAATGTTGGGAACTGATGCATGAATTAGTATAAAATAATGACACTTGATCAACGTGATTATATTACAGTAAGTCATGCTAAGTTTTTAATGGGACGTGATGTTTCACAGATCATAACATCATCATGTGCCATGTTACATGACTCTTTCATTCTGCTTAATTTCTGAACATATCAAGAAAGTATATTCTTGATAGTTCTATTCTCAATGATTCTGATAATTTGACAAATCAAATCGTACGATTACGTTCTTTCTTGGTTAGAACATTAAGTTCATTCGAAAACTCCGTACTTACGAATTCTGGACCGTTGCTCGCTTTACTAGAGGTCGAGAGGATAATAAAAAGGCAAAGAAATCTAAAATATAAGAGAAAATATAAAGCTCAACAACAACACGGAGATTACAACCTGGGGATATTAATACGAATAGCAATATAAAGACACGGTAGAATGAAGAATAGCATCACCACAAGGTAATAGTAGAAATAAACAGATTCTTCCGGTGGGAGTTGGAAAAGAAGAACGATCATTACGATAGTCAGAATAAGAACAAGAATTAGAACCAGATTAAGCATTATTATAATCTTTTGGATATACGAACTAAGAAAGAAAGTATAGGAATTGTGAAAACTAATGGAACGGAAAAGGTAGAATTTATAATGGAAATACCAGACAGAATAATCAAGGAAGATCACCGTATTTAATTATGGAGATCTTAATTCGCCGAAGAATCAAATCTTTTAGATTTCGAAGATTTTCTTTACATTCCTTGAATTCCGGAATTCAACCAAGACACCGTCAAAAGTTAAGACGCACCTTATTTTTCTGAATTCAACCATGACTAGTCAAAAGTTATGATGAAACTTGTCTTTCTCATTTCACTATTTAATGATAGCTTCATTCGTACTCTACGAATATTCGAATTATCTATTCCATATTACTCAACAGTAATAAAACTCTATTTATTAGCTCAAATTCGTCATGAAAACATTTTTATTGTTAGCCATGACCACCTCACTCAAATTTCGGGACAAAATTTCTTTAACGGGTAGGTACTGTGATGACCCGGGAATTTCCGACCAAATTTAAACTTAATCTTTATATGTTTCCGACACGATAAGCAAAGTCTGTAATGTTGAGACTCAAAAATTTTGAAACGATGTTCATATATTCAATTGACCTCGACTGCTCTCGACGATTCACGAACAATTAATTGTATATAGATATGTGTGTATGTATATATAAATATAATTCGAAATATAATTTGAAGTATTATATGTTGTTGTTATTAAAAATTAATAAAATAAAGATCGGATATTATAATAATAATTATTTAAAATATATCTCTATATATAAATAAAGTATATTAAAAATAAATATTAAATGCTTGTAATACTCGTTTGATGTTCCGATTGATATTAAGCAAGTTAAATTCGAACTTATGTATTTTTTTTTAAATAAAAGGTGATCCGAAAATGAGTTATATAAGTTATAGGCTTATTAAAAGTATATTTAGGATCTAATTATTTAATTTTAACACTTTTTATATTTCACTCATAAATGAGAGGGACAGTTGATGTAATTTTTATTTATCAAATTAATGATTGAATTTTATACCATAATGACCAAAATAAATAAATAAAGTTAATTTAAAAATATGGGATTTTTTTTTCCTGAGAACTTTTATCCGCCATTGAATTAACAACGGAGCGGGATATATCACTCTCGATAGAATTATGAGGGCTGCTATAATCATAAACACGTTTAATGTGATTGAATTATTATAATATATTACTGTTTTCTTTTTATATTCTCCACTAACTTATATGATACATAAAATATGCAAAGGAAATGTAAATTGAAAACTACATTTCTATTACTTGCTTTCTCTTAACCCGAAGCCATGTCCACCACAATCACTTTTCGGTTACTATTATTAAAATTATTACTATTAACATATTTATATGTATTAATTATTAGTATTAATTAAATATGAATTTTAATGTCGATATAGAAAAAGGAAATCGGTTTCATATCCCTATCCGTATATTTATTTTTCTTTTTCTTTGTCCTGTCTCCTGTTTGCTCGTGAATTTTTTTGTCGATACAACTGCAATACAAAAACAATCAATCATCTTATTTTATTGAAAAGAAGGCATTCGATTTCCACCATCCTTATCAATTATCACTACCTCACCATTAAAACAACCTTCATTTTTTTTCCTCTTTACCATCGTGATGCACCACTATCCAACACCAATTTATTTTCAACTCCTTCTTCTTATTTCTCAATCGAATGCTATCAAACACCACCTTCATCAAACCCCACAAACATCATCGTGAACCACCATGATTACCACCTCAACACTCATCTTCACCGCCACCTGCAACACTATCAGAAATCCCACATAAAGTTATACCCTTCAAGCTGGTTCTCATGATACACATGAGTAATCTAAGTGGACTTGGATTGCTAGTGGAAAATGAATTATTATGAAGATAATTATGAAGAAGAACCCGTCTTTTTTTTTTTCTCTTCTTGCGGTCACTGCTATACCACTTTTATGGGTTGTCAACTTAGTTATAAAGGATATTATATTCTTATACAGCCTTTTTTTTGTTTACTACGCATGGGAACAAATGGAGCTAAAAGGGTCGAGCAACTTTACTTTTAAAGGGACCGGAATTTTTTTTTTTTTTTTTTTTTTTTGTGATCATGAATTAGAAGATGGAATAAATAATGATGATGTTGCGGATTAAAAAAAAAGTTGATGATGATGTTTGGTTACACGACAATGATGAAACAGATATGATGGTTACTTTTATGTATGATGTTAGATTAATGATAAGGTTAGATGGTTAGATGGTATTACATGAAAAAAACTGAATTACGGTTTAAATTAAAATAAAGAGGTGATTATTTCAGAAAAACACAAGATAGATCGAGTGGTTTGGGGTGAGGGTGTTGAACATGAGGTCATGGGTTCGAAACTAGGAGATTGCATACATATATATATATATATATATATATATATATATATATATATATATATATTCTTTTTCTTCAATAAGATGTCTTAAGAGTTGGGTTAGTTGGGCTTCAAATACTGATAATTGGGCCGTGTTCTTTGTTCCATTTTCTGCTGGACTAGGATGATTCAAAGACGTTTAGACCTAGCTGCTGTGGGCTTGTACCAAACTGATTTCAAGTAATGAAATCGATGAGGATGGATAGGTTTAGAAGAAGGAAACAGAAAAATTGGTTTATCAGATATTAGATTCGTGTAATTTCAGAAAAACCAATACAGACGAATGGTTTAGGAGTAGTTTGGGTTATTGTGAGGTCTTGGGTTCGAGCCCCGTCTGGGACATTTCTTTTTAGAAGAAGCTTGGAAAGAGTATACTCTTTTATTTTTATTTATATCCTTATTATTATTATTAGTAATTATTAATTATTAATTATAATGATCATAATTATTATTATTATTATGATTGTTATTATTATTGTTATTAGTAGTATTATAATTATTATTATTATCACCATACTTAAAAGTATTAAAAATCATTATTATCATTAGTATAATTATCATTTATATGATTATGTTTATTATTATTATAATTATTATAAAAATAATTTAAATTATTATTGTTTTCATAAATATTAGTATTAGTATCATTTATGGTATTATTATTATTAGTAACCTAAGTATTATTATAAATATTATCACTATTATTATTATTATGATTATCATTAATAGTATCGTTATTATTAAAAATTGTTAACATTATTATCATTTTTATTAAAATTATTATTTTATTATCATTAAAACTACCATTATTGTTATTAGCAGTATTATCTATATTATTATTATTATTAAAATAATTATGATTACTAAAATAAAAAGTTTTAATAACATTGTTAAAGTTATAGGTATAGAACTAATGATTTTATATACAAAAATATATTTAAATTACATAACTTAACTATATTAATATATTTACTTATATAAAATGAAAATATACATAAATAAATAATGAAACTTATAAATTATTAATTTAACAAATACATCATTAATAATCAATAGATTCATTCGATTACGAGTATATGTTTTAATACATACACAAATGATATAGGTTCATGAATCCGAGGCCAACCCTACACTTGTTCAATGTCGTCATATATAGTTTTACTACAAAATACAGTATTGTGAGTTTCATTATTCTCTTTTTACTCATTACATTTTTGGGCTGAGAATACATGCAAATGCTTTATTAACTGTTTTTACAATATTTATATGCGTGAGTTTCATTACTCCCTTTTTAAATACTTTTGCAATATATATTTTTGGGACTGAGAATACATGCGCTGCTTTTATAAATGTTTGACGAAATAGACACAAGTAATCGAAACTACATTATATGGTTGAATGATCGAAATCGAATATGCCCTTTTTATTAAGTCTGGTAATCTAAGAATTAGGGAACAGACACCCTAATTGACGCGAATCCTAAAGATAGATCTATCGGGCCCAACAAGCCCCATCCAAAGTACCGGATGCTTTAGTACTTCAAAATTTATATCATGTCCGAAGGAGGATCCCGGAATGATGGGAAAATTCTTATATGCATATTGTGAATGTCGGTTACCAGGTGTTCAATCCATATGAATGATATTTTTGTCTCTATGCATGGAACGTATGTTTAGGAGAAATGGGAATATGAAATCTTGTGGTCTTTTAAAATTATGAAATGATTATTTATGATAAACTAATGAACTCACCAACCTTTTTGGTTGACACTTGAAAGCATGTTTATTCTCAGGTACGAAAGAAATCTTCCGCTGTGCATTTGCTCATTTTAGAGATATTACTTGGAGTCATTCATGACATATTTCAATAGACGTTGCATTCGAGTCGTTGCGTTCATCAAGATTATTATTAAGTCAATTTTAGTTAGATTTATTATGAAATGATATGCATGTTGTCAACTTCCGATGTAATGAAAGTTTGTCTTTTCAAAAACGAATGCAATGTTTGTAAAATGTATCATATAGAGGTCAAGTACCTCGCGATGTAATCAACTGCTGTGAATCATTTATAATCGATATGGACTTCGTCCGGATGGATTAGGACGGGTCTCTTCAATACAGGTGCTATTACTGATAGTACTGTTGGTGTCGGTGATGTTGCTGAAGCTGGTAAGTTTTGCACCATGTTCTCCAAATTGATTACTCGAGCGCGAAGCTCGTTGACTTCTTCGATTACTCCGGGATGATTGTCGGTCGGAACGAGTGGATGAATAAGGTTTAGAATCTGAGTTATGATATAGTGGTGTCGAGATATTTGGGAAATGAGGGTGAAATGGTGTTACAAACAGGTTCGCCGGTAAGTGCTTCAGGTTCTTCGCCAAAAGATGAATTCGGTTAGTGGATGGGATCGCCTTCTGCGCGTCTCCATTTATTAAGTCGACTATGAATCCATTAGATGAATTGGGGATGGATGATTGGTTGATTCATTCTGGTGTCGTTGCTTCCGGAGCTTAGATGACTATCCATTCTGAATAACTGTCGGGATAACTATCGGAATAGCTGTCGGAATCCGAGGGACTCGATCTAGTTGAGGGATTCATCTCGTACGATTAGATGAAGGATTTTCGATAAGAAATAGATTATAGGATGTAGATTAGTATCCTGCAATACATAATTTACATATACATATATAATACTAAAATCTCATAAGTTACGGAGGAATCTACGAAAGCTGTCAGACAAAGATAACAATAACAGATACGCTAAGATATGAATTAGCAGATACGCTAAGATATGAATTTTTTCTATACACTTTTCATGCAGTCAATGCAATAAGATGTGTCTAGACTAAGAATAATGAGCAGGTAATTTACTAAGGATGATAAGCAAATGATTTTCGACTAGAAATGATAAGCAAAACTTATGACATGCAGACACGGTCGAAGTTCAGACTCACTAATGCCTCCTAACGACTTATCAGTTAGACACATGATGTTATGCGAGGGGTATATAAAATACTATTAAATTTTACAAGAAAATATTATTAAATACGATAAATTTTACACAAGATATTTATTTATTTATTGAATGGATATACTTAAACCTTGCTACAACACTTATAGGCAGTGTACCTAATCGTACAGTAGTGTAGTTTTTAGTAAGTCCGGTTCGTTCCACAAGGAAAATCTTTAAACAAAGCTTAACGCTATATTAGTTTCTTTTATAAAAATACAATATATATATATATATATATATATATATATATATATATATATATATATATATATATATATATATATATATATATATATATATATATAAGTAATATTATTATTATAAAGGGGGGTTTTTACCGTTTAATGACCGGTTTATTGATTTTAAAACTTTAGTCGCAGTTAAAACCAAATGTAAAATATCAAATAAATAAAAGACTTAATTTAAAGCGTAAAGTAAATAACGATAATGAAATTGCGATAAATGAAAGTGCGATAAAATAAACTTGCGATAATTAAAAAGTAAGATAATTAAAAGTGCAATTAAATACAATAACAATAAAAATACGATAATTAGAAGTGCAATTAAATATAAAATAAAGGAAATTAAATATGAAATAAAAGAATTATGCTTATTTAAACTTCCGTAATCATGATGTTTGACGTGTTGATTTTAGTTTTATGCCCATGGGTTAATTGTCCTTTGTCCTGGATTATTTAATATGTCCATACGGATTTGTCCATAATAGTCCATCAGTCATAAATATAAAGAGCGAAAGCCTTCGTCAAATTATTCTTATTCCCGAAGTCAAATATTTCAACTAATTGGGGATTCGAATTGTAACAAGGTTTTAATACTTTGTTTAATGAATACACCAGGTTATCGACTGCGTGTAAACCAAGGTTTTACTACTTTGTTAACAATTACACCAATTACCCTTGAATGTAATTCACCCCTGTTTCAACAAGTCTATTAACTATTAATCCAGTTCCGCGTCCGGTAAAATGAATAATTATTGGTATTTATAGATATCCCGCCCACCGTACCCAGTCAAGCGTATGTGGTTATATATAAATACGTCGAATTATAAGTTTGTATATTAAATTAACAAGGTATTGTTTAGTTAATATAAAACCCATTAATAGCCCATAGTCTAATTTCCACAAGTGTCGTTCTTTTATCCAAACCCCAATTATGGTACAAAGCCCAATTACCCAATTTTAGTAATTAGCCCAACATCATGATTACTTCGGATTAAATAAGCATAATAATAACTTAGCTACGAGACATTAAATTAAAAAGGTTGAACATAACTTACAATGATTAAAAATAGCGTAGCGTTACACGGACAGAATTTCGACTTACACCCTTACAACATTCGCTAACATACCCTTATTATTAGAATTATAATTAAAATTAAAATTAAAATATAAATATAAATATATTTACGTATACATATATAGAGAGAGTTTGAATTATGGATGAAAAATTGATCAGAATTCGTTGGGCTTTATAGGGAGTTTCAGTTTTTGGGGCTCCGCGACTCGCGACCCTTTCCTTCTTCAAACTCCGCGAGTCGCGGAGTTTGTAATTACAGCTCACTCCATTTTGGCTCTTTGTTTACCGACGGTTTATTATATAAATATAATATATATATAATTTATATAATTAATTATATATTATATTATATTTATATACATAGTTAACTTGTAATTTTTAGTCCGTTGCGTCGAGCGTTGAGAGTTGACTCTGGTCCCGGTTCCGGATTTTCGAACGTCCTTGCGTACAATTTAATATCTTGTACTTTGCATTTTGAATCTTGTACTCTTGTAATTTCGAGACTTTTCTTATCAATAATTGGAACCTCTTTGATTGTATTTTGTACTTTTGAGCTTTTTGGTCGTTTGCGTCTTCAATTCGTCGAATCTGTCTTTTGTCTTCACCTTTTATTATTTAAACGAATATCACTTTTAAATAGAACAATTGAAACTAAAAGCTTGTCTTTCTTGGGGAATAATGCTATGAAATATATGTTCGTTTTTAGCATTATCAAATATTCCCACACTTGAGCGTTGCTTGTCCTCAAGCAATATCGTCTTGAAATACTAGAATCACTTCTTTATTCTTCACACTTTATACATCAGTGACTTCTATACGGTGGTATAAACAATGGTAGTAACGATATGGTTTACAGTCCCACATGACTATAAAAATTTAGATCCATTAAGGAAATTGGATCTTTATGAAAACATTTGATCTTTTGAAAATTAAATCTAGTTTTTACCCTAGATAAGTTTTCCGGAATAACCCTTTACCGGTGTTTACAAATTATTTTTGTGGGCTTGGTGGGTTTCAGATTTGAAAATTTTAGCTCAAAACTTGCGGTTTTGTGTCACCCACTTGCTAACCTTGTATTAGGAAAGCAACACGTCCAGTTTACTTGTCCCGTATATTACCTTTCGGTAAACTACCCTCCAGTTGTAAAGGAAAGCGTTGAACAAGCAACTGTTACGGCAATGTCCCCTGACATGCTTTTGATTATGGTCTATAAACGTGTCGGACGCAATTACTATCCTTTGTAGGAGCAATAGTAAAGCTCACCCTTTTAATTTGTCGGTCTGGCACAAGGTCCTGTCTTTGACCATGCTATGCAACCACCGTTCTTACGGTTGACACCCGATTTAGTTCAGGTGACCTAATGAATTCCAGGTGAATTCCTAGGATTTTACGTTCAATGGTAATGAACGCATTGAAAATGGGTTTTTAAAAAACAAATCGGTTTGTAATTTTGATCAAAATATTTTCTCGTTCAGGCTCGAGTTTAGATATCATTGAATTCCATGAGTTTGTAATTCTCAATCTTTAAGGTTAATCTCAAGGATTGAGTAATATCAGGCTTAAAAGCTGATTTTTGATCTTTTAAGGAGATTATCCTTTCTGGGGATCTGATTCATTAGTCTTATCCAGCTAATTTGCATGGTGCCCCCCCATTGTACGAGATAAATCCTTCTCATGGTTAGGATAAATCTGACCACTTGGCGACCCTGTTTTATGCTGAGGTCCGTGGATTTCCTGCTGATTTTAGTGATGACTTTTCTAGATTTTTCGTCAACCTACAGCTGGTCTGGACGACAACTTCCTGACCTAAATCAAGAAGCGCGTTTCTTTTTTGGAAGACTTTACTTCCTTTTAATGATGGAATTGATTCATCGTGTAGATCCATCTTTCTTACAGTAAATCAGGTAAAACTTTTTAGTTTAGTCCAAAGCAAAAGTATTTTTAGTTATTTGTACAAAAATATGTGACATGTTTTGAATAACTTGGAGAATTTTCCTACACTTGGCTTTTATTTTCCTTTTTATTGTCCTCTATTCCATTTTAAATGAATTTTTACATTTTGGTTTGTTTCTCAATTTATGTCCTTTCCGAGGTAACAATAATTTCGGTGTTAACACCTAGTTTTATCGTTCATAAATATGTATAAACATGATTTTGAGTTCATTTAGTTGAAAATTTTAAAAATTTTACTAGAATTGGGTAGTCAGTATATAAGACTAGGGCTGTTCTTTATTATCAGAGAGCACTAGATTCTAATACAACTACTGCTTTACTAGTATTTTTAATGGTAACCAAGTGTTTAAGATAAAAATTTTAAAATCCGAAAGAATTTAACCCCTTCCCACACTTAAGATCTTGCAATGCCCTCATTTGCAAGAAATCAGTAACAATTTAAATTATTGAGGGTGATATGTGTGAAAATGATTAAATTTTACCAAAGTTTCCAAATATATTGGCGTTTGTTTGCTGAATGATAAATGGTGCACATCATTTGTTCATTCCGTCTTGTTGTTATTTCACATATATTTTGCATCTTGTCGTCAAAATTAGTTGTTTTTGCTGAACTTAATGCCAGTCTTTGAAAATGCGTTGTTTTACCCTGTTGTGTACATAAGATAAACTGCAAACATATATACATATTTTTGAAGTTTGGTATATTACCCCACATTCAAAAATTATTAAAATCTAAGAATAAAAGTTAGAAAATTATAAAAACTATTACAATATTAACATAAGTATTAATCGTATCAACATTACAAATTACAAAATAAATAAAACTAAGTAGACTAGGGATGATACTGATACCAGTAGGGGTTCCATGCATAACCATATGTGCTATAAAATGCTTCGGATGGGTTATACGTAGGATACGGTGGTTGAATCTCTATAGACCAGGGAGGGAATATGGGCGATGGAGTAGGAATATAGTTTCTACCTATATGTTGGCAATAAGCTATGATTTGGTTTTGATGAACTTGCCAATCTTCAAATGCTCTATGTCTAGCATTTTCATACTCTTGTGAAGCTATAAACCTTTGCATTTCTGCCATTTCATTTCCCCCTCCTACATTACCTTGCTGTTGGTTTCTCTCAACCTGTGGATGTCTACCATTATATCGTACTGCGGCGTTATTTCGCCTCTTCAAAACTTTCGCACCATGGTATACATTTAAACCTATTGTATCGCGGGGTTCTGGTTCTTCGACTAATAATCCCCCCCGACTTATATCCACACCGAGATATTCAGCAATCAAAGTAATAAATATACCACCTCCTATTATGCTATGCGGTCTCATCCCCCTAACCATAGCTGATAAATAATAACCCACACAATAAGGTATACTTACAGCGCTTTGTGGGTGTCGAATACACATGTGGTAAAACAAATCCTGTTCATTTACCTTTTCCTTGTTCTTACCTCTTTGTGTAATCGAATTAGCTAAAAACCTATGAATTACTCTTAATTCAGCTCTATCTATATCCAAATAAGAGTAATTTCCCCCTTTGAATCGGTGATGGCAAGTCATTTGACTCCATACACCATGCGTATCAAAATTTTCGTCTATCTTCCTACCGTTCAATATCAACCCTCTACAATCGGCAGATGCTAACTCCTCTGGCGTATATATACGTAAAGCCTGAGCCATGTCTAGTAAAGACATGTGGCGCATCGAAACTCCTAACAAAAATCTAATAAAAGATCGATCGGTTAAACTAGCTACCCGATCATTTAATTCTATACTACACAACAATTCTTCACACCATACTTTATATACAGGTCTACGCATGGTGAATAAACGTACCCAGTCATTAAAAGTAGAATTACCATACCTCTGTGCAAGTAATTCCATAATTGGCCCGGCCAATTCTACAGCTTCTAATGGTCCCCATTCTATGACCCTAGGTACCTCAACAACTTTAGAATGAAGAGTATGCAAACCCCTTTGGTATTTTGGATAATCTATCCAAAGTCTGTCAAATCTCAGGTTCGGATGCAAATCTTCCAAGTGCATATCAGAAAATGTCATGACTGGATGAGGTATATCTTGCTTGTAGTAGTTATCCACCTCCTGTTGTTCCGCATTCTCAGCAGGAGCATTGCGAGCTTGGGGTGAAGATTCACCCCTTTCAGTCTGCAAAACACATCAAACACAATTTTTGTGCATCCAAATATGCATTAGTGTCAGCAAAATCATCAATCAAAATAATTACAATGACATGATCAATTTATATCAAACTTAAGCTCATTTTCATATTTTCATCAAATCTACACTTTTTCAAATAAGCATATACGAAAATGTTCGCCAAGTTCATAAGCATTCAACTCAAATAACATGTCAAAATAATCATTACTAGCAATTAAACAAGTTTCAAATGGCATTATCTCTCAAAAATCAAGTTCATGAATTTTTAGACTTGAAAAAGTCCACTTTAATTCTCAAAATCATGTTTAGGCTCAAAGTTTGGATCATTTAACTACCTAAACATGTTACACTACTTAATTTAGCAACAATTCATGACAAAAATCGGCCATAACCTGTTTATATCAAAAAGCCCCAAATTTGCTCAAGAACACAAACCCTAGATTACTCAAAATTTGAAGTTTAAGGCTTCTAATCATGTTAAATAGCATCAATCTAGGTTATACAAGCATAATACATAAGCAATTTAAGCATAATTACACTAAAAAGCATCAAAATCAAATTGGGGAAAAAATTGCTCAAGAACACTAATTTTCGGATTAAATGGTGTTTAGGTGTAGAAATTTACCGTTTTTCTTGAGTAATTCCTTGATAGCATCCTTCTCAACATGATTTTAGTAAAAGATTTGATGATTAACGGTCAAAAATTGCGAATTTGGGAGGTCTTTTTTGAGTTTTTGCGCAGTATTTTCGGGTTTTATTTGTGTTGTGGTGTGCAAATGAGCTGCTCTTTACGTTTTTATTTTTTTCTGGTTTTTGTCCCTCCGCGAGTCGCGGTGTTTGAACCTTCAAACTCCGCGAGTCGCGGAGTTTGTATTTTTTTTTTTTTAACATACCTTAACTTGTAAAACAAATATAAAATAAATTTAAAATTTTGTTTTCCTTTGTTTTAGGATGAGGTTGTTTCGGATCGATGTCCTAATCCGTCCTTCGACAAAATTTTAAAATTTGTCTTTTTCAAGCGATTGTTTTAAAAGCTTAGATTTTTTTAGTTTTTTAATGTTTTTGGCATACTTTAATTCAATAAGATTAAAAATAATGATAATAAAAGTTCTCGTCCCTCCCTCAGGTAAAGCAATTTTGGTTCAAAGACCTAGTCTTCAACTTAAGACGAATTTTAAAAATCATATTTTTAACTTAGCGAAATAAAGTAAATTTTTGTTTTTAAATTCACACAACTTAAATATAAAATTCAAAATTAATATTAAAAATTCACACCAAACTTAAATTTTAAAATGCATAAAAATAAAATTCATATTTTAAAAATTAAAAATTCATACCAAACTTAATTTAAAAATTCATATAATAAATTCACACCAAACTTATATTAATTTTTCAAATATTTACAATTTTAAATATATTATTTTTACAAAGTTTACAATATTAATTTAACATTTATATATTAATTTTAAAAACATGGTAAAAATAAAATTAAAAATCTTTTTGGCTTTTTATCCCACTTTAATCAATCAAATATTATCAAAAATATGCGCCCCTCTTTTCGGTAAAGTAATTTCGGTTCCACGACCTAATTTAACTCATGACGAATTTTTAAAATATTTTGGGTTGATTGATTAAAGATATTTATACCTTAAGAATAAACGTTAAATTTCGCAGTGATGTAATAAATTTTTGTATGATATCAATAATTTCGGTCGCCAAACCTAATTTTATTTAATACCAATTTAATACTTTATAGCGAAGAAATTAGCGTTTATTATCAAAAGGTTAAAAATAAAAATAAAAATAAAAACTGTACAGACTTACCTGTGAGATAGTATTCTTAGTTATACGATCTATCCCATTCATAAGATAGTCGATTTAATTGGTTTTCCATAGCTACATAAGCGTAGCCTCGAGCATTCAGTGTTTTTTCTTCTAAACATATGAACGGTCCGTCTCTGCATAAAGTAACAAATTCGGTATTTGAATAGATTTGATTATTTGAACATTTACCTCCATGTGACCATTTTCCGCATTTGTGACATCTTTCTAGGTGTCGTGCTCTTCTTTTCACTGCGGATTTTGATTTTCCTTTACCAAATTGTGACTTATTATCTTCACATCTGGATTCTTTTCTTACTCCGTCCAATCTTTCTCTGATTACTGATACTATTTCACTCGGTAATGTGTCATTATTATGTTTAGTGATCCAAGCGTGTAGCATTAGACCATAGTTTAGTTCACAGGCAGTCTTCATTTCGTAAAAACCTAAAAAAATAAAAATTCAGAATGGGGGAGAAGACTAGTTCTTTAGGGTCTGCTAGGGAAATACCATTCGGGTTCCATTTTCGAGAACTACACGAAAATAGACAATCTAACTCTAACAGAAATACATATTATCCTTAAAAGACTTGATTTTCCCCACACTTAGTTAGCTGTGGTATCGAAATTGTGATTAACTTCATTGTCGAATTCCATCGGACCATGTATGTAATGTTTAACTCTGTGACCATTAACTTTAAATTCAATTCCATTTGAATTTATTAATTCTATCGTTCCGTATGGGAAAACTCTTTTGACTATGAATGGTCCAGACCATCTTGATTTCAATTTTCCAGAAAATAGCTTGAATCGTGAATTGAAAAGAAGAACTCTGTCTCCTTCTTTAAATTCTTTTGAACTTCTGATTCTTTTATCATGCCATTTCTTCGTTCTTTCTTTATAGATTAACGAATTTTCGTATGCTTCATGTCTTAATTCTTCTAATTCGTTTAGTTGACTTAATCGTAGACGTCCGGCTTCATGTAAATCAAGATTACATGTCTTCAAAGCCCAAAATGCTTTGTGTTCAATTTCTACCGGAAGATGACATGCTTTTCCATAAACAAGTCTAAAAGGTGTGGTTCCAATTGGAGTTTTGTAGGCTGTTCTAAAAGCCCAGAGTGCATCCTCCAATTTAATGGACCATTCCTTCGGATTTGATCCTACGGTTTTCTTTAGAATACGTTTTAAAGCTCGGTTGGTATTTTCAACTTGTCCACTTGTTTGTGGATGATATGCGGTGGAGATTTTATGAGTTACTCCATATCTTTTGAGAACTTTCTCAAGTTGATTATTACAGAAATGAGTACCCCGATCACTTATTAAAGCTTTCGGTGTTCCAAACCTTGCAAAAAGACGTTTTAAAAAGTTGACTACAACTCGTGCATCGTTAGTTGGGAGAGCTTGTGCTTCCGCCCATTTAGATACATAATCAATGGCTACGAGAATATAGAGATTATTATGAGATTTTGGAAATGGACCCATAAAGTCAATACCCCAAATGTCAAATACTTCACATACTTGGATGACATTTTGTGGCATTTCATCACGTTGACTTATTTTTCCGGCCCTTTGACAAGCATCACAGGATTTGCAAAGAAGGTGTGCGTCTTTGTAAATTGTAGGCCAATAGAATCCAGCATCATAAACTTTTCTTGCTGTTAGTTGAGGCCCATAATGCCCTCCTGTTGGTCCTGTGTGACAATGGTTTAAAATTTTACTAGCATCATCTCCAAATACACATCGGCGTATTATTCCATCTGGACAACTTTTAAACAAATGTGGATCTTCCCAGAAATAGTGTTTTATATCACTGAAGAATTTCTTTCGTTTTTGGTACGATAATCCTTTTTCAAGGAATCCACAAACTAAGTAGTTTGCATAGTCTGCAAACCATGGAATTTCATTATAATCTATCTTCAATAGATATTCATCAGGAAAGTTGTCTTGTATGGCCGATTCATTTAGAACTTCTAATTCAGGATTTTCAAGACGAGAAAGATGATCAGCGGCGAGATTTTCTGCTCCTCTTTCATCTCGGATTTTAATATCAAACTCTTGTAAGAGTAAGATCCAACGGATTAATCTTGGTTTAGCATCTTGTTTCGAAAATAGGTATCTAAGAGCAGAATGGTCGGTATAGACCACCGTTTTAGCTAGAACGAGATATGATCGAAATTTGTCAAAAGCAAAGACAATAGCAAGGAGTTCTTTTTCAGTAGTTGTGTAATTCGTTTGTGCTCCTTGTAACGTCTTACTAGCATAATATATGGGTTGAAATCGTTTTTCAATCCTTTGTCCTAAAACGGCTCCCATTGCAAAATCACTTGCATCGCACATTAATTCAAACGGTAGATTCCAATTTGGTGTTATCATGATCGGCGCATTAGTGAGTTTCTCTTTAAGAATATTAAAAGATTTGATACATTCATCTGAAAAGATGAATGGAGCATCCTTTTCTAGGAGTTTATTCATAGGAGTGGCAATTTTAGAAAAATCTTTTATGAAACGTCGGTAAAAACCGGCATGCCCTAGAAAACTCCTAACTCCTCTAACATTGGTGGGATGTGGAAGTTTAGCAATTACATCTACTTTAGCTCTATCCACTTCAATTCCTTCTTTTGAAATTTTATGACCAAGAACGATGCCTTCTTTAACCATGAAATGACATTTCTCCCAATTAAGTACTAGATTTGATTGTTCGCATCTAATAAGCATTCGTTCAAGATTAGCTAGACATGATTCAAATGTATCACCGAAGACTGAAAAGTCATCCATGAAAACTTCCATGCATTCTTCTATCATGTCGTGAAAAATCGCCATCATACACCTTTGAAAGGTTGCAGGGGCGTTGCAAAGTCCAAATGGCATGCGTTTGTAAGAAAAAGTACCATAAGGGCACGTGAATTTGGTTTTCTCTTGATCTTCGGGTGCTATTGGAATTTGAAAATATCCGGAAAATCCATCTAGAAAACAATAGTAACTATTTTCGGCTAATCTTTCCAACATTTGATCAATGAAAGGTAAGGGAAAGTGATCTTTTCTGGTGGCGTCATTTAATTTTCTATAATCAATACACACACGCCATCCTGTTACAGTCCTAGTAGGAATAAGCTCATTTTTCTCATTTGTAATGACAGTCATGCCACCCTTCTTAGGCACGCATTGAACTGGGCTTACCCATGGACTATCAGAAATTGGATAAATTAGGCCTGCATCTAGCAGTTTAATAATCTCTTTCTTAACTACATCTTGCATATTAGGATTTAGTCTTCGTTGGCGTTGCACATACGTTTTATGACCTTCTTCCATAAGGATTTTATGTGTGCAATACGAAGGACTTATTCCTTTAATATCATGAATCTTCCATGCAATGGCTGGTTTATGAGCTTTCAACACAGAAATGAGTTGTGATTTCTCATTTTTAGTAAGAGAAGACGATATTATTACAGGTAATTCAGATTCACGATGTAAATAAGCGTATTCCAAATGGTTTGGAAGTGGCTTTAACTCTAATTTCGGAGGTTCTTCTATCGATGATTTATATCGATATCTGTCTTCTTCTTTTAGCATTTGAATTTCTTCTATTGTTGGTTCATATCCATTAGCTATAAGTGTAGCTAACATTTCAGCTTCATCAATTGGTTCAGTTCCTTCTCCTAAAGAACATTCTCCTGTTCCTTGTAATTCTGGAAATTCTTCTAACAATTCGGCATGTGCATCTATAGTTTGAATATAATAACATGTATCATCTGCAGATTGTGGTTGTTGCATTGCTCTATCAACTGAAAAGGTAACACTCTCATCCTCTATACTTAGGGTCAATTTCTTACCAAACACGTCTATCATTGCTTTAGCCGTGTTTAAGAATGGTCTTCCTAATATGAGAGGAACTTGAGAATCTTTTTCCATGTCCAGAACAACAAAATCTACTGGAAATACTAAAGTACCAACTTTAACTAGCATGTTCTCCATTATCCCTCTAGGATATTTTATTGATCGATCGGCTAGTTGTATGCTTATTCTTGTTGGTTTCAATTCTCCAAGGTCTAGTTTAGTGTATAGTGAAAACGGCATTAAATTTATACTAGCACCTAAGTCTGCTAATGCTTCTATTGAACTAAGACTACCCAGAAAACATGGAATTGTGAAACTTCCTGGATCAGATAATTTTTCTGGTATCTTATTCAACAGCACTGCTGAACAATTAGCATTCATAGTAACAGCCGAGAGTTCTTCCATTTTCTTTCTATTTGAGATTAGATCTTTCAAGAATTTAGCATATCTAGGCATTCCTGAAATCACATCAATGAAAGGAAGATTTACATTTATCTGTTTAAACATATCCAAGAATTTGGATTGCTCGGCTTCAAGTTTCTCTTTTTTCATTTTACTCTGGTAAGGAAGTGGTGGTTGGTATGGTTTAACATAAGGTTTATTCTTAACTGTGTTATCTTCATTAACCTTTTTAAATACCGGTTCTTTTTCCTTATCTTGATCAGGTTGTGGTTCTTGTGGAGTAGGAATAGCTTCATCAGGTATTTCAGGTGGTTTAAGTGTTGTACCACTTCTTGTGGTAATGGCTTTAGCTGTTTCATTCCGGGGGTTAGCATTTGTATCACTAGGTAGACTTCCCGGTTTTCTTTCACCTATTAACCTTGCTAGGTTACTTACTTATTGTTCCAGATTTTGAATAGAAGCTTGTTGATTTCTAAATGCTTGAGCATTTTGTTCATTGGTTTGTTTTTGAGATGTGAAAAACTGTGTTTGAGTTTCAACTAGCTTCGTCATCATATCTTCTAAATTCGGCTTTTTATCATCGGTTTGTTGTGGTGGTTTGTTTTGAAAATTAGGTCTTTGCTGGTTGTAAGTATTGTTGGATACTTGTTGATTGCTAGGACCTTGTTGGTTGTTGTATGGAATATTTCTGTTATAGTTCTGGTTTTGATTGTAAATCGGTCTTGGCGGTTGATAATTATTCTGATAATTATTTCCAGGCCTTTGGTTTAGATATGAAACATTCTCTCTTTGTTCCATTGTTAATTCAATACTGAGACAATCTTTTGTCAAATGTGGTCCTCCACACTACTCACAACTAATTCGTATTGAGTGAATATCTTTAGTCATCTTTTCCATTCGTCTCTCGACAGCATCTATCTTTACGGAAATGTAATCTAAGTCATGGCTAGAATCGGCTCTAGCTGCTTTAGATGATCTAACGATATATTTTTCTTGGTGCCACTCATGTGAGTGGGAAGCAGTGTTATAAATAATTTTGTAAGCATCAGTTTCTGTTTTCTTCATAATAGAACCACCAGCTGCTATATCTATGTCTTTCCTTGTAGTGATGTCGCATCCTTGGTAGAATATTTGTACTATTTGACAGGTATCTAAACCATGTTGCGGACATCCTCTTAATAACTTTCCAAATCTTGTCCACGCCTCATATAGAGTTTCATTCGGTTTCTGTGTAAACGTAACAATTTCTGCTTGAAGTCTTACGGCTTTAGATGCAAGAAAGAATTGTTTAAGAAATTTTTCAACTAAAACATCCCATGTATCAATCGCCCCTTCAGGTAACGATTCCAACCAATCTTTAGCTTCTCCCTTTAAAATCCAGGGAAATAACATGAGATATATCTGTTCATCTTCCACTTCTCTTATTTTAAATAGTGTGCAGATCCTATTAAAGGTACGTAGATGTTCATTTGGATCTTCCTTCGGCGCACCACTAAATTGGCATTGATTAGTCACCATGTGTAGAATTTGTCCTTTGATTTCATAATCTGGCGCATTAATGTCTGGATGAGTAATTGCGTGACCTTGGCCAGTGCGTTTAGCTCTCATTCGGTCTTCCATACTTAAAGGTTCCAGATTCTCCATAATTGAATTTGTTGAATCGGAATCACTGGAGGATTCTGATTTAATGGTTCGTTCCTCAACAATCTCTGTTTGAATGATTGGTGGTTCCGGAGAAAAATTTAATGGTTCAGGATCTATGAATCGTCCCTGAATATTCTCCGGATTCTCAATTGTGAGGTCGGGTTCAAAAAATCGATTATCGGAAATTTGAACTGGAGTACTTGGTCAACTGGATGACGATTCTAAAGAAAAATCAACGGCGGTAATATTTGCTAAATGTCTTGATCTAGTTACAGGTGGTGAACGTACAAAAGGTGGTGAACGTCTTGCTCGGTGCATTCACTGAATATCCTATTAGTTTTTAAAAAGAAAGAAAAATTATATAAGTTATCCAATCAATAAACTTTTCTGATTTTGCCCACGTTTCGAATAGCCAAAAGATGCAGCAGAGGGGCAGGATTCGTTTGGTCTCAATATAATTGAGGACTGTTTGGCTCCAATAACCCGGTCCACGTACAAATCCAACTATTACTACGAACCAGAAAATTTTGATGTCTATCAATTTAACCACTTAAAATAAATTTTCGTAATTTTAAGAAATTTAGATAAGAAGTAGAATAAAAAATCTATGTCCTAAAAACTAGAATAGCGAGAAATAAGAAAGAAAAAGAGCGTGTCGGAAAAAGATCAAAAAATAAAAATAAGAAAGAAAAAGAGTGACTTATAAAACTTAAAAACAATAGACTAACTCAACCTTATTACTATCACTAACTTAAAATTATAATCGCAAATTGAGATTACTAATTGGAATGATAATTGATACATAGGTAAAAGGTGTCTAAAAATATTAAAGCTTACAAGAAAAACTATATCCCAAATGGCAATAACTTAAAAAGAAACTAAAACTTAAAAAGGCGTCGCAAAATTCTAAAGCACCTAAATCTTAGTCTAAAGAAAAAGTACTTAAGGGATTTTACGGCAAAGCCTAAAAATCTAGAACTAAAAATAACTATGGCAAAAACTATGTATTAAAACTAAATACGAGCGAAAAATACAAAAAATTACGCTAAAACAATTAAAAAGGGACAAAATATAAAAATATACAAAAAGTTGTAAAAATTACAATTTTTATAAAAATATTATTTTTTTAATATTTATTTTATTAAACTATTAATTTTATATATATTAAACTAATTAAAACTAAATAAAATAAGAAAATTAAAACTAAATATTATACTAATAATACCCTAATTAGGGTTTAAATAATAATAATTAATTAATTACTCCGTATTAAATGCGAGATTAGGGTTTCTGTCGGTGTCAGGGTGGCTCCACGAGTTACGGTGCCCGAAGCAGCAAACTCCGCGAGTCGCGGGGTTCCAAAATTCAAATGACAGGTTGTTAAAATTCGACGCATTTTTATTTTTATTTTTATGTTTTAATAAAAACAAAATATTTAAATAAAACTTATATTTTTATAAAATAAAAATAAAGAAACTTATTAAAACTTAAATATTTAACAAACTCTTAAAAATATTTATATTTTTGTTTTTCTTTTCTATGTTTTTTCGAATATTTAAAACGTATTTTTACAAAAGTGTATTTTTTTAAAAGTAAACTAAAAATAAAAATATATATATATATTTTTTTATATTTAGCGTTGCGCTTTCGGCGTTTAAGAGTTCCCCGGCAGCGGCGCCAAAAATAACTTGATGTTATGCGAGGGGTATATAAAATACTATTAAATTTTACAAGAAAATACTATTAAATACGATACAATTTTACACAAGATATTTATTTATTTATTGAATGGATATACTTAAACCTTGCTACAACACTTATAGGCAGTGTACCTAATCGTACAGTAGTGTAGTTTTTAGTAAGTCCGGTTAGTTCCACAGGGAAAATCTTTAAACAAAGCTTAACGCTATATTAGTTTCTTTTATAAAAATACAAATATATATATATATATATAAGTAATATTATTATTATAAAGGGGGTTTTTACCGTTTAATGACCGGTTTGTCGATTTTAAAACTTTAGTCGCAGTTAAAACCAAATGTGAAATATCAAATAAATAAAAGACTTAATTTAAAGCGTAAAGTAAATAACGATAATGAAATTGCGATAAATGAAAGTGCGATAAAATAAACTTGCGATAATTATAAAGTACGATAATTAAAAGTGCAATTAAATACAATAACAATAAAAATACGATAATTAGAAGTGCAATTAAATATAAAATAAAGGAAATTAAATATGAAATAAAAGAATTATGCTTATTTAAACTTCCGTAATCATGATGTTTGACGTGTTGATTTTAGTTTTATGCCCATGGGTTAATTGTCCTTTGTCCTGGATTATTTAATATGTCCATACGGATTTGTCCATAATAGTCCATCAGTCATAAATATAAAGAGCGAAAGCCTTCGTCAAATTATTCTTATTCCTGAAGTCAAATATTTCAACTAATTGGGGATTCGAATTGTAACAAGGTTTTAATACTTTGTTTAATGAATACACCAGGTTATCGACTGCGTGTAAACCAAGATTTTACTACTTTGTTAACAATTACACCAATTACCCTTGAATGTAATTCACCCCTGTTTCAACAAGTCTATTAACTATTAATCCAGTTCCGTGTCCGGTAAAATGAATAATTATTGGTATTTATAGATATCCCGCCCACCGTACCCAGTCAAGCGTATGTGGTTATATATAAATACGTCGAATTTTAAGTTTGTATATTAAATTAACAAGGTATTGTTTAGTTAATATAAAACCCATTAATAGCCCATAGTCTAATTTCCACAAGTGTCGTTCTTTTATCCAAACCCCAATTATGGTACAAAGCCCAATTACCCAATTTTAGTAATTAGTCCAATATCATGATTACTTCGGATTAAATAAGCATAATAATAACTTAGCTACGAGACATTAAATTAAAAAGGTTGAACATAACTTACAATGATTAAAAATAGCGTAGCGTTACACGGACAGAATTTCGACTTACACCCTTACAACATTCGCTAACATACCCTTATTATTAGAATTATAATTAAAATTAAAATATAAATATAAATATAAATATATTTACGTATACATATATAGAGAGAGATTGAATTATGGATGAAAAATTGATCAGAATTCGTTGGGCTTTATAGGAAGTTTCAGTTTTTGGGGCTCCGCGACTCGCGGCCCTTTCCTTCTTTAAACTCCACGAGTCGCGGAGTTTGTAATTACAGCTGATGGTTAAAGCTAAGGTGTACGAAATACTTTTAAATTTTACAAGAAAATACTATTAAATACGATACAATTTTACACAAGATATTTATTTATTTATAGAATGGATATACTTAAACCTTGCTACAACACTTATAGGCAGTGTACCTAATCGTACAGTAGTGTAGTTTTTAGTAAGTCCGGTTCGTTCCACAGGGAAAATCTTTAAACAAAGCTTAACGCTATATTAGTTTACTTTTATAAAAATACAAATTTATATATAAGTAATATTATTATTATAAAGGGGGGTTTTTACCGTTTAATGACCGGTTTGTCGATTTTAAAACTTTAGTCGCAGTTAAAACCAAATGTAAAATAATAAATACAAGACTTAATTTAAAGCGTAAAGTAAATAACGATAATGAAATTGCGATTAATAAAAATGCGATAAAATAAACTTGCGATAATTAAAAAGTACGATAATTAAAAGTGCAATTAAATACAATAACAATAAAAATGCGATAATTAGAAGTGCAATTAAATATAAAATAAAGGAAATTAAATATGAAATAAAAGAATTATGCTTATTTAAACTTCTGTAATCATGATGTTTGACGTGTTGATTTTAGTTTTATGCCCATGGGTTAATTGTCCTTTGTCCTGGATTATTTAATATGTCCGTCTGGTTTTTGTCCATAACAGTCCATCAGTCATAAATATAAAGTGCGAGTGTCCTCGTCAAATTATCCTTATACCCGAAGTTAAATATTCCAACTAATTGGGGACTTAAACTGTAACAAGATTTTAATACGTTGTTTAATAATTACACCAGGATGTCGACTGAGTGTAACCCAAGGTTTTAATATTTTGTTATCAATTATACCAAGTGTCCTTGTACATAATTTCACCCCTGTTTTAATTATTCTAGTGGCTATTAATCCATTCCTGTGTCCGGTTAAATGAACGATTATTCGTACATATAAATACCCCGCCCATCGTATCCGATCGAGTGTATATGGTAATTTATAGGGACGCCCAATTGTAAATCTTTATATTAACATTAACAAACTATCATTTAGTTAAACAAATATAAAGCCCATTAATAGCCCATAGTCTAATTTCCACAAGTGTCGTTCTTTTGTCCAAACCCCAATTATGGTACAAAGCCCAATTACCCAATTTTAGTAATTAGCCCAACATCATGATTACTTCGGATTAAATAAGCATAATAATAACTTAGCTACGAGACATTAAATTAAAAAGGTTGAACATAACTTACAATGATTAAAAATAGCGTAGCGTTACACGGACAGAATTTCGACTTACACCCTTACAATATTCGCTAACATACCCTTATTATTAGGATTAAAATTAAAATTAAAATTAAAATTAAAATTAAAATTAAAATTAAAATATAAATATAAATATTTACGTATAGATATAGAGAGGATGGATATATATGTTGGTTTTTGCGATCAGAATTCGTTTGCTTTTATAGGGAGTCAGAATTTGGGGCTCCGCGACTCGCGGCATTTTTTTCCTTCAAACTCCACGAGTCGCGGAGTTTGAAATTCCAGCTCACTCCAAATTGGATCTTAGTCTGCCGACGGTTTTAAATATTAATATAATATATATATATATAATTTTTAAGAATTATTTATATATTATATTATATTCATGTGCATAGTTGACTTGTAATTTTTAGTCCGTTGCGTCGAGCGTTGAGAGTTGACTCTGGTCCCGGTTCCGGATTTTTGAACGTCCTTGCGTACAATTTTATATTTTGTACTTTGCGTTTTGAATCTTGTACTCTTGTAATTTCGAGACGTTTCTTATCAATAATTGGAACCTCTTTGATTGTATTTTGTACTTTTGAGCTTTTTGGTCGTTTGCGTCTTCAATTCGTCGAATCTGTCTTTTGTCTTCACCTTTTATTATTTAAACGAATATCACTTTTAAATAGAACAATTGCAACTAAAAGCTTGTCTTTCTTGAGGAATAATGCTATGAAATATATGTTCGTTTTTAGCATATCAAATATTCCCACACTTAAGCGTTGCTTGTCCTCAAGCAATATCGTCTTGAAATACTAGAATCACTTCTTTATTCTTCACACTTTGTACATCAGTGATTTCTATACGGCGGTATAAACAATGGTAGTAGCGATGTGGTTTACAGTCCCACATGACTATAAAAATTTAGATCCTTTAAGGAAATTGGATCTTTATGAAAACATTTGATCTTTTGAAAATTAAATCTAGCTTTTACCCTAGATAAGTTTTCCGGAATAACCCTTCACCGGTGTTTGCAAATTCTTTTTGTGGGTTTGGTGAGTTTTAGATTTGAAAATTTTAGCTCAAAACTTATGGTTTTGTATCACCCACTTGCTAACCTTGTATTTGGAAAGCAACACGTCCAGTTTACTTGTCCCGTATATTACCTTTCGGTAAACTACCGTCCGGTTGTAAAGGAAAGCGTTGAACAAGCAACTGTTAAGGCAATGTCCCCTGACATGCTTTTAATTATGGTCTATAACGTGTCGGACGCAATTACTATCCTTGGTAGGAGCAATAGTAAAGCTCACCCTTATGATTTTTCGGTCTGGCACAAGGTCCTGTCTTTGACCACTATGCAACCACCGTTCTTACGGTTGACACCCGATTTGGTTCAGGTGACCTAATGAATTCCAGGTGAATTTCTAGGATTTTACGTTCAATGGTAATGAACGCATTGAAAATGGGTTTTCAGAAAACAAATCGGTTTATAATTTGATCAAAATATTTTCTCGTTCAAGCTCGAGTTTAGATATCATTGAATTCCATGAGTTTGAATTCTCAATCTTTAAGGTCAATCTCAAGGATTGAGTAATATCAGTCTTAAAAGCTGATTTTTAATCTTTAAGGAGATTATCCTTTCTGGGGATCTGATTCATTAGTCTTATCCAGCTAATTTGCATGGTGCCCCCCCATTGTACGAGATAAATCCTTCTCATGGTTAGGATAAATCTGACCACTTGGCGACCCTGTTTAATGCTGAGGTCCGTGGATTTCCTGCTGATTTTAGTGATGATTTTTCTAGATTTTTCGTCAACCTACAGCTGGTCTGGACGACAACTTCTTGACCTAAATCAAGAAGCGCGTGTCTTTTTCGGAAGACTTTACTTCCTTTTAATGATGGAATTGATTCATCGTGTAGATCCATCTCTTCTTTTCTTTCATCGGGTTAAACAGTTTAGTTTAGTCCAAAGCAAAAGTATTTTCAGTTATTTGTTACAGATATATGTGACATATGTTTAAGATAACTTGGTAAATTTTCCCACACTTGGCTTTTATTTTCCTTTTTATCGTCCTCTATTCCATTTTAAATGAATTTTAACATTTTGGTTTGTTTCTTAATTTATGTCCTTTCTGAGGTAACAATAATTTCGGTGTTAAAACCTAGTTTTATCGTTCATAAATATGTATAAACATGATTTTGAGTTCATTTAATTGAAAATTTTGAAAAATTTTACTAGAATTGGGTAGTCAGTATATAAGACTAGGGCTGTTCTTTATTATCAGAGAGCACTAGATTCTAATACAACTACTACTTTACTAGTATTTCTAATGGTAACCAAGTGTATAAAGTAAAAATTTTAAAATCCGAAAGAATTTAACCCCTTCCCACACTTAAGATCTTGCAATGCCCTCATTTGCAAGAAATCAGTAACAATTTAAATTATTGAGGGTGGTTTGTGTGAAAATGATTAAATTTTACCAAAGTTTCCAAACATATTGGCGTCTGTTTGCTGAATGATAAATGGTGCACATCATTTGTTCATTCCGTCTTGTTGTTATTTCACATATATTTTGCATCTTGTCGTCAAAATTAGTTGCTTTTGCTGAACTTAATGCCAGTCTTTGAAAATGCATTTTTTTACCCTGTTGTGTACATAAGATAAACTGCAAACATATATACATATTTTTGAAGTTTGGTATATTACCCCACATTCAAAAATTATTAAAATCTAAGAATAAAAGTTAGAAAATTATAAAAACTATTTCAATATTAACATAAGTATTAAACGTATCAACATTACAAATTACAAAATAAATAAAACTAAGTAGACTAGGGATGATACTGATACCAATAGGGGTTCCATGCATAACCATAGGTGCTATAAAATGCTTCGGCAGGGTTATACGTAGGATACGGTGGTTGCATCTCTATAGACCAGGGAGGGAATATGGGTTTTGGAGTAGGAATATAGTTTCTACCTATATGTTGGCAATGAGCTATGATTTGGTTTTGATGAACTTGCCAATCTTCAAATGCTCTCTGTCTAGCATTTTCGTACTCCTGTGAAGCTATAAACCTTTGCATTTCTTGCATTTCATTTCCCCCTCCTACATTACCTTGCTGTTGGTTTCTCTCAACCTGTGGATGTCTACCATGGTATTGTACTGCGGCGTTATTTCGCCTCTTCAAAACTTTCGCACCATGGTATACATTTAAACCTATTGTATCGCGGGGTTCTGGTTCTTCGACTAATAATCCCCCCCGACTTATATCCACACCGAGATATTCAGCAATCAAAGTAATAAAAATACCACCTCCTATTATGCTATGCGGTCTCATCCCCCTAACCATAGCTGATAAATAATAACCCACACAATAAGGTATACTTACAGCGCTTTGTGGGTCTCGAATACACATATGGTAAAACAAATCCTGTTCATTTACCTTTTCCTTGTTCTTACCTCTTTGTGTAATCGAATTAGCTAAAAACCTATGAATCACTCTTAATTCAGCTCTATCTATATCTAAATAAGAGTAGTTTCCCCCTTTGAATCGGTGATGGCTTGTCATTTGACTCCATACACCATGTGTATCAAAATTTTCATCTATCTTTCTACCATTTAGTATCAACCCTCTACAATCGGCAGATGCTAACTCCTCAGGCGTATATATACGTAAAGCCTGAGCCATGTCTAGTAAAGACATGTGGCGCATCGAACCTCCTAACAAAAATCTAATAAAAGATCGATCGGTTAAACTAGCTACCCGATCATTTAATTCTATACTACACAACAATTCTTCACACCATACTTTATATACAGGTCTACGCATGGTGAATAAATGTACCCAATCATTAAAAGTAGAATTACCATACCTCTGTGCAAGTAATTCCCTAATTGGCCCGGCCAATTCTACAGCTTCTAATGGTCCCCATTCTATGACCCTAGGTACCTCAACAACTTTAGAATGAAGAGTATGCTAACCCCTTTGGTATTTTGGATAATCTATCCAAAGTCTGTCAAATCTCAGGTTCGGATGAAAATCTTCCAAGTGCATATCAGAAAATGTCATGACTGGATGAGGTATATCTTGCTTGTAGTAGTTATCCACCTCCTGTTGTTCCGCATTCTCAGCAGGAGCATTGCTAGCTTGGGATGAAGATTCACCCCTTTCAGTCTGCAAAACACATCAAACACAATTTTTGTGCATCCAAATATGCATTAGTGTCAGCAAAATCATCAATCAAAATAATTACAATGACATGATCAATTTATATCAAACTTAAGCTCATTTTCATATTTTCATCAAATCTACACTTTTTCAAATAAGCATATACGAAAATGTTCGCCAAGTTCATAAGCATTCAACTCAAATAACATGTCAAAATAATCATTACTAGCAATTAAACAAGTTTCAAATGGCACTATCTCTCAAAAATCAAGTTCATGAATTTTTAGACTTGAAAAAGTCCACTTTAATTCTCAAAATCATGTTTAGGCTCAAAGTTTGGATCATTTAACTACCTAAACATGTTACACTACTTAATTTAGCAACAATTCATGACAAAAATCGGCCATAACCTGTTTATATCAAAAAGCCCCAAATTTGCTCAAGAACACAAACCCTAGATTACTCAAAATTTGAAGTTTAAGGCTTCTAATCATGTTAAATAGCATCAATCTAGGTTATACAAGCATAATACATAAGCAATTTAAGCATAATTACACTAAAAAGCATCAAAATCAAATTGGGGAAAAAATTGATCAAGAACACTAATTTTCGGATTAAATGGAGTTTAGGTGTAGAAATATAACGTTTTTCTTGAGTAATTCCTTGATAGCATCCTTCTCAACATGATTTTAGTAAAAGATTTGATGATTAACGGTTAAAAATTGTGATTTTGGGGGTGTTTTCTCGTGTATTTTCGGGTTTTATTTTCGCAATATTTGGTTTTGTGGTGTGTGGACTGAGCTGTTCGTTCAGCTTTTATTTTTTTCTGTATTTTGGTCCTCCCGCGAGTCGCGGGGTTTAAACCTTCAAACTCCGCGAGTCGCGGAGTTTGTTATTTTTTAATTTTTTTTATATCTTATACTAATTAAAACAATTAAGTAATTAATTTTAAAATTTTGTTTCCCTTGTTATTTAGGACGAGGTTGTTTCGGATCGATGTCCTAGTCCGTCCTTCGACAAAATTTTAAAATTTGTCTTTTTGTAGCGATTGTTTTAAAAGCTAAGGTTTTTGGGTTTTTTAATGTTTTTGGCATACTTTAATTCAATAAGATTAAAAATAATGATAATAAAAGTTCTCGTCCCTCCCTTGGGTAAAGCAATTTCGGTTCAAAGACCTAGTCTTCAACTTACGACGAATTTTAAAAATCATATTTTTAACTTAATGAGATAAAGTAAATTTTTGTTTTTAAATTCACACAATTTAAATATAAAATTCAAAATTAATATTAAAAATTCACACCAAACTTTAAAATTTGAAATGCATAAAATTAAAAATTCATATTTTTAACTTAAAAATTAAAGATTCACACCAAACTTAATTTAAAAATTCATATTATAAATTCACACCAAAGTTATATAAAATTTTCAAATATTTACAATTTTAAATATATTGTTTTTACAAAGTTTACAATATTAATTTAAGATTTATATATTAAGATTAAAAACATGGTAAAAATAAAATTAAAAATCTTTTTGGCTTTTTATCCCACTTTAATCAATCAAATATTATCAAAAATATGCGCCCCTCTTTTTGGTAAAGTAATTTCGGTTCCAAGACCTAATTTAACTCATGACGAATTTTTGAAATATTTTGGGTTGATTGATTAAAGATATTTATACCTTAAGAATAAACGTTAAATTTCGCAGTGATGTAATAAATTTTTGAATGATATCAATAATTTCGGTCGCCAAACCTAATTTTATTCAATACCAATTTAATACTTTATAGCGAACAAATTAGCGTTTATTATCAAAAGGTTAAAAATAAAAATAAAAATAAAGACTGTACAGACTTACCTGTGAAATAGATTTCTTAGTTATATGATCTATCCCATTCATAAGATAGTCGGTTTAATTGGTTTTCCATGGCTACATAGGCGTAACCTCGAGCATTCAGTGTTTTTTCTTCTAAACATACGAACGGTCCGTCTCTGCATAAAGTAACAAATTCGGTATTTGAATAGGTTTGATTATTTGAACATTTACCTCCATGTGACAATTTTCCGCATTTGTGACATCTTTCTAGGTGTCGTGCTCTTCTTTTCGCTGCGGATTTTGATTTTCCTTTACCAAATTGTAACTTATTATCTTCGCATCTGGATTCTTTTCTAACTCCGTCCAATCTTTCTCTGATTACTGATACTATTTCACTCGAAAGTGTGTCATTATTACGTTTAGTGATCAAAGCGTGTAGCATTAGACCATGGTTTAGTTCACAGGCAGTCTTCATTTTGTAAAAACCTAAAAAAAATAAAAATTCAGAATGGGGGGGAGAAGACTAGTTCTTTAGGGTCTGCTAGGGAAAGACCATTCGGGTTCCATTTTCGAGAACTACACGAAAACAGACAATCTAACTCTAACAGAAATACATATTATCCTTTAAAGACTTGATTCTCCCTACACTTAGTTAGCTGTGGTGTCGAAATTGTGATTAACTTCGTTGTCGACTTCCATCGGACTATCTATGTAGTGTTTAACTCTGTGACCATTAACTTTAAATTCAATCCCATTTGAATTTATTAATTCTATTGTTCCGTATGGAAAAACTCTTTTAACTATGAATGGTCCAGACCATCTTGATTTCAATTTTCCAGGAAATAGCTTGAATCGTGAATTGAAAAGAAGAACTCTGTCTCCTTCCTTAAATTCTTTTGAACTTCTGATTCTTTTATCATGCCATTTCTTCGTTCTTTCTTTATAGATTAACGAATTATCGTATACTTCATGTCTTAATTCTTCTAATTCGTTTAGTTGACTTAATCGTAGACGTCCGACTTCATGTAAATCAAGATTACATGTATTCAAAGCCCAAAATGCTTTGTGTTCAATTTCTACTGGAAGATGACATGTTTTTCCATAAACAAGTCTAAAAGGTGTAGTTCCAATTGGAGTTTTGTAGGCTGTTCTAAAAGCCCAGAGTGCATCCTCCAATTTAATGGACCATTCCTTCAGATTTGATCCTACGATTTTCTCTAGAATACGTTTTAAAGCTCGGTTGGTATTTTCAACTTGTCCACTTGTTTGTGGATGATATGCGGTGGAGATTTTATGAGTTACTCCATATCTTTTAAGAACTTTCTCAAGTTGATTATTACAAAAATGAGTACCCCGATCACTTATTAAAGCTTTCGGTGTTCCAAACCTTGAAAAAAGACGTTTTAAAAAGTTGACTACAACTCGTGCATCGTTAGTTGGGAGAGCTTGTGCTTCCGCCCATTTAGATACATAATCAATGGCTACGAGTATATATAGATTATTATGAGATTTTGGAAATGGACCCATAAAGTCAATACCCTAAATGTCAAATACTTCACATACTTGGATGACATTTTGTGGCATTTCATCACGTTGACTTATTTTTCCGGCCCTTTGACAAGCATCACAGGATTTGCAAAGAAGGTGTGCGTCTTTGTAAATTGTAGGCCAATAGAATCCAGCATCATAAACTTTTCTTGCTGTTAGTTGAGGCCCATAATGCCCTCCTGTTGGTCCTGTGTGACAATGGTTTAATATTTTACTAGCTTCATCTCTAAATACACATCGGCGTATTATTCCATCGGGACAACTTTTAAACAGATGTGGATCTTCCCAAAAATAGTGTTTTATATCACTGAAGAATTTCTTTCGTCTTTGGTACGATAATCCTTTTTCAAGGAATCCACAAACTAAGTAGTTTGCATAGTCTGCAAACCATGGAATTTCTTTATAATCTATCTTCAATAAATATTCATCAGGAAAGTTGTCTTGTATGGCCGATTCATTTAGAACTTCTAATTCAGGATTTTCAAGACTAGAAAGATGATCAGCGGCGAGATTTTCTCCTCCTCTTTTATCTCGGATTTCAATATCAAACTCTTGTAAGAGTAAGATCCAACGGATTAATCTTGGTTTAGCATCTTGTTTTGAAAATAGGTATCTAAGAGCAGAATGGTCGGTATAGACCACCGTTTTTGCTAGAACGAGATATGATCGAAATTTGTCAAAAGCAAAGATAATAGCAAGGAGTTCTTTTTCAGTAGTTGTATAGTTCGTTTGTGCTCCTTGTAACATCTTACTAGCATAATATATAGGTTGAAATCGTTTTTCAATCCTTTGTCCTAAAACGGCTCTCATTGCAAAATCACTTGCATCGCACATTAGTTCAAATGGTAAATTCCAATTTGGTGTTATCATGATCGGCGCATTAGTTAGTTTCTCTTTAAGAATATTAAAAGATTTGATACACTCATCTGAAAAGATGAATGGAGCATCCTTTTCTAGGAGTTTATTCATAGGAGTGGCAATTTTAGAAAAATCTTTTATGAAACGTCGGTAAAAACCGGCATGCCCTAGAAAACTCCTAACTCCTCTAACATTGGTGGGATGTGGAAGTTTAGCAATTACATATACTTTAGCTCTATCCACTTCAATTCCTTCTTTTGAAATTTTATGACCAAGAACGATGCCTTCTTTAACCATAAAATGGCATTTCTCCCAATTAAGAACTAGATTTGATTGTTCGCATCTAATAAGCATTCGTTCAAGATTAGCTAGACATGATTCAAATGTATCACCGAAGACTGAAAAGTCATCCATGAAAACTTCCATGCATTCTTCTATCATGTCATGAAAAATCGCCATCATACACCTTTGAAAGGTTGCAGGGGCGTTACAAAGTCCAAATGGCATGCGTTTGTAAGCAAAAGTACCATAAGGGCACGTGAATGTGGTTTTCTCTTGATCTTCGGGTGCTATTGGAATTTGAAAATATCCGGAAAATCCATCTAGAAAACAATAGTAACTATTTCCGGCTAATCTTTCCAACATTTGATCAATGAAAGGTAAGGAAAAGTGATCTTTTCTGGTGGCATCATTTAATTTTCTATAATCAATACATACACGCCATCCTGTTACAGTCCTAGTAGGAATAAGCTCATTTTTCTCATTTGTAATGACAGTCATGCCACCCTTCTTAGGTACGCATTGAACTGGGCTTACCCATGGACTATCAGAAATTGGATAAATTAAACCTGCATCAGTTTAAAAATCTCTTTCTTAACTACATCTTGCATATTAGGATTTAGTCTTCGTTGGCGTTGCACATACGTTTTATGACCTTCTTCCATAAGGATTTTATGTGTGCAATACGAAGGACTTATTCCTTTAATATCATGAATCTTCCATGCAATGGCTGGTTTATGGGCTTTCAACACAGAAATGAGTTGTGATTTCTCATTTTCATTAAGAGAAGACGATATTATTACAGGTAATTCAGATTCACCATGTAAATAAGCGTATTCCAAATGGTTTGGAAGTGGCTTTAACTCTAATTTCGGAGGTTCTTCTATCGATGATTTGTATCGATATCTGTCTTCTTCTTTTAGCATTTGAATTTCTTCTGTTGTTGGTTCATATCCATTAGCTATAAGTGTAGCTAACATTTCAACTTCATCAATTGGTTCATTACCTTCTCCTAAAGAACATTCTCCTGTTCCTTGTTATTCTGGAAATTCTTCTAACAATTCTGCATGTGCATCTATAGTTTGAATATAATAACATGTATCATCTGCAGATTGTGGTTGTTGCATTGCTCTATCAACTGAAAAGGTAACACTCTCATCCTCTATACTTAGGGTCAATTTCTTACCGAACACGTCTATCATTGCTGTAGCCGTGTTTAAGAATGGTCTTCCTAATATGAGAGGAACTTGAGAATCTTCTTCCATGTCCAGAACAACAAAATCTACTGGAAATACTATAGTACCAACTTTAACTAGCATGTTCTCCATTATCCCTCTAGGATATTTTATTGATCTATCGGCTAGTTGTATGCTTATTCTGGTTGGTTTCAATTCTCCAAGGTCTAGTTTAGCGTATAGTGAATACGGCATTAGATTTATACTAGCACCTAAGTCTGCCAATGCTTCTATTGAACTAAGACTACCCAGAAAACATGGAATTGTGAAACTTCCTGGATCAGATAATTTTTCTGGTATCTTATTCAACAGCACTGCTGAACAATTAGCATTCATGGTAACAGCCGAGAGTTCTTCCATTTTCTTTCTATTTGAGATTAGATCTTTCAAGAATTTAGCATATCTAGACATTCCTGAAATCACATCAATGAAAGGAAGATTTACATTTATCTATTTAAACATATCCAAGAATTTAGATTGCTCGGCTTCAAGTTTCTCTTTCGTCATTTTACTCGGGTAAGGAAGTGGTGGTTGGTATGGTTTAACATAAGGTTTAGCCTTAACTGTGTTATCTTCATTAACCTTCTCAACTACCGGTTCTTTTTCCTTATCTTGATCAGGTTGTGGTTCTTGTGGAGTAGGAATAGCTTCATCAGAAGTTACAGGTATTTCAGGTGGTTTAAGCGTTGTACCACTTCTTGTGGTAATGGCTTTAGCTGTTTCATTCTGGGGGTTAGCATTTGTATCACTAGGTAGACTTCCCGGTTTTCTTTCACCTATTAACCTTGCTAGGTTACTTACTTCATGTTCCAGATTTTGAATAGAAGCTTGTTGATTTCTAAATGCTTGAGCATTTTGTTCATTAGTTTGTTTCTGAGATGTGAAAAACTGTGTTTGAGTTTCAACTAGCTTCGTCATCATATCTTCTAAATTCGGCTTTTTATCATCGGTTTGTTGTGGTGTTTTGTTTTGAAAATTAGGTCTTTGCTGATTGTAAGTATTATTGGATACTTGTTGATTGTTAGGACCTTGTTGGTTGTTGTATGGAATATTTCTGTTATAATTCTGGTTTTGATTGTAAATCGGTCTTGGCGGTTGATAATTATTCTGATAATTATTTCCAGGCCTTTGGTTTATGTATGAAATATTCTTTCTTTGTTCCATTGTTAATTCAATACTGAGACAATCTTTTGTCAAATGTGGTCCTCCACACTGCTCACAACTAATTCGTATTGAGTGAATATCTTTAGTCATCTTTTCCATTCGTCTCTCGACATCATCTATCTTTGCGGAAATGGAATCTAAGTCATGGCTAGAATCGGCTCTAGCTGCTTTAGATGATCTAACGATATCTTTTTCTTGGTGCCACTCATGTGAGTGGGAAGCAGTGTTATCAATAATTTTGTAAGCATCAGTTTCGGTTTTCTTCATAATAGAACCACCAACTGCTATATCTATGTCTTTCCTTGTAGTGATGTCGCATCCTTGGTAGAATATTTGTACTATTTGACAGGTGTCTAAACCATGTTGCGGACATCCTCTCAACAACTTTCCAAATCTTGTCCACTCCTCATATAGAGTTTCATTTGGTTTCTGTGTGAACGTAACAATTTCTCCTTGAAGTCTTACGGCTTTAGATGCAGGAAAGAATTGTTTAAGAAATTTTTCAACTAAAACATCCCATGTATCAATCGCCCCTTCAGGTAACGATTCCAACCAATCTTTGGCTTCTCCCTTTAAAGTCCAGGGAAATAACATGAGATATATCTGTTCATCCTCCACTTCTCGAATTTTAAATAGTGTGCAGATCCTATTAAAGGTACGTAAATGTTCATTTGGATCTTCCTTCGGCGCACCACTAAATTGGCATTGATTAGTCACCATGTGTAGAATTTGTCCTTTGATTTCATAATCTGGCGCATTAATGTCTGGATGAGTAATTGCGTGACCTTGGCCAGTGCGTTTAGCTCTCATTCGGTCTTCCATACTTAATGGTTCCAGATTCTCCATAATTGAATTTGTTGAATCGGAATCACTAGAGGATTCTGATTTAATGGTTCGTTCCTCAACAATCTCTGTTTGAATGATTGGTGGTTCCGGAGGAAAGTTTAGTGGTTCAGGATCTATGAATCGTCCCTGAATATTCTCCGGATTCTCAATTGTGAGGTCGGGTTCAAAAAATGGATTATCGGAAATTTGAACTGGAGTACTTGGTCGACTGGATGACGATTCTAAAGAAAAATCAACGGGGGTAATATTTACTAAATGTCTTGATCTAGTTACAGGTGGTGAACGTACAAAAGGTGGTGAACGTCTTGCTCGGTGCATTCACTGAATATCCTATTAGTTTTTAAAAGGAAAGAAAAATTATAATAAGTTATCCAATCAATAGACTTTTCTGATTTTGCCCACGTTTCGAATAGCCAAAAGATGCAGCAGAGGGGCAGGATTCGTTTGGTCTCAATATAATTGAGGACTGTTTGGCTCCAATAACCCGGTCCACGTACAAATCCAACTATTACTACGAACCAGAAAATTTTGATGTCTATCAATTTAACCACTTAAAATAAATTTTCGTAATTTTAAGAAAATTAGATAAGAAGTAGAATAAAAATCTATGTCCTAAAACTAGAATAGCGAGAAATAAGAAAGAAAAAGAGCGCGTCGGAAAAAGGTCGAAAAAGAAAAATGGTTGAAAAATAAAAGGTGACGGAAAAATAAAAGAAACTTATAACACTTAAAAACACTTGACTAACCTAACCTTATTACTACAACTAACTTAAAATTATAATCGCAAATTGAGATTACTAATTGGAATGATAATTGATACATAGGTAAAAGTCGTCTAAAAATATTAAAGCTTACAGGAAAAACTAAATTCCAAATGGAAATAACTTAAAAAGAAACTAAAACTTAAAAAGGCGTCGCAAAATTCTAAAGCACCTAAATCTTAGTATAAAGAAAAAAGCACTTAAGGAATTCTACGGCAGAGCCTAAAAATCTAGAAGTAAAAATAACTATGGCAAAAACTAAGTTTAAAACTAAATATGAGCTAAAAATACAAATATTACGCTAAAACGATTAAAAAGGAACAAAATATAAAAATATACAAAAAGTTGTAAAAAGTTACAAATTTTTATAAAAATATTATTTTTATATTATTTTATAAAAGCATTAATTTTTATATATTAAAACTAATTATAATTAATTTTAATTATACTAATTAAATTAAAACTTAAACTAAATTATTATAATAATTAAACTAATTAGGGTTAAAATAATAATAATAATAATTAATTACTCCTAATTAAATGCAGATTAGGGTTTCTGTCGGTGTCAGAGTGGCTTCGCGAGTTGCGGTAGTCGAGGCAGCAAACTCCGCGAGTCGCGGGGTTCCAGAATTCAACTCAGGTACAGTTTTTAATTCGACGTGTTTTTTTATTTATTTTTTATGTTTTATGTTTTAAATAAAAACAAAATACTTAAATAAAACTTATATAAAAATAAAGAAACTTTATAAAACTTAAATATTTAACAAAATCTTAAAAATACTTATATTTTTGTTTTCTTTTTATATTTTTGAATATTTAAAACGTATTTTTATAAAAACGAATTTTAATAAAAGTAAACTAAAAATCTTTTTTTTTATATTAGCGTTGCGCTTCAGGCTTTTAAGCGATTCCCCGGCAGCGGCGCCAAAAATACTTGATAGTTATGTGAGGTGTATATAAAATAGCTATTATACTTTAGCAGAAAATACTATTAAATACGATACAATTTTACACAAGATATTTATTTATTTATAGAATGGATATACTTAAACCTTGCTACAACACTTATAGGTAGTGTACCTAATCGTACAGTAGTGTAGTTTTTAGTAAGTCCGGTTCGTTCCACAGGGAAAATCTTTAAACAAAGCTTAACGCTATATTAGTTTACTTTTATAAAAATACAAATATATATATAAGTAATATTATTATTATAAAGGGGGTTTTTATCGTTTAATGACCGGTTTGTCGATTTTAAAACTTTAGTCGCAGTTAAAACCAAATGTAAAATAATAAATACAAGACTTAATTTAAAGCGTAAAGTAAATAACGATAATGAAATTGCGATTAATAAAAATGCGATAAAATAAACTTGCGATAATTAAAAAGTACGATAATTAAAAGTGCAATTAAATACAATAACAATAAAAATGCGATAATTAGAAGTGCAATTAAATATAAAATAAAGGAAATTAAATATGAAATAAAAGAATTATACTTATTTAAACTTCCGTAATTATGATGTTTGACGTGTTGATTTTAGTTTTATGCCCATGGGTTAATTGTCCTTTGTCCTGAATTATTTAATATGTCCGTCTGGTTTTTGTCCATAATAGTCCATCAGTCATAAATATAAAGTGCGAGTGTCCTCGTCAAATTATCCTTATACTCGAAGTTAAATATTCCAACTAATTGGGGACTTAAACTGTAACAAGATTTTAATACTTTGTTTAATAATTACACCAGGATGTCGACTGAGTGTAACCCAAGGTTTTAATATTTTGTTATCAATTATACCAAGTGTCCTTGTACATAATTTCACCCCTGTTTTAATTATTCTAGTGGCTATTAATCCATTCCCGTGTCCGGTTAAATGAACGATTATTCATACATATAAATACCCCGCCCATCGTATTCGATCGAGTGTATATGGTAATTTATAGGGACGCCCAATTGTAAATCTTTATATTAACATTAACAAACTATCATTTAGTTAAACAAATATAAAGCCCATTAATAGCCCATAGTCTAATTTCCACAAGTGTCGTTCTTTTGTCCATACCCCAATTATGGTACAAAGCCCAATTACCCAATTTTAGTAATTAGCCCAACATCATGATTACTTCGGATTAAATAAGCATAATAATAACTTAGCTACGAGACATTAAATTAAAAAGGTTGAACATAACTTACAATGATTAAAAATAGCGTAGCGTTACACAGACAGAATTTCGACTTACACCCTTACAATATTCGCTAACATACCCTTATTATTAGGATTAAAATTAAAATTAAAATTAAAATTAAAATATAAATATAAATATTTACGTATAGATATAGAGAGGATGGATATATATGTTGGTTTTTGCGATCAGAATTCGTTTGCTTTTATAGGGAGTTTCAGAATTTGGGGCTCCGCGACTCGCGGCATTTTTTGCCTTCAAACTCCGCGAGTCGCGGAGTTTGAAATTCCAGCTCACTCCAAATTGGATCTTAGTCTGCCGACGGTTTTAAATATTAATATAATATATATATAATTTTAAAGAATTATTTATATATTATATTATATTCATGTGCATAGTTGACTTGTAATTTTTAATCCGTTGCGTCGAGCGTTGAGAGTTGACTCTGGTCCCGGTTCCGGATTTTCGAACGTCCTTGCGTACAATTTTATATTTTGTACTTTGCGTTTTGAATCTTGTACTCTTGTAATTTCGAGACGTTTCTTATCAATAATTGGAACCTCTTTGATTGTATTTTGTACTTTTGAGCTTTTTGGTCGTTTGCGTCTTCAATTCGTCGAATCTGTCTTTTGTCTTCACCTTTTATTATTTAAACGAATATCACTTTTAAATAGAACAATTGCAACTAAAAGCTTGTCTTTCTTGAGGAATAATGCTATGAAATATATGTTCGTTTTTAGCATTATCAACAGCTCACTCCATTTTGGCTCTTTGTTTACCGACGGTTTATTATATAAATATAATATATATATAATTTATATAATTAATTATATATTATATTATATTTATATACATAGTTAACTTGTAATTTTTAGTCCGTTGCGTCGAGCGTTGAGAGTTGACTCTGGTCCCTGTTCCGGATTTTCGAACGTCCTTGCGTACAATTTAATATCTTGTACTTTGCGTTTTGAATCTTGTACTCTTGTAATTTCGAGACGTTTCTTATCAATAATTGGAACCTCTTTGATTGTATTTTGTACTTATGAGCTTTTTGGTCGTTTGCGTCTTCAATTCGCCGAATCTGTCTTTTGTCTTCACCTTTTATTATTTAAACGAATATCACTTTTAAATAGAACAATTGCAACTAAAAGCTTGTCTTTCTTGGGGAATAATGCTATGAAATATATGTTCGTTTTTAGCATTATCAACACACTAATGCAGACCTGGTTCTCTAAGACCTCTACTCTGATACCAACTGTAGCGACCCTTCCTAATCTATCCGAACGAATTCCGTATCGAATCTAAACGATTCACAATAGTTGATTTTATCACGAGGTACTTGACCTCTATAAGATACATTTTACAAACATTGCATTCGTTTTTGAAAAGACAATATTTCATTACATCGAAAGTTGACGGCATGCATACCATTTCATAATATATCTAACTATAATTGACTTAATATTAATCTTGATGAACTCAATGACTCGAATGCAACGTCTTTTGAAATATGTCATGAATGACTCCAAGTAATATCCCTAAAATGAGCAAATGCACAGTGGAAGATTTCTTTCATACCTGAGAATAAACATGCTTTAAAGTGTCAACCAAAAGGTTGGTGAGTTCATTAGTTTAACATAAATAATCATTATCATCATTTTAATAGACCACAAGATTTCCATATTCAGTTCTCATAAATATACGTCCCGTGCATAGAGACAAAATATCATTCATTTGGATTGAACACCTGGTAATCGACATTCACAATATGCATATAAGAATATCCTCATCATTCCGGGATCCTCCTTCGGACATGATATAAATTTCGAAGTACTAAAGCATCCGGTACTTTGGATGGGGCTTGTTGGGCCCGATAGATCTATCTTTAGGATTCGCGTCAATTAGGGTGTCTGTTCCCTAATTCTTAGATTACCAGACTAAAAAGGGTGATATTCGATTCGATCATTCAACCATACAATGTAGTTTCGATTACTTGTGTCTATTTCGTAAAACAGATATAAAAGTTGCGCATGTATTCTCAGCCCAAAAATATAAAGGGTAAAAAGGCAAATGAAACTCACTATACTGTATTTTGTTAATTATTCATGATAATTACTTTTGTTAATATCTTACAACGTGCTATTAAGTGTTTAATCACTTAACTTGATCCCCGAATGCTTTTATGACCGTTAGTGTCACTTGACATTTAGAACGAGCTATGTACTTTGTGATGACCCATCCTAATCCTCCTGGACGAAGTCTTCAACATTTGATTCCATTGCGAGGTACTGACTTTAATATGCCATGAATGACTCCATGTAATATGAGCAAATGCACAGCGGAAGATTTCTTTCATACCTGAGAATAAACATGCTTAAAAGTGTCAACCAAAAGGTTGGTGAGTTCATAGGTTTATTATACAATCATTTCAATATATTAATAGACCACAAGATTTCCGTTTATAAATATTTGTACACTCACAAGTGTATAAAAGTATTCTATAAGCTGTTGAGCGCTTCAGTAACCATACTTAACAATTAATGTGGCATATTCCCTTTATTATGAAATCTACCTACACTGTACCAAGTGTAGTAAAAACGAAGTACTATGCAACCGTTTACGATACTAGAGCGACTAGCCCGGTTGGGGTGGTCAAACCCGATAGATCTATCAATAGGATTCGCGCTTACATGTTCTTCCAACATGTAAATATTAGTTACCAAGCTATTAGGGAAGGTATGCAAAGTGGTACAACTCAACGTAGAATATATTTTAAGTACTTGTGTCTATTTCGTCAAACATAAAAGTAGCGCATGTATTCTCAGTTCAAAAATATATATTGCAAAAGCAATTAAAGAGGGAGCAAATGAAACTCACAATCCTGTATTTCGTAGTAAAAATACACTGACGTCATTGAACAAATGTAGGGTTGGCCTTGGATTCACGAACCTATAACATTTATATATATATATATATATATATATATATATATATATATATATATATATATATATATATATATATATATATATATATATATATATATATATTAACACACATAATGGTAATCGAACAAATTTCCATATTATTATTGATATAGTTGTTATTTTAATAAAATATATGATTCATTAATACTTAATTAGATATATTTATTTTTATATACATTAAATAGATAACTCGTATTTATTACAAAATCTTAATATTGTTATGTTTTATGTTAATACTATATTTTATATAGAAAAATCTTTATTTGATATATTAGTAATACTAGTAGTAATAATGATAAAAATAATGATAGTTATAATTTCAATTAAAATATTAATTTTAATGTTAATGATAATAATAATGATAATAATAATAATAACAACAACAACAACAACAACAACAATAATAATAATAATAATAATAATAATAATAATAATAATAATAATAATAATAAAAATAATAAATATAATACTACCTTAAAGGTTTCAAAAGGCCTTCCAAAAAGAAATTCCATAGACATGATTCGAACTCGCGACCTCTCGTTTAAGCACAAACACGCCTAACCATTGAACTGCTCAACACCTTCTATTCTAATTTACACATTTAATTCTCTTATCTATAAATTCGGCCCAGATGTATTTCGGCCCAACAGAGAAAATAAATCTCGGCCCAACAAGCAATTTATGGCCCAATCGTTATTTAACAATCTAAAAGGGTTTAAGTGGCCCAAGTGATAAACCCATTAAGCCTGTATTTTACTCAACCGTCGACCTATAACTATTCAATAGGTTTAGGGGACATACAGCAACCGTATAGCAGCGAACAACAATTTAGTTCAACAACAACATCATTCATTATCCCTTAATTCACTATCCATCTTTAATATTGTCTTCTGTTTCTTCCTTGCCACCATCATCGTTTGCATAACTTCATAGTATCATCACCACGTCATCATGTATCCACTGTTCATCATCATCATCATCATATTCGTTTTTATCTTCATCATCATGTCCCGGAAAAGAAACAGAAAACTTACGTAGCAGCAGGTAGCTATAGACGTTAATGGTGGGTTGTGGTGGGTTTCAGTGATGTTCGAAGGTATGTGGGTCTTGTTCAAATGGCTGAAATAGAAAAAGAAATATATATGCAGCTGCTACAGTGAAATTTGCAGGTTCTCTAAAGTGTTTGAATAGGGTTGTTGTGGTAGTGTCTTCAGCTGCAAAATAGCAGCAGTAACATACAGCATCCTGATTCATCGAAAAATAGAATTATATGGTGAATTCAAATCAGAAAAAGTCAAGCAAGATGGTGATTTGATTGTGGGTTTTGTAAGGATGATAAGGGTGGCGATTGCGGAGTGTGGTGGTTCAAGAGTGGTGGTGAAAGGTGGTGGTTTACGGTTGAAGTGGGTGGATGGCGAGTAGACAAGGTTGTCTATGGTTGAAGTGGGTTTCGACATCCAAACCGAAAGGGTTTAGTTTGGGTATTGTAATCGTAACAGTCAAGAAACAGAAATAGAAGATCATAGTAGCAGCGTACAGTAACATATAGGTGGTTGTTGGTTGAGTGAAACATAGAGATCAAATGAGAAACGGTTTAAAGAAATGGAGAAAGTGATAGAGAGAGATATAGTGAGAGAGAGAGAGAGAGAGATGGTTATAGTAGTCAAAGGTGTCGGAGGATGGTGGTTGCAATGGTGGCCGATGGGTGGTGACGGTGAGATGGCAATGGTGTTTATTCTCCATCTTCCTCTTGATATACTTATATAGAGATATATGATATGTACCATAATATTAATAATAATAATATAATATTAATTAAAATATAATAAAAATTCTTAAAAAAACATGTGAATTGAATCACAAACAGGAAAAGCCATCGATGTATTTGTCCCTTCTACCGACAGTTTCTCCCGGATGGCTATATCGTGTTCATTGCTAAACAGTTAAGGTATAAAAGTGTCCCTAAAAATCCCAATTTTTTTAGATTAAATATATTTAATTATTTCACTCATTAACTATTTGAAACCTGATCAAAAAGGTTCGATAATTATTTATTTTCTGTTCCAATTTATATGTACGGAGTACTAATATTTAAACTTAAAATGGTAAAAATATTTTTAACAAATCTAACATCTTCGTAATCGATTTATAGTTCAACTTTTATTTTAGTCCTTCATGAACATGTAATATATCTATATTAAAACTAACGAAACGTCAACCGAGTGTTACTGACGTTTACTAATTAGGCTCGAAATCATTCATTTTCAATATACACATTCTATATATATATATATATATATATATATATATATATATATATATATATATATATATATATATATCAAATCTTAATTAACAAGTTTAAGTAAATAAATATATTAATTATATTCTTTTAAACAACTAAATATAATATTATATATTTACAAGTAATATTTATATATATATTTTTATAAATATTATTATGTATATATAATATATATATATATATATATATATATATATATATATATTTAAATATATATGTAACTATTTACAAATAGTTGTTCGTGAATCGTCGGGAATGGTCGAAGGTCAATTGAATATATGAAACAGTTCAAAATTTTTGAGATCCAACCTAACAGACTTTGCTTATCGTGTTGAAAATATAATATCGTATCGAGAGTTTGATTTAAAATTAGTCGAAATTTTCCGGGTCACTACAGTACCTACCCGTTAAAGAAATTTCGTCCCGAAATTTGAGTGAGGTCGTCATGGCTAACAATAAAAATGTTTTCATGACGAATATGAGTTAGCGTTTTATCATTATTTATTAATATAGATAAAACGATTCGATCATGTGAAGCGTACGAGTAAAGCTATCACAAAAGAGTGAAAAGTTTCGTCTGAACTTTTGACGTAGTCATGGCGGATTTTTGGAATTCAAGGAATTTAAGAAAATCTTCTAATCTGAAAGAAAATGTAATATCATGATTAATTAGCAAACTGCTGGAATCGCGGTAAGGATAGAACTATCAAGAAAATAATCTATTGATATGTTTAGAGGTTAAGTAGAATGAAAGAGTTATGTATCATGGCACATGATGAGGGTAAGATCTGTGAACCATCATCACGTTCCATTAGAAATTCAACATGACTTACTGTAATATAACCACGTTGGCCTGACGTCATTATATTATACTAACTCATGCTTCAATTCCCAACACTTCTCCAGAAACCATTCATAATTCAAACTCGAATTTTAAAGAAATTTAGAAACTAAGATAGTTTCCTTTATGATGTAACACGGATAGCACGAAGAGATAGATAATTTCGAATGAAGATATTTATGAAGGTATCTTCAGAAATATCTAAGATATTTATAACAAAAGATACGATGATATCTTTAGAATTTAAAATATTTAAGATCAGAAGATGATGAAGAAATTCGTCCGCAAGGATTTAGATTAAGGAGCAAGGTATTCGCTAAAGATTTCATCAGCTTTTTCAAAACTCAGAAAACTGATTCATAAACTAAAACGCTTTTCAGAAATTCAGAATTGAAGTTTTATAAATCCAGGAGATAGAATATATATATATATATATATATATATATATATATATATATATATATATATATATATATATATATATATATATATATATATATAATTGTTGTCGTAGAATCGTCGAGGAATTCGAGATTATCGATTGATGCCTCCCGGTATTTGGTATGGTAATTTTCGTTACAAGATGCCGATGAGTTCATGATAAGACTTCAATAGATAAATATAGTGATTTGTCGGAGAGATTTAAGCCAAGGAGCAACGAGGTTGCTGGTACGTCTGCTGTTAATATGATGGAATATAAAAGGTTCCCCGGTAATAATAAAAGAGCATGCATATAAATCAAGGTTATAATAAGGTTGTTTCCGACGAAAAGTCAAAGTTGACTTGTTGGAGCTGTGACAAAATTTGCTACTTTGAAAGAGATTACCAAATTATTTTGGGTAATAATAACACTAAAGGAATTAGCAAAGCTACGTGTTAAAAGTTTACTCAGTTTCCGAGTGTTTTCAGGTGCATAACTATATGCATCAATCTTTTCTTCCGTAGGTAAAGTGCGATTGGTTCATCCTTTCGTTTGAGGTGTTTTCAAGAATCATGAAAGGTTTGAACACAGATTGTAATTGTCAAGATACAAATGAGGTTTAAGATGAAATCAAGTGGCAAACTTGAAGAAATGTTTAGTTTCATATGTTATAATCAATATTTTAATTCATTTTAATTGTCCAATGTTATTAGTCCACAGTCGATGGTCCACAGTTAACAGTCCAATAATTCATATATAGTTTAATATATAATATTCGAATTATTTAATACGTATCGTGACCCGTGTACATGTCTCAGACTCGATCACAACTCAAAGTATATATATATTATTGTAGAATTAACCTCAACCCTATATAGAGAACTCGATCATTACTGCATATAGAGTGTCTATGGTTATTCCAAATAATATATATATATATATATATATATATATATATATATATATATATATATATATATATATATATATATATATATATATATATATATATATATATATATATATATATATATATATATATATATATATGCGTCGATATGATATGTCAAATATATATATATATATATATATATATATATATATATATATATATATATATATATATATATATATATATATATATATATATATATATGCGTCGATATGATATGTCAAAACCTTGTATACGTGTCCCGATATTTAAAGTGCGTAAAATAAATACAGAAATTAAATGACGATAAATAAAATGCGTAAAGTAAGTAACAGAAATTGAATGACGATAAATAAAATTGCGAGAATATAAATTACGATAAATAAACTGCGATAAATAAATTGCGATAATTAAATTGCGATAAATAAATTGCGATAAAATAAAATGTGATACAGAATTAACAGTTAGCTAGGAACAGTTAGCTAGGATCTTGTTAGCGTGGTTTCTTAACAAAATTTCATATTGTTAATTAGTCTGTTTCTAATCAATTTTTATTGTGTCCATTATTTCTTCATTATGCCACTTGTTGGATTCTGATATGTCAAAATCCAAATATGAAATTGAATTTGAATGAAAATAGTTATTCTTTGGTGAACGGATACGTATATCGGTGGTTGTAAATAGGATAGTAAATGATCGTTGAATCAAATTCGGAGAATGTACAGTGTAACTTATTAATGTGAAATCTAATATTCCTCAGGTATCACCTACCCGTTAAAATATTTTCACCATTAACAGTTTGTACAAAAGAATTTTTAATTACAATCTTTATGAAAACATATATACATATATATTTTCTTTAGATGTAATCATGGATTTAATGAGTCAATATGATATTAAACTCATTTGATTTACCGTTAGAACAAGAATATATAATCTCTAAATCATTAGAGATTACATAATCGCTATGTCGAATGAAGATAAATGATGTAGAACGTCATGTAGAACGATGATTATACTCGAGGTACAGAATGAGATGTCGAAGCTGGTGACGCGGATGTTGTTGTTGGTGGTACAAATGCTGTTGGTGCTGAGGCTGGTGATGACGTTGGTGTAATAAGTATAGCTTGTAAATCACGCACCATTCTTGTCAGGGTTTCTATCCTACCCTCTATCATTTCTATCCACCCACTCATCTGATTCGATAGATCTTGATTATCAATTCGAAGTTCTCTAACTTCTTCTAATATTCCCCTTCGATTGGTATTCAGAAGTAGGGGTTGAATATTTTCTGATATTGCAGTAATGCGACCTTCGAGGCGGAATATTTTGGCAAGAAGGGTGAAAACAGTGTTGCGCATAGGTTCACCGGTGAGTACATCGTTTTCTCCGATGTTAGGAGGTAAGTTTGGTTCACGGTAAGGTTCGCCTTCTTCATTTCTCCATCGGGTGAGTAAGTCTCGGACCCACCCCCATCTCCTCCAGAAAGAAAAATAGCTAAATGGTTGAGGCACTTCAGGTTTATTGACTTCAGAGTCTATTTCAATATACATCTTGAAATCGCTCCCGGAACTAATGGAATCCAAACTAGGTGTAGGATCCATCTTTTACGATTAGTTAGAGGATTTTGATATGAAATGATTTTCGGATATCAGATGTTATTCTAATTATATAGAATACCAATATATAGTACAGAAGATTCCGTAGATTACGGAGGGAATTAAGGAGACATGTCAGACAAGGTTTAATGTGATGGGATATGAATTTGACTGTACACCATCTATGCAATAATTGCAAAAAGACGTGTCGAGACTGAAAATGATAGGTAGATATTTTTCGACAAAGAATGGTAAGCAAAATTCTTGACATGCAGACCAAGTTCAAGTCCAGAGTTATTGATGTATCCTAACAACTACCAGGTCGAAGTCCAGACTCATTAATGCATCCTAACAACTACCAGTTAGACACACTAATGCAAGACCTGGTTCGCTAAGACCACCGCTCTGATACCACCTGTGATGACCCGTCCTAATCCTCCTGGACGAAGTCTTCAACATTTGGTTCCATTGCGAGGTTCTGACTTAAATATGCTATGAATGACTCCATGTAATATGAGCAAATGCATAGCGGAAGAATTCTTTTATACCTGAGAATAAACATGCTTAAAAGTGTCAACCGAAAAGTTGGTGAGTTCATAGGTTTATTATAACAATCATTTCAATATATTAATAGACCACAAGATTTCCGTTTATAAATATTTGTACACTTGCAAGTGTATAAAAGTATTCTATAAGATGTTGAGCACTTCGGTAACCATACTTAACAATTAATATGGCATATTCCCTTTATTATGAAATCTACCTACACTGTACCAAGTGTAGTAAAAATGAAGTACTATGCAACCGTTTACGATACTAGAGCGACTAGCCCGGTTGGGGTGGTCAAACCCGATAGATCTATCAATAGGATTCGCGCTTACATGTTCTTCCAACATGTAAATATTAGTTACCAAGCTATTAGGGAAGATATGCAAAGTGGTACAACTCAACGTAGAATATATTTCAAGTACTTGTGTCTATTTCGTCAAACATAAAAGCAGCGCATGTATTCTCAGTCCAAAAATATATATTGCAAAAGCAATTAAAAAGGGAACAAATGAAACTCACAATCCCGTATTTCGTAGTAAAAATACATATGACGTCATTGAACAAATGTAGGGTTGGCCTTGGATTCACGAACCTATAACATTTATATATATATATATATATATATATATATATATATATATATATATATATATATATATATATATATATATATATATATATATATATATATATATATATATATGTATATATATATATATATTAACACACATAATGGTAATCGAACAAATTTCCATATTATTATTGATATAGTTGTTATATTAATAAATTATATGATTCATTAATACTTAATTAGATATATTTATTTTTATATACATTAAATAGATAACTCGTATTTATTACAAAATCTTAATATTGTTATGTTTTATGTTAATACTATATTTTATATAGAAAAATCTTTATTTGATATATTAGTAATACTAGTAGTAATAATGATAAAAATAATGATAGTTATAATTTCAATTAAAATATTAATTTTAATGTTAATGATAATAATAAATATAATAATAATAATAATAATAATAACAACAACAACAATAATAATAATAATAATAATAATAATAATAATAATAATAATAATAATAATAATAATAATAATAATAATAATAATAATAATCATAATAATAATAATAATAAATATAATACTACCTTAAAGGTTTCAAAAGGCCTTCCAAAAAGAAATTCCATAGATAGGATTCGAACTCGCGACCTCTCGCTTAAGCACAAACACGCCTAACCATTGAACTGCTTAACACCTTCTATTCTAATTTACACATTTAATTCTCTTATCTATAAATTCGGCCCAGATGTATTTCGACCCAACAGAGAAAATAAATCTCGGCCCAACAAGCAATTTATGGCCCAATCGTTATTTAACAATCTAAAAGGATTTAAGTGGCCCAAGTGATAAACCCATTAAGCTTGTATTTTACTCAACCGTCGACCTGTAACCTATTCGATAGGTTTAGGGGACATACAACAACCGTATAGCAGCGAACAATAATTTAGTTCAACAACAACATCATTCATTATCCCTTAATTCACTATCCATCTTTAATCTTGTCTTCTGTTTCTTCCTCGCCACCATCATCATTTGCATAACTTCATAGTATCATCACCACGTCATCACGTATCCACTGTTCATCATCATCATCATATTCATTTTTATCTTCATCATCATGTCACGGAAAAGAAACAGAAAACATACGTAGCAGCAGGTAGCTATAGACGTTAATGGTGGGTTGTGGTGGGTTTCAGTGATGTTCGAAGGTATGTGGGTCTTGTTCAAACGGCTGAAACAGAAAAAGAAATATATATGCAGCTGCTACAGTGAAATTTGCATGTTCTCTAAAGTGTTTGAATAGGGTTGTTGTGGTAGTGTCTTCAGCTACAAAATAGCAGCAGTAACATACAGCAGCCTGTTTCATCGGAAAACAGAATTATATGGTGAATTCAAATCAGAAAAAGTCAAGCAAGATGGTGATTCGATGGTGGGTTTTGTAAGGATGATAAGGGTGGCGATTGTGGAGTGTGGTTGTTCTAGAGTGGTGGTGAAAGGTGGCGGTTTATGGTTGAAGTGGGTGGATGGCGAGTAGACAAGGTTGTCTATGGTTGAAGTGGGTTTCGACATCCAAACCGAAAGGGTTTGGTTTGGGTATTGTAATCATAACAATCAAGAAACAGAAATAGAAGATCATAGTAGCAGCGTACAGTAACATATAGGTGGTTGTTGGTTGAGTGAAACATAGAGATCAAATGAGAAACGGTTTGAAGAAATGGAGAAAGAGATAGAGAGAGATATAGTGAGAGAGAGAGAGAGAGAGAGAGAGATGGTTATAGTAGTCGAAGGTGTCGGAGGATGGTGGTTGCAATGGTGGCCGATGGGTGGTGACGGTGAGATGGCAATGGTGTTTATTCTCCATCTTCCTCTTGATATACTTATATAGAGATATATGATATGTACCATAATATTAATAATAATAATAATATAATATTAATTAAAATATAATAAAAATTCTTAAAAAAACATGTGAATTGAATCACAAACAGGAAAAGCCATGGATGTATTTGTGCCTTCTACCGACAGTTTCTCCCGGATGGCTATATCTTGTTCATTGCTAAACAGTTAAGGTATAAAAGTGTCCCTAAAAATCCCAATTTTTTTAGATTAAATATATTTAATTATTTCACTCATTAACTGTTTGAAACCTGATAAAAAAGGTTCGATAATTATTTATTTTCTGTTCCAATTTATATGTACGGAGTACTAATATTTAAACTTAAAATGGTAAAAATATTTTTAACAAATTTAACATCTTCGTAATCGATTTACAGTTCAACTTTTATTTTAGTCCTTCATGAACATGTAATATATCTATATTAAAACTAACGAAACGTCAACTGAGTGTTACTGACGTTTACTAAATATAATATTATATATTTACAAGTAATATATATATATTAATTATATTCTTTTAATTAACAAGTTTAAGTAAATAAATATATTAATTATATTCTTTTAAACAACTAAATATAATATTATATATTTACAAGTAATATTTATATATATATTTTTATATATATTATTATGTGTGTATATATATATATATATATATATATATATATATATATATATATATATATATATATATATTTAAATATATATGTAACTATTTACAAATAGTTGTTCGTGAATCGTCGGGAATGGTCGAAGGTCAATTGAATATATGAAACAGTTCAAAATTTTTGAGATCCAACCTAACAGACTTTGCTTATCGTGTTGAAAATACAATATCGTATCGAGAGTTTGATTTAAAATTAGTCGAAATTTTCTGGGTCACTACATACTTTGTACACGTTAAACTTTTGTCATAATTGGTATATTATGACTACGTAATACTAATTGTTATTTTCTAATGACAATTACTTGGCTTATTGGTTGCTTAATTACGCTTAGTAATTTACTAATGCACACTAGTTAGTCTTAATGGACATTTTACCTTAATGGACTTAGCCCACCCTACTCTAGCTAATGGACTTTTAAGTTAGACCAATTTTTATGGAATTATGACCCATTAAAATGAAAGACAAAAACCTATTTTGATGAGCAACATACTAGCATTTTTGTTAGCCATTACTACATATGTTGCATGGGATCCCAACAACAAGCACCACCTTTAGACCAATACCATGCAAAAAGCAAAAAGTTGTCCCCCTTGTCTCCCCCCCTTGGCCTACGGTTTTGGAGACCACCACCATCACCATCACACTATAAATACAAGCCTTGATTCTTCCATTTCACACTTGATCTCATTCTCATTTTACACACACTTGCTCTCTAATTTTCTCTCTAGTCTTTCTCACACTAAAATTGTAAGTTCTTGAATTTTATTTCTTCTTTTTTTTCTTCTTTAATTTCGACATCATCATCATCATCATCATCATCATCAAAGGAACAAGCTTTTTAGCTTTTTGATCATGTTATATCTTGTAGATTCAAACTTTGATTTGAATCCTTCAAGAACATGAAAGATTCAAGCTTTCTAGCTTTGGATCTTCATTACTTTGATGGATCTATGCTTTATAGCTTAAGATCACTTTATTTTTGTTAAAAAATCAAAACTTGTGTTTATGATCTTCATGGAACTTGAAGATCTAACCTTTTGCTTTAAAGATCTTCAAGAACATAAAAGATACAAGCTTTCTAGCTTTGGATCTTCATAATCATTTGTTAAAGGATCCAAGCTCTCTAGCTTACGGTTCCATTACTTTGTTGAATCAAATTTATGTGTCTTGCTTGTTTGAATGAATGAAAGTTTGTAGCTTAATTGTAGATAGACCTTGTATTTGTATTAAGACTAAGAACACGATGTAACTTTGGTTCATCATCCTTCTAAAACTCTTAAGTGAGTTGTATTCACTCTTAGTCTTGACATTTGTGTGTTGATGATTGAACCTTGGTTAAAGTGATGCTAAAACATCAAAGAGTTATACACTTGAAGCTTACACGCATCAAGGATGAGAACCGTGATGAGCATCAAGCACCAAGAAACCCACTGGAGCACTTGTTTACTATTTTTCGGGGTCTGATCAGACTCCTGGGCTTCTTGAAAGTTGATTTTCAGATAGTTCGTTTCGAGTAGATGACTTTTCGTTTAAGATTTTCCTAAATCCGATATACGGTTTATGATTTATAGCCTTCCGAAAATCACTACGCCTTTGTAACGACGTGCTGAAAATTCTGACCTCCTCGCGCTTGAACCGTCGCCACGGTCAAACAAAATCGAGTTAGGATCTGAAAATTGGATAGCGGTTAGAGGACTCACATACGGAGCCTTGGCCATTAACCACGCATATTTTTGTTTTGTATAGAGGTCGTGATGTGGTAGCGTGGGGGTACGTGAGAGTACTATATTTTACTACGAAATACGTTACAAATTACACAAGTTTTAATTATTTATTTACAAATGGGATATACCTAAACCTTGCTACAACACTATAGGTAGTGTACCTAATCGTAGAGTAGTATAGTTTTTCATAAGTCCGGTTCGTTCCACAGGGAGCGGGCTTATTACACACTATATTTTTAAACAACTATATTTGTACAAAATATATATAATTATATATAAAAATATATAAAAGGGGGTTTACCGTTTAATGACTGGTTTGTCGATTTATATTTTAAGCGAAGTGTATAGTAAATGACGATATTTAAATAACAATATAAAATAAATAACAATAATTAAAATGACAATAAATAAAAGTACGAGGAAATATGAAATAAAATATATTATGCTAATTTAAACTTCCGTAACCATGATGTTTGACGTGTTGATTTTAGTTTTATGCCCATGGGTTAATTGTCCTTTGTCCTGGATTATTTAATATGTCCGTTTGGTTTTTATCCATAACAGTCCATCGGTCATAAATTTAAAGTGCAAGTGTCCTCGTCAAATTATCCTTATACCCGAAGTCAAATATTTCAACTAATTGGGGACTTAAACTATAACAAGGTCTTAATAATTTGTTTAATAATTACACCAGGATATCAACTGCGTGTAACCCAAGGTTTTAATACTTTGTAATCAATTATGCCAAGTGTCCTTGTACATAATTTCACCCCTGTTTTAATAATTCTAGTGACTATTAATCCATTCCCGTGTCCGGTTAAATGAACGATTATTCGTACATATAAATATCCCGCCCATCGTGTCCGATCGAGTGTATATGGTTATTTATAGGGACGTCCAATTGTAAATCTTTATATTAAAATTAACAAACTATCATTTAGTTAAACAAATATAAAGCCCATTAATAGCCCATAGTCTAATTTCCACAAGTGTCGTTCTTTTGTCTAAACCCCAATTATGGTACAAAGCCCAATTACCAAATTTTAATATTTTTAGCCCAACATCATGATTACTTTGGCTTAAATAAGCATAATAATAACTTAGTTACGAGACATTAATTTAAAAAGGAGAACATAACTTACATTGAGCATTTATCGCGTAGCTTTACAAAGACAGAACTTTGACTTTAAAACCCGTAAAATAACTTTTACATAACCCAAACTAATCTAATATAAAACTAACCTATATATATATATATATATATATATATATATATATATATATATATATATATATATATATATATATATATATATATATATATATATATATATATATATATATATATGTATATGTGTGTTTAAACTCGTCGCCCAAACTTGCAATTTATAGGAATGTGGCCTGACTTTTCGGCTCATGCGATCGCATGAGATTATAACTACCAGGCCATGCGATCGCATGGACACCAGGATCCAGCCAAGTTGCCTTGTTTTCTAGCTTGTCGACGTTTTTATTTAATAATATAATATATAAATAATTTATATAATTATTTAAATATTATATTATATTCTTGTGCATAGTAGACTCATAATTTTTGGTCCGTTGCGTTGGGCGTTGATAGTTGGCTCAGGTCCCGGTTCCGGATTTTCGAACGTCCTTTCGTATAATTTAATATCTTGTACTTTGCGTTTTGTAACTTGTACTCTTGTCATTTTTAGACGTTTCTTATCAATAATTTGAACCACTTGGATTGTATCTTGTACATTTGAGCATTTTGGACGTTTGCATCTTCAAATCTTCGTTTTTGCCTTTTGTCTTCGCACTTATTTAATATAAACGATTACAACATAAAATAAGACAATTACAACTAAATAATTTACATATTGGGAGGATATTGCTACAAAATATATGTTCATTTGGAGCACTATCAAATATCCCCACACTTGAACGTTGCTTGTCCTCAAGCAATACATAACTTGAAATTAAAATCACACTTCACTCGAATCACTTTTTTTATTCACACATTTTATACATCAGTGATTTTGATACAGTGGTATAAACAATGATAGTAACAATGTGGTTTACAGTCCCACATGACTATAAAAATTTAGATCCATTAAGGAAATTGGATCTTTATGAAAACATTTGATCATTTGAAAATTCAATCTAGTTTTTACCCTAGATAAGTTTTCCGGAATAACCCTTCACCGGTGTTGCAAAATATTTTTGTGGGTTTTGTGGGTTTCAGATTTGAAAATTTTAGCTCAACACTTGTGGTTTTGTGTTACCCACTTGCTAACCTTGTATTAGGAAAGCAACACGTCCAGTTCACTTGTCCCGTATATTACCTTTCGGCAAACTACCGTCCGGTTGTAAAGGAAAGTGATGAACAAGCAACTGTTAAGGCAATGTCTAATGACATGCATTTGATTATGGTCCAAAAACGTGTCGGATGCTATTACTATCCTTTGTAGGAGCAATAGTAAAGATCACCCTATCATTTTTCGGTCTGGCACAAGGTCCTGTCTTTGACCATGCTATGCAACCACCGTTCTTACGGTTGACACCCGATTTGGTTCAGGTGACCTAATGAATTCCAGGTGAATTCCTGGGATTTTACGTTCAATGGTAATGAACGCATTGAAAATAGGTTTTCAGAAAACAAATCGGTTTGTAATTTTGATCAAAATATTTTCTCGTTCAAGCTCGAGTTTAGATATCATCGAATTCTATGAGTTTGTAATTCTCAATCTTTAAGGTCAATCTCAAGGATTGAGTAATATCAGGCTTAAAAGCTGATTTTTAATCTTTAAGGAGATTATCCTTTCTGGGGGTCTGATTCATTAGTCTTATCAAGCTAATTTGCACGGCGCCTCCCCATTTTACGAGACAGATCCTCTCATGGTTAGGATAAGTCTGACCACTTGGCGACCCTGTTTGATGCTGAGGTCCGTGGATTTCCTGCTGATTTTAGAGATGACGTTTCTAGATTTTTCGTCAACCTACAGCTGGTCTGGACGACAACTTCTTGACCTAAATCAAGAAGCGCGTGTTTTTTTGGGAAGACTTTACTTCCTTTTAATGATGGAATTGATTCATCGTGTAGATCCATCTCTCTTTCAAATATATTAAAGTAAATCGGGTAAAACAGTTAATTTAGTCCAAAACAAAAGCACCTGCAATAAACTTTACAGAAACATGTGATAGATAGTTTTTAATTGAATAACTTGGTACATTCTCCCCACACTTGGCTTATTTCATGCGTCTTTTTATATCTTAATAAATAAATTCAAGCGTTTTAGTTGTTTATCAATTTATGTCCTTTTCGAGGTAACAATAATTTCGGTATTATCACCTAGTTTTATCGTTCATAAATATGTATAAACATGATTTTGAGTTCATTTAGTTGAAATTTTTTCAAATTTTCTCAAAATTTTGCAATTAAACCAAGTGTAAACCTGAGAGAATTTATAACCCTTCCCCACACTTGAGATCATGCAATGCCCTCATTTGCATGAAATCAGACTCTAATTATAAATTCATGAGGGTGGTTAGTGTAGAAAAGTGATTAAAAATACCCAGTTTGTAATTACAAAGCTCGTCGAATGATAGATGGCGCGCATCATCGTTAATTCCTTCTTGTTTTATCACACATGTTTTTCTTCAAAAACGGTTGCTTTTCTGAACTGTTTGCTAATCTTTGAAAATGCGTCTTTTACCCTAACTTATTATGCATGTTTATTAACGAGTTATGCACTAACCCGAACCCCTAATTTAACGTTAAGTGGGGTTAGACTTCCCCATACTTAGCTGACGACATGTGAAGTCGGTAGAATAAGTTCCACGAATTAAAATAGTGAGCCAGTTATTTACATCTCGGGTGGTATAAAATATATCAATGGGTTTAAAGTTTAGACCCACCCGATCGTCACTACTTAATTCTTTTTTAAGTATAGCTTTTAGTAAATGGATATGTCTCTTTTCTGGTTCTTGGTCAAATGGATCGATATACACCGACATACATATTTCTATAGGGTGAATAATTCCTAACATTTCCTTCCGTTTATTCTCGGGATCAAAGTTTTCACCTCTATTACCCAATTGGGTGAAATTCGAGGTGTCAATATCTATTACAGCTTGTAGTTCATCTTCAGTAGATGACTTGTCTATTGAGAATATTGGGTTAGAAGGTTGTGGAATGGTGAATTTCGGGATCGAAGTAGATTCTTTTTCATTAACGGTACTTATCGATCCCACCACTTTGGTCTCGGGGGTAAAATTTTTAACGTTATCCTTTTTCCAAGAGTACTAATTTGTCACCCTTACTTCTTCTTCTTCTTCTTCATCCATTGATGGATCGTTGATTTCGTCGGTAGAGGCTAATGTGTCGATATGTTGTGAAATTTTAAAACTGAATAAAAAGTATCATCGGGATAGTTGGTGATTTCGGAGCTCTCGAATTCATCAAAATTCGATGATATGAGATTTTCTTGCACAATACTCCTCAGATCAACAGGTGTGTAATCTGATAGAGTTTCAGCTTGCCGATTTACAAACTCTCTCATTTGTTCATTTTGAGCATCGATTTCTTCGAGTTTGATTTTCATATTGTCTAAAAGATTTTCTGACACATAATTTTTCTCGCTTTCTGGTTGTTGAGTTTGGAAATATTCTTGGGAATAATCCCAATTTGAATTGTATTCCTCATAATCATTCCATTCAGGTTCTATGGGTGCGTAATTTTCCATAGGAATGTAATAAAAACATTCCCATGTTGAGTGATAATCTCCACAGATTTCACAACCAGTTATTGTTTCGTCATTCGTGATTCAAGATTGACCGAACGAATTGTCATCAACATCCATTTGAGAGTATTGATTAAATTGATTTCGGATGTCATAAAGAGTTTCCAAAATATTCTCGAGATTTTCCATAATGCGCTTATTACCAAATTTTAGCTACAATGTGGTGCATTTACTTAATTATCCTATTAGTTATAAAAATAAAAATTATATAAGTTATCAAATTAATAAAATTTTCTGCTTTTGCCCACGTTTCGAATAGCCAATAGATGCAGCAGGGAGCCAGAACCCTTTAAATCGGAAGCTCACAACTCAGCCACTAACAAATCCAACTATTACTACGAAGCAGAAAATTTGGATGTGTATCAATTTAACCGCTTAAAATAATTTTTCGTTTTTGAAATTTTAGAGAAGAAATAGAAAATTCTATGTCCTAAAAACTAGATCGTCGAGAAATAAGAAAGAAATAGAGCGTGTCGAAAAAGGTCGAAAAATAAAAATGTCGAAAAATAATAGGCGTCGAAAAATAAAAATAAGAAAGTAGCGCGTCGAAACTTAAAAAGGAACTAAAAACTAAGAATTAAAAGTTGCGTCTAAAAATATTAAAGCTTAAAAGAAAAACTATATCCCAAATGACAATAACTTAAAAAGGTACTAAAATATAAAAACGGTGTCGCAAAATTCTAAAGCACCTAAATCTTAGTCTAAAGAAAAAGCACTTAAGGGATTTTACGGCAAAGCCTAAAAATCTAGAAATAAAAATAACTATGGCAAAAACTAAGTTTAAAACTAAGTACGAGCGATAAAATACAAATATTACGCTAAAAAAAATAAAAAGATACAAAATATAAAATTAATCTTAAAGTTGTAAAAAGTACAATTTTTATAAAAATATTATTTTTATATTATTTATTTTATAAAAGTATTAATTTTATAATTTATTAAAACTAAATAAACTAAATATACAAATTAATTAATATCTAAAATTAATTAATATAATAACTAACCCTAATTAGGGTTTAATATTAATAATAATTAATAATAATCCGTAATTAATGCTGTCGGCAGGTTCAGTAGGGCGTGTCAGGTCAGGCTATGCGATCGCATGGTTTTACAACACCCGGCTCATGCGATCGCATGGGCCTGGGTTCCAGTTTTTTTTTTAACTTAATTTTATATTGTTTTTCTAAAAATATATATAAATATATTTATACAAAAATAAAGTAAAAATATTGCGTTTCGCCGACTCCCCGGCAGCGGCGCCAAAAACTTGATGTGGTAGCGTGGGGGTACTTGATAGTACTATATTTTATTACGAAATACATTACAAATTACACAAGTTTTAATTATTTATTTACAAATGGGATATACCTAAACCTTGCTACAACACTATAGGCAGTGTACCTAATCGTAGAGTAGTATAGTTTTTAGTAAGTCCGGTTCATTCCACTGGGAGCGGGCTTATTGCACACTATATTTTTAAACAACTATATTTGTACAAAATATATATAATTATATATAATAATATATAATAATATATAAAAGGGGGTTTACCGTTTAATGACCGTTTTGTCGATTTATATTTTAAGTGAAGCGTATAGTAAATGACGATATTTAAATAACAATATAAAATAAATAACAATAATTAAAATGGCAATAAATAAAAGTACGAGGAAATATGAAATAAAATATATTATGCTTATTTAAACTTCCGTAACCATGATGTTTGACGTGTTGATTTTAGTTTTATGCCCACGGGTTAATTGTCCTTTGTCCTGGATTATTTAATATGCCCGTCTGGTTTTTGTCCATAACAGTCCATCGGTCATAAATTTAAAGTGCGAGTGTCCTCGTCAAATTATCCTTATACCCGAAGTCAAATATTTCAACTAATTGGGGACTTAAACTGTAACAAGGTCTTAATACTTTGTTTAATAATTACACCAGGATATCGACTGCGTGTAACCCAAGGTTTTAATACTTTGTTATCAATTATGCCAAGTGTCCTTGTACATAATTTCACCCACGTTTTAATAATTCTAGTGACTATTAATCCATTCCCGTGTCCGGTTAAATGAACGATTATTCGTACATATAAATATCCCGCCCATCGTGTCCGATCGAGTGTATATGGTTATTTATAGGGACGTCCAATTGTAAATCTTTATATTAAAATTAACAAACTATCATTTAGTTAAACAAATATAAAGCCCATTAATAGCCCATAGTCTAATTTCCACAAGTGTCGTTCTTTTGTCTAAACCCCAATTATGGTACAAAGCCCAATTACCCAATTTTAATATTTTTAGCCCAACATCATAATTACTTCGGCTTAAATAAGCATAATAATAACTTAGTTACAAGACATTAATTTAAAAAGGAGAACATAACTTTCATTGAGTATTTATCGCGTAGCTTTACAAAGACAGAACTTTGACTTTAAAACCCGTAAAATAACTTTTACATAACCCAAACTAATCTAATATAAAACTAACCTATATTATATATATATATATATATATATATATATATATATATATATATATATATATATATATATATATATATATATATATATATATATATATATATATATATTACAGAGGGAGTATATATGTATATGTGTGTTTAAACTCGTCGCCCAAACTTGCAATTTATAGGAATGTGGCCTGCCTTTTCGGCTCATGCGATCGCATGAGATTATAACTACCAGGCCATGCGATCGCATGGCCACCAGGATCCAACCAAGTTGCCTTGTTTTCTAGCTTGCCGACGTTTTTATTTAATAATATAATATATAAATAATTTATATAATTATTTAAGTATTATATTATATTCTTGTGCATAGTAGACTCATAATTTTTGGTCCGTTGCGTCGGGCGTTGATAGTTGGCTCAGGTCCCGGTTCCGGATTTTCGAACGTCCTTTAGTATAATTTAATATCTTGTACTTTGCGTTTTGTAACTTGTACTCTTGTCATTTTTAGACGTTTCTTATCAATAATTTGAACCACTTGGATTGTATCTTGTACATTTGAGCATTTTGGACGTTTGCATCTTCAAATCTTCATTTTTGCCTTTTATCTTCGCACTTATTTAATATAAACGATTACAACATAAAATAAGAAAATTACTACTAAATAATTTACATATTGGGAGGATATTGCTACAAAATATATGTTCATTTGGAGCACTATCAGGTCGTAACATCTGTTCAAAGTCAGCCTTTTGTTTTGATCTCTATTCTTGTTAAAAACTTACTTTATATTTTACGAATGATGATGATGATGATACTTAAGATTTAATTTATTTACTTTTAAACCTTTGCGGGCAATATACTGACTTAGTAACCTTTGACTTAGGTTGAGGACCTTTTGGATCGACTAACTTACTTGTTTTGACCGACATACTACATGCTTACATTTTCGTAACAATTTTACCGCACATTCACTGTGAGTTATAGCTCCCTTTTTACTTTACTATTTTTGGGACTGAGAATACATGCGATTTTTATGTTTTACATACTAGACACGAGTACTTAAACTTTATATATGTGTGGGTGACATAACGTCACAAAGATTCCTCTTTGCTCGGTAACGTTTAACTATTGGTTTATGAACCGGTAGACGCGAATCTTAGATATGGATCCATAGGGTTTGACATCCCCACTCTGGCTAGTCGCGCTAGCATTCAGCGGGTGTTTAATACTTCATAGACTTACGCACTCGCCAAGTGTACTTTTAGGGGGTGATATATTATTTTTACGTAAGTTAGTTACCGAGTGCCCACGGATAATCATATACTTTATCATACGGATTTGAGATACTGTTTTGAATACTATATCTCGTGGTATACATTACATTGCTGATTACAAACAAACTATAGCTCACCAACATTCGTGTTGACTTTTTAAGCATGTATTTCTCAGGTGCTTAGACGTTGTTGCTTCCGCTGTTAGACTTGCTGTTATAGTCTTGGTGCTATAGACTTGCTGTTACAGACTCGCTGTGTTAGACTTCCGCTGCATTGTTTAGAGATGTCTCAATCATGGAACTTTTATTTTGCATTCACAACTTATGTTATTTACGAGCTATGGTTTTTAATGACCTTTGTGTCACGTACTTATGTTGATGCTCTCTATTCGTAGAAGCACGTTATCTTTTGTAAAACAATTGAAGTTATCTTTATCATGAATGCAAAACTGATTTTTAAACAGCATATAGTGTTTGACTTTGTAACGATCCTGTTGTTGATGATCCATACACGTTGATTTTGTACGGGGCGTCACACTCGTTAACTGCCCCCCATATTTCGTTCTCACTAAATCGACATTATAGCTCAAAAGATTCTGTCTCAGAGAGTTTAAAACAATCTGGAACCATGTAACCATTACTTCCTTCCACAAAAACATTCTGACCAGGAGGGCCACGTGCATTTGGCCCAACAGCATGCGGCCCACAATTAAAAATGGACCTGGAAGAATTCGTACTATTGAACTGGTTTTGGAAGTGTTTAAAAATTATTTCTTTAACTTCATTTGGCTCATCAATCCAAACACCATCAACATTAATCCCCCGAAAATTACATTTATTATATTTCCTATGAATCGACGCGTGAAAATATTTTGAATTCTCATCACCATCAATGGACCATTTGATTCTCGCCTTTTGTTTTAACATGCTTGTTTTAATCTTTTCTTTTTCGACCCACTTTCGTCTACATTCTAACCATGAAGCCCTAACCGAATCACTAAGAGATTGACATTCCGCTTTTAATTCCCAACTCAATGTTTCTTTTTTAAGTTCCTCAATTTCAAAATCAAGACCACCACATTTAGACTTACTCCAAGATCTTAAAGCCATTTTTACGTTTTTTAACCTATCTCTAAATATACAATCCTTTTTAGACCCCCGAATTGGTTGATTCCAAGCATCCCGAATTACATCCTCGACATCAAGAAAATTAAACCACTCATTAAAAACTTTGAAAGGTTTTGGCCCATAATCAAAAATTCTATCTCTAAGTACCAATGGGCAATGATCCGAAAGGTTGCGATCAATAATAGAAAGGTCTTCCCATAAGCCTAAAAAATTATTTGTGACAAGAAACATATCTAACTTGTTAAATTTAATACCATCATCACTTATTCTAGTAAACTTACGGCCACTAATAGGAATTTCAATTAAATTATTCCTCAAAATAAACTCCTTAAACCTATCAGCACGACCTTGACGAAATTGAGAATTCAAACGATATGAAGAAATCCTAAGTTCGTTGAAATCACCACACAAGAGCCACGCCGAACTAACACTATTGAGAAGAACATCTAATGATTCCCATAATAACTTTTTACCTCGATCATTGTGAGGACCATACACATTCACAATTATTGACTCTAGACCAGAATTTTTCCACTTCCCTCTTATTGCTAAAAAGAATTCACCACAAGTATAACTATCAAACTCAAACACACCTTTATCCCAAATCACCATTAAACCCTCGATTTCCCAATTGCATCTTTTTGTAAAAATCCAAAATTCGAATCCCCCCATAACAACTCTACCCAAGATTCTTTGACATTTTTACACTTAGTTTCTTGAAATACTGCAATATAAGGTCTTTCTTTACAACAAATACTACGAACCCACCCAAATTTCCCATTAACCGCGAAACCCCGAACATTTAATGATAGAATCTTCATTAAAGACCTAACAATAAATGACAGATAAGAATAAGAAAGAACTTATTGAGGGATTGAGGTTGACCACCTCAATCCAATTTGTTCCCTGAACTTCCTTAAATCATCACTATCAAATGATTTTGTAGGAGCATCATCAACAATCTTATCAACATACTCTTTTGATTTCTTACATTTATTTCTTTTAGTCCCACACATTTTGCAACTGATAGACTTGCTTTTACCTTTCTTTGATTCACAACGAGATCTTTGGAGACGCATAATACGTGTAGATGCTCTACAATTTGAAATCGCAGTAAGGTAGCAGTCGCTACAATAAGTGACTTCATTAGAACAGGAGGCTCGAGCATTATAATTGGAATTGTCGTCACAGTTTGTTGATTTTGGTTTGTCACGTACAGAATTTTTACTTGGCCTACATGTTGCTTTTAATGGCACACCAAAACTGTTACTTTGCACCTTATCATTATCCCCAATATTATCTGACTTGGGCCCATCACAGAAGGCTCCCTCATTTGGCAGATTACCTTTAACACTTTTATTATTGAAGTTGGGCCCAACACCATTAATGGGCTCGAGATAATTATTTGCCTCATTAGGGGATCTAGATTCAATATCACACATACATTCCTTGGTAACAGATAAATTAATCATCGAATCAGAAACCGAATGTGATTGGTCATCTTTTCTACACGCTTCTCTTTCGTCATTGGTTATAGGATTAGGGTTATTAAAAGTAGGGTTGCGAGTATGATTGTTTTCTGCTTTAGGAAACTCTTCACAGCCGTTACCCTTCTTGAAAGTCTCTTCAACCACTTCTTCATCATTAATGTCCGAGGAACGGTTATTGATGTTCCCTGACTCTTCATCTCCTACTTCCATCTCCGGTGGCATCTTCATCGGATTCTGGAAATCACTACCGGAATTCTTTGAGTCTTCTCCTTCATCGTCATCATCAATTTTAATACCATCATCATCACTTTTCATAACGTCATCAAATAAACTATATTCATCGTCATCTTTGGGATTACCATAAACATCTTCATCCACATTACTATAATAGTCATCTGAGTTCACATAATCAGAATCTAATTCCGATGAATCTTCATGATGGCTATGGGACATACAACAACTATGTTTATGACAGCAAGCATGAACTGAATTATCTTTTTTAGTTGCCTCATTTTCTTCAATGATATTGACAAAATACACCTTTGATTTTGATATCGGCTAAAAAGACGTTTTCACCTCGGTATTAAGGTCGAAAAACAATAAAGTTCCAAAATTTATTGCCAAAATACCCGCTTCGTCGGTTAAAATTAAAGAACAAGTGATTACGAAGACGGTGCAAGAAGAATCCAGTAAATCGGAGCTAAAATGAAGATTCTAGAGTGAAAACGGTGAAAGACAAAAAATAAAGTTACGATCCAGCGTATCAGCAAGCCAAACGGCTTGCTAGTATGGCAAACGGCCTGCCACACGCCTAGATCAAACGACCACAGCAAACGGGCTGGCCTGGCAAACGGCCCCTGCAAATGGCCTGCCAAACAGCATGCCAGCCGTTTGCAGGCAAAATTCAAGCTTATTTAAATGGTCGTTGTCATTCATTTCAACACACACTTCAGTTCACTTCTTTCTCTCTCTTTCTACAATATTAGTCATACTTTCAAGGCTTTCAACTCCGTGCGGGAAACCTAGTACCCGGAGAAGAACGCCGAAGATTGTATTAGGAGCAGCCTGGAGTTTGAAGTTGTCACTTTTGTATTTAGAACTCGTTTAATCTACTGGTACTTCTATCCTTTGTCGTTATATAATGTATTCCATTATTATGCTTTGTGATATCATTACCATGATTAGCGAGTAGTTATCTTTAGTGTATGTTATGATGTAGTCAGTTATAATGCCGAAATAATATTATGGCTTGTGTATGTTGTCAAGACGCTTTCCGATTATGCTTTGAACTCAATCGCTTTTCCAACTATTAGAACGTAGTTATTGGTTCTGTTATTGGGTAGTCGCGAACCCCGATTCATAGTACACTATCTATGTCACCCTTTGGTAAGAGAAGTCTATCGGATACAACGTAAGTTTGACTGAGGCACACCGTTTGTAGTAAGTCCACCGATCCTTGGATTTCGACTGAGGACTCTTTTATTAGTGAAACATCTAACTAGACCCTTAGTACATTGTCGGTCCTAGACCATGCTAGTGTAGTCACCAAGCATATAAACTTTGTACGTGCACGCTAAAGCACAACGGTTGTTGTAAGCTGTACCTCTGCTAAGTAAGGCCATGGAACCCGGTCAGTGCCGATTATTACACTTCACCATAACGCGGTCTCAAGCATTGCACCCCGCTTGAGGGATTCTTGGTTAATTAAGGAACTGTTTGTTTAAACACAAAGGATTTGACCGTTAGGATAACCGAACGTGTTCATGAAAGTCAAACTTGACTTGGCCATGGTGTTCTTTATGGTTGAACTCTTTTTAAGGGCCTAACTATCTTTTAAATTCAATCATTAACGAAAGCATTAAGACACATCACGTCTCTCGGATACGTTAAACCCTGTATCCCGTTATGCTTAAGAAAGTTTAGACCATTGTGGAATGTTAATACGTCACCTAACCGAGTCGCTCAATTGGATGAGCCGTTTGAACGTGTATGCCTGTAGTCAGACTGCACGGGCGTCGGGGGTAAGGGACGTTGATGTCTATTCAGAATCTCAAGCCTATCGCTTTACCCAGTGACATGTCTTATGACAGGAGCGTTTAGGACTAGTGTAGTGAATACAAGGTCACTACCTATCTATGAGCCAGCATTCCATAATCCCGGCAAAGTAACTGATGAAATCATATCATGCACTTGTTTTAACTTTATCTGAATTACGAATTTTATCGCATTTACTATACTTTATCTTATAAACTAAAAAACCCAAAATTATGTAATATACCACTACTCCTTCACTTTAGGATTATCTTAAGCTTTTAGGTATAGGTTCGATTCTATTGATATCTTAAAAATACGACCCTAGGTCATACTTCCCTTACTCATAATAAGGAGTAGTAAGATTTATGCCCCCTAAATATAAATTTAAAACTCATTACCCCTTGATTGTGGTTGATTCTGACGCTTTGCGGCCTAACGACGCCGCATAAACAAAATCGCCCATTTTGGCCATATCATATTTGTAAACCAATTTCAAAGAATCATTGACAATAGCAGGATCATTAAGCTTTACAAAAACTCTACCATTTAACAAACTTTGGCTGCCATTGATCTCACAATTTTCGAGAAGATAAACCACACCATACCATTCAGCAATCGATTTAAAGGTTTTTTCCGACCAACAAGGTAAGGGAACTCCAGAAATTGATAGCCAATTCATTCGACCTTCAGGCCAAGCAGAAAAGACCCACCAACTGACCTTATGAATCCACTTCTTGAGTGGATGGTCCCCTTCCACAACACTTTTTGCTGCCTCAACTGAAGAGAAAACCAACATGACTTCAAGACCACCAAGTCTTTTGACATCCACATCAACAAAGCCTTCAGCTACAATGAGTGATTCAATATTTTCAAGAACATCTTTATTTTTTTGCATCACCTACAATAGCTTTCTTTAACATCTCACTATTATCTTGACACTGATCTTCCTCTATTTCTACCACTTTCATCTTCTTCTCAGCTTCTGAACCTCCTTGATTTCGCCTGATTAAATTGAGTTTCTCCCTAAGATCGTTTTGTTTAGGACCTAACACATCAGAGAAAGAACGACCATCTTTAAACCTGTTTGCATTGAAACCGGGTCTAGGATTGATCTGGGGAGATGATTTGGGCTGATTCATGTCAGGTTGCTTAGGAGCCCTCACTGTAGCCTTAAAGATTTTGATCTCTGTCCCATTAAACTTAATGGATTCCAACGATTTTAACAAACATGAGCTGTCTACTACATCTGCAAATCGAACGAATGCAAACTTCTTTCCATTATGTAATCATCTTCCAACTATATAGACATCCCTAACCATACCATATTGTTTGAAAATCTTCCAAAAATCAACAACCTTCAAATCTTCCGGAAAATTGAAGAACATGAACGAAGTCAATCGATTTCAGTTAGACCACCCATTACCATTGCCCTCATAGTTACCGTTGTACCGCCCTCGTACTCCATCAGAACCTACCCTAGACGTAGCGTGCCTCACCCCCTCGTGCCTCATACTTTCTCTCTCTTACTTTTCTCTCTCACACATTCTCTCTCCTCAAAAATAGTTGGTTCCTTTTTCTACTAAGTACATCACTACATGATCAAAGCAAGACTTAATTAATCAGCGTAATATATATATATATATATATATATATATATATATATATATATATATATATATATATATATATATATATATATATATATATATATATATATATTGATAAGGCTAAAAAGGAACATATATTTCATAGCATTATTCCCCAAGAAAGACAAGATTTTAGTTGCAATTGTTCCATTTTCAAGTAATATTCGTTTATATTTAATAAGTGCGAAGACAAAAGGCGAAAACGACGAATTGAAGACGCAAAGGTCCAAAAAGCTAAAAAGTACAAGATACAATAAAAAAGGTTCAAATTATTGATGAGGAACGTCTAAAAACGACAAGAGTACAAGTTACAAAACGCAAAGTACACGATATAAAATTGTGCGAAAGGACGTTCAAAAATTCGGAACCGACACATGAACCAACTTTCAACGCTCAACGCAACGGATCTGAAAGTACAAGTCAACTATGCACAAGAATATAATATAATATTTAAATAATTCATAATAAGAATAATATTAAATATTAAAAAGTTGTTAATTGAGCATAGTTCAGGGGTCATAAGTGAAAATTTCAATTTATCATTTGCCTATAAAAGGCCATCTAAATCGATGATTTAGATACACCTTTTCAATTCTCTTTCTTTGTAACATATATATTTATATTTATAATATTAATTTTAATTTTAAGTTTAATAATAATTTTGGGGTAGTGTAACAAATGTTTAATGGGTTTTAAGTCGGAACTCTGTCCGTGTAACGCTACGCTATAAATAATCATTGTAAGTTATGTTCTTCCTTTTTAAATTAATGTCTCGTAACTAAGTTATTATTATGCTTATTTGAGCCGAAGTAATCGTGATGTTAGGCTAAAATATTAAGATGGGGTTATTGAACTTTGGACCATAATTAAGGTTTGGGCAAAAGACCGACACTTGTGGAAATTGGACTATTGACTATTAATAGATGGGGGGTATTGTCTAATTGAGTGACAACTCATTGGAGTCTGTCGAACCTATCTTCAAATTAATTAACCTAATAATTAATAATGATTATGGTTGTCCTATTTAGTGACGTTCATATGGAATCTGTTATAATCATTTAATTAATCAATTGGGTTGGGTAATTGATTATTCATTCTGATCAAGTGGATGAATTAATATTCATAAACTAATTAAAACAGGGGTGGATTACATACAGTGATAACTGGTGTAATTGGTGACAGAAGTGATAACTGCGTCACAGTTTAAATCCTTAATCAGTTGGAATATTTGACTTCGGGTATAAGGGTAATTTGACGAGGATACTCGCACTTTATATTTATGACCGATGGACTATTATGGACAAAAACCAGATAGACGTATCAATAAACCATGACAAAGGACAATTAACCCATGGTAATAAATTAAAATCAACACGTCAAACATCATGATTACGGAAGTTTAAATAAGCATAATTCTTTTATTGTATTTCTCATCGTATCTTTATTTACTGTCATTTTATTACTCGCAATTTTATTTACTGTCATTTTATTTATTGTCATTATTTTACGCACTTTAATTATCGTCATTTATCTTTGCGCTTAAAATATAGAATCGACAAACCGGTCACTAAACGGTAAAAACCCCCTTTTATAATAATAATAATACTACTTATATTTATATATTTTTTTAAAAATATAGTTTTATAAAAATATAGCGTTAAACTTCACGAGCTCCCTGTGGAACGAACCGGACTTACTAAAAACTACACTACTCTACGATTAGGTACACTGCCTATAAGTGTTGTAGCAAGGTTTAGGTATATCCATCCGTAAAATAATTAAAACTTGTGTAATATTTTGTAGTATTTCGTAGTAAAATTAATACTATTTCGTACCCTCACGCTACAACACCATATATATATATATATATATATATATATATATATATATATATATATATATATATATATATATATATATATATATATATATATATAGTGGTATATATATAGTGGTAGGATTAAGTGGGAAGTAACCAATCGGGGGGAAGCAAAATTTTTTTTCTTCGTTTTTTGAAAAAACTTTGTTCACAAACATTATAGATTGAATGAAAATGTGAACATTTAATAAAGACAATATGTGATAAATGTTTTTATTTTGGCGGGAAAACGCTCAAATAAGTAATATATAACAATTATCGTATTTTTCGAGCGTATGTTGAGGTTTTAGATATTAGGGTTTATAGGGTTTAGATATTATGGTTTAGATTTAGGGTTTAGATTTAGGATTTAGATTGGGTTTTTAACATGAACGGTTTAGAGTTTAGGGTTTAAGATTTGGGGTTTTGGGTTTTGGGTTTAGGGACTAACTCAAAACACCAAACCCTAAACCCTAAACCCTAAACTCTAAATCGGGCTAAATTTTACTTCACAAAACATGAAGAAAAAAAAACGTTAACATTCTTCACGATCAATATTTTCTTGAATGTTATTTTTGTCGATCGTTTTCCCACCTAAATAATAACATTCATCACGAAGTGTCTTTTTTAAATGTTCATATTTTTGGGTGATCTTTATGCCTGAAAAAAAATTAAAAAAAAACGAATTTTTTTTTGCTTCCCCTGCTTCCTCTCGATTGGTTACTTATATATATATATATATATATATATATATATATATATATATATATATATATATATATATATATATATATATATATATATATATATATATATATATATATATATATATATATATATATATATATATATATATATATATATATATATATATATATATATATAATTTTGTAGTACGTAAATATTAGAGGGATTAAGATTTACACTATGTTCGATTTAAAACTTGTAATTGAAGGTACAATTAATTGAAAAATATTGGTACGTGTTTAATGTTGTGAACATAATCAAAGGCTGTTTTGACCATTTGACGTGTTTCATTAAAAGTTAACTTATTTATTACTTTTTCCATTCCAAAAAGCTATCACTAAAAAATATCTAATGGATTTAATATATGTTTTAAAATGTCTGTTTTAACCTCATATTAAAACTATAAGTAAATTAAAATGTATTTGTTATAATTTAGGAGTTTATAACTACCTTTGGCCTAAGCTTATTACACAATACTTGAATATGAAAGAGTAATAATGGATGGAGAAAGAAAGATATATTTCATATATGTATATGAATGGGTACACTAAATGATTACATTTGCTTGCATATATATACTACAAATATATACTATTCTCAATTAGAAAAAATTGGCATCCATCCTTTACATTCATAGACTTTTGTCTACCTTAATTATTGTCCATATGCTTGAATTATTGATAGATATATAACACTCCCCCTTGGATGACAATTTTATTATAAAGCAACTAGTACTGCCTCGTTAAAAACCTTGCTAAAGAAAAACCCAGTAGGATAAAAACTTTAGTCAAGGGGAAAAGAGTGCAGTATAGAGTTGACTCCCCCTCAAATAGACATCGCTGAGTCGTGACATCTTTTGAACTTGACTCATGCCAATATTGTGAACGTGTGTTCTAAAAACAGTGGTTGACAGTGCTTTGGTATAAAGATCAGCAGAGTTGTTGATTGAACGTATCTCATTTTAATATGGTTGTCTTTTACGAGATCTTGAGTATATGAGAAGAATCTAAGGTTTTCATCTGAAACTGTATCATCTAAATCTTTTATGTACAAGTTTAGCCCTTGTGATTTGTCTACAGTCTCCTTGATGGTTTGCTCAAACCCTTGTTTCAATTCCTATTCCCTTTTAGTCTTTTCTGAGCCTTACCAGCATACCATTCTTTTCCATCAAACTTATGACCGTTAAGACCGTTTATGGCTTTGGCGCCTTGTCAGCATTTATATTTTGTTCTGTCACTTTTGATACTCTTCTTTCATTTGCATTATGCAAGCTGCATTATCTTCATATATAGTTGTTGGTGAAGATAGTTGTTGGTCTTTTATAGCGTTCTAGTCCACAAGAATCAATAATGATTTGTGTCATTGATCTCAACCAAACACATTTTTGAGTAGTTTCATATAATGCAATCACTTCGTCATGATTTGATGATGTTGCAACAAGTGTTTGTTTTAAGAACGCCATGATTTTGTGGTGCCTCCATTTAGGGATACATATCGAGTTTGAGATTTATCTTTATGATGATTTGATGAATGACCTGCATATACATAATTAACCAAATCTTGTTTTGAAGCATTAGAATAAACTAATTTTAAATCAGTAGTTCCTCGAATGTATCAAAATATGTGTTTGATCCCATTCCATTATCTTTTGGTAGGAGCTGAGTTGAACCTTGCCAACAAATTAACTGCAAAAGAAATGTCAGGTATCGTACAATTTGTAAGGTACATAAGAGCTCCAATTGCACTAAGATATGGAACTTCTGAACTAAGAACATCTTCATGTTCTTCTCGGGGATGAAATGGATCAGTGTCAACATTGAGTGATCTAACCACCATAGGAGTACTTAATGGTTTTGCCTTCTCCATATTGAACCGTTTTAAAACCTTTTTGGTATAATTTGTTTGATGTACAAGTAAACCATTAGGCATATGCTCAATCTGTAAACCAAAGCAATACTTGGTTTTTCTGAGATCTTTCATTTCAAATTCTTTCTTTAGAAGTTGAATGACTTCATGAATCTCTTTATTTGTACATATGATGTTAAGATCATCGACATAAACAGCTATAATCACATATCCGGATGTTGTTTTCTTAATGAAAACACATGGGCAAATAAGATTATTTGTATACCATTTTCTTATCAAATATTCACTTAATTAGTTGTACCACATACGACCCGATTGTTTCAACCCATATAAAGATCTTTATAATTTAATCGAATACATTTCATTGGATTTTGCATTTGATGTTTCCGATACCTTAAATCCTTCATGTATATTCATGTATATATCACAATCAAGTGACTCATTTAAATAAGTAGTAATAATTAGATGCATTTCTAAATCTTTAGAAATTGTCAGGCTGATTAAGTAATTTCATCCATAACAGGAGACTAAGTTTTCTCATAATCAATTTCTAGTTTTTGAGAGAAGTCTTGAGTTACAAATCTAGCTTTACCTTGTAACTTCATTTTTCTCATTTCTTTTTCGGATAAAAATTCATTTGTATTCCATATATTTCACAATGATAACTATTGATATGAAAACTTTTCTTTTATTGAGCGATTCAAATTTAGCTCGTATTGTTTCTTTCTATTGAGTTCAGTCGTGTTTATTTTGACATTTAATGATAGATTTTGGTTCTGGATCATCATCATCATTCATGATGTCATATGCAACATTATATGAAAATATCTCATCAAGATTTTTCATTTCATTTCGGTTCCATAATATTTTTGAATGTGCATAATTGATTGAAAATTCTGTGTTGACATAATCAATCTCCTCTGCAGAAGGAGTATTGATTTGTGGTTTTTCTTGAGCACTTTCTTTTACCTCATTATCAGCTGATTTTCTTTTTCGAGGATTTTTATCTTTGGAACCAATTGGTCTCACACGTTTCTGTCGTGGCAAAGACCCATGAGTGACATTATTGCCAGCTTTTAGAATTTCAATTCTAGCTGAAGCATTTACTGCTAGTATATATGATTTAGTCATTACTTTTTGTATTTGTAAATACATCAGGTAATTTATTTGCAAGTTCTTGCATATGTATTATTTTTTAACTTTCTTTTCGCATTCTTTTGTGCGATGATCAAGATACATTAATTTATGTTCACATCATGAAACATCTTTTTCTTTATTTTTCATTTCTCCCCCTAATATAGGGAACAATTTTTCATTATAATGACAATCAGCAAGATGTGCTGTAAAAATATCACTCGTCATGGGTTCAATATATCTTATAATTGAATATGTTTCATATCCAACATATATTCCCATCCTCCTTTGAGGACCCATTTTAGTGCGTTGTGGTTGTGCAACTAGAACATACACTGCATAATTAAATGTCTTAATGGTGTGAAATATTTGGCTCTTGGCCAAGATCAAGTTGTAGAGGAGAATATTTATGAGTCGCACTTTGTTTAATGTGAAATAAAGTCACAGCATGTAAATTTGCATGTCCTCATATAAATTCTGAGAGTTATGTACTCATTTTTAATGGTCTAGCTATTAGTTGCGTGCTTTTAATTATTGATTCAACTATACCAATTTTTTTATGCACATGAGCAACTGAATGTTCAATAACAATCCCTGTAGACATATAATAATCATTAAATGCTTGAGATGTTAACTCACCAGCATTATCAAGTCTCATCCTTTTAATGATGTAATCAGAATAATGTGTTCTCAATTTAATAATTTGTGCAAGAAACTTTGCAAATGCCATATTACGGCTTGATAACACACAAACATGAGACCATCCGCTAGATGCGTCTATTAGAACCATGAAATATCAAAATGGTCCACATGATGGATGAATTGGTCCATATATATAACCTTGAATTCTTTCAAGAAACATTGGTGATTCTTTCTCAATATTTTTTTTTCATTAATCACCATATGTGCTTTTCATTAATCACCATATGTGTTTTTCATTTAATCACCATACGTATTTTTCATTAATCACCATATGTGCTTTTTCATTAATCACCATATGCGCTTTTCATCATATATCCTTTTCACCATATGCGCTTTTAATCATATGCGCTGTGCTTTTCATCATATGCACTTTTCATCATATGCGCTTTTAATCATATGCGCTGCGCTTTTAATCATATGCGCTGCGCTTTTAATCATATGCGCTTTTAATCATATGCGTTGCGCTTTTCATCATATGCGCTTTTCATTATATGCGCCTTTTTATCATATGCGCTCTTAATCATAAGCGCTCTTAATCATATGCGCCTTTTTATCATATGCGCTTTTAATCATATGCGCTTTTTTTATCATATGCGCTTTTTCGGTGCTACATAGGTATTTCTCATTTCCGGTTATCATTGACTGATAATCATATCCATTATGATATATATCAGAGAAACTTAACAAATTTATTTTTGATTTGAGAGAAAACAAGAATTTATTTATCAGAAAATTCGTACCATTTGGTAATATGAATTTTACCTTTCTCGTTCATTTTATCAAGTTTACAATACCTGATATAGTATTTATAATTCCTTCAGTTGATTTCAAATTAATGAAATATTTCTTAGATTTTAGTATAGTGTGTGTGTGGTACCAATATATGCAATACAAATATTCCCACCATGTGATTGATTTTGTACTTTAGCAGTATTCATATTAAAATTTCAACAAGATAATCAAAAATCTATTACCTGCAAACAAGTTACAATCCGTAGTACATAAAAGATAACACCTAATAAACATATGTGTTATGGTCTAAAATTATTTATTTAGGAGTGACACATAACAAGTTAGACATCTTAGAAAATCAAAACATTCAAGTCTCAAGGTAGCTCAGGGTTTATTTAATTAAGATTTTTCAACAGATTCACTCTCGTTTTCTTTTCTTTTGGGACTTATTTGTAGAGCTAAACAAGATGTTCATGTATTCAAGAAATACTAGACTGATGATCCATGTTACCATATCATTTATAAGAATCTCTGGGATTCTTATAAGCGCGTCTACTAACATCTTCAATTTTATTTGCATATATGTTTATATATATAGAATAAATTACAATTATATCATTATATACATGTATCTTAGTCAGTCACTCTGGTTCAATAATATGATTATGTAGTAAATATATCAAACCTAACCTTGCATTATTATAGTTGAATAAAAAATGATTTATGTCATATTCGTTATGGAGAAATTGATAATTGATAGTACTATTCAAACCAAATTGCTTAATTTGGGATCAAGTAAATATGAAACGATGGATTTAGTGTTTAAGTTTAGATTGTGATGCTAATATGGGGACGCGTAACTTTTATGCATGTTTGATTTGACAAATAAAGCATGTCCGAAGAGACAAAAAAATGAAAGAAATTGTCTAATAAAAATCAGAAAATTGTTATAATTCAGGCGCTATAACCGATCATATATAACTTAAACAACATAAATATAAATGTTAGTGAAGTTAATAAAAGTTAGATTACATAAATATAATTTATGCGGTATAACCGACCATATATAACTTAAATAACATAAATATAAATGTTAGTGAAATTAATAAAAGTTAGATTACATAAATATAATTCAGGCGGTATAATCGACCATATATAACTTAAATAAGATAAATATAAATGTTAGTGAAGTTAATAAAAGTTAGATTACATAAATATAATTTAGGCGGTATAACCGACCATATATAACTTAAATAACATAAATATAAATGTTAGTGAAGTTAATAAAAGTTAAAGAATTTCTTACCTTGATTAGTGACTTGTATTTGCTTAGATAATCCTTGATTATACGGAGCACTTCGTGCTGATAACGTGTTATAATTTAGGAGTTTATAACTACCTTTGGCCTAAGCTTATTACACAATACTTGAATATGAAAGAGTAATAATGGATGGAGAAAGAAAGATATATTTCATATATGTATATGAATGGGTACACTAAATGATTACATTTGCTTGCATATATATACTACAAATATATACTATTCTCAATTAGAAAAAATTGGCATCCATCCTGTACATTCATAGACTTTTGTCTACCTTAATTATTGTCCATATGCTTGAATTATTGATAGATATATAACAGTATTTAATTTATGTTAAGAATAATTGATTGATGGTGTGAGAGAGTTTAATATTGAGTAATATTTAATAAGATGGATAATGTTTTAAGACAAATATGTTGTTTATAATCATGATTATGATTATAACAACCCAACTTTTTCCGCCATATTTTATATCTAGAAGTTAAACACAAAAACTTCAGAACGAGCTTTAGACTATCTGTAACAACTATACTTTTTTTTCTTTTGTTACAACTACATGAGTCCTAAGGTTATCCAAAGCAAAAACTTTAAACTTTATTCGGTTAAGGAAATCGAGACTAGGTTCTGTGAGGCCAACAAAACGTGGGGTAATTTAATTAACCGACATTAACGAACCTTGGTAAAATAACAAAAATCAAATAAATATATATAATTATTAAAATTTCTGAAAATTATAAATAAATAATTTCGGATAAATAAATAAAATAATTAAATAGATAAAGCTTATATAACAACCCTCATTTTCCATTCCGAATTTACTAAATTGCCCTTAGGGTTTCGTTGTCTTGTTCTGTATTAGGGTTGTTATCCAGATATAATTAAATGCTCGTATAATTAAATGCTCGTAATTAATAACCTAAAATCCTAACCCTAAAAATTAATTAATAATATAAACCCTAACCCTAATATTAATTAAATTATATGATTTATTAATATTATGTATATATATAATTATATATAACTATAGTGGAGGTCAAGAGTTCGATTCCAGGCACCCACAGTTATCCACTTATGGCCACAGAGGTTCGCCTGCAATGACTCCTGGCTGCTCGCGTAGCGAGTAGTCGCCCTGAAATTAGTCAAGTTGACCGTTTAGATACCCATGTTAATATATATATATATATATATATATATATATATATATATATATATATATATATATATATATATATATATATATATATATATATATATATATATAAAACTATGTATGAAACTATATAAAGCTATATAACTAACATTATAAACAAAATGTGACAAAACTATAAATAATAAAACTTGAAGTAATTAAATTAAGAAAATGATAAACTAATGTAATTAAATGATAAATTATATAATGTATTAAAAATATTATTAAAACCAAATATTATATATTAATTTTATAAATTTTAGTTATTTAAATAAATAATAAGGAAAATATTTTTTTAAAAATCTAGAAAAAATGTATTCAAGATTGTTCTTTTAATTAATAATATTTAAAAATCATATTTATTTATTTATTTATTTAAAATTTGGCCGAAAATTTTTAAAAGGAAGAGATAATATTTTTTTAAAATTTAAAAATACTTGGAGATGAAGAAAATTAATTTTAACAAAATATGGACTAAATACATACTCTTAATTAACAAGTAATCGAGATAAAACTTATCCTTTTTTTTAAATTACCGATCGGCATTTATCACATAATTATTTATATATATTTTTTTATAAACCAATAATTTCCAACTATAAATACCACATCAATTTTCATAAAATTGCACCAAAATTTCATTCACTCTCTCTTGAAGAACAAGCATTGTGAGTTTTCTTTTCTTTCACTTTTTATTTATTTTTTATTTCGGTTTATTTTAGCTGATTTATTTCATTATTTTGTTTAGTTCGTTATAAATTGAAAATAAGTATAAATAAACTATAAGTAACAATTACATTTATTATTATGTACTAATTAAACAGTAAAAATTATTTTTATGAATTTTTGAATCGGGATAATAATTATAATGAATTTAAAACGAATATTGAAGATATATATATATATATATATATATATATATATATATATATATATATATATATATATATATATATATATATATATATATATATATATATATAATGAATATATAAAATTCAAACAAACATTTTTACAGGTTTCCTAACCTTAATAATATAATACTAATCAGAAATAATTTTTATAAAGGTCAAAAACGAATTTATAACTATTTATTGTATTTATATGTACCGAATAGTATATATATGTAAAAATTGAAATAAACAATTATAAGTCAGTAAAAATTGTAAAAATATTTTTCACAGATCATATTAATCGTGTATAGATCAGAAAAATTGAAAAATGAATTTATATATTATTCTACATAATTAATTTCTATTTACTTGTATTCGAGAATGGTTAATAAACAAATAAATACATAAAAATTTGAATAGAATTATTTTAACAAGTAATTATGATCAAAATATGTATTATTAAGATTCTGAAGTATTACATATTTCTGATGAATTTTATGATCAGTAGATTATTTATTTATTTATTTATTTTCTATTTGGTCGCTATATATATATATATATATATATATATATATATATATATATATACACACACACACACACACTCACATATACTAGTGAAATGACCTATGGAACCACGGGTTAGTTTTTACGAAACAGTTTAATGATATGTTTTAGGTATTAATGCTAAAGTCATTTAGTTTAATTGAAAGGACCCGTTCATATACATTATAAACTATTCACAATAGTTGATTACATCGCGAGGTATTTGACCTCTATATGATACATTTTACAAACATTGCATTCGTTTTTAAAAGATAAACTTTCTTTACGTCAAAAATTGACAGGCATGCATACCATTTCATAATATCCACTATCCACCTATAATTGACTTAATAATAATCTTGATGAACTCAATGACTAGAATGCAACATTTTTCGAAATATATGCCATGAATGACTCCAAGTAATACCTTTAAAATGAGCAAATGCACAGCGAAAGAATTCTTTAATACCTGAGAATAAACATGCTTTAAAGTGTCAACCAAAAGGTTGGTGAGTTCATTAATTTCTCATAATCAATCATTTTCAATAATATAATAGACCACAAGATACTCATAATTAGAAAACAATCTGTACAGGTCTATTCCTGCTGTAAAATCATTCATATGAAGAACACCGAAACCTTTCAAACAACTCACCAACGGTAGCTAATGCGTAGTGCAATGACAAAATCATCTCACCGTGGTAGTTAATACAATATAATTCTTACAACAGGGGCTAATGCGTACGCAATGCAAAATCATCCCTCCGTTACCAACTACAAAGTCGACTATAATACAATACAATACATCGGGGGGCTAGTGCGTGCGTGCAATGCAAAATCATCCCGTCGATGGTAGTTAAAACGGGAGCTAATGTGTACGCAATGCAAAATCATCTCTCCGTTAACTACTAAATCGAACCTCTGAATCCAAATAATTCTATCATAGAATGTAGTTTTGAATATTTGTGTCTATTTAGTCAATCATTTATAAAAGCAGTTCATGTATTCTCAGTTCAAAAATATATCTCAAAAGCATTTAGGAAACAGTTATAAAAACAGCGCATGTATTCTCAGTCCCAAAAATGTAAAGAGTAAAAGGGGATCAAAGGAACTCACAATACGATATTTTGTAGTAAAAGTATGCATACGACAGAACTGAACAATACAGGGTTGGCCTCGGATTCACGAACCTATAACAATTATGTATATTAAGACATATAATAACAGCTAACAAGTTTATATATTAATAATTTACATATCATATTACTAAATAAGTTATATTTATCCTATATACTTTAAGTAGTAATTATTTATTTCTATAATACATTTATTAATATTAATATAGTAAATACTTATTAAAGTAGTTTAATGATATAATATTTATCATTTATCATAATCATAATATTTTAAAAATAGAAGTTTATTTCAAGATTTATATATGATAATAATATATATATTTATATTATTGATATATTTTATATATAGCTTACTTAATATCATTTTAATAAGTAAAAACTTAGTAATATGTAATATTAATATATTTGTAATGTATTTTTGTAAAATAATATTTATTTGTAATAATAACAATAATAGTGATAAAAATAATGATAGTAATAATAATAAGAGTAATAATAAATACTACCTCACAAGAAAAGCTTCAAAAAGAAATAAACTGCCTCAGCCCGGGCTCGAACCCGAGACCTCTTGCTCACCCACAAACACCCTTAACCATTACTCTATCCTTGCTTTTTCTGTTTTAATTCGTAACTAATTTCTTTTAACAAATTTTCTGTCTGTTATCTTCTTAATTCATCATATATCTTTACAGAACCATTATCATCATCATCTAATCATTTTATTTCCATCATCAATTCTTATTCTATTCGTCATCAATAACTTATCATCATAATCGCCATTATAATCACCGTTCTTATATTATCAATGTCTAACTTTTATCATTTATGTACGTAAACATCAATATCTTCGATAATACGGATCACCATCATCTTTTACAAATCATATAATATTATCATCACCAAATTGTTCGGTCTTAATCAGAAACGTAATACGGCCCAAACTAACATGGCAGCCCACTCGAGTTTCTTATGTATGTTTTAATTCACTACGACCCAACAGAAAAATAGGTACGGTGGCCCAACAACCAACCCAGTATTATAACCGAATAGAGGTCCCATTGATGAGTGTTTCGTTTTTAAAACAGAAAGAAAAAGGAACCAGCTAATGAGCACTAAGTGGTTCAAATCATCACCCATCATCAACTTTTGCATCACCTTTCATCATTACATATTCGCAAATATCACGCACAAAATATCCAATCGTTCATTGCCGTCGATCATTCTAACAGGAACACAAAGAGAAGCTGGACCACAGTCAAAAGAAAAAGGAACACGGCCCACTTAAGTCTCGGTAACAATTAACCCAATAAACAAATCATGGCCCTTTCTCGATCTAATAATTATATATATGCTAGCTAATTCTTTCGATTAAAAAGATTAAATAAAAAAAATATGGGAAGGGCCTCCTTTACTTCCATCCTTGTCGACAATATGAACCACCATGACCCTACAAGTTTGATATTTAATGGATTCATTCTTGCCCACTTTTGCAAATTGAGAAACCCAAATAATAAGTGGTACTACTTCATTCTTCTGCGGTTTTGTACGCTTATGACTTCAAACAACAAAACAGTAGCAATATACAATGAAAGGATTCCAGGTTTGATGTTTTGATGGTGATTGAATATGGTGGTTTCAAGATATTTGCTTTGTGACGGTTTGAATTAGAAACAGAAAAAAAAACGGCGATGGTGGTGTAATATAAGAATTATCAATTGTATTAAGGCTTGTCCAATATTGATGTAAAATCTAAATTCCCAACTTGATAAAGTTGGTTACCTTATCTTCTTGTTCTTTGCTCCAATTGTTGACAACATACTTCCCACTCAGTAGGGTCCTCCTACCTTTCCTTGAATGAGTTTAAAAACCTAAATCTAAAGTTAACCTACCTCCTACCCCATGTCAAACGTACAGGAGTATATATGATATATGATGGCTAAATAAAGTGTAGGACCCAAGTAAATCAACAAAGTCACCTATCTATTTGATAATAAATACCGGCTATTCTCCTTCCTCTTTGTTTTAAAACAACATTATAAATATAATGACCACTTGGTGGCTTACGGTGTTGTTTATTGAATCAAAGCGAAGAGAAAAAAAATATATAAATACTTAACTCCGAGTAAGTGATTGTTCGTGGTTGTTTTGGTGGCGAAATAATAGCAGAAAGATCACTTGCTATAGCAGTGGCTATGAATGGTGTTAGAAGGCAATGGGTTTAGTGGCGGTTAAATGAGTTTAGGGTGACGATGGGTTTATAAGGATGAAGTGGGTTTCGAAAAATTGGTGAGGGTTTTGGCCGAGAGAAAGAAACAATAGATGATACAAAGGTGGTGAAGTGAAGTGGTTTTGGTTCAAGGGTTTTGTGGTAATGGATACTCATTGGAACAGAATCAAAGAAACAGATAGAAAAGGTGATATAGTGGTTCAACGTGTCTCTCGTTTGAAGGTGATCGAGTTTAGTCGAGAACGTAAGGTGTATATTTATATGTGCATACATATAAGTTTATATATAGATTTTACAATATCATATATCATATATCATTATCACATATAATGTTAACAAGGTAATAGTACTAGTGCAGAGACAATGAAATGAAACAGATTCGTACGCTTTACTGATATTTATTTCTAACAGATTTTGTTATATAGCTTGGGAGCAGTCGACCAGAAGAATCAATTAAAAAGAAAGAAAATAGAAAGTAGAAAGTGATGGCTAACAGATTCGATTGAAGTTGTTTTGTAGTGTTTAATTGAAGTCATCCAAGAATCTTGAACAGGGGAAGAAAGGACAGTCGACAGATTACAGAATCGTGAGCAGGATCGAATGGAAGAAAAATATGAATTCTGATAGTGATATGAAACAGTATTCGATTCCTTTATTTGATTAATATCTAACAATTTTGTATCTATCTGTTTGATTTTTCTCAATGAATTGCAGAAGGAATAAAGATTGACCCTGAAGTGAAACAAATTAAACTGGTGATCCTCTATAACTCTATGTATAAGTATATATTATTTACAGAGTGATATAGAAGCAATTTACTATATACTCCTTACAGTTCACCAAATTGCTTGTCAACAGGTTATATCAATCAGACAGATAAAATTAGATTCAGGAAACAGAAGAATCATATAAAAATTGATTTTGATTTGTACTAAGTTTTTTTGTTAGTGTGATAAATTGGAATCAATCTGTACTGATTGCAGACAGAAAACAAAGATTATATACAGTTTGATGTATATATGAAACAGATTTTTGATTCTGTAATTGAAGCTGATCTTGTAATCTATTTTTTTTAATTAATCTAAATACAATAATACTGATTCATATAATGTATCTGTATATATCAGTATATATATATATATATCTATTTTTTTTATATATCTGTATATACATATATCTGTATTTATATTTCATTACTATATATAATTTGTATTCACAAATAATTAGGTATATTAATAATAATAATATTAACAATATCCAAGTAATAATAATAATAATAATGATTAAAAGTAATAAAAATAATAATAATAATAATAATAATAATAATAATGATTTTGAAATAAAAATGATAATTTTTAGTAATAATAATGATATAACAAATTACATGTGTTAACTTTCATATATTTTATATTAAAAATAATAAAATAGCTAATACTGATTTTTATATTAATAATGAAAGTAATAATAATATTAGTATAACAATTATATTTTAACTTGTAACTACATTAAATATATTAATATTACAATATATTAATTATGTAATTATATCATTCACTATATGATAACATTATTTAAATATTGATACTTATACATTTTATATATATTACATATATATATATATATATATATATATATATATATATATACATATTTATTTACAAGTACAAGTTCGTGAATCATCGGGAAAGGTCGAAGATCAATTAAATACAAGAAAACAGTTCAGAATTTTTGAGACTCAACTTTACAGACTTTGCTTATCATGTTGAAATCATATAAAGATTAAGTTTAAATTTGGTCGGAAATTCCCGGGTCGTCACAGTACCTACCCGTTAAAGAAATTTCGTCCCGAAATTTGAATGTGGTCGTCATGGCTAACAATAAAAATGTTTTCATGACGAATATGAGTTGATAAATAGAGTTTCATCATTATTGATTAATATAGATAAAATAATTTGATTATGTGAAGTGTTCGAGTGAAGCTGTCACAAAAGAGTGAAATGAGGTTAATAAGTTTCGTCGTAGTCATGATTGAATTCCAGAATTTAAGGAATTTAAAGAAATCTTCTAATCAGAAAGAAAATGTAATCGCACAATTTATTAGTAAACTGTCAGAATTACGGAAGAACAGAAATATCAAGGAAATATTTTCGTGATATGCTTAGAGATTAAGTAGAATGAAAGAGTCGTGTAACATAGCACATGATGACGGTATTGTCTGTGAATCATCACATTCCATTAGAAATTCAGCATGACTTACTGTAATATAATCACGTTGGCCAAGTGTCATTATATTATACTAACTCATGCTTCAATTCCCAACACTTCTCCAGAAACTATTCATAATTTAAACTCGAATTTTAGAGAAATTTAGAAACTAAAATAGTTTCCTTTATGATGTAATATAGATAAATAATTTCGGACAAGAATATTTATGAATATATCTTCAGAAATATCGAAGATATTTATGACGATATATTGGAGTTTCTAAGATCGAAAGTTGATGAAGAAAATTCTTCCGCCAGGATTTAGAATAAATAAGGAGCAATATATTCGTTAAAGAGTTCATTAGATAGAAAATCATCTGGATTCATTAAGTACCGGTTTAGTCTTGGTGATTTGTCCAAAACCTCTTTCATAGTTTCACATAATCCGCTTTCCAGTATCAATTTTTCTATTGAGGGTTTCCGATGTGACGACCCGGAAATTTCCGACCAAATTTAAACTTTATCTTTACATATTTCCGACACGATAAGCAAAGTCTGTTAATCTGAGTCTCAAAATTTTTGAACTGTTTCATATATTCAATTGACCTTTGACTGTGCTCGACGATTCACGAATAATTGTTTATAAATAAATAAAAAGATATAAATATAAATACAAGGATTCAAAGATATTATTTTGAATTAATAAAATGCATTCCAATCAATTGAAATTAATAATGAGAAAATAAAATACAGAATAAATAAGTTACTATTAAAATGTATATATAGTTATATTCTGAACATAAATAATATTATATGTATTGTAAATTATAAATATAAAATATTTAAAATAAGTTATTATATGATATATATTATATAATTAGTAACTAGGATGAAATTTATAAATTGTAATATATTAAATTACAAGTTGAATATAATCGTTATGTTAATATTATTAACAATAATTTCATTATAAACACTAATATGAATAATTGAATAATTAATATTTTTATATAATATATATATATATATATACATATATATATATATATATATATATATATATATATGAATATGTAAAACTTGATATGTACAAGTAAAATTAATATTATTTATATTATTATTATTATTATTATTATCATCTCTATTATTATTATTATTAGTTTCATCATTATTATTAAAATTAATATTGATGTTTATGTAATTAATATTATTATGTTTCCTATATATATATATATATATATATATATATATATATATATATATATATATATATATAATTATACAAACACTGATACATATACATATATATATAAATTTCAGTTATATATATATATATAAATAAACACAGAAGTAGAAAAATTAGATATATATATATATAAATACATATATATAAATCACAGATATATATTTATATAAATGCTTACACAAATGAATATATATATATATATATATATATATATATATATATATATATATATATATATATATATATATATATATATATATATATATATATATATATACAATTTTACACAGATACATAAAGATATATATACAAGGATCCAAAATCTGTTAGACATCTCAATCGTTGCTGTAGAAAATTTTGTTTTCTGTCTAGGTGATCATTGATTTATATCCAGTAATCCAGCTAATCCTATTAATATTCATGCTAACTTTTATTTTTATTTTTTTATATAGTCCTTGTGTCTGATGGATTCAAACATCCACATTAATATATAAATCAATCCTTTTAGGTGTTTAGTAAGTCATTCACCCTATGTTATCAAATATAAGTTATACGTTTTAAATTGTTGTTTTAAGTCGATCAAATTTGAAAGAATTTCAAAGAAAAACACCCCGTCCCCTGCTCTTATAACTTTATATCAAAAACTCGAAAAACGAATTGAATTTAAAAATCTATAAACGTAGTTCTGTTAGGAATCTCATTCTCAAACTATCTGTAAGTTTACAAGTTCCAATTTTGTCTTTTGAATTCGAATTTCCAAGTCAAACTTCAAAGTCAAAAAGTCAACCAGTGTGTTCATCTTGAAATTCAAACGTGTTTTGAAGTTTTGAGTTAAATTGAGAATACAGATAGTTTCTAGGAGTTGTTTATAACCTTTTTCGTGTTATAATTCTTACCTGAAGCAGACTCTAACCTTCAAATCGATTTCAAGTTCATGCGTTGTTTTAAAAGGCCTGTTACAGTTTTTTTTTAATTTTTTTTTCTTTTCTGTTCAAATCAAATTAATCATTAACAGGTGGTAACGTTACTTCAATTAAAGTTATAATAGATGTAAATTTCTTTATGGGATTGGGATTGAACCCTGATCAGTTTTAATGTGATTAAGTGATGAGGAAGATGAACAAATATAAAATCAGGATATAAGAAACTAAAATGGGTTACAATCAGAAAAATTGGATTGGAGGTGTGGTCAAGGGTGTTAGCGGGTTTGCGAGTGGTCATGGGTTCGAACCCTGCAGGGGTCTACTTTTTTTAGGATCCGTTTTTCTTAAGAGGTAGTTCCATTTTAAAGTTTATTATTATTATTATTGTTGTTATTATTATTATTATTATTATTATTATTATTATTATTATTATTATTATTATTATTATTATTATTATTATTATTATTATTATTATTATTATTATTATTATGATTGTTATTGTTATTATTATTAGTGATAATTAGAATTGTTAAAATTGTTATTATTACCAGTATTATTATTACTTAGTACTATTGTTATTATTATCCCTAATATTACATAGGTATTATTATTTTTATAATTATGATCAATATTATTATTATTATCATGAACATAATAAAATTTATCATTATGACTATTATAATTAGTAACAAAATAATGCAACTTATTATTATTTTCATAAATATTAGTAATTGTACTATTTTTAGTACTATCATTACTATTATTATTAACTCAAGTATTATTATCATTATTAGTATTGTTATTATTAAAACTTATTATCACTTTTACAAAAATTCTTATTTTATTATCATTACAACTAAATAATTATTATTATTATTATCATTTTTACTGTAATATCATTATTATTATTATTACTATGATTCTTATTATAATAATTATATGTAATGTTATTTTTGTTATATTATCATTACTATCAAATACAACTATTATTAATATTATTACATATATAAAAATATACTTATAAGTAATATTACATAAAAGTAAGAAATTATTTATATTAACAATATTTATATAAATATTCGCACATAACAAATTAAATACTTTTAGAATACATATATATATATATATATATATATATATATATATATATATATATATATATATATATATATATATATATATATATATATATATATATATATATATATATATATATATATATATATATATAAATGATAACCATTTTTTTTACATATATACAAATAAAATATATAATGTATAAGGTTATAATATATGAAATTGCTCAATTACGAATATATGTCTTAATATATATATGAATAATATAGGTTCGTGAATCCGAGGCCAACCCTGCATTGTTCAATATTGTCATATGTATTTTTACTACAAAATACATTAGGTGAGTTTCATTACTCCCTTTTTAAATGCTTTTGCAATATATATTTTTGGGACTGAGAATACATGCGCTTTTATAAATGTTTAACGAAATAGACACAAGTAATAAAAACTACATTATATGGTTGAAAGATCGAAGCCGAATATGCCCCTTTTTAGCTTGGTAGCCCAAGAATTTGGGAACAGACCCCCAAATTGACGCGAATCCGAAATATAGATCTATCGGGCCCAACAAGCCCCATTCTGGAATTTGGAATGCTTTAGTACTTCGATTTTATCATGTCCGATGGGTGTCCCGGAATGATGGGGATATTCTATATGCATCTTGTTAAGGTTGGTTACCAGGTGTTCACCATATGAATGATTTTTGTCTCTATGCATGGGACGTATATTTATGAGAAATGGAAATATGAAATTCTTTTCGTCTATTAAAATGATGAAAATGAATGATTATGATAAACTAATGAACTCACCAACCTTTTGGTTGACACTTTAAAGCATGTTTATTCTCAGGTATTAAAGAAATCTTCCGCTGTGCATTAGCTCATTTTAGGGATATTACTTGGAGCCATTCATGGCATATTTTAAAAGACGTTACATTTGATTCATTGAATTCAACAAGATTATTATTAAGTAAATTATAGTTGGATGTATTATGAAATGGTATGCATGCCGTTAACTTTTGATGTAATGAAAATTTGTCTTTTAAAAACGAATGCAATGTTTGTAAAATTGTATCATATAGAGGTCAAGTACCTCGCGATGTAACCAACTATTGTGAATCGTTTGTAATTGATATGGACTTCGTCCGGATAGATTAGGACGGGTCGCTTCAGTTGGTATCAGAGCGGTGGTCTTAGCGAACCAGGTCTTGCATTAGTGTGTCTAACTAGTAGTTGTTAGGATGCATTAATGAGTCTGGACTTCGACCGTGTCTGCATGTCAAAAGTTTTGCTTATCATTTCGTGTCGAAAATTACCTGCTTATCATTCCTAGTCTAGACACGTCTTACTACCTCTATTGCATAGACAGTGTATAGATAAATTTATATCTTAGCATATCTGTTTTTGTTACATTTGCCTGACAGCTTCCGTAGATCCCTCCGTAACTTATGGGATTTTAGTATTATATATGCATATGTAAATTATGCATTGCAGGGTACTAATCTACATCCTATTCTATTTCTTATCAAAAATCCTTCATCTGATCGTTTGAGGTGAATCCCTCAACTAGTTCGAGTCCCTTAGATTTCGATAGCTATTCCGATAGTTATTCCGACAGCTATTCCGACATAGATAATCACCTAAGCTCTGAAAGCAGTGTAAACGAAATGGAACAACCAACTAGTCATCTTCAATTCATTTGATGGGTTCGTAGTCTACTTAATCATTGGAGACAAGAAGAAGTGATCCCTTTCATCCGCCATATTGTCCGCTGGGCGAAGAACTTGAAGCATTCACCGGCGAACCAGTCCGAAATATCATTCTCACCCTCATTTCTCGAATATCTCGTTATGATTACATAATATCTCAAATTCAAAACCTTATTCACTCGCTCGTTCCTACCGACAATTATCTCGGAGTAATAAGTCAACGAGCTTCGCGCCCGAGTTGTAGCCTTGGAAAATATGGTGCAAAACGTACCAGCTTCATCAACATCAACACCAGTACCCCAATAACATGAGCCTCAACATTACCCGCCTCAATATCACCTTCTGTACTTCGAGTATGATCTTCAATCTACGTATCGTTCTACCTCATTTATCTTCGTTCGACATGGCGATTATGCAATCTCTAAAGTTTTAGAGATTATTCATTCTAGTTCCAACTGAAAACCAAATGAGATTAATATCATATTAACTCATTAAATCCATGATTACATCTGAGGAAATTATATATGTAAGTATACTTTCATAAAGATTGTAATTAATTTTTTTTTTTTCAAACTGTTAATGGTGAAAATATTTTAACAGGTAAGTAATACCCTAGAAGTATTCAGATTTCACATTAATAAAGTTACACTGTACATTCTTCGAAGCAGATTCAACAGTCGTTTACTATCCTACTTACATCCACCGATATACAAATCCGTTCACCAAAGAATAACCATTTTCATCCAATTTCATATTTAGATTTTGACCTATCAGAATCCAACAAGTGGCATAATGAAGAAAACATTGGACAAAATAAAATTGTTAGAAACAAACAAATTAACTATGAGAAATTTCGTTAAGAATCCACGCTAACTGTTCCTAGCTAACTGTTAATTCCGTATTACCTTTTATTTATGGAAATTTA